>NC_083355.1:27137500-27753750 GCF_030254825.1 Meriones unguiculatus | reverse complement strand
GCAGCCCAACAACCTACAATGAATGAGAATCATCCCAAAAGAAGAATTTCTCAGATCTCAAATGCCGACAACACAGAAATTAAAAAAGTTAATTTAGAAATTTTGATTATATATACCAGCAAGATGGCTCTGCGGGCAAAGACACCTGATGCTGAGCCTAAATGACCTAAGTACAGAGCTCATGTGGCAAATGAAAACTTATTATATGTTTATAATATAGTTTTAATGCAAATAGAATATGTATTTACATATAATAACATAATGTAGTATGTAAATGTTGTTTTTATTTCCTCAGAAGTGAAGATGAGATGAGAGACATAACCAAGCTTTATGAATACATGGCTTGGGCAGAATATTTCCAACTATCCCTAGGACTAAGACTGGAAGCTTCTAGTTTCTGTACAATCTAATACTCTGCAAGCCCTGACCTTGAAGCCTTCAGCTTCCAGCCTTCATTTGCTAACATATGCCTAAAATGTTTTCAGCATCTAAGACTTACTGCTGAGTAGGTTCACCTTTTCTAGTTCTTTATGAACTCTGCCTGGTTAGAGTTTACTCAAAACTACTTTCCAAGCTGACTAATTCAAATTGGCTTCTCTCTGCTTCTCACTGAATTGCTCTGTTTGGAAAAACTGCCTTTGAACTCCATGAACTAAACTGCAAAAACTCAACTACACTCAACTGAACTGCACCAAACTGTACTATACTTCCAAATGCTACTGTACTAACACCATGAACTCCCCTGCTCTATCTCTGCAATAATCTTAAGTAGATTCTCTTTCCTGTCTGTTTTCCTGAGAAATGGGCATATCCCATCTCTGACTCATTGTGTCAATGCTTTCTCTAATTTGTCTGTTCCTCAATAAGAAGTCACTGTTTGGGATTAAGTGTGTCCTAAAGGTGTGTCTATATTCCAGCTGATCACAGAGACCTACGTCTTTGGATGTGATCCCTTGCCAGAGTAGTCATGTTGCTAGATTAAAATTCCTCTACAGTAATACATAATATATAATATATATAATGACATATGATATACAATATACTATACACTATTTACTATATAATATATAAGAAATATAATATACAATATGTATATGCAATGTGTAATATGTAATTTATAATGCATTATATACTACATAATTTATAATATGTAATAATAGCCAATAAAAATTAAAATAATATCTAATAGTATGTAATTAAATTTATATTAAATATTTTATATTCAGCCATATTACGTTATTCTTCTATTTAAATCTCTCAAATGGCTATCTACAATTCAAGTGATTTTGAAAGTTCATGTTTATAAATAAATAGGGTAGAATACACAGAAAACATAACTTTTTGCCATATTTTATAATAAAAATACTAAATTAAGCCGGACATGATGGTGCATGTCTGTGATTCTAAGATTCAGTGATGTAGAGGCAGGCAGATCTTTGTGAGTTCAAGGGTAGCCTGGTCTACAAAGCAAGTCCAGGACAGCCAAGACTACAAAGAGAATCCCTATCTCAAAAGATCCAAAAACAAAACAAAACAAAAACAAAACACCAAATATCTTTAACTTAAACTCCATATGGTTGAGACCGAGAATGCATATATTGAGATGGCTGTATTTAATAAATCTATTATACATGGAAGAAGATTGTTTTAAATAGTCATTAGTATAGTCAAAGGTACAATTTTGAAAAAAAATGTCAGATTCATGAGAGAGAAGACAGGTTATCTAATCCAGAAGCTTTGACTATAGGATGGAGTCATTAGGAAAAGAACTGAAAGTTAAGTAGTAGATATATCATAAAGGACTTTGGATCTCACAATGAGATTTGTGTGATATACAGGTATTAAAATTTTTAAGGTGGAGAACAAGTTGAAATAGTATTTAGGCAGACTTTACACTATGGGCTGCAGAAGAATGACTGAAGACAACAGATGAGAAACTGCAAGAATCATTTGGACACAATTTGACTTATATCTGACCAAAGATTTTGAAGGCAGCAACGATGAACAAGAGGGCAAAAAATAATAATTTATAAAGTTATAAAAATTTAGTGAATGATCATTGATATGGGTCAAAAATAAGAGAATTTTAATAGCAAAATATTTAAAATAATAATACCCAATTCCCTACTCTAGAGGCTTATCATTTGGTAAATATCAGTCATTCATTCATTGCTATTTCATTGATTATTAAATATATGTTGATATATTTAATATTTATATATACCAGAGTGCTAAGTGCTTTTAATTCAGAAAAGAACTATCTCTCATGTTGGTAGAGTAGTTAGAGATTAAGAAATATACATAATGAACTTATAAAACAGACCAAATATTTACTGTAGCACTGTATTTAGTACAGAGTTTAGAATAACTCAGTATTGCTGAAGGCAAAAACAGAAGCATATTTGAAACATAAGCTTAAAGTATTACAGTCTTGCTGGTGAAATAAAACTAATATAAAAGACCCAGAAAATAACATAAGACATAATAAGAACATACCACTTAATAGGATATAGAATTACTTAGGAGACAGGTCACTGGGTGTGCCTGCTAAGACTAGTGTACATTGGGATAGCCTCTGAGAATGACAGTGAAGAATTACCCAAATCAAGTTAACTGAGATGGGAAGATTAACTCTGAATGTGGATAGCATCATTCCGTGAACTAGGGTTCCAGACCACATTAAAAGAAGAAAACTAGAGTATTCATCAATATCTTCCTGACTGTGGATGAAATATTGTCTTCTGTTCCTGATACCATGCCTTTCTTGCCATGATGAATTACCTCAAACTGTGAGCCAAAATAAACTCTTCTGGTCCACCCCCTCCCCTCAATAACTCATGCAGGCAATAATATTAGAGCTTCTACAACAAAGGAGATAGAAGAAACTGAGATTCACTGAATTAAGGACCCACAAGTACAATGTGGCAGAAGTGGGGGTTGTACCCATCCTCTACTCTCTAGCCATCACTCTCCTCATACACCAGGATTAGACGTATCCATTGCATGCTATGATGTCCCATGGCTGGCCATAAACACTGATAAGGATTTCTTTGTTAATGAATATTTTATTTATAGTAGCAATGTAGCTGTGACCTGATGGTGCTAACCAAGTACTCGCTTTTGGAGTTCATGCCCTGTGGAATAATAAAGAGATGACGACTGAGCAGGACTTTCAGAGTGAGCTGAGGCTGAGTGGGAAGCAATGATGGAGCCGGCGGCATAAGGAGGCATCTGGATTGAATGGTGGCTTTAATTACCATCTCTCCAACAGACTGCACTTGGCATTGGAGGCTACTACCTAACGAATGAGTTCCAGAAGTTTACCAACTGCCTATCCATTTTTAATTATTTGTTTTTAAATGTCTTGTTTCCTCCTATTAGTATCATTATTTGAAAGCAAGATTGCCATAAGGTAATATTCAGTCCTGGAAATACTGTTGTAGAATACACAATTCAGGATTTAAACTCAGAATGCCTTTATTTAACAGGAGTTCCAGAAGGAGAGCAACAGAACCAAAATACCTGGGTCCATAGGTCTTCTCTGAGACCAATACTCCAACCAAGAACCATGCATGGAGATAACCTAGAAGCCCTGTTCAGATGTAGCCCATGGCAGCTCAGTCTCCAAGTAGGAGCTCAGTCTCCTAGTAAGAGGAACAGGAGCTGTTTCTGACATGAACTCAGTGGCTGGCTCTTTGATCACTTTTCCCTCAGGGGGAGCAGCCTTACCAGTCCACAGTGGAAGACAATGCAGCCAGTTCTGATGAGACCTGATAGACTAGGATCAGATGGAAGGGGAAGAGAACCTCCCCTTATTAGTAGACTGGGGGAGGGGCATAGGGAGAGACTAGGGAGAGAGCTGAGATTGCAATTTTGAGGAGACAAAGAAGGAGGCTACAGCTGGGATACAAAAATGAATAAATTGTAATGAGTGAAAAAATAAATTAATTCAAAAATGTTGAATAACATAAAAGGGTTTTCTATAAAAAGCCGGTTTGGTTTCTAAGAAAGTGTAACTTTTGGAATTAAAGTACTTTTACTGCTATCAGTATTTTATCTGAAAAATGAGGGTTAAGACCATCATAAACATTAATAAGACATAAGTAGCATTAAAATTTAAAAATTTAACAAAAATTTAAAAATTATTGTTATATTCAATTTCCTTTCACAATTTTTTGCATTGGCCCATTTTAAATGAGGAAGACATATTTAATCTACTCCAGATGGTCCACTGTGGTGTCTCTCTGCTCCTCTGCTTATTATTTTTGTAAAGCAGTATTTAGTTCCTTCCAAATGTGCCTGTTACACTTCTCCTCTCTGTACCAAGGGCTTGTGTTTTGTTCTTTCTCTGTGAACAGATGTACAGATAGCCTCTGCATTAAAGTTCATCATTTTAATACACCTTTCCCCAAACTACTGCAACATGTTCCATCACCAACAATTTTTTATCTTATGCTGAATTCCTTCAACCGTTTGTATATTTCATTTCTCCATCGATTTCTACTATTACTCAGAAAATAATGCCGATAAAATTAAAAACTTCCTAAGTCATAAAAAAAGGAGAAACCGCTAAGTGGCAAAGGGGCAATTTTATGATCAACCAAATAGGGCTCAGCTAAAGAGCAGGTTTTAGACTAGATTCCAGGTAAATGCCTTTATACACAAGAGAGAAGGAATTCGAGACTCTTAAGCTTCATGCTCATTATTTTAGATTTCTTTCTCACAGTTGATTCTGGTTACATCCATGAATTTGCGGAGGCCACTTACGGAATGCATACTTGAGCAGATCGATGGAATTTTTCTGGAAGCACCTTCTTTCCTATCTCTTGGATTGAAAAACATATCACCATAGTCACTGTTCCAAAAATGCAAGGGTTCTGGGTTTGACACTGGTCTCTGTGAAGGTGTACATACACAAGCCTTTAGAGAACACAGTCCTAAGAACCATGTAATCTCAAATTCATCTAGAATTCTTTTTTTTTTTATTTTGGCACAACAGTTTATAAAATTTTAAATATTTGTTTTTTTTATTTTTATATCTGTAAGACGATTGCAACCTCATCTATTTTAATGAAGCAGATATAACCTAGAACCTTTGCTTGGACGAAGTTCATGGTAGCTCAATAACAAATTGGTTTCCCATAACAAGGGGAACAGGAACTATCTCTGACAGGAACTCAATGGCAGGCTCTTTGACCTTCCCACCCCCCAAAGGGAGGAGCAGTCCTGCTAGGCCACAGAGGAGGACTTTGCAGCCAGCCCTGAAGATACCTGATAAAACAGGGCCAGACAAAAGGGGAGGAGGTCCTCCCCAATCAGTGGACTTAGAAAGGGGCAGGAAGGAGATGAGGATTTGGAGGGAATAAGGGAGCAAGATACAGCTGGGATACAGAGTTAATAAAATGTAACTAATAATAATAAACAATAAAAAAATTTAAATAAAAAAAAGAAATATAGAAGAAGAATTCTATGTTACTCACTCGGCCATCTTTGCTGACAAACCCGCTTTTAAAGTTTAGTGGTTGCCTATTTATGTTATCAGTTATAATGTTAATTTCTATTCATGCTTAGAAAATCATAAAAATATTAAAAAAAAAAACAATATCATGTAAAGTTCCAGTTCTCTGGTTAAAGGGAATCACACTATTGTAGCTATACACACCAGGCACTCAATGTGCTTTTTGAGAAGGTAAAAGTCAGAATTCCCACCAGTCCACTGACGAAGGGTGAGTGAGGAGACAGCTTTCACTGCACAGGTAGCACTGAATTTCTGGACGCAGGTACTAGCCACAGAGAAGAGCAACTGACTTGATGCTAACAGAATACAGCTTTCTGTTTTCATTTTACACATTTTCCTTAATGTAACAAGTCAGCAAATAAATGGGAGTTGGGAGGACAGTGAGATAGCTCAGAGGTTAAGAGCAGATGCCGGTCTTACAAAATCTATGTGTGGCTGCTTACAACTACCTGTAACCTCAACTCCAAGGGATCTAAACTCTCTTCTAAACTTTATGGGCAATTGCATTCACAATACATTCATACTTTACAGACACATACACAAAATTAGAAATAACAAAACTATCTTAAACAAACAGTTAGGAAAGAACAAAACAACAGCATTAGAAAAAGATCCCACATTGTTTATCTCACATCAGAAAGTAAGCCTTACAGATTGATTTACTTTCCTTTAAGGACTTAGCATCAATAAACATTCGTTTGAAATGATAACAAGAACAATGTATTTGCAGATGAACAGATCTGAATATATTCCTGCAGCCAAATATTAGCCTGTAATATTTCAGACTTAATAGTTCTGCCCCAAATAAGAGACTAAATAATCACAAAATGCCCTCATTAAAAAGTGGACTTAGGCAGGAGCATGGGAATAGATGAAGGAAGGAGGCTACAGCTTGGATACAAGGTGAAAAACTGTAATTTATAAAGAAAACAAATAAATGTTTAAAATGTAAAATAAAAAAAAAACAGGGTAAAGCTTCTGTTTCAGAGCTTGAAACTCTACCAAACCAATCCCTAAACTCAAAAACCCACCAATCCTTGAGCTTACCCCAAGCTCGGGACTTAAAATTTCCATCAATCCCCACCCTAAAAATCTCTACCCTGGTAAACTCCTCACCAAAAAAACCACTATAACCCTATATAAGCTTCCTCCCACTCAGTTCTCTGCTGCTTCCCCGGAGCAGAGGTGGCCACCCTCCTGCATTTTTCCCAGTAAAGCTCTTGTGTAAGGTTTTTTTGGGTAGTGGCTTTGTGGTATCCCTTGGATCCCAATTGACAAACTGCCTTTCCTGTCACAGTGGTAACTACCCCTAAAGTCTAAAAAATATGCTTAAATATTCTTTAAACTCACACATAAGAACCTGAGAAAGAATATTCTTGCGGACTAAATATAAACATAATCTTGTAAAATGCAGTAAGTAGATGAACAGAAGTTGCTGCCGTCCCAGAAGGTCCCATCAACCTTGATGATCTCTTCTTTATATTCTTTCATTTTATTACTGCAGGAGATGAAATAATGAACCAATGGCAACTGGGGAGGTAGAACTGACTCCTACATAAAACAGATTAGTAAAACATAACAAAAGGCTTTGTCTCTGGCATTTGAATGTGGAAACAGGCATTCCTTTAAAATTCAGAATTAAAGAACCACCTCACACTTGAATTTGAAGCCAAATTTATAGACATGCATGATGTGTGGACTTCTAAACAGGGGAGGGAATATGAAAATTGATCCCAATTTGCAATGAAGCTCTCGGAAGAAAAAAATATTTAGAACACATTAGCAAAGAATAGTCCTAAACCATGTCTTACAGTATTTCCAAGTAAAACACAGTCTAAAGGGAGTTTGCACACCCAAAATTATAAATGACATGATAAAACAACCCGCCATGTTCATGAGGCCCTTCTGTCCATGCCCACATATGTGGGTATCATTTGAGTTGGATTCCAAAGTAGATTGGATACAATTGAAGAGGACTGAAAAATGTACAAGAGAAATCTGCTTGTAATAAAAGATGGAAAATTAAAAGGCAAGAAAATATTAAAGGATAGTCAAAAGGATCACCATCGTATACCAAGTAGGGTTTCAAGATAGAAAGAATAAAGATGTAAAGTTTAAAATGGTAATGGCTGAGAACTTAACAAACTGAGAAAGATGAGATTCCTTAGATTTAATGAAACCAAAGCTTCTTTAGAATCGTCAGGAACAAAATCTAAAGCTTAATGACCTTAACCATGATTAGACAACTGTTGGTTTCCCCCAAGATGAAAGTGTCACTGTTGTACCATTAGCAATATCTTGCTGTACTGGTCACTGTTGTGGTTTGTAGGCTTAACAGCTCAGCAGGACTACTGGCTGTTTTGCTTTTCTCCCTTGGCAGCTTGCAGAGTACCTTCAGAGGTTGAGAGCTAGTCAGCCATCAAGGAAGTGGCTGCCAGGTCTGTTCCAGTCAGATTCCTCCATGCCCTATTTTCAAAGTGTGTAGTGTCTTTAATAATAGGTCCTGACCTTCAGTTTCTGGGAGGAAAATAAGGGCAACAGCAATAACCTATGTTGTTTTGGGGAATCTACTGCACTCTGCTGACCAACTCAAAGTGAAGAGTTCCATGCAAGTATTGGGTGACAAAATGTTTCCAGCAGACCCATGGAATGTTTAAATATTGAAAGAAACTGTTACACAACAGCTGACACTGGGTTTTTTGTTAGATTGCCTTTAGTATCCAGGAAGACGATTATCACACAACACTGTGAGTAGGCTGATTTCTTTCATGGACAGGCTGTTGGGACTTTTCAAGTATGAAGAACTGAGTCAGAACTCCAACACCCACATAAACTGGCTTGGCAAACACATGGCAGTATGTGTCTGTACACCCAGCTCTGGAGGGTAGAATGGGAAAGAGGCAGATCAAATCAAGCCTGAAGACTATAGACAGCAAACTAGCTGAAAACAGTGGGTGAGCTTCAAGTCCATTGAAGGATTGTGTCTGAAAAATAGAGTAGACAGTGACAAAGGAATGTCACTTTACATAAACCTCTGTCCTTCAAGGATACAAGCATGGGCTCAGGCATCACACACTCACACACACACACACACACACACACACACACACTGTACAGAAAACTGAGTCGAAGGTCAGTTGCTACAGCAACTGACTCAAAGACAATAGCTCATCCGATTTTCTGTTGTGAAAAAAGCTACTAAGCAATTAACCATTTGAAATTAAGCAATTAAGCATTTGAAATAAGTTTGGAATTAAAGAAAACACAAGCTAGTCTATTATCTGAGCGCGTAATGCTGAAGAAAATTCCTATGTAGCTTGGCTCCTGCTGAGTCATAGGAGCTGCCTAGGAGGTGTGTTCACAAACAGAGAGAAGGAAGCCTAGCTAACAGCCATGTTAAAGAATATTTGAGAATAAGAGATTGAGTGGCAGGGAAATCGCTTTCTCTTCCAGGTACCAAAGTTGCTGTTTTCTGAAAGACAAGATGGGATCATTGCCAAGGTTATATGGCCATTATTGTATGCCAATAGCAAACTCCCACAAAAAGATTTTTATTTTGTTATGATACAGATTTTCTCTTCGTACCTCTGGCTATCCTGGAGTTCATTCTATAGATCAGGCTGGAGTCGAATGCAAATTTAAACTCTTCACTGAATCATATGTGGACACACTCTTATAAAGACAAAGAAAGGGTCTATCATAAAGTGATCAAAAGAATTACACCCCTTGTGAATTAATCTTGGATTTGAAAGTGCTCCCACTGTTTGGGTTTTGTCAATGGAAAAGTAATGTGGCGATGTGGTTTAGAGAGAAAAGAATGTACAACCAGAAACTCTTTGTAGATGGTGCCATTCCTGGACTGGTGGTTTTGAGATCCACCAAGCTGTGAGGAACAAGAGAGTAAGCAGCACTGCTCTATGGCCTCTACACCAGCTCCTTCCCCTAGTTTCTTTCTCTGTTTGAGTTCCTATCCTGACTTTAATGAGGAACAATGATGAGAAAGCATAAGCCAAATAAATCCTTTCCTCCACAATTGCTTTGATCGTGGTGTTTCATCACAGCAATTGTAACCCAAAGCAGGACACTAACACAGCCTCCAACTGTTCGCTTGTGTTTACAAGAGCACAGCTTCCCTTTGGAAAACCCACTTTTTGTCTTCCTCAGTCAAATGAACTAGGTTGAATTAATTTCCTACATGTTTAAAAAGCCCTTGATAATTTGATCTAGTCAATGAAGTGAGTTCTGCTATGGGGACAGAGTAAGAAATGAGATGTCCTTCTATAAATAGTTCTATGTAGCAGGTATCTGTCTCTAGAAATAAGTTACTGGCTATTGTTTTGTTTCTTTGTCTCATGGGGCTATGCTTTATATAAATTCCTTGAATAATTTCTATCTAAGACAAACATGGTGGTTAAGCATAACCTGTGTTTCCATCTGAAACACAGAAATACAAGCCATAGTTGGGCATACAAAGTAGCCTTTTCCATAAAATACATGTTGAGTGGAGCTGAGAAGTGTGGACACCAGCAAATAGGGAAAGAGATCTGGGTAGGAAGACAGATTACTCCAATAAGTCATTTTCCAGTTTTGACTTTCACTAAGAATGTGAAAAGAAGGCTTTACTGGTGAGGGTTTGTGAAATTCCTTGTTTTGCAACAAAATAAATTTAATGACTTACAGCAGCACAGAGTCATTGTTATTCAGTTACATTGTCAGAAACCTGACATTTGGTCTTATTATACTAAAAAGAATATGTAACAAGGGTTATTTTGCTCTAGAAGCTGTAGGGAGAATGCCAATTCCTTATTCATTCAAATTTTGTCAAATTGTGTTTACTTATAGTTTCAAGAATGTAGTCTTTGTGTCTTTGTTGTTTTTTACCTGAGGTCATTCCCAGCTTCTGGAGTCTTCCCTTCTTAATTGTGTCATGACAAATTTGTGTTATTAAACCCAGCTATAGAAAGTGATACTTGGAAGGTATCTGTTAGTCTTCCTATCATGCTTCTTTGAATTGCCTTCTGGTTTTCCTCTTCCACAGTATGAGAGGAACCTAGCTGGATAATCCCGAGCAAACTCAGTTGCAAAGTCTATTCCCTTAATTAGAACTATACACATACATACATACATACATACATATATATGATGAATATAATATATATTTTATCAATATAAATTAACGTAATCAAAGATTTCCAAGTTCAAGCTATAGATGCCTCTTTGAGGATCTATTATTCTACTTTCCACAGGACTACAACTCTAACTCCTAACAGAATTTTAGTGACATGTGTTGCAGAACTGGAATTTCATGATGAATGTTTACAAACAGTGGATACACCCAACATCCCCAAACCAACTAAGTATTTTACGGATAATATTTACAGTAAATACAGTCTTCTTTACTTAGACCCACTGTATCTCTGAGTGACACCTAGAGTGCATAGGGTGGCAAGTGACCAAGCAGAGTCTAATGCCCTTCTTCCTCGAAACACAAAATCTGTAGTTGGGTAATCCAGTTTAGGTCACTGAAGCAAATATCCATGCATTATTTTCTTCTGCCTAGCAAATGATGACATTCCTACCTTCAGATTCAACTTAGCTGGATATAACTGGCAAATGTGGCTGCTTAAGATTAATGTAGAAACCATCAGACTGAGGAGATGGCTACGAAGTTAAAAGCCTTTGAAATTCTTTCAGAATATTGGGTTCCATTCACAGCACAAACATCAGGAAGCAAGCTCACAATTTGCAACTCCAGTTCCAAGGGTATCTGACGCCTTCTTCAAGTATCTTTGGACATTGCACATACATGGTACACATACTGACAAGCAGATAGACATATGTAAAATGTATTTTTTAGTATGGAAGCCATGGTTGCCATATTAATTTTGTTTGGAATCTGTATCTATATCAGAGCCAGGTACACGAGGGTTTGATTTATTGAACATCAGTTCTACATGGCAGGTGACTAAGAAAGTAGGAGACAGTGGGGATTATGGGGACAAGGTTCTATTCTCTCCTTGCCATTAATACTTATGAATCTTTAGAAGCATCCCTTCAGTCCACAGACTTCTTCAGTTGCAGAGTGGAAAAAAATAGAAGAGAATATTTCCTTAGGTCTGAAAGTCACTATAATTATTCTATCAGAGCTGTAGCCAGACTCACATGAAGCCTCTCGCTTTTATTGGCATTCCCACTTTAATCAGGGACCCACAGAATGGCTATATTTTAGTATTTAAAACTGTACATGATAACTTATGCTATTAACTATTGGAGACTGTGTTTTACTTTTTCTCACATCATCTTCGCTTATTTCTCTCACCTTCAAAAACATGAGAATGCACATATTTAACTCTGAAAAAAAAAGGAGATATCCGTGTGATTGTCACTTAACAGTCCTTGTTGGCTCTAGCTGGCCTGGGCTTGGTGCTCTGGGCCCCACTAGCCTTGTTCTCCTGTTTTCTAACCTGCACTCTAAGAACAATGACAGTAGCTAATACCTGTGAACCTGAGATAGGGCAAATGAGCTAACGCTAAACTCTGCTACACAGCCTGACACACGGTAAATGCTAATAGATGTGAGCAAGTGTGTAAGATCCAGGGATTTATTTATTTATTCATCAAATTTTATGTGTGTGAGTTTCTCCCTGCATGTATGCATGTGCAGAATGTGCATGTCTGGTGCCCACAGAGGCCAAAAGATGGCATCACATATCCTGGAACTGGAGTTTGTCAACCACCGCCTGAATGCTGGAATTGAAACCAGATCCTGGAGAAGAGCAGTGTGCTCTTAACTGCTGAGACTTCTCCCCATCTCCACCTTGAAATCATCATTAGGGATTTCTCTAGTATAAATCTGCTGCTGAATTGTCTGGGTTCCTCTAGCTATGGAACCTATTCTGCCAAATAGTGGCAGAGAAGATAAGAAAAGCACGTAGAGCAGAATTTTCTTTTTTATCTTGGTGGTAGAATAGTACTGAGGCTGATTTTTTTGTTTGTTTCCTTCCTTGCTTGCTTGCTTCTGTAGGTGCACTTTAATAATGTATTTGACTTTCAGAAAAACCTGAGTATCTCAGGACAAATTTTTTCTGGTTCTGAAATAAAGACTTATGATCCTATGTGGCAAAGGATTGTGGCAAGTGGCTTCATATATGCTGTCTATCCTTGGTCACTGGTTACATGTGATGGCTAGGGAAAGGGTCAGGCTAGAGATATGAGGTCCAGAACTTAACTGTATCCTCCGAAGATGTTTCTTTGTCCTTTCCTTAAAACATTAAACTTTCACCCCATTTCCCAGTCCATAGCAGAAGAGTCTGCCTCACTATCTCCTGTCACCATTTTTAGAGTGAGTCCTGGTGTCAAGGGCTACTTTGCAGAAACTGGTGTGACCACAGGTTCAATTCATGCTTCCCTGTGGGTGTTTTCAAAGTAAGGCTGTAAATACAGATCCACACTAGAACAACTTACCTCGCTTCAGAGTCTATACCCACTCTCATGGCACCTGATTTTTATGTAAAATCATTGCAAGTTAGGATCCACATTTGAGAAAGCACATACAATATGTGTCTTTCTGACACGACGTCACTTCATTGAATGTAACATTTTAGAGTTCCATCCATTTTCTTTTAAATGTCAACATGTCAATCTTTTTAACATCTAAGCAAAATTCTTTGTTGCATATGTATTATATTTTTATTATCTACTCTTCTCTTGATGGACATTTAGGCTACTTTGATTAGTAGTGTTCTGGTTAGGTTTTGTTTTTGTTTTTGTTTTGCTTTTGCCAATATGATACAAGTTAGAGCCATCTGAGGAAAAAGAACACCAACTGAAAAAAAAAATGTCTACATCAGATTGACCTTGAAACAAGTGTTTGAGGCATTTTCTTGATTGATGACTGATGTGATAGCATCCAGTCCACCATGGGCAATGCCATTCCTAGGCAGGTAGTCCTGGATGCCCTAAGAAAGTAAGCTGCGTACGCCATCGGGATCAAGCCAGTAAGCAGTGGTCCTCCCGAGTCTTTGCTTCAGTTTCCATCTCAGGTTTCTTCCCTGGCTTCCCCTTATGCTGAACTGAAAACTGTAAGATGAAATAAACCTCATCCTCCCCATGTTTGTTCAGTGTGTTCAGACAGCCATAGAAACCTAAAGAATGCAGGAGATAATACACGTGGACTTGCAAGTACAGTGTGAGAGGAAACACAGTCTTTTGGGTATACGATCATCAGTGGTACAGCTGGCTCCCATGGCAGCTATACATTCAATTTTGTGAGGCATCTCCACACTTGCTTCCATAGCAGTGATATCAGAAGTCTCCCTGTGGCAAATATGAGAGTTAGGAGTATTCTTGCCACATTCTGTGGAACAAAACCAAGATACGTGGGTTAAATATCAGGCTTCAGATCATGTTACCAGGACCTGTGCCAATCTGAGGTGAGAGACTGGGACACTGACCAGTTGTCCCGTGTTGGTCTGTATAAAGACACAGGAAGAAGCCTCCACCCCCTCCTCAGCTCTGTGCAGAAGGTGTCTTTCCCTTGTCTCATTGTTCTTTTGTATCCAGATTCACATTCACTAGCTGTGTTTACTCATGAAGAGCCCTGCTCCAGTGATTAAGGACCTAAAGCGGATAATTACCCTGTGATTTGCAAGCAGGGCACTGGCTGGTATTTCTTGAAGTTGGATTGCCGTATAAATATTACCTGTGTGCTGTGTCAGCTTATTGCCCACCTTGAGAGCAATCTTCCTGTTAGTTTTATGGCACATTAAGTCTCCTTTCGGGATGAATTGGGTTTGTCTGAGGAGGATTGGTTACATTGGGATAAAAGAGTAAACAGCAGGCATGACTGGGAAGCTATAAAACAGAAGCATTAGGGGAGGGAAAGGAGAAAGAGGGGGGAGGGAGTGTTCAAAGGAGAGGTTTAAAATGATAAACTAATAGGGATGGTGACAGCCTGAGAGGGCTGTGCTTAATGCGGAGAGTGTGACTGTTACAACAAAGGTGTGAGTCAGAGGATGAGATAACACTTCAAACTGCAGGAAGGAAATTATCTGGGGTTGAGAAGAGGAGTGATAATATTTATTAACTGTCTCCCATGCATTTTTCACTGTACTTTTAAGCCAGCCGTCAGCACAAACCTACCGACCTTCAGTGAACAGCTGAACTCCACTGGAGGGATCCCAATTTACCAGCCTCTGTGACCTTTGCCATCACCAAGCCCATCAAGGGCAACAGCTAGAGAAGAGAGTCGGAAGGGGCTTAGCTTACCACGTAGGTGCTGATAACTAGGCCTCGTCTGTTTTCTCTTTAACGCCGGTGTCAGAACACAGCATCCTGTGTGTTCCCATTCATCTAATCCTGGCACGAAGTTCTCAATTAATATTTGTTAGTGCCAAGGAAAATAAGGAGGATGTAGTGAGCGGAAAGTGCATTTGTAAAACTGCCTACAAACTGGATTTGATTTCTTGGCATGTATCTCAGTACAAGGCTTGACCCTTTCTAATGCAGTTTCATTTGTTAATTACAAAACGCCTGGTGTCTGGAATTTATTCAGAGCCCCTTGTTGAAAAGAAACAGGTGATTTTAGGTTGATTTGTGTTATGGAGAGGAATTTATGGTTGTTTATATGTATATTTTTTTTTGTTTGGTTCTTTGGGACAGGACCTCACTATGTTGTCCTGGCTGGCCCCAAACCCTCTCTGTGTAGACCAGATTGTAATTTACAGAGATCTACCTGACTCTGGGGTAAAAGCACTGTATCACCACACCCAAATCATAGACAAGAATTTATAAGTGGCTCTGTGCACCCAGTGTGGTTTTCCCTCTATATATTACTAGGGGAGTTCTTTATTCTACAGCATCAAGTGCAGGCAAAAACTAAGGTGAAGGAAAGGGCTTAGGATGAAGAATGAAAATGTAGCAGTGTGAGTGTGTGTGTGTACGAGTGTGTGTGTGAGAAAGAGTGTGTAAGTGTGTGTAATTGTGAGTGTGTATGTGCTATCTCTGTGAGTATATGCGTGTACTATATGAGAGTATGTGACTGTATGTTTATGGGAAGGTGTGTGAATGTGTGTGTGATCTCTGTGAATGTATGTGAGTGTATGTGTGGGACAGTATGTGTAGATGTGTGAGGGTATGTGTGTACGAATGTGTGTGAATATGTGTGTGATGCCTCTGAGTGTGTGTGAGTATATGTGTGTAAGAATATGTGCATGCAAGTATATGAGTGTGTATTTGAGTGTAGGTGGGTATCAGTGGGTAATTGTAGTGTGTGCTGTGTTTGTGTGGTATAAGTAAGTGTGGATGTGTGATGCAAATGTGGTGTGTGTGTGTGTGTGCTCACACGAGTGATTTGCTACTTTAAAAATATACATAAATTTCCGGGAACAATGGTGTATGCCTGTAATCCCAGCACTCAGGTAGACAGAGGCAGGCAGAGGCAGAATTCTGAGTTCAAGGCCAGCCTGGTCTACAAAGCTAGTCTAGGACAGCCAAGGCTACTCAGAGAAACCCTGTCTCAAAAAACATAAAGTTATTCCATATCTATCTATTTATAGGTAGATAGATAGATACATAGACAGATAAAGTTTTAACTGAAAAACTCTAGAAGAAAGGAAATATTATAAAGATTAAAGAAGACAGTTGGAAATTTATTCGTTAATAATGTTTGTCTTGAGAATCAAATAGATATTTAAAATAATTAAAATATAAGAACATAAAGTGGTTCTAAAAATTAAAAAAAAACATACTGAGTTTAAGAATATAGCCATACACAGAAAATATATTTCTATTGATTTTTAAAACATGGTTGTTACCCTAATGTCACAGTGAAATATACCTGATGGACAGCAAAGCATTTTCTTTTACATCTTGCCAAGCATTCATTTGTGATAATGCTGTTGTTGTTTGTGCTGAATTCTGGAACTTCAAAAATTAGCACTTCTACTGGTGATAGTGAACACCCAAAGTTTTAGTGAGAGAAAGAAGTGAAATTCAAAACAGGAGATGCTAAGTTAAAATTCAGTCACCCTAACTTTTCATTGGAATTATGAATTTAGTATGTGTCTAAACCTTATGATATACTCCAACTAAGGACCATTCATGGAGGTAACCTAGAACCCTACACAGATGTAGCCCGTGGCAGCTCAGTATCCAAGTGGATTCCCTAGTAAGGGGAACAGGGACTGTCTCTGACATGAACTGATTGGCCTGCTCTTTGATCACCTCCCCCTAACGGGGGAGCAGCCTTGCCAGGCCACAGAGCAAGACAATGCAACCAGTTCTGATGAGAACTGATAAGCTAGGCCAGATGAAAGGGAAGGAGGACCTCCCCAAACACTGGACTTGGAGAGGAGCATGGGAGGAGATGAAGGAGGGAGGGAGGGAGGGAATGGGACGGAATGAGGGAGGGGGCTACAGCTGGGATACAAAGTGACTTTACTGCTTTTGTCCCCTGATGAATGTGTGCAAGTACAAGATGATAAAAAGCAACGGTTCTCATCCTGTGGGTCACAACCCTTTTGGGTTAGACTGACCATTTCACAGGGGTGACATATCAAATGTATTACATATTAGATGTTTACATAATGATTCATAACAGCAGCAAAATTATAGGTATGAAGTAGCAACTATAATAATTTTAGGGTTGGAGTCACCCCAGCATGTGGAAGTACATTAAAGGGTTGAAGCATTAGGAAGGTTGAGAAGCACTGTCATAGAGAAAACTGTTCACCTCCAAGTCAGGAATCAAAGGAGAGGAAGGGAAGAGATAAGGGCCCATAAAGTCCATCAGGGGCATGTCACCTAAGACCTCCACCTAAGCTCTGTTTCCTAAGACTGTTTTATCATTACACTCGTTTCCCCCAATTTTGTTCAAGCAACACAGGCTTCAGGCACACACAATATGCACGCAACCCAGGAATGCACTATGGATAACTGTAAACACCACATTGCAAGGAAGAGGAACACTTCCTAAACCCATTAAAAATTAAAAAAAAACAATAATAACTATTCTTTCGTATAAAACCTGCTGAAAACCACTCTGACTTAAACATCGCCGCTTTACTCTAACGAACGAAGTCTCGGCCACTTCGCTTCTCGTGTTAGCCTTTGCTTCAGACAGAAATGACTTCGGTAATTTGGTTTGGTTCACACCTTGAGCCCTTCTTTTCAATACCACATCAACTAAGCATAAAGTAAGGTTCAGTCTTTACTAAGATCCATAAAAATTCACATCGCCCTCAGAGAAGTTAAATACAGGTAAAATGGATGGAACGCGGTATTTCCATTGTACAGAAAAACCACACGTGTAAGCTACCTTAAAGCCTCTTGTGTTAAAGGGGCATCTTGGGAGGTGACTCAGTTGATAAAGCGCCCTATACAAAAGTAAGGACCTGAGTCAGAGCCCCAGCACCCAGAGGAAGGCGCCATGTTACGTGACTTGCTGACCAGGCATGTCATCCAAATTGATGAACTGCATGTTTAGAGAGATTATCTGAATAAAGCACAGAGTGATGGATGAGCATACTCATCGACCTTAGTCTCTACATGTGTACATGTACAATGGATGTGCCTCAACACATACTTACACACACACACACATGCACACACACACACACATACATGCACGCACACAGAAAGTAATCAAAATAAACTTGCTTATTTCTAAAATTACGTTTTAAAATACACCCCATGTTTTATTTCTCAGTGTCATGTCATTCCTAGAGTCTGGTATTTGGCAGTGTAAAATAACCGGCTTTTTTCCATTTAAGGCTTCTCAAAAATCCTCTTCGCTAGAATAAAAATTTTCACCTCTGCCCTCCTTTTCTTTATGCGTTTTTTAAATAGCATATGATTGAAATTTGTGTTTCATCCAGTCAGCACGGCTAATGATAGAGTTTCAGGGAGAGCCCCCCCCCTTTAGAATTTCTGCAGGACTGATGTCCTAAACCAGATGATAAAGCCTTCAAGCAGAAAAGGCAGTATGATGCAGTAAGGGGAAGAACATGGCTAGACACTCAGTTGCCCTGAAATCTAACGATTTAAGTTTGGATTACAGATCACCTGTGTCGGGACCAGCAGGACACTCTTTTAAAAAGTAGGCGGAAGACCTCAGGGAAGGCAGGCTGAGCCTGACCTTAGGGGGTATCATGTTATACTGGCTCTCAGAGAACTCAATCTGTGAGTCCTATGACCACTACAGCTATGATCAAAAGAACAATGAAAAAGCACCTTGAAATTAAATTCAGAAACGTGCACCCAGGTGATCTAAAACGGAAAACATCTAAATCAACGGTATTTTTTTTTTCAGAACGGGTTAAAAAGTTTACAGGAGAAATTTGACAATATCTGTGGAATGCCGTTTCCTCTATCTTTTCTTCATAATCCATACCAAAAGAGAGTAAAGGAGTATCAAGGTATGGTATGCGCTCTCTAGTCTGTCCCTGATTTTCCTCCCACTAAAACCAAATATGCCTGTTTGTCCTTCACTCCTTAGCTGTCGTCAGTTTCCAATCGGTACCGCATGACCTTGACATAATAGGATCCTAAATAATACAAATTAAGGCTACCGTACAGTTTTTCACAAAAGGGAGAAAATGCACATTTGAAACATCAGTAGGGTACAAACATACTCAGAGTACACAAAGTTCCCTCTCGTTTTTATTCTTTCACTTCAGAAGTTCAAGGCAAGATCAAGTATCTCTCTACTTTTGCTGTCAGTCAATCCTGCGCAACAACATGTATTTCAGTTGCCTTAAAATTCTTTCCCTATTAAACAGCTGGCAAGCTTTTAGACAAATGTTTTGGCCAAGGAAACCTAAATCTCTGTGAAGTACACTGTGGTACGTAATGCCTAGATTCAAAATCTTCACTCTGCCCAACAGTTAGTAAGGGAAAGTTATGCTCATTCGCTAGGTTTTATAAGGTCAGTTCATTGAAATGGGATTTTTTTTTCTTTAAGCTTTAAATGACATTTCGATTCACTGAACACATTTCTAATGGAATTTTATATTATTCCTGTGAGGAATATTTGCCCTGTAGAACCCCATTAAACAATGTCCTCTTCGATATTACTAATGGGTTCATAGCATCTATTAGTAAATAAAGGTTTTGTTTAATCTTAGAGACATAGTTCAATGACTGGACCTTTAGAAGGCACTTGGTATAACTGTTTCATTTTTTTTTATAGACAAAGAGACTGAGGTTTCCAGAGATTATTATTTTTTTTTACTCAAGGCAAATTTGAAATGGAAAAAAATCCATAAACATATTTGACTTCTTAGTCTGTTTTTTTGTGCTGTATTGTCAATAGGATGTGTCACAGATTCATTTTTTTCACATTTCAATAAAACTTTTATTTGACTCTGTTTATATATTTTTTTGTTTTCAAAACTATTTTGTTTATATTCTACAGTAACATCTTTTTGCTCCACCCCCATTGTCTCTCAGCAAGTCCTGCAAACACATCCCTTTAGATACATTCCAAGTCCAGCAGATTTTCTTCATTCCAAGTGCCAATATCTCTTTTGCCTGTTTGTGTGGCTTTTCATGCCATCTCTCACTCTTCATTCCCCAGACCCCTCTCCGCTGTCACTTGAAGTATAACTGTGCATGAAGACCAAAGGCAGTGGTCTCAAAATCATGAAGTCAAACTGATACCACCGTGCTTTTGACACAGAATCCAAGCACACTGACCCTGGCTGCAAGGTTAGATGTCCTCTGATAACACACACCTGTATCATCAGGCCCCTCCATGCCTCTTCTTGCTTCCTAAAATGGAACTCTAAAATCCCAGTGGCTTTCACACATACCAGGAGCAATGTCTGCTGGATATTTGCATCTGCAATTAGATATTCCATAAATATTCTCACATCCACGTACTCTGGTTCATTGCCTCACTTGATGCTTGATCAGGTGCCTCATTTAAATGTCACTCCCTTAAACAAATCTTATCTGAATCAGCTAATCTCAAAGACCCATACCCTCAGCATCACACCAACTCTCTCCTCCCTTGTTCTGCTTTATTCTTCTCCATGGAATTGATCTTTCTGATACTCAGTTATGTTTTCATATATCTGATATCACTCCCCAACTACGTAAACCTTGTGATAAAGCAAAGATAGAAAAAAAGGAACAATTTAAGTCATTACGATACTTTAACGTTGTTTTGTGTGTAACTGTGCCTGTCACATAGTAAGACTTTAGTTAGTGCATAGTCAATGGATAAGTAAACACCACTGGTTGGAAAAGCAGACCCTCACACTCTTCGAACACAGTTTTAGACCATACTTAATTTGCAATATTTAATTGTGAACATACTATCATAGTTCAACTATATAAATAAATAAATCTATATATCTTTTTAAAAAGTATCCAGAGAGAATACAATGAAAACCCCCTTTTAAAGTGCCTGATACTTAAAAGAAGAGTAAATAAAAATAGGAACAGCCAGACTGGATGGAAATTATGGAGTAAAAGATGTAAAACACAGAGTTTTACCTCTGTTCGGGAAAATACTTCAGTTGACATAAATAACCAAAAGGTAGAATTGGGTATCGTGAAGAATAATAGGTTCATCTTCTCTCCAGGTGTGTAAGCCAAACATTGATGGGCTCAGCTCGAGAAAACACTTTAACTCTAGGTAGATAGCTTCATGGAATGGACTGATTGGCTTGGTCCAGTTCCAAGGACCTATAATGCAGGTATTTTACCCATGTTGTAATTACTCAAAGTATTTTCATGAAAAAAAAAAAATGTCCTAACTTACTTTCAAAGTCTATGGCCCATTCCTTGGATTATATTAATAGTGATATAATATTAATTATATCAATTTAAATTTAATGAAGAAAGTAAGTGATAAAACTTATTAATACATTTTCTACTTTAAAAAAATGTGATTGTGACTGCAATATGGCTGTTTTTATTTGGAATGACTTTTAAGTTCCATTTTTAAAAGAACTGTAATATTATTCTTGACAAATGATAGGATTATTGGAAAATCCTTTCTGGGGTTCTCCCTTTGAAGAAGAAAATTAATTAATTAGACTTGCACATTCTGACTTGCATGAAGGAAAGGGAATGCTGCAATATGACTTTCTCATATTCGTCAGTTGCATTGAGGCCTCCTATTTTGCTCAGTATTTAGTAATCCCACTAACAATGCAAGGCACCATAACCACACACCTGCCTTGAACTCTTTCATAGCATGCTTTACAGCATTAAACACCATTAAGGTCTCAATTTTGCTTCTGGTCCCTTAAAGATAAGAGATGTTATGTGGCTTGGCCCCAGTTAAACAGCAAGTAAAAGAGTCTACAGGCCAGATCTGAAGCTCAGTTTCCAAGTCACTGCCATATTATTTGAATCTTCTAGCATGAAACCTTCACCGGGATTACTAAATCCTAAGCTCTCCAAAGGTACACAGAGGGAAAAAAATGTCTTAAATGTTTGCTTTAACTTGCCTCAGTATAGAAGGCTTCCTATTCAGCCTCCTTGTTGGAATTCTCTAGCTATAAAGCCTAATAAAAGTGTCAAAATTTATTCTATTCTCTTGTAGCATGGGCCTTTTCTCGCCAGCATGAGGAAAGCAATGATGGATTTTCAATATGCTTTATAAATTGTCACACCCTTGTTGTTCTGTTTGCTAAAAATCTATTTGCATTTCATGGCTTTATGTTAAGCTTGGGTTACTAACTCGCACATTTATTCTAACATTAATTGAATTTTTATTACTCACGATAAAATTGGTGGCTTGCATTTTGCACACAGTGTTTCTCTACTGTAGGCTTTCATAAGGTACAATTATATAAGAATCAGAGCCTGGTCCGGTAAATTATTAATGAGTCAAATAAAGATATTAATGTTTATCTGTAACAAGTAAAAAGCTACAGTTGCTTCTCTGAATTATCACAGCAAACACTGCAGGTGGGTGTGCTTTCCTTGACTTTAGCAAATTCCAACTCCTGTAATATATTGTATAATATTGAAAGACTCTACAATAAGTCTATGTGTAGGTATAAATGCATGTGTACATATCATCATATGTTAGTATGTGGATGCATGCATATTTAGATATGTATGTTAATATACAAACATATATATATGCAAAATAAATTCACATATGTAGTAAGGTTCTCTAAAGAAGAGAACTTATTGAATGTAAATATATATGTATATGTATGTATACTTAAAAACACGTTATTAGCTGACAGGATATGGTCCAGGCAACCACCTCAACAGGTCTTAGCTCTTTGTTGAAAGACCCTGTCATTAATACTGCAGCTCACAATGCCCAGATAGCCCTCCGAGCTCATTGCAAAATGCAGAACCCCCTGACTCAGCAGCTCAGCAGGGCTTCCTCCTCTCTGCGTGACTTATGTGAAGAGCATCTCTGGGCACAGATGCCTGACCTTTCTTGGGCGGTGAACCTGCACAGAGCTGTGTGACTGCACACAGGAGTCTGGGTCCCACTCATTTGTCTGCCCCTGTGATAATTATGTGATATGTTATGACCATTTAACCCTTCATGCCCATATGATAATTAGGTAATGTGTTATGACCAATTAGTCCTTCCTGCCTGTAACCCTAAGAACCTTTATATACCTCACTTTTAAAACAAACAAACAAACAAATGAGCTGCCTCTCTGATTCTGACCCCAGAAGTCTTATCCATTGTACTCATGGTCATTGAACACCATTCACTGCTTTTTCTCCCTTTGTCCTTATGGGCTATCACCACCACCACCACCACCCCCAGAGGAAGGAAGGACTGCCATTATTTTCCTGGACAGGTGGCTTTCACCCCGGAAGGGTCTAGGTCCACTGCCACACTGCTTGTACTGGGTCACTATAGTTTCCCGTTGACTTTAATCACAGAATATGATAACACTAAGACTTACTCCAAAGTATCTCTTTCATTCCAAACATAATCTTTCTTATTTCTGTATTAGTTTTCTTTTAATTCTGTGATAAGATGCTATCACCAAGGCAACTTAGAGAAGGAAGGGTTTATTTAGACTTACAGTTCCAAGGGCATAAGAGTCCATCACCATCATGAAGAAGCAGCAGGCATGGCAAGTAGAACAGCAAGCTGCGAACTAATATCTCTAACCACAAGCAGAAAGCTGAAAGGGTAACCTGGGAATCGTAAAGTTTAAACTCTCAAAGCCCACTCCCGGTGACACACTTTCTCCATTAAGGCCACAGTTCTTAAAGTTCCTCAAACAGTGCTGCCAACTGGTGATCAAGGATTAAAACACATGAGCTTTTGAGAGAGATTCTCATTCAGACTACTACAACACACAAACATGCACATACGTTCATGAACATTTACTACACAAATGCACACATATAAGCATGCACATGCATATATGCGGTATTTTATCAGGGCCACTTCCCAGGGATCTTCCATTTTTAAAAATTGTTTTGTTAGTGTGCTTATAAACTAACAGATTTCCTTATGACCATTTCATATATATTTTTGTTTTGGTTGGTCCTACTCTCGCACTCCTCTTTCCCACCTCCTGTCTGGCCTTCATGCTTGCACCCTTCTGCTCACCCTATTCCCTAGGCTCTCATTTCCTCTTCAAATGTATTCTATCAGTCTCCAACTCTTCCTTGAAACCGTTGGTTCTCCTTGGTTTTCTTTCCAGTTTCGTGAACTTTACGCACACACATTCCCACATAAATATACTGATATAACAACTAGAAGCAAGAATTCACATTTGAGAGAGTATACGACCACTGTCTTTCTGAGCCTCTGTTGCCTCACTTAATGTATTTTTTCCAGTTCCACCAAATTTTCTGCAAATTTTGTAACTTTTTTTTTTGGTTTATGGCTGAATAAATTTCCACTGTGTGTGTGTGTGTGTATGTCGCATTTTAATTATCCATCTATTGAGCTGAATCCATTTCCCTGTTACGCGAGTAAAGCAGTGATAAACGTGGATGCGCAAGCTGGTATTTCTTCCTTGTAAAGTTGAAGAGCAAACACCTGAGATTTTAAGTGACTTCCTAATGACCACACAGGTAGTAAGTGATAAACATGGGGAACCAATCCTGCCCTCACTGATGGGAAAGTTCACCCCATTGAAGTTCGCTACACTTAGTATTCACAAGCTGTCAATAATGGCCTTGGTAACCTCAAGGGTTGTTCAGCACCAGGTAATTCACATAGTAACTTTTTTATTTCTCAAAACATTTCAAAAGTGATATTACCCTTGACTTCACCTTCCTTGCCTGCATCCTTACTCACTTGAACAAACATCATTGCCTTGGCTAGGGAGAAAGAGATGTAAAATAGGATCCATTAGAATAATAACTTGCTGTTCATTAAATAAATGTTTTAATGGTACATGTTATTTATTCTTTGGTAATTTCATACATATGTACAGTGTATTTTGGTCATATATTTTCCCATTGCCTTCCTCTATCTGCCTCCAGAACCTCTCTCAATTTTCCTAACAACTTCAGGTCTTCTTTATTTTCTTACTTTTATGGATCTCACTAAGTCCAGTTACCACTGCTGATATGTAAACAAGTGTGGGAACATCTATCTATCTATCTATCTATCTATCTATCTATCTATCTATTTAATTTGTGGAGATATGCTTTATGAATGTATATATATATATTATATATAATTTCTGGTAGATATACTTTATGAATATGCTGTATTTTCCAATTACAAATTCCTATAACCTGAAGTTATTAATCATTGTTAAGCACTTACTTTACTTTAAATTCGTGTTATATATACTAATCTGTGTCACTGACTCAACCATCTTTGGAAAGACATTTTCTTTCTGCATGGTCAAAAGAAATAATGGCCCCAGCACTCATTTAAGGGACTTGACACAGCAGAACTGATGAAAAGCAGGCTTTGCATTTAAACACCAGGTTTCAGGTTCAGAATAGACTGTTCTCTACCATGCCAGAGGTCGCTACATCTTAAATTTAAGGGGACTTACGGTTGCCATCAAGCCATGACTGCCTGTTATGCTTTGTTTTAAGCGTGTTTTCTTTGTATCTCTATTATGGTTTCTAAACCAGTAGGTAAGCTGTATTATTTCTTTTAATTCGTGACCTCAGAGTCAGGTCTCTAAACAAATAAATAAAAAATAGATTAAATTATTCTCTTTTTTACATACATTGTTACATTGTTATCTAAAAACATGGAGGAAAAGATAATATCCTTGTTATCATCAGGTTTTTGAATCTCAGTCATGATTATAAGGGAAACCTGAAAACTGCCTATTCTGGAACAGGTTAAGTTGTAGGAGAAACAAATTTGAAGAAAGTAAAAGATAGCCTGACTTAGGCTATTTAGTCCACAGATCAGTGAGAGTTTAACACAAAAACGTATTTTTAAAAGTCAAACACACATAGAAGTATGGGTAGCTATGAGAACTGCTGTTGAATGGAAGAAAAGTACCCCTTCAGTCTCATCAAGTACTGTGAAAAGCATCTAAGAAGCACTCCACCTTCAAAATACTAAACCATAGCAACACGAGAGGATGATTCATTTTCTCCCTACCCAAGTCCTATCATTGTTAGAATCAATGAGTGTGCCAACTATAGCCTGCCATCTTTTAGCTCCTGATCCTTGCTTACTCTAGTATGCTGTTTCACTGTACATACTTCCCTTTTGTCAATTTGTGTTCCTTTTGTAAACAGCCCATGCTGCAAGAGGAGAAGGAGGAAAGAGGAAGAGGTTCTCTCTCTAAGTTTGTATCTAGTGTTGTTTTATAAGTTTGTATCTAGTGTTTTATAAGTGCCTCTCCATCAAGAGCTCTCTACTTCCCCAAGCAATGTTTGGTTCCACTTTCCAGCTGTTGTTATCAGCACTCTGGCAAACAGCAGTACAATTAAGCACTGCACCAACATTAGACCTCTGAGTTACAGCTCTTCTTGTGGGTTACACAGTACCAGAGCCCATGTGAAACAAGCTCTCTTGACCTTCTATCCCAGATCTTCAGCATGCATTCATCAGTAGGCTTCCAGGGCCTCATAAGTCTTATATCATCACTGGATCTCCCTAGATATGTTGATTGCAACTGTTCTTCTAGGGTGAGTGTGTGTCAACTTGATGCTTCCTATAGACTTATTGGTGCTTTAATGCTTGATTAAACAATTATTTACATTAAACTAGTTCAGAAAAATTACTGCTGCTTTTTTGTTATTGTTGTTCCTGCCAAGATCATGTTTTAGATTTTTACACTGAGATTGATTTTCTAATATGGTAACTAGAAAAGTGTTCTCTATTGTGTAAATGATTGAAATGATTAGGTCGAAGCTCTGCAGTGTCTTTACCTATAGATACTTTGTCTACTTTCATTGCAACTTCAGGCACTGTTTATTCACTTAGAGAAAGCAAAGATTTCTCAAGGCTGAACATGACTCCTTTAAAGTAGATAGCTGGTAAACAAGAATTCAAAGTGGCTGGTGCAATAGACTTTAATTACCAAATATCAAGAGTCAATCTCTAAACTGTTATAGATATGATTACCTTGTACCAGCAAGCCTTGTCAAAAATACTGAACATTTACTTTCACAACTTTTCATTCCGCATTCTGTGTAAGCCACTAGTATAGGAATATACTAAAATTAAATTTTGTTTGAAAATTTAACTACATTTCTGAAGTAGCATGAGGAGTCCTTGGAAATATCACATACTTTCTGCTTAATAAGAGCTCCCAGCGGAGCTGGAGAAATGATTCAATATTAATAGTACTTGCTGCCCTTGTGGAGGACCCTAGTCCAGTTCTCAGTATCCACAGCAGGTGGCTCACAACTGGAATACCAACCCCAGGGGGGACCCAACGGCCTCTTCTTATCTCCAAGGGCACCTTTACACACATGTGCAAATAACAAAACTAGAACCAGCCATATTCTTTTAAAAGAGCTGTTGTTGACTCAGATCGTTGAATCCAAAAATCCTCAGATCACCAAAGAAACACTTCCAAAATGACCCAGTACCTTCTTTTGAAATGTTCATATGCAGAGAAGAAAATTGAGTTGGTTCTTCTCATTTTCTTTTTAATAATAAAAATGAAAGTGAAAGGGCATGATACCAGTTTGCTTCCCATCATTTCATTTCATGGGAATGAAAGCGAAAACTAGTCACCAGAAACTTCTATTTTAGTATGACAAAAAGTTTGTGACCTCAAATGAAAAGAATATAATTTTATTTTAATAACTGATCATTTAAAATATCTTTAAATTTTCATTCTTGTTCATTTAAAATTCATGTTCCTAAAGAAATAATAATTTATGGGAGATTAAAATGAAATATATTTTCAAATGTTCTATTTATATCCATCCTTTTCTGTGGGGAAATTTGGCATCAGTTCAAGTTAACTCAGACGGCTCTTTAAACGATTAGTTAGAAGAAAGCATTTGAGCTGGTTAAATAAGGGTTATTACTTGGGGTGAGTTCTTGGACATTTAAGGCAGCCTGGATGTTTTGTGGTACCTGACAACGACCTCTTCATGTTTTTTGTAAGAAAAACAGTAGTCTTAGAACTTCCTCTAGTTTCCCTGTTTCTAACTCTGTCAGAGGGTTTTGGCTACTCATAGCTTTCCTGTTTTGCCAGGCAGGAGATTCTGTGGGTTTAATGAGTTTTCTCTGTCTCACAGAAATCTGAGGATAGACACAGAAATTTGAGAGTTCCCTGCCATAGTCACTCAGCTCTCTTATTGGGGAGAAAGCAGTTGTTGTTGAAGTTGGATACACATTTTGAAAATCCACTGGTGAAAAAATATCTTGGATTTTTTTTTTGTGATTTAAAATGGAATTTTGTCCTCAATTCTTCCTTCCTGTAAAATATGCCTCACTTACTGAAATCTGCAGTATACTGAATGAAAAGCGGATAGAGATGATATTCCAAGCCAGCACTGATGATAGCTACTAGGTATATCAATGGTAGGTCCTTTCCCTTAAAGCACGCCACAGTGCTAAGAAATAGTGACACAGGACTAAGGACGTGAGCAAAGAATGGCTGTTTAACCACATGTGTGTAGAGACAACATAGTTGTAGAGCAAGTGGCCTTGAAACATTTTTTCTTATGTTTGAACAATTTTATGGCTTAATTTGTTAAATATTTTAATATACTTTATATGTTATCCAGCTCTGAGAAATGTATTTTATGTTCTATATAAAACATTCAGCCAAAAGGTCTTCATTATTCTATATTGCCTCAAACAAAGTACATGCAGAAAATTTTCAGGAAGCTGTGTGTTTTCCAGGGAAATACAGTTTCATAAAAGAAAAAGGTTTCTAGAAAAATTGTAAAATATGCATTATGTACCATCATTGTATTTAAATTGTTTGCGCCTTTATATTCAAGCTGTGTTTTTAAAATGCATTAAAATGTATTAAGAGCTATCTTTATACCGCTCATATTTATTTTTAGTTTGATACGTATTTTACATATACAATGTGTTTTGATCAAATCCGCCACCCCATTTTCCTGCCCAATGTGATAAAATAGTATGACCGAAGACAACTTGGGGAGTAAAGAGTCTTTCATGCTCCTTCACTGAGGGAAGTCGGGGCAGGAACTGAAGGCAGGAACCTGGATGCAGGAACTGAAGAAGACCTCAGGGAAGAGCGCTGCTGACTGACTGGTTCCTCATGACTTGCTCAGCCTGTTTTCTTAGACAGTCAGGACTACCTGCTTAAGGCTGACACAGCCTGCTGTGAGATGGGTCCACCCTAAACAAATAACGAGCTAAATTCCCCATACCTTTGCCTATAAGGTGATCATACGGAGACATTTTTCTCTGTGGAGAGTTTCTCTCCCCAAACAACAGTGGCCTCTGTTAGGTTAAACTTGGCATAACCAACACCTTCCCCACCCCTGTCACGATGTTCTCCCAACTTCACGTACCCATTTTGTCCCCCACGGAGTCTACTTGGGGTTACCTGTACTTACATGACTGTAAGAACCTCTTCTTGAGCTTGGGTAACTTCTCAGAGGACACACCTCTGAAGAAAAACGACCCTCTACCCCCGATGCCATCAATTACTAATAGTTCGGGTAGGAGTGGGACTTCTGGGAGTGCACAACAGCTGTGCAGCACCCGGGCAATACTGTCTCGCTCCAGTGCTTATCCTGCCTCCTTTTTTAAAATGATCCCTGTGCCCTGCAGGGAGGGTGCGTGATATAGATATTCCATTTAGAGCTGAGAATTCCACAGTCTGTATGTTTTCTGTATGTTGGCCAGTTGTGAGTCTCTATATCAATGTCTATCTACCACAAAAACAAACAAACAAAACCAAAAAAAAAGCTTCCTTGATGATGACTGAGAGATAACTTAGGTGTATAAACAAAAGTATTTAGGGGGTGGCTTAATTAATTATTTTATCAGAATAGCAATGCTACACTCTCCTTTAAGACCTATATATAACCTAGCCATGACCTGTTTTGTTGTTGTTGTTTGTTTTGGGGTTTTTTTTTTTTTTTTGACAATTAATGGTACCAAGCATGAATTTCTAAACAAGCAAGAAAGATCCCTACTAAAGACCTCAAATAAAACATTTTGGTGGTGGGGGACAGTGCTCAGCAGTAGAATGAAAAAGGGGGTGGCACATAGGACTCTATAGTCTGTGGGATAAGACAGAGAGCTCTGCAGCTTAGCCTGAAGAAGTTTCTGAGTAGAGAGCAGAAAAGTGCCTTTCATGTACAAAGTAAAAAGTGAAACTATGTAGATTTGGGGCTAATCATTAAATGGCAATGTAAAAAAAAAAAAAAAATCTTAGCAAATAATTTAAAAGCCTAATGCACTAATTGCTAACTCCAAAATTATGCAAGCTGAGATGGAAGCAGACAGTTGTCCTCATTTTAAAGCCTTTCTTTAAACCTGGCCCATTATGAAACTAAAATCCTCTTTATTGATCTATAACTGCAACATGATGATTGCTGCAGCTAGTTCCTGAAGAGGGAAAGGGCTCTGTTGGAATAAAATTCCACAGGAAAAGTGTTTATAAAAAAATCATACACACATTCACATACTTGTACATACATGAACATATACAAACACATATGTGAAGACATCCACAAATACATATGCACAAACACATACATAAACGCACACGCATATTATATCAAAGAATTGAAACCCTGTTGGACAATAAGCAGAAATATTAAGAAAATAATTTTCTTCAAGGTGTATGGTTTTGGGCAGTGCATTTACCTTGTGTTTTGGCACTGCACTGTATTGTGTAATCACAAAAGTAACGGTTCTATTGGAAGGTGTCACCTCCCCCTGAGGGGAGAGCAGTCCTACCAGGCCACAGAAGATGACAATGCAGCCATTCCTGATGTGATCTGATAGACTAAGATCAGAAGGAAGGGGAGGAGGACCTCCCCTATCAGTGGACTTGGGGAGGGGCATGTGTGAAGAAAGGGGAGGGAGGGTGGGACCAGGACGGGAGGATGGAGGGGCTTACGGGGGGGATACAAAGTGAATAAACTGTAATTAATAAAAAATAAATAAATTTTTAAAAGGAGCCATTAGAGAGGCTGGATTCAAGTTCCACATCTGCCTCTGCTTGTGCCTCTGTTTGAACTTTACATAGAACTTTACCTCATTTAACTCTCTTTATCCTCAACTCTATAAATTAGGGGATTGAGTAAGATCAGGGATGGATGCACACGATTTAATTTATTTATGTTTGAAAGTTTCCATACATGTGTTTAGAGGATTTTGTTCATACTCCTTAATCAAAACCCTTCCCTTTCCCCCTTTTATATCTAGTTTAACTTAACATATACTTACATGATTTTATGTAACTGTACAAAATCTAGGAACCACAAATGAGAGTATAGATACAATTTCTGAGACTAGGTTAGTTCATTTAACATGCTTATCTCCAGTTTCACACATTTTGTTTCATGATAACACTTTCCTTATGGTTGAAATGTTTCAACTATGCATGTATACCACATTGTCCTTAGCCAAGCCTCTGTGGACACCTAAGCATGTATGATTATGTTCTATGAACAATCAGTCATCAAAGCTATGACTCAAATGCATGAGATTTAGATTCATTAATAAAAGCAAATATGTCTCTTTTATTTTTAAGCCAACATTTACAGAGAACCTGCTATTTACTTAATGCAAACAAATATTTATTTTAGGTGAAACTCCTATTTTATTTTAATTCCCTGGATTAATGACCAATTTAATCTAATTATGGATGGGAAGAAAGTCTTCTTTAGAAATATGATGAGTTCCAGAGGTCACTAATCCTTTAATCAAAGAGATGACAATAATATGTTCCGGTGGCAAAGGTCCATTTTCGCATCTGGCATTTCTCTAGAGAAGCAATTCCCATCCTCTTAAATAACTTGCTGTCCCTCTCAATGGATCGACTCAACCAATTATTCCAGAACCCACATAAACTCCCTACTGGAAAAAAATATATATATATAGTATTATATAGATAGAAAGGTAGCAAGATTTCCATTTCCTATTTCTTCACAAACAGCCCCACTCATCTACATTTTTCCTTTCATGAGACCTATATCTATCTTCTTATGATGAGCAAAATAATATCTTTTTAAAGTTGTTCACAACATTAGGAGTCCTGATGGTGATAGGCTAGGGTCAGATAGAAGGGGAGGAAGACCCCCCCATCAGTGGACTAGGGGAGGGGCAAGAGAGAAGAAGAGGGAGGGAGGTGGGATTGGGAGGAGATGAGGGAGGGGGACACAGCCAGGATACAAAGTTAATAAATTGTAATTAATAATAATAATAAGTTGATTGATAATTGTAAAAAATGTTGAGAAATGGACTATTTATTAAATGTTTGTATCATATAAAAAAATAAGTTTGCACCAAATCCCTGGAACATGGATTATGCTTCCTTACATGACAAAAGAGATTTTACATATGTGGAAATTGAGAAATTGCATTTATTTGTTTGGAGATAGAACCCAGGGGTTCAACAGGCTATATAACTACTCTACTACTGATCTGTATAAAAAATTCATCCTCCTCAGGGGATGAAAACATGTGAGAATGGAGGAGCAGAGGTTGACGTGAAAACATTTCTGAAACAGAGCCTTGGGCCAAGGAATATAGACAGCCCTAAAAACTAGAAAAGTTACAGAGTTTCCTGAAAGAAAGCCTCCCTGTAGCTCAGTTTTAGATTTCTGACTTTGAGAACCCCCAAATGATAAGTCTGTGTTAAGTCAGTAAGTTTGTAACAATTTGTCATAGCAGAAACAAGAGACTAACTCAGAGCTTGATATTCACAGTCTGCATGCTGAACACAGACTCCTAGTCCTGCCTTTGAGGCTTTTTACTTGCCGTGAACTCTTGGGGAGTCCCTGCAGGAGGGACCCATCTATTCATACTCTGCTCCTACCAGGCTCCTAATCACTGCCCACTGTGCGTTATGTTCTGCCGTGGGTCTTCCTTTTGTCACTATCTGATCTACCCTTCATTTTGAGCTAGCATCAGAAGACGCCTCTGCTTCTGATACCGCAGATGCATATTTTGGGATCTGCAGAAACACCTGTTATCATGGCAGCACAAGTGCTGTCATGGGAATTTTCACAAAATGGATTGCAACAAATATCACTCAGAGATTAACATTTAACTGGTTCTTAGGTGGGATTCTTCTTAGATCGTAGGATTGCATGCCAGTTTTTTTCAAAACCCTTCAGTGTCTGTTCCTGCCTCGGTGATTACCCCACCACATTTCTCCACAACAGAATCCGGTTTACCAGCACCCTCAAAAATGTAGCTTTAACCCTACATTCTTAGCCATGCAGGCGGATTCCTTGCTCAGCTTATTCTGAAGCTCATCTTTCAAGTCTTCATTCCTCTCTCCAAACTGGCCTTTTTCCTAGTCTGACTGGGAGAGTATAATTTCTATTGCCATCAAGAAAAATTAACCCAATCAATAATAGGAGATTGTATGGAACCCAAAGGATAATTATAACATATTAAGTGAGTACAAGTGAAATAGAGGGAGGCGGAGTGTCACGTTTAGTTCTTTACAGAAAACCTGACCAATTACAGCCACTCTTAGAATGTTCAATATTTGTCTGAGTAGGTTGATGTTAACTTACAGTTCACATAGAGCAACAGTGTAATCAGTGAATCCAGGCTTAGACCACCAAGTTTGTAAATATATTTATTTATTATTATCATGCTTAATTACTTTTTCAAAACTTTGAATCATTTGGGTAGATAATGTTAAGGTATAATGGACATAAAGCAAACTGAGCATGTTTAAAATATATAATCAGAGAATTGGACATATATTTATAGATCCTTAGTCTATTAATAAAATCAAAACAACAAATATGTTTTTTTTTATCTTATGCCAAGTTTTTATTTTGCAATCTCTCCCTCTTGTGCCTCTGTAGTTTCCTGAACCCAAATCCATTTGGCATACATTTTTTTCTTCAATGCAGTTTATTCAGGAACCTTGAACAATCCTCCGACCCTGGGGAAAGCCAGCCCACAGCTTAAATAGCCTCTGGGTAGCTAACCCAGGCGTGCCACGTGGGCAATGCAGATAGGTCCACATACATGGAAGCAAGCCAGATCCTCAGCCTTAGCCAAATGTGGAATTGTTCGTGACAGAGAGCACTCACCATCGGGAAGGTGGAAGGCGGAAACCAGCTCCATCTTTAAGGCATAGCATTCCGCAGCTCTCTACAGTTCCCCCTTTTTGTTTTAGACGCATCAGGCAAGAGTAGAGGTCAGATCTCTGATATTAGAAATAAATTGGGACTTTGTACCGATGTTCATTTAGGTGTCATCCACCCAAAGAGCATCAGACCCATCCGATACCTTTTTCTCAGAGGCGGGACCTGGGGTATCAACCTGCATGCAATCAGACATGCTCTTCTCTGGGTCCAAAGCGGCTGAAAAATTCTCAACTTCATATGGAATAACAAGAAACCCAGCATTGCTAAAACAATCCTCTACAATAAAAGATCTTCCGGAGGTATCTCTATCCCTGATCTTAAGTTGTACTATAGAGCAACAGTTTTAAAAACTGCATGGTACTGGCATAGAAACAGAATGGTGGATCAATGGAACCGAACAGAGGACCCAGAAATAAACCCACACACTTATGGACACCTGATCTTTGACAAAGACTCCAAAACCATACAATGGAAAAAAGATAGCATCTTCAACAAATGGTGCTGGTCTAACTGGATGTCTACATGTAGAAAAATGAAAATAGATCCATACTTGTCACCCTGCACAAAACTGAAGTCCAAGTGGATCAAAGACCTCAACATAAAACCAGACACATTAAATCGGCTTGAAAAAAAAAAAGTGGGAAATACCCTAGAACTCATTGGTACAGGGGAAAACTTCCTGAACAGAACATTTGGCATACATTTTAATGGAATAGCATATATTTCTGATAATCTCATATGAATGGAACCATACAACACACTTTTTCTGTCGTACATATATCTTGTTTAAAAGTTATTGTGACTTATGTCACTTTCCATGATACAATATTATATATATATATATGTATATATATATATATGTATATATATATATATTATAGATGTCCATATGTGAAAAAGACACCATCCTTAAATCTCCCATAGCTGAGACTATAACGGGGTGGTGAGGGAATGAAGAAAAGACAGACATCCAGACACAAGTACAGAGAATCTGGAGTCAGGTGGAGCATGCACACTCTGAGTGGCAGAGAATATACAGCAACCCAGAACCTCAGCCTATTTATTACACATAATGCAGGGGGGATGGGTTGTCTAGTTTTAGTAGGTTGTCTCTGTAGGAGCAGTCTCAAGCTGTCAAATCTAAGAAGCTATGGGTGCTAGTTTTGCACACACTGGTTAATCAGTTGTAAACACTCATTCCTGTAATGCTGTTCATGTTTGCACTCAGACCAGAAGAGAACTTTGCTGTCCCCTGAGTCTTACTCTAAGGGGTCAGTAAAAAAGTGTTATCAAACCTCACAGACCTGAGGCATTGGTCCTTGGCATGGCCATAGCCATATCAACAATACAAATCTACTTTATCCATTCCTTACACATCCTCTCAGAAATTCCTTGGCTCACCACACCTAAGCAATCATTCTTTCTCTAAGGAAATGACTTTGCATTTCAGTGAAAATCAGCTGAATTAATGTGTGACATTCTATTCCTGGACTCTCTGCTCTTCTGTTTCATTGATTTATTTCTCTGTCTTGATGCAGCTGCCTCATTTTTTTATTATTATAGTTTTGTATCTTGAAATCAGATAGTTTGAATATTGTAGTTTTGTTTTTTTTTTTCCAAAAGTGCTTTGTATATTTTAGGTCTTTTGTATTTTTATATAAATTTTAGAAAGAGCTTGTTCATTTCCAGGATGTTTTGCTGGAGTCTGGTTTTGTTTGCTGAGACAGCCCAAGTTTCCCTCAGACTCACAATACTGTCCCAGCCTCTGCAATGCTGGGATTTCAAGTATGTACCATCATGCCTGAATCTTCTGATACTGTGATTGGGACAATATTAACTCATAATATGACTGAATGAAACCATTATTTGAATATTATTGAGGTTTTTTTATCCATGAAAGTGACACACCTTTTTTTTTCCTTTAGGTAATTTCAACTTTTGAAACAAATTCTACATGTATATGCACTTTAGATAAGAAGATTTGAATACAAAATTAAAATGATGTTTTCCAGACTGCTTCCCTCAAACCCTGAACTAGGAAATCACCTGTATAGACTGCTGACTATATAAAGTAGGCTCTAAATATTCTTTTCCACACACATTCTTGATAGTGACTGACCTTAGAAATGCAATCACTGCAATAGAACAAAGCTCTTACTGACACTATTCTTCTCAAGGTAGTATATAGGACATGGAGAATGACCCACACGTGCAAAGTAAGTTTCAAGCCAGCATGAGCAAAATACCATGACATTGTCTTAAAGAGAGGAAGATGGCGGTGAAGCCTAAGGTACATAATGAGCTCTTTGTGCTTGAATGCAGGCTAGTCAAGAAAACAAAACATAAGAGAAAACTTGATTGCCCTCACCTTCTAGTCCCATGCGGACTACTTTTAAGAGACATGCCCTAAGAAGCATTAAGTCCTTACAAGTTTGACCAATCAGATGAGTCACTCATTTTATAGCAAGGTAAATAAGAGAAAATAAAGAAGAAGAAGAACAGCAACAACAAAATCAGTGTTATCCTTTCCTGGGAAATGGGATTGTTTCTACTCTGATGTCTACAGGGCAACTGATATTGTCTCTCAAAGTTGGGCTTTATTAAAATTCTGCTCAATTTGTAAAACACTTGCACTAAATTTGCAATGGAGAAATTAAAGGAATAGGAATGAGAAAAGATAAAAACAGTATGGAACAGAGATTTCTAAAGACACCACGATATGATTGTGGGGGGATGGAAAGATGGCTCAGTGCCATACTAGTCTTGCAAAAGACCTGAATTCAGTGTCCAGCACCCGAGCACCTACATCCAAAGGCTCACAATCACCTCTACACACAGCTCAGGGAACCTAATGCCCTCTTCTGGCCCACAGAAGCATTGCACTCACACAAACAATTTTGCACATGCATGAATGCACACACAAACACAATTAAATTTTTTGAAACATGAGAATATGCTCATTAAAGTATTGAAGATAAATATTTCTGGCTTCATTATGTATTTTTCATTGACTGAGGAATAAAGGGTAATAACGAGCATTGTACTCTGATTTAAAGATTACTACTTAACCTGGGCAGGAGAGGTGGCTCAGAGGTTAAGAGCACTGTCTGCTCTTCCAGAGGTCCTGAGTTCAATTTCCAGCAGCCACATGTTGGCTCACGATCATCTATAATGAGATCTGGTGCCCTCTTCTGGCATGCAGGCATACATGCTGGCAGAACACTATACATAATAAATAAATAAAACTTAAACAACAACAACAAAATAGCCCAGTGTGGTAGTGCAAGCCTGTAATCCCAGCACTCAGGGAGGCAGAGGCAGGGATCGATCTGTGAGTTGAAGACAAGACTGGTCTACAAAGTGAGTCTAGGACAGCCAAGGCTACACAGAGAAACCCTGTCTCCGGGAGGGGGTGGGGAAGATTCCTACTTAATATTTTGACACTGAGTTTTTATTTGGATTTAATGAGAGGATTTCACGTATAGATTAAGCTGAGAAAGAAAAACACTTTAAAAATTTGTTGTTATTTCTTTTAGAAAACTCAACAAGGGCTAAAACATTAGGGGCTTGTTGTTGTATTTATTGCAAATTGCAGATGTAAGAGAATTGGCCTTTGGGTTTCTTGTTAGAAATATTCTGGGTTGTTCCCAACTGCCAGTAATTTTTTTTTCTTTTCCTCTATTTTAATGTAAAAAAAAAAACTTTGAAATTGCATAATCTGGCAGTGCCTTTTCATCCTGTCTTTGACTGACTCTATGTTTGTCATGTGAACACTTACAGTTTTCCTTAGTAAAGCAACACCTTTCCCCAAAGTGATGCTTTATAAAGCATGCAGCGAAGTTGTGCAGTTTGTGCTGTCCAGTTATAATCCCTAGACAACCTGTTAGCAGCTGGGAGACACAAGGTAAATGGAGACTCGGAGGTTGTTTTAAAAGGATGTTTATTACACAGGGACCGGCTGTGGTGGCTCAAATGTGTGCTCTCCAAAATTCCTGTTAGAATGTGATCATCAGTGTACTTATGGTAGAGGTATGCCTGTAAAAGAGTGATTGGGTCACAAGGATTCTACCTTCATGAATGGATGGACTTACTCTCAAAAAAAGGATCAAAGGGGAGTGGTTTAATGTGTTCTGCCTTTCAGTCTCCTATTATGTAAGGGCATGGAAAGAGGCCTTCCTCCAAATATGGAATGCCCCAACCTGGGCCTTCTCCCAGCCTCCTGGATTGTCAGAAATTATTTATAAATTTTGTGGGCTGTGTTATTCTGTGAATGCAGCACAAATGGACTATAGCAGGATGTTAATGATGACTAAGTGAGATAATTCATGCGAGAGACTCATCAATGCATTGTCTATAGAAATCAATGCATACACATTTTTTTTAAACTAACACCTACTCACATGAGTTTTTATAAATACAGTGCAAACAAGGATAAATTGAACTCTTGCAGTGGCAAATATAGGCTTAGGCATAAAAGAAAGGGTAGAATTATTATTTACTAGCATTGGTCTTAAGGCAAGACCAATTCTAAAACCACAGCACTGTACTACAATGCTTGATGTATGTAAGTCAGTCACTTGATATTTGCATAATCCGTTAATAAATTAATGGATTGTGGTATAAAACCCAGTCACCTTGTTTGGACTTCCAGAAAGCTCTCTCGCTGGCAGTAAATCAGCTTGAAAGTACAGAAGATAGGTCGCTGTCCGCCGTGCTGAACTCTCCCTAGCCTGGATCTGTTCCTATTTGGCAAACTTCTTGCTTCTCTCTCAGCTCAAAAAAAAAAAAAAAAAAAAATCCTTTCATGTAGTCTACTTTCAAGGCGCCGAGACAAACACTCCCCCGTCTGTTTCCCAAATGGGCTAATTCTCACCATCTCTGATTCTTTTAATGTTCTCAAGTCTCAATGTCTCTCCTGCTGAGCCTCAAAGTTATCTACCAATATATATATATATATATATATATATATATATATATATATATATATATATATATAATGGATTTATTTCATCTGACACTCGATTTTTAATGTGTTTCCCACCTGGAGTCCTTGGCTGTCATCTCATAGGAGAGAGAAAAAAAAAAATCCCTCGGCCACACCTCCTTCTTAAAGAGTAGGCAAGTCTGCCAGCGGTTCTTTTTTAGGATCCCCGGAGGCTGCAGAACCACACACCCTGGTTCCTGCAGTCAGCCAGCAGCTTTCCTTCCTCCCTCGGCTCCCCCCTCCCCCCCCCCCGCGCGCCGCCCCACTTCCCAGTACAAAGAATTTCTAGACTCCCTAGACTCCGTTCAAGAACCCGAGGAGTCCTCCGGTGTAACTACTCCGGCTCTTCTGCCGCACCCTTAGAGGCCACGCAGTCTGGATGCCTCATCCATCGTGCTCTCTGGATCTACTGTGCGGATCAACAACACGCCCCCCCCCCACACACACACACACTCACACACGCACTTCCATCATTCACCCTTTCTACGCTTACGAGGCCGAGGATCGCAGTGAAATGGCATCTAAGCATCAGAAAATTGAAAAAGTACGAAAATATTCCCTGCGGGCAGTGCGTGTGTTTTGTTGTGTGTCCATCCGCGCTTATGCAAAACCTCCCAACATCACACCTGGGTATCCCGACAAGCTCCTTGAGAAATCCTGGACCTTTCCAGGGATTCCCTCTGCCCTACCCTCCTCTTCTTCAGCACCCTTAAAAGGGGGTAGATCTGGGGCTTTCGCCAGCCGCTCCTGCCTTGACAGACGTACACAAATCTGCTGCAGTTTTCCTCCCGTTTCCTCCTGTCCCTTTTAGGAAACAGTCCCGAGAGCAGGGTTCCCCTGCAACCACACTGCAATCCCTGGCAGCTTATCCAGGGCTAGACCTTTCGGCAGACCCGCCGGCTCCCTCTCCGCCTGGGTGGTGGGTGGTGCTCTTGCCGCCCCCTCCTTCCCCTGAGGCCCGGGAGAACCGCGCGCTGGGCAAGAGTGCGCGCGCGCGCCAGCGAGCGGAGGGCTTTGCTGGGGAAATCTCCTTCCCTGGAAGCTGCAGAGTGCCGCTGACCTAGAGTAGCCTGGAGTCCAGCAAAAGCCACCAAAGCGTCTGAGAGCTTCCCTAAAGAAAAACAGTGAATGAGAAACCGGAAGGGAAGCCCGTTTCCCCGGAGGCCTGGGTTTCCGAGGGTAGCGGATCCTCCAGTAGCTGGTCTGATAGGGAGGCGCTTGGCGGTCGCGGTTACCCGGACTTAAAGAGCGGCCGTTGCTAGAGGAGGGAGGTGAGGGACTTTGCGGGCAAGAGTTGCACCTGATCTGGGAACCTGCAAAGAGAACTGCGGGGTAAGTAGCCTTCTCCTGGGCATCGCAGCAGGAAGGGGGAGAGAGGGAGGAGGGGGGCAGGAAAGGGAAGAAAAGAAGAGGGCAGGGAACGCGTTATGAAAGAAAGGGGGGAAAAATCCTTCAAATTCCGCAGCAGAGGGAGAGAGCTTGGCACAGTCCTCTCGAGATGAGTCCCGCACGGCTCTTCTGCAGGGAGCGTGCAGCCGCGAAGTTCTCTTTAAAGAGAAAAGAAACTCCAAGCCTCCTGGAGGGGGGACCGGGGCAGCCAGGCGGGGCGGAGCTCCAAGTCTGGCTCCTGGGGTCCCGGCCGGCCGAGGTGGCTGCCAAGGTGGCCTCAAGTGCCCACGCCCAGCGACGGCTCCTTATGGCCTCGCCGCCCCACCCGGGACGGACTTTGGCCTCCGCCCCCCGGATGCCAGGCGGCCCCTCTGACGTGGGGACTCCGAGGGGGGCGGCGCGGGCGCTCACCTGGCCAAACCTTCCCCTACCCCCTCCTTCTCCTCCTCCTCCTTCTCCTCCTCCTCCCGCCCCCCCCCCCCCCCACCTGCCCTCCTCCTCTCCGAGTGGGAAAAGCGCCGGGATCCGTAGGCGAGGAAATAACGACCCCTGCAGTTGCATTGCGGAAAATCTCGGCGGCGGCGATGGAAGCAAGGCAACTGCGGGGTCCGGGGAGCCCCGCGAAAATCGCAGACGAGCAGAAAGCGCGCGTGTAACGCGGGGGAGTCTGTGAGCCCTCGGGACGCGCCGCGCTCCCGGGAGCCCAGCCTTGGGCTCGGAGTCCTGGAAGCATCCTCCCCCCGCCCCCACCACCACCCCGAAACCAGTTTGGCGGCGGCAGGCGGCGCGCGGACTTGGGGAGCAGGGAGGGTCATCGGAGACTGCTGCTGGTGACCGGTGGTTCCAGGCAATAACCCCCGCTTCTCTTTTTTTTTTTTTTTTTTCTGTGCGCCCCGTCTGCTCCTCTACCCCCGCCCTCCGGAAGCAAGAAGAGCGGCTGGATCGGAGCCAGCAGCCGCCCCTCTGACCATGCCCCGGTAAAGGGGGGGGGCGGACTTCGAGGCCAACTTGTCGCGGACTACCCGGGCTCGCCTAACGCACGGGAAGAGGCCGAGAGCCCGGAACTGCCCCGCTCGGCCCGGCAGGGGGCTGTTGTCTATGTCTTCTCGTGGCGCCCGGCGGATCGGGGTCTTGGTTTTGCAGGCAGAGCCCAGCACTGGTGGCTTCAGGTGGCTGTCACCGCCTCCGCCGCGGTCACCGCGAGTGCTGTTTCCACCGCTGGTGAGGGGAGCCGAGGCACGAGAGCGGGGAGACCTCCGAGGCGACCAGGCATTGGACATGTGTCAGCACATCTGGGGAGCGCATCCGAAGAGCCCGAGGGGAGATTTGCCGAAACCTTTCAAACTGCGCTATTGATCTTGGGGGTGACTGCCCCTGGCCGGCTGTCGGGTGGGAGCGCGAGTGTGCGCTCTCTGGAGAGTGTGTGCGTGTGTGTATGTGTGTGCCGTGTCGGGCTCCCCCTTTCCCCCCTGTTTTCCCGTCGAGTGATGCACCTGGAATGAGAATCGGAGGATGGAAATAGTCTGGGAGGTGCTTTTTCTTCTTCAAGCCAATTTCATCGTCTGCATATCAGGTATGGGACGTGCTGGTGTCACGGGCGGGCGGTGTGTTCTGTGCTGATATTTGGAATGAGTGAGGTTTTACCTTGTGTAGACTTAGGGCGGGAAGGGAGGACGTGGCACGGCCCTTTTTCGTTCTGTGGATTTGCTGTCTTCCGAATCCAAGCCTTCTAAGCCCAAGGTTGTGGACACGGGGCTTGTGGGTCCGTGTGTGTGGGTGTGTGTGTCCGTGTGTTTGTGTGTGTGTAGGTGTGCCGCTGTGGGTAGGATCTTTGTGGCGTCCTGGAAGGGAGAAGAGATGGAGACTGAAAAAAAAGAGGAGGCAGATGGGTGTTGATTTTCAACTGCTTTCCTGGCTGAGAACTCTGGCGCCGAAATCTGAGCCTTGGCATCCTCCACCCACAACCCCTGGCTTCCAAAGTTCCCAAACTCAGTGGTTTCTGGCTGGCGAAATGGATGCAGAGCCTTGCTCTGGTATCTAGGCACTTTAAAGAGACTGCGGGAAGATGCGGGACTGAGTGGGGAATACCAGGAGAGACTGGGGTGATGAAACCCCCCTCCCTCCCTACGTTCCCCAGATGCTGAAGAATGTGGTGTTTGAAATTCTGTGGCACAGCCCTCCCACTCCAAACACGCCTGAGACAACACAGTATTGGAAAGGCTGCTTTAGATTAAGGTCTTAATTCCCAGTAGCAAGGATGTGGCTGGCTCAGTTGCTGATCACAGGTTACTTGTGTCAGCTTGTGTGTCTTTCTTTTCTTTTCTTTCTTTCTTCCCTTTTTTTTTCCAAGCAAATGAGACTCCAGAGTGTTGAGGTGAAGCTTATGGCAGGGCTTGTGCCTGCCTGTACCTGGGTATCCTGTGCTGGGAGGAACTGTCGTTTCCAAGATGTATCTTTCTAAGTGCAGGAATTTAGGGTTGGAGGGACCTGTGTAGACATTCCCCAGGTCTTTAGGCTCCTCCCACTGACCAGCACCCACTCCATTTCCCTTGCACCTGCCATGTAAGCACTCAGGGGGAAGACCATTTGCAGTGGTGCTCCCTCTCTGCCTGCATTCCCTCTGCAGAATTAGGGATTGAGCCAACTTCCCATGAAGTCTCCATAGGTGGAGGAGCAGGAGCCCTGCTTCTCTGAGCAGACACACTGGAGCAGCTTTGGAGTAGGACAGGTTTTTATGCCTCCTCCTTTATTTAGCCTTGCCAGTCCTCACCCCTAAAACAGACCTGATTCTGGCTATTAAAAACCCTCCTGTCTTTTCTTCAAGTTGGACCCAGTTCTAAATGCTGCTGCTGTTTAATTTCAACCTTCTCTAAAGACAGAAGGGGAATCTGTTACGTGAAATCATATTTGGAGCGTGGCCACCCTACTAAAAATCATGTCACTGTAATACTTGAGTGAGTTATAGCCACATAGCAGAGGAGGGAAGTCCGTGGTCATTCCCTTCCACACATGCTGGGAATTGTCTTACTCTTTTGTGTGTCTTTCAGTATAAATCCTGAGGTGACTTGTGAGGGTTTATGAGTCCTGTGTGCAGGGATGGACTTGGTGGTCTCATCTTACGAGACCACATTATACATTCTTTTTCACTGTGTCTCTCCTTCTTTCTCTACTTTCCTATGATTTCACTACCTAGAAAATACGCTTTTCCTACCTCTCTCTGGCATCATAAATTATTTTCAGAAGAGGCATCTGAGTCCCTGTGCGATTGAATAAAGTATGACGTTGAGTGAGGGGCTGGACTCCCTTAAGAATCCTGTTAGTCCCCAGCTGCCACCCTTACTCTCGCCAGGCAGTAGACACAGAGGGAAATAAACTGAGCAAGAGTCTGTTCTTACCCTCAGAAACAATTATTAGTGGGATACCTGTCGTGGCTGCATTTGATTTGGTGTGTCAGCAGCTAAATTATTCAGCTAGGAACACGGGGAGGAGGTTATTTCCATTCCAGAAGGGGTGTTCTGGTGTGTGTGGCCTCTTTGCATGTATTTAGTAAATAATCATCATTGCGCGTAATGAGGGGGATAGAGCTGTAAGCAAAATTGGAGCTATTAACGAAACAGAAAACTGGGTTACCATTCCGAGTGCCTAGTTAGGATCTGCACTGCTTTGCACTTCATGGAAGATGTGTAGGCACCGATGCAGCACTGTGTGCTTGGTATTTACACACACTGGACTTCAGAAGCCCGTTCTGTCTCTGCAGCCGAGGGGCTTCCTCCTAGCAGCACAGATACTTACTTCATTGGGTTTCACGGATGTCTAAATTATGACTAGCGATATAATCACGACTCACAATGGCCACAGTTTGGGGACCTCAACTCTTTTCTCTCCCCAGCTGACAGCCTGAGGATGTGTTGGAATGCGCTGTACTAAGGTTGAATAATTATACCTCAGAGAGGGCTTCGTGGGTCTTTCATTTCTGTTTCTGTGATTTGCAGTTTTAATTTACTCATGAATGAGTTCCAAGGGGAACAAAATCCTTGGATCATAAAATCTACTATCACACATTTTCAAATATAAAAGGGGCGGGGGCACTTTTAAACCATCCTAGGATGAGCTTCCCAGGCCAGTCAGAGGGTACTGATCCATGTTCCATCACCAGACAGTGAAGGATTCTGCATTGTTAGGCTCGGCTTCACTATTGAGGAGCATAAGGTTGGGAAAGGCCAGGCAAAATCTGCAGTTTACACATTTTGCAGGAGGAGAATACTGGTAGGAACTTTTCCTACAGAAGGTCTGTGAGATGGATTTCATTTGGTAACCCTTGCTGCCAGGAACACTCTGGTCTTTGTAACTCAGCATTTTGTTAACCCAAGGTCCGACCCCTCAACACACATGCACACACATGCACACACATGCACACACAGCAAGGAGGTTCCTTTCGGCTTTATTTGGTTATGTCTTATAAAATATAGAAACTTGGGCTTGGTCTGCTCAGTAGCTCTGCTGAAATAATCCGGCTGGCAAAGGGACTAAGAGCCCATTTGGCGAGTGTTAGCTTGCTGCTGAGCAAGGAGCATTCATATCTTCCAGTGGAGGGATCATACCAATTTTGGCAAGTTAGCGACAGCATGACAAGGCTTAAATAGAAATGCTATGGTCTGGAAATTAAAGGCATATCTAATTTGGCTAAAGATGCAAGGTCTCAGGGATCTCTAAGGAGACCAGGAAGGGAAGAAAAGGGGAAAGAAAGTTGATAGGGGGAGAGAGAAATGAGAATGAATTCACTAGCTAGAGGACCATTCCCTTGTCTACAGAGCCAGCTCAGACCAGTGAGAGTGAGTACTGAGCAGCAGAAGGAGGGAATTTCCTGGTCAAAAGACAGCTGCCTGATTCAGTTTGTATGCTGTACTCCACGAACCCACTTACATAACCTCGCTCTGTGCCACTTTGTTCATGGCAACAGCAATAGCCTTTCAATTATGAGACACTATCACATATTTTAAATTTAATGTGGATATTGGATTTGTTCCTTCGTAGAATTTATGGAGAATAATTTAATAGGTGGGGCAACCAAAATCCATACAAGTTTGGAGAATTCACATCCAGGTCTGAGTAAAAAAAAAAATAAGCAAAAAATTAAAAAGAAGAATCTATACATCATTTAAGTTGTGTTTCAAGACTTTTCAAGTTTGATTATTTTCTATTTACTTGATTTTTAAATTTTTGATTTGTCTAATTGAAAGAATAAACTATGCTAAGTGATGTTATTCTTCAAGAACTTGGAAGTAAAAGTTTAAGGCAATTATCCTGTAAAGCTAGAAATACAGTAACATAACACGTGAGAAAGTCAGAGAAGCATATCCCCTGACCTCACAGGTGAGGGAACTGAGCTGAGTCAGTGAGCTGCAGGTTCAGGGGCAGACCAGATCTCGAGGAAAATTAAGGTAGAAAACACCCAATGCTGACCTCTGACATCCATATATATACACACATTCATACATGTGCATATGAATACACACATACATATATACATACACACATGCATACATACATATATACACACATATACATACAACACAAACACACATACATACATGCAACACATACAAGTACATGCATACATTTAACACACAAACACACACACACACACACACATACACACATCATCCAGCACTATTTGTAACATACTGCATGGATCCCGCTTTCAGGAATAGGTTGGGCAAACCAGAATTGCATTGTTATTGACCTTCTCATGTAAACAGGACGAGTAGCATTAGGTTTTAGTGCATCATCAGGAAAGTTCCGTGCTCATTCCTTTTACTCAATATTAAATGAGACAAGGCTTGGGAAGTCTCATATGTCACCTAATCAGTGCTTCTTACCAAGATCATCAGGCTTTCCCACAATCTTCTTACGTATTATGGATCAGTATGGACTCATCTTTTCCACACTGGAAAACAGTGTATGCATTCGCTATGAGTTGCAATATAATATTCCATTAAATAAAATCAAACCCCACTCTAATGCGCTAAATGTGTCATTAGCAGTATGATTTCTTTACATCAGTGGTTCTCAACCTTTGTAGTGCTGCGACCCCTTTAATACAGTTTCTCATGTTGAGCTGACCCCAACCATGAAGTTATTTTTGTTTCTACTGTATAGCTGTAATTTTGCTACTTCTGTGAATTATAATGTACTTATCTGATATGTGACCCCTGTGGGGGCCATGACCCATAGGTTGAGAACCACTGCCTTTAGTTATTTTGCTGCGTGATGTCATAGTCAATGGCAGACAACCATCATCCTGGATGAAAGTCTCCAGGCATCAAAGAGAACCTTACCAAGCAATAGAAAATTCCAAGAAGGGAAATGTCCATGAGAAGAATTCTTCCCTTGGGTACACATAGATTGACTGACATCTGAAGAAAGCAGGACCAAATACTTGCCTCCTCATCTGCATTAAGTATTTTGTTTGTATTTGAGTTTTCAGTTCAGAAGAAATCTAAATGTCGTAAGTCTATAAGGTACCAAGTCCTTAAAAGAAAGCATATGGATGTCAGAAGGCTCACCCCATAATCCAACCCTACTCTAGTCATAAATGGTACATGCAGTTGCCTCAGATTTTTATTCCTGGGTTCCTCATGTGTAAAATACAGTGCTTTTTGCATTGTCTATTTTGAAAGGATCGTTTGAAGCAACATCAGAAATGATAACACCTCCTTCCCTTCATGCTTCGCATATGTAAATTGTTCATATTATTGGATAAGCCAAGATTAAAACACAGTTATGAAAACAAAGATGAGAGGTGTGCAGAGAATATGGAATGATATAAATAATATGAAAATGCTTAATTGCTTAGATGTAGTTTAGTATAATGCATTAGTGTGTCTAATGTTAGAAAGTAGTAGGAATGATATCTAATTGTCTAATACTTATACTAATAAATAGTATAGATGAGAAAACATGACCATGAAAGAAAATGAAGATATTAGACATTAGAGTTTGGAATAAATGAAATGGAGATCACATGAGCAAAAGGAAATGAACAAGAGTGAGTGAATGCTCAGCAATGACTATTACAACAGAAATCTAAGGTTTGCTTTGAAAAATACCGGGGTGTCAGGAAGAACCTTCCTAGAAAGCTAAAATACTAGAAAATACCATGTAAAAATACAACTTTGGATTCTCTTAATAATCACGTAGCATCATATTAATCCAGTGAACTGAAATCATTTCATAGTTGTTTGCAATTCCAACTGCTTTGGGTTTCAAGTTAGTGTTGACCACTTCAGTACAGTAACTTCTGTACTTGGCATAGCTTGTACCATTTTGGGGTCATAGATAGTTGAGGGTTTTATGATGAGGAAGGAGCTGATCTTTCTTATCTGTATGGAAAAATACAGGGTTGACACTACTTGGAGCTGTAGGTATAGCAAGTAAACTATGAGGATAACAAACAGATTGGTTGAACGGCTAAAATAATATTTGGAGTACAATAACAATGGGCCAAATTGTGTGTGTGTGGTAGGGGAGAATCAGCATTGGCTGTGGAGCAAACACAAGCCCACATGAGAAGGACAAGTTTGTTAGCAATTCTTTGGTAGGTCATTATGTGGTAGTGTGGAAGAAATAAAGGAGGCTCAGTGGGACTTGCATTTCTCATCTACAAAGTGGAGATTGGGGAAACACACATATCATCTGCCCTTGTATTTGGTATGCAGTATTTGATATGCAGTAGTTTCACATTGAACTGAAGCTTCCCTCACAAATAAGCGTACTTCGTCATGACTGATATCAATAACAACCTGCTGCTAATACTTGGAAATGTTTTCTGTAAGTGCTTTATAAGATAATGTGTTTCGTATGGTAGAGGGCCATAGACTGTACTGGGAGTGTGAAGGAAAAGCTGTTAGGCTCAATGTATGTAGGCAAGAAAGGGAAAGATTTATAAAGATGAAAATATTTGAACTAGAAAAAAATACATGAGATTTTGAAGTAAAGGGCAAGAGAGAAGAGGAAAACCATGAGGAAATAATAATATGTTCATAGCACAAAGCAAAAATGTCAAAAGTGCAGTGAACTGGGCATGCGGACTCAAGGGGTTGAAATAATTGGCTGGAACTGGGTTACAAACTAAAATACAGTTGCAATGAAGGCCTCTCAAGCCAAGACGAGATGCTGAGACCTTAGCATTTTTGTAAAAGGAACACAGAAAAAGGATGTAATCAATTTTGTGTGTGACTTAATAAAATACATTTGTGCTTTGAAAACAAAACAATAAATGGCCTAGAAACCAAATGCCCTCTTCATTCCTCACCACCTTTATTCTTGATGATAGAACCCACAAAATTATCTTTTTAAAATTCCAGCCAGAGTTATATAGTGAGTTCCAGCCACAAACAAAACAAATGAAACACCCCTAGCAACAACAACAAAAAAAGCAAACCTGGCAACAAGAAACTCTAGCCTCTTAAATCAGCTAGGGCAGCATGGGACATTCCAAGTGGCAGGCCAGATACAAGGAGTTGTTTCCCTAACTCTTAGGATCCAGCCTTACCTGGTATTTTTAAGCCTTGGTATTTGCATATTAAGCAAATGAAAATATCTTGACATTGTACTTGAATAATAACAATTGCATTTGTTAATTAGATGAAGGCACAAAAAAAAGAAGGAACTATCTACATGTGCATTTGTGTCCAGAAGACTTAGGCTATACAGCTGATGCTATCCTTGAATGAAACAGTTGGTCAAACCTCTACCCAATGTTCTGCAGCAGTTTTACCTAACTGTACTCTGCACATCCTTTCTTTCCAGTATATTGCATGTTCACTTGAAAAAAAAAAAAAAACATGTTTATGATCCGCCAAGTTACATACTCACTGTACCCTTTAAAAGGTACAGTTTTTATGAAGAGAATATCTACCTATCATTTGTTGGTGAAAAGGGTTTTCCCTCCCTTTCCTTATATCCTGTAATAATGACTCATGAGGCTCCTTAAAAATTATAAAAACACCTAGGCAATAAAGCTATGCTCTTTTCTGACTAGCTCATAACTTAAAATGACCATTTATTATACTCTACATTCTGCCATGTGGCTAGTTACCTGAGCTCAGGCACCATGCGTGAATATTGTGTGCCTGGTTCTATCCCAGAATCCCTTCTCCCTGCCATATGTCCCTCTTATTTTCTGCCTCAACCATAGGGCACAGGTCTTTTAATTGTCAGGTGTCGCATCCATACCATACACAATACTATCCATCCATCTTTCTCTTTCTTTCTTCTTTCTTTCTTTCTTTCTTTCTTTCTTTCTTTCTTTCTTTCTTTCTTTCTTTCTTTCCATCTCTATCATGTGTCTATCTTATCTATCATCTGTCTATCATTTATTTAGCTATATTATTTATCTAATAATGTACAGATAAATACAGACAGGTATACACACATAAAATGAAATAGTTTTCTTTGTGTACCTAGTCACACAGTGATTATTAAGCATATCCTAATCTTTCCAGGCCCTTGGAATCAGATTATGTCATATGCTGAAATTTCCCTGCAAGAACTTATTATTTACTAAGAGATGAATCTTCAAGGTATGTGGTAAATATTGTAATAAGGATAAAGAAAGTGTGAACAGAGAAGGATTATCTGACTCATTTTGAAGGTGAGGGGTAGGGAGAAGAGGGTAGGAACCATTAGGATTCTTGGGCTGCCTTGATTTTTGTATTGGCTTGGAAGATTCACTCTGTTTAACCAGGAGGGTTGAGATAGAGCAGTAGTCACAGGGATCCGTATCTGCACAAACAGAGCAATAAAATGGGTCACCGTGAGTTCAGTGGGTGTCACAAGGGTAATATGACCAACTAGAGAGTGGAATGTGAGGACGAGGTCAAGATGGAAATGTGTTCGGGAAGTATGGCCTCAATAACACTGACACTTTGCAAATAATTATGCCATAGAAAATTACCCCGTGCCACTCTGTGTCAGCAAGGTCTCCCTTTGAGACCCAGAAGAGTGTGTTGTTTGATCACTCACTTCATTAGAAAGAGATGAGTCAAAGAAATGCTTGCAGCACTGGTCTAGCCATGCTCCATTTGGCTGAGATCACTAAGTATTTTCCAGTGTTGTCTCTTGTTCCAGATGGCTTCCCAGAAGCCTTTGAAGAAACTCAGGTATAGAGTACAGACTTTAATCTCCTTATGTAGCATATTACTGGGGTTCTGTACTTTAGGGAAAACAGCCAGAAATCTATTGGTTTACCCTGTCTTTTGCAATATCTCAAGTATCATCTAATTTACGTTCTTATTGAACATTTCCCCATTTTCTTTTTCAGTTTTCATCTCAAGTAATCTTAAACATGAAAGGATCTCCAGCATGAAAAGTCTAGGGGAGGATCTTCCAATAATGAGATATGGTCTTGGACCGCCTTTATTACCAAGCCATAATTGCTCTTTATTGGTGGGATCGGGCTGTTAATAGGGTATCCAGGGTTTAGAGTTGATTACATTTACATGAAGGAGCCATCAGGATGGCAGGGGAGAGATTATACATGGTTATGAAGGAGACATCCTACAAATGGCTTTGCCTCCTGGTCTGGGAAAGGTGACAGTTTTGTCACAGCAGATGCAGAATTCATCCTCAACTCTGTCCAATGCTTCATGCCCAGTGGCTAAAGGGGCTGGCAGTAGGAAATGAAGCCTGTGACTTTCAGTTCATCTTTTCAGAGCCAAGTTTTCCTGGCTCTGCAGCACATTTGGCAGTGATGTCAGAATTGGAATAAACACATTTACTGGAGGATATGAGTCAACATATTTCCATTCTGCTCCTCCCCTCTATGTCCTCACTACATACACTGCTACCTTTTTCCCTGGGTGAAAAGAATGATGATGGCAGAACTTAATGAGTGATCCCAGCCCTTTCCTCTGAAGTTGGGATGAACAATAAATGACTCACAAGGTTCAAGAAGTCAATGCCTAAGGAAACCTATCTATAGCAGGTGTTTTTTGTTTCATGTTCTTTTCCCAGTGCCCATTCATCAAACAAAAGCTAACAAAACTATCCCTCTTGTGAGGCAGGCAATGGTCTAGGCATATGGTAAGATACAGGGAACAAAACGTCTTGATCTTGATCCTTGCAGAATATACATTGTAGTTTGCATTTCCCATGGCCCAGACTAGTGCCTGACATTTAGAAGAGGCTCAATAATGAACTAATCAATTAATACAAAAATGAACAGAAAGGTATGATTTAGAATTTCTTCTTAGCTTTATTAGAGAGTAAGAGACAAGAAATACTGTTGTAGGAAGCAGAGGTGAATCAGACCCATGTCAGCTCTATTCTTGCTTCTGCTGCATGTAGGTTCTCCAATGTGCAAGGAGTTAGAAAAAAAAGAAAAAAAAAAAAAAAAACAACCTAGAAGCCTGTTGGATATCTTTGTGTTTCTTTCTCAAATTGAACTCCTAGGTGTGCTAGACAAACCATGTTTATTTGAGGTAGACATGCACATCTGCTTAAGATGTATTTCAGCTCTTTTGTGTTCCATGGCACCATAGTAAAAACATGAACTCCTGGGTTCATAGATTCAGTATTGCTGCTTTATTTGTGCCCTCTCTGTCCCTGGTAGAGGTGATTTCATGCTATGCCATGTTTTCCATCATGGCTGAAAACAGCACTGTTTTCAGAGTTCACTGTCCTCTAATTAATGGTTTTATTAGAGTATTCAAGGAAAAGGTTCCCCTCCTTGATTCTTGATGCAGAGAATTACAGGAAATGACTGCTGGCCATGATGTTTTCAGACTTGTGTCAATTTTTTTTTTTTTTTTTTTTTTTTTTTACTTCTCATGTTATTTTCCACACTAAAACCTGACAAGAGTCACCTAAGGAGAGAAGAGTTTATTTTGTCTCATGGTTCTGAGACTTGGTCCACTGTGCCTGGAATGCCACCAAAATAGGAATGTGAGGCAGCTGGCTACACTGCATGTGCGGCCAGGAACCACCAAGCAGTGAATGCTAGTGTCCAGATTGTGGCTTTCTTCTTTTTATTAGGTATGGGAGTTTAATCCACGGGCCAATGCTGTCCTTATTCGCGGTGGAGCCATCTTTAAATGCTCTGTCTTAGACACCCCCTGAGATTTTTTGTTTGTTTACTTTTGTTTTTTTTCCCCCTTTGAGGTGATTTCTAAATCTTGGCAAGTTGATAATTGATATTAGCCACCATGTGAGTCTTCTGGATTTTTTTGAAGAAGAGTGGTGTGTCTGACTACCTTCTCCCCAGAGAGAAGAGCCACCAAGAGCCTTGGAGCTGAAGCAACCGAATACAGCTGCTGCTAGGGGCAAACAGTCTCCTCCTCATCTGGTTGATCTTAGCAAGTGTGTGGAAATGATCACTTGGGCAATTTCTGTTTTGTTTCCTTGCTATTTTAATTATTGGAGAGGAGATAGTTTGAAGACAAAATGTTCTTGTTGTTAGTTTCTGATCCCTGGGGTACAGGTTTGAAAATTACACTACTGGTCAGGAGGCAAAGCATCCAAGGGCATTCTCATTCTACGGCTGCCCTGGCTGTGAATAGTAATACATTTATTCCTTATCACCCATTTCACCATAATTACTTATCCCTCAGCTGCTGTGACTCAAACCTCTGTAGAATTAAATCCAAAGTAGGAAAGTTAATTTTTTTTTATATTTGCAACAAGTTCCATCCCTGACTTTCCCATTTGGAGAAGTTCTTTTGGGCTTTTTAGTTTGTATCAGTGCAGCGTTGTGCCTATGTAAACCTTACGTGTGGTCTTGCGCAAATGAGCCGGGGTGGTCTTTGGTGTTCTTCCTCCTGCCTTTGAAACTGCTGGGAGTAGAGGTTGACTATGTCAAGTAGACTGTTGTACTGGGTGAACTAATGAGTAGAACCTTGTTAAGCATCTACTATTTAGGCTAATTGTTCAAATGAGATGTTCTTCTCTCACCCCTTTTGCTTGCAAGGCAGAGATTACAAAACAAGCCACAGACCTCATTTACACTGTGACTCACTGGCTTCATTTTCATGTCAATAGTGTAAGAGTGTCAAAATTTTTAGGAAAGAAATATTTGGTCTCCATTAAGTGTTTCTCTGCCATTCTGTATTCCTCTGTTGAGAATTCTCTACTTAGCTCTGTACCTCATTATTTGGTTTGTTAGTGTCTAATTTCTTGAGTTCTTTATATATTCTGGATATTAGTCCTCTATCAGATATAGGATTGGTGAAGATCTTTTCCCAGACTGTAGGCTCTCATTTTGCTCTGCTGACAGTGTCCTTTGCTTTACAGAAGAATTTCAGTTTTACGAGGTCCCATTTATTAATTATAGATCTTTGAGCCTGAGCTCTTGGTGTTCTGTTCAGGAAGTTGTCTCCTGTGCCAATGAAGTTACAACTTCCAAAGTTAATTCATACATGCTTTTAAAAACTTTATATCTCAAGTATTTTCTCTTGTGGCTTCTTTTCTATAGCAGTTCAGGAAGTCTTGGATTCAGATAAATCCCAAAGCCAGTGGCATAACTCTTTTTTAATTTTTTATTAATTACACTTTATTCACTTTGTATCCCCCCATAAGCCCCTCCTTCCTCCCCTCCCAATCCCACCCTCCTTCCCTCTTCTTAACGCATGCCCCTCCCCAAGTCCACTGATAGGGGAGGTCTTCCTCTCCTTCTTTCTGATCCTAGTCTATCAGATCACATCAGGAGTGGCTGCACTGTCATCTTCTGTGGCCTGGTAAGGCTGCTCCCCCCTCAGGGGGAAGTGATCAAGGAGCAGGCCAATCAGATTATGTCAGAGGCAGTCCCTCTTCCCATTACTATGTAACTCATTTGGACACTGAACTGCCATGTGCTACATCTGTGCAGGGGTTCTAAGTTATCTCCATGAATAGTCCTTGGTTGGAGTATGAGTCTCTGGAAAGATCCCTGTGTTCATAACTCTTAAAAGCTTCTTGCTCACATGAGCAAAAGGCTTCCATCAGCATATACGCAGAGCAGCTTGGGATCTCCTAGCCCAGCTTTGTGTCCAGCTAAGGGAAAAGGTTTGCTGAAAAGTTGGTGTCTAAGTGAGAGTTTTATTGCTGTGAAGAGACATCATGACCACTGCAACTCTTATAAAGGAAAAACGTTTAATCGGGACTGGTTTACAATTCAGGGTTTTCATCCATTATCTTCTAGGGCAGAAAGCATGGCATCATACAGACAGACATGGTGCTAGAGAGGTAGCTGAGAACTTTATATCTGGATCTGTAGGCAGCGGGAAAAGAGAGTGACTCCTGTTCTAGCTTGGCCTTCTTAAGCCACAAACCCCACCCCCAGTGACCCACTTCCTTCAACAAAGCCACAACTCCTAATAGTGTCAATCTTTATGAGCCTATGGGGGGGGGCATTTCCATTCATACCTCCACAGTAGCCAATATTATTTCTTGTTATAGTTTTATAATAATATATGGATCTAAAATAGCATCTTTTAATAATTATATTCCATTATTTGGTGATGTGTTGTTTCAACTTTCTGCCTTCTTTTTTGCTAGCTTTTCAAAAATCTGTAGATAATTACTTCCGTTGAATTACTTCTTTAAAACAATTCTAACAAGTGGTAATTTCTCACTCATGAAATTCCATCTGGTTTTGCCATGATATCCTGATGTGTAAACTGTTTATAAGCTTCTAGATATACACCCATATTTGCTGTGAGGGTGTGTATATAGTATGGTAAATGTCCATAGTTCATTTTAACAGTGATACCTCCTTCCTTGGTAACGACTTAGCCAAAAACTGAATAGCCCTGGCATCAAGATGTGTCAGACCAGAGGCAGAAAGCTGCACAAAAGAGTACATGCCTCCCTTGGGTCTAGAAGTTTGAGACTTTGGGTAATATTCCTGGAACATATTTTTATTAAGTTACAGGGGGTAAGAGAATAAGCTGGTTTGCAGAAAATATTATTGGGATGGGAGTTTGGACCTGGCATAATTACTATTAGCTTGCTAGCTCTATGTGGTGGAGTCAGTCACCCACCACTGCTTTGACTCACAGTGTTCTGGTTTTAAATCAGGATCCTATTCTACCTAACATGGGCACTGTGGAGCGCGAAGAGGATTTTACAGAAAGTTTTGGTTGATACTAAACTTCTCCAGTTCTTGAAAAGCCAAAGTAGTAAGGCTTAAAGTGAAGAGAGAGACCCCTGTTGTGTGTGTGTGCATGGGGCTGTGTGTGTATGTCTGTGTGTCTGTCTGTATATGTGCTGGTGTGTATGAATAAGAGCATATACATGCCATGTCCCACACGGGATGGAGGACCTGGGTTTCTTTTATTGTTTTTCTGATCCATATGCCAGGATAGCTGGCCTGCGAACTTCAGATGATTCTTCTGCCTCTATCTCGCATCTCCCCTCTGGAATGCTAGCATTACAAACACACATACTACCTGGCCAGCCTTGAAGTAGTTCTGGGGATTTGAACTCATGTCCTTGTGCTTGTGTATCAAACACTTTTACCCACTGGGCCATTTCCTCAGTCACAGGCAGAACCATGAAAAAAGTGACAAGTGACTGTTTAGACAAGAAAGCATGAGATAAGAATTGTAAAAAGACAATCATCTAAACTGCATTTTTAGAATGGTGATATTCATTGTAGCCTCTTAGCAAGATCCTAGGGACTAATGTTAGGGTATATACTGGTTGCTACATAAAAATATTTGTTGAAAACCTCGCATATTATTGTTTTTCAATTTACTCTCAATTCTGCTGATAGTTACTGTATGACCTCATCTTAGTAAGTCGAATGACCTCATGAGTTGATAGCATCTGTCTGTGATGTTAAGGGAGACTGACATTTAGAAATGTAACATGCTGCTTGAGCTGTAGACTACATTTTGTATGTGATAGGTTTTGGTAATTGTTATAGTAGAAGCTAAAAGAACAAAAGACACGTTGTGTAAAATTAGGAATTTGGCAATTCTGTGTAAGACATGAGGATTAAATGAGCCAGTGCCTGTGAAAGTATTTAGCACAATGCCTGTGCATACAGAGAGCATAATCAGTTAAGGGTGGTTGAATTTGATTTGCTTAGTGAAACTAGGATGTTTGGGGAATATTTTAAATGTAAAAAGAGGGGTGACAGTCATGATTTCCCCCAGAATGATCTTCAGAGACAGTTTACTGGGTCTAACCCACAGTTTTCTTTATTACTGCTTATTTAATAGACACAGTTTCAGTTTTAAGTATGCTTTAAACTTATTAAGGTTTCCTGACACGGTTTCAGTTTTAAGTATGCTTTAAACTTATTAAGGTTTCCTGTGTGTGTTGACGCATGTCACCCTGTAAAAACCCAACTTGACAGGGGAGGCAAAAACAGAACCCTGATTCAAAGGGTTTTCATACTGTTGTTTTTGTTATTGTTGTTGTTGTTGTTGTTATTTAGTAATTGTTGACTCGTTGGCTAGAATAATAATGAAGAAATTATCTATCATATGCCAATCCATTTTCAGTAGAAAATAGAATACTTAACCTCACCTGCTCGAAGACTGTCACTTTTTTCTGCAAACTGACTACTTTGTTTTTGTTCATGGCTCAGTCTTGGCGTCTTTCTCCAGGTATTAATTTGTGTGCATGGCAACCTTAACCATGTTTTTGTCAATCGGATTGCAAATGAAAACACAGCTTTGATTTGTGTTTAATATCCACTTGGGAGAAGGATTTTTAAAATGATAATTAAATGCTGGGCTAGTGCTGGCATTCTGACATGGTTCATTTTTAAGTATTAGGTCTGAAAGATTTAGCAAAAAGGCATAAAAGAAAGAAAAAAAAACAACAAGAAAAAGGACAGATGACAAATGCTGCCTGTGTTAAGTAAAGACGAGTAAACTGTGGCCTGAGTATTTCTCTAGGGAGTCTATTTTAGAGATTTTTTTCGGAACAGTAAGGCTTTCTGTGAGATTTTCCCCCCAGTCACGTTGTCAGAGGCTGGATTACAACCGAGAATGCAGAGACTAATGGCCTGTTGTGACTAATCCACTAAAACCTCAACTCCTGTTTCTCTTAAATTGATTGAACTTAGAGGAGCTGAAGACAGATCCAGACCAAATATCCTGGTGTTAGAGTTACATGATTTAATGAGTTCCAAGAGCTTAAAAGGACATGCAAGTGAGGACCTGGGAACCCTTGTAGAATATTATCACCTCGGTAATACTTCTCTTAGTAATTATTTACTAAATCTCAAAGTTTTCTTCCATAATCTTGTTTTTTTTTAACGCCTTTCACATGCATAAATATAAAATAAATTGTACTGCCCAGTGGTTAAGAGCACTTATTCCTCTTGCAGAGAATCCAAATTAGGCTTCCAGCGCTCCCTTCAGGTGGCTCACAACTACCTGTGACTCCAGCTTTCAGGAGGATGCGATGGCTCCGGTCTCGTGTGCACATGCGCGCCACCACACGTGCACACCGTTAAAGACGATAAAAGCTGTTCCTTAATTGCAGCAATGTAGTCTACATGTTATTGCGAATGCAGCTACTACGAATATTTTGGGTTGTTTTCAGAATTGTGCTAGATAAACATATCGGTTTTGTTCAATGAAGTCATGTCCACCAAAAATGTAGATAAAATAGTATGGAATATGTCATACACACAGTATATAACATTGATAATAATCACAACTTTATGCTAATACAGTGGGCTTCTGTTGGACGAACTATGACGAAACTATAAATTTAAAATCCCTTTAAAGTAGACACTAAAACTATAATTAATGACTCTGTAAGGGTAGTGTTCGTGCCATGCCCCCTTGTGGAGGTCAGAAGACAACTTTTTATCGGTTCCAGGGGTTGATCTCAGGGCCCTAGGTTTGTACAGCAAGATACCTTAACCACTGAGCCATGGGACTATCCCTAAAAGCCTTTTATTATTAATCCAGTGCCCTTGAAAATAATTAATAGGGATATAATAATGTATGAGATGTGGTCATAATATTGGAGATTTTGATTCAGAAAAAAAATTATTTGGAAACGAGGTTTTAAAATGCTTTGCTTATGCAGTCACAGAAATAAGCTGCCGTTGTTTGTACCAAGAATGAGTTTGCAGTACAATTATGCTTTCACTGTGCTTCCTAGAGGCTGGCAAGCTTTGGGGTACTTAACTTCTACATCGTATCAGTCTTTTAATCTGTAAAATGGGGTTAAAATAGCCGTTTCATTGAATTGGTTTTAATAACTGTTAATGAACCTATGAGATTAAGCACTTAGTACCATAATCGGTCATTTTGTAACTTCATAAATGTGGCAGATTTGTAGCTTCATGTTGCAGGGTAAGATGTAGGCAGCCACAGCTTCTCTGAAGACACAGAAGGTTCTCTGCTTGACTTGTAGGGACCACAATTCTAGAATATTTTAGTTTCTTCTCTTGACTCTGAAATAAATAGGTAGACAGATAAAGATAGGTAGATAGATAGATGGATAGATAGATAGATAGATAGATAGACAGATAATGGATTGATCCATTCATCCATACATACATACATAGATACATAGAGAAAAAGCTCTCACGACACACATTATTCCTCCGTGTGCCTGTTCACTGTTCTATGAAAGACACCTGTGTCCACTTGTTCTGGGTTTTGTGGATGTCTAACTTTATTCGGACACACCTGAATATCGTGTGGGCCAACCCAACACATTCTCCATGGCCACCCAGAGGCTCTTTTTCTCTCAACTTAGTGATTTCTACCTCCTCAAGGCCCCCTTGGTCTTACCATCTCCAGTAAGTCCATCACTTCTCTTTCTCCCTTTGGCAGATGAAAGTCAGTGTTTATCTAAAGTTTCATATGTTTCTCCCCCCAAATCCAAGTATAGCCTATTCATTGATTGAATTTACTTCTCCGTTCAGAACTATACCTTCTTCTACATCCTTCAAGTCTACCTGCTGACTTAAGTTGTAATTCCTTTTCCCAAATTCACATAATTTCTTGTAGAGGTACTGTATCACAAGCCTGGATCAATGCTTCACTTAGTAGAGGTGTTATATATCACAGTCAAATTCTTCTATCATTGAACAGAGTTGAGAAGTTGCAGTGTTGACCATATTGCCTGCAAAGCTTCTTAGGCCCTTGACAGAAAAAAAAAAAAACATGAGAATCCCCCTTCTGTATAGCTGTTACGAAAACAGTTTAAGGCTCACAGTATCAAAGGGTTTTAGTATACTTTCGTGGGAAAGGTATGGCGTAGAAGTTGCATGCATGGCTACTGGAGCATGTGGTAAGGATTGTTCATATCATGCTAGATCAGGAAGTATGATAGGAACTAGGAGCCAGGTAAAACTTTCAAAGGTCTGCCTTGATAACCTATCTTCTTTAGCTAAGCTCCTCTTCCAAGTAATTCCACAACCTCCTGTAGGGTGTTGGTCTGATGCTTGTATTTTGATGCTAATTACAGGCCCTCAAGATCTGGTTACTGCCCTATCCTTGTTGTGTAAACCTGCCTAAAACATTATTCCTGATTGGTTGATTAAAAGGCCTAAACCTGGACAGAAAAGAATGGAGTAGGTGTGGCTAAGGTTCTGGGGCTTTGGTTGCAGGAGAATCACAGGAAACAGAGAGACAGGAAGAGAGGAGGAAGATGACATGATGGGTTAATGTGGAGAAGGAACCATGTGGGCTGGGAAGAAGAACTCTACTAATGGCATGGAAAGACCCAGATGAAAAATAAAGCAGATATTTAAAAGATTATGGATGGAAGGTAGCCCAGATGAGGATGGTTAAAGAGTATGGCATTGGATGTGGGCTAGGAAGTGGATAGTGAGGTCATTGAGACAGCATGGGTGAACTATCTGCCCAGCCCAAGGTAACTTATAAAATCTAATAGGTGTCTGTGTCATATCTATTGTGATAGTAGGTTAAATAATATCACCAAAATAATTATAGGGCTAATAACAAACAATACTTAGCCCAACACTGTTGTATTTCCAACAAACAACAACCTTCTAAAGGGAAGAAGCATGCAAAACATGAGCTCACGAGGGACATTTCAGGCTCAAACCGTAACACCAGCAGTTCATCAAAAGCTTCCAAAAGATGTAAGAATAGACCTAATACCTGGATAGTCCACTTTCCTTAATAAATGATTAATTAAATTTTAGATGAAATATCCAAACTTTGAAAAGATTTTTCTAGGCCTTAGGAACCTCTGAGTATCATCATTTCGTGCCAACTTTGGCAGCTTTCACCTCCTAGAGCAACTTACCAAGTTCTGACTAGTGTCAGAAACCCAAAAGAAATATCCTGCTTCTGGCTGCCTTGGATTTAGATACCTACCTTGTTGGGGGAAGATCTTGGGATTGCTCTTGTGCTGTCCCAGCAGACATTCTGATGGGAGTCATCCTTCCCAGAAGTATGGTTTGTGCTAGGGATGCCAGTTTGGCAGGGAGCAGCACCAGGCTTTCTGAAACTACTATTGTGCTGTTAGCTTAAAAAAAAAAAAAAATCAACCCTGGTCTTTTGAGAGTGAAGGTCAGACCACATTCAGAAATAGGAGAGTCACCTGGAGAATAAGCAATTTTAGAAATAACAGCCTGAGAAATCAAACCTTTCCCCCTGGTAACCAAGACAAGCTGGACTCATAGCCCAGGCCATGAGGAGCCTCTGTACTTGCACTGAAAATTTTTTTCCCCAAATATCAAGTGGAATGAGCTTTGCAGGGCTCTGAGAAGTGATTGTGGCTCTTTCTGAGTACAGGGGCAGTGGAGGGGGTGAGGGTGGGTTCAAGTAGCAGTGGCTTGGGCTGACCACAGAGGGCATGGGTTCTGGCAAGGACCTTCAGTATCCAGTGCGCTTGCCCTCTTAGTCTCGGCATTTGCACTGAAATCCTGAAGCACAAGAGCTTTTAAATCTAAAGCAGTGGCTGCCAGATGCCAGACTAATGACTAGAGCCAGCCCATGGCCTGTTTCATAAGAAGGAACGAGTGACGTTTTCATTCCAAAATGGTTTTGTAAAGAGAATCAAATGACAAAAACTGTTCAGTGGCCTAAAAGTATATGAAACCGAATGCTGGTCCTTAAATAAAAGTTTACCGTAATTTACCTTTTTTTTTTTTTAATTTCTGTATGGTCTTTCATCCATGGCTACTCTCACAGTAGACTACAATACAATGGCCAAGCACTTGTAAAGAAACCCAAGGCTGGAAAAGCCTGAATTATTTGCTGTTAGGCCCCTTGCAGAGGAATATTTGCAAACGTTTGCACTAGGAAATAAATAAAAATTAAAACCGCTGTATAGAAGCATCCTGCAGAGAAAATAAAATGCTCCTATTTTGTCTTCTGTTTGAAGAGTTTGGAGAAAGAATGTGTTTCTTTAGACACCATCACTATCTGGCTATACAACATTCCATCACTCCTGGATTCTCTTGTTCTTTTGTCCCTTTTTTTCGTTTGTACCCTTGCTCTGTGGCAATCAAGATTGTGATCTCTGTCACTAGAAAGAGCTTTGCCGTGTTCATTCATTGGGCCTTTCAGAGGGCTAGAGACTGCAGAGGGAGGGTTATGGGGAGGTGTGAAAACGTGATGTTGATTTTATTCTCCCGTTTGATAGCTTCTCAATTCGCTCCAAACACCCACTTGCTGTAATAGCAGAAGCTAACAGACACTGGGCAAAGGCCTCTCTTCTTATATCATTAAGTCCTTTAACCCTCGGAGGCAGTTCTAACTCATGATCCACTATGCCTGGTAAAGAACACGCATTCATTTAAAAGGCCCCAGAAGCCACGTAGTTTCCACTCCAAGCAATTAAAGGCTGAGTCTGGGCCTGCACTCTGCAGCCCTGATGAGGTAGTAGGCTGTGGGTATGTGACCTCCTTCTGCACCCTCAGCTTTCTACTTTGTAAAACGGAAATAAAAAAAAGGTAGTTCAGAGAGATGGTAGTGGCTCAATTAGCAAAGCACTTGCTTTGCAAGCAAAGGAATCTGACTGTGATTCTCAGAACCCGTGTGCAAGCACCAGACATAGGGGCATGCACTTGTAATTCTGCTGAAGTTGAAACAGACTTTTCTGGGCCTTGCTGGCCCAACTACCCTACTTGGTGAGCTCCAAGCCAAGGAAGGACTCTGACTGACAAGTAAGGCAGATGGCATTCCTAAGGAACCACAACCAAAGTTGACCCCTGGCCTCTATACACATGTGCACACATGTCCGTGTGTGGCTCACCTAATTGACACACATTCATACACATAACATATAAATAACCACTTTGCTAATGTTGTGAAGAGGTAGGGATGTCTAGTTTGATTTAACAGAAGGCATACACCCTTTAAAGGTTAAGCTGAGATTTGGACTCCGACCTGTCGGAATCTGTAATCTTAACTTTGTCACCATTGCCACATTTGATCCAATGTTTCCTACAAATTGACTGGTGGGAGCATCAATATTTCGTAGAAGAGTGGAACTCCAAGGGGATAAATAACTGGTGCAATCATTCAGTGACTTAACAGTTGATGAACACAATAGATGATCAGTCCAGTTCTGCTGTTGCCCATACACACGTGTAGGGCCATCTCCCAGAATAGTCATTTTATTAGGAGCCACACTGAAGAAAACTGACTCTCCATCCTCTAGCAGCCATCTGCTGTCAGTAGTTACTCAACTATGGGAATAGACTTGTGTGCCCTTCCCCTCTCCATTCGGGAACGTTGACTCCCTTGACCTTGTCTGGGTCTGATTCAGCAAACCTCAATGGCTGTGAGTACAAACTCATGTACTGTCCTGTTCAGAAGACACTGCTTCATCCAGTCCCTCTGGACCTATGGCTCTTACAGTCCTCTGCCTCCTCTTCTGCACTGCTTCTTGAGTCTTTGGAAGAAAAGGTGTGATACTGATGTCCCATCGATGGCTAAGCATTCTGCAGACACTTGTGAGTTCCAGTTGTGAATCCTTCTAATTTCTCCTAAGCCAGTAGAAAAACTCAGTACACATAGGACAGGTTATTAGAAGATGACAGGAAGCCAAAAAGTATGACAAATGTTTGGTACAACAACACTGCACCAGCTCACACACCCAGTTCCCAGGTTAAACCTGTTCATATGATGAGTGTTCTAGAAGCCTCAACTCTTAAGTCGGATGAACAAGCTTGCAAAGTCGCTTGTGGTTACTTTTTTTTTTCCTCACTATTCATTCCATGATTTAGTAAATAAATTCTTTATCCACTAAATAAATCTACCCACCAAGTAAACATTTACTGTATTTGAGTGCCAAACACAGGGACAGAGTTCTGTTTTTGTTGTTGTTTGGTGAAAAATGTCTAGTAAGAGTTCAAAATCTTTTTTTTTCTATTGTGTAATTTTGGCTCCCTTGTCAAAAATCAGTCTTCCACAGGTACATGGATTTATGTCTGGGTCTTTTATTCTATTTCATTGATCAACCTGTCTGCTTTTATGCCAATGTCATGTGGTTTTTATTACTATAGCACTGTAGTCAAGATTAAAATCAGAGATGGTGATACCTCCAAAAGTTCTTTTATTGTACGGGATTGTTTTAGCTATCCTGGGTGTTAGGTTTTTGTTGTTGTTGCTGCTGTTTCATATGAAGTTGAGTGTTGTACTTTCAAGGTCTGCAAAGAATTTTGTTGGAATCTTGATGGGAATTACATGGAATCTGTAGATTGCTTTCGGTTTTTTCTATGTTAACCCTACAGTTCTGTGAGCATGGGAGATCTTTCCATCTTCTGATATCTTGTTCTATTTCTTCCTTCAGAGACTTGAAGTTTTTGTCATACAGATATTTCACTTGCTTGGTTAGAGTTACACCAAGATCTTTAATATTATTTGTGGCTTTGTGAAAGGTGTTATTTCCCTGATTTCTTTTGCAGACTGTTTACCTATTTATTATCTGTATATAGGAGGGCTGCTTTTTTTTTTTATTGTTGTTAATCTTGTACCTAGCCACTTCACTGAAGGTTTTTATCAACTTTTAGAGTTTCCTCATGGAATTTTTGAGGTCACTTATGTGCACTATTATATCGTCAGCAAATAGTGATACTTTGACTTCTTCCTTTCCAATTTGTATCCCCTTAATCACCTTTAGCTATCCTATCACTCTGGCTAGAACTAACAGATTAGTGCCTAGCCTAATTGTCACCAGAGAGGCTTCATCCAGCAACTGATGGAAACAGATGCAGAGACCCACAGCTAAACATTAGGTGGAGAGGGAGGAAAATTTGTAGAAGCCAGAGAAGTCAAGGACACCAGAAGAGAACCCACAGAATCAACTAACCTGGGTTCATAGGGTCACACAGAGACTGATCCAATAGTCAGGGAGCCTACATAGGACTGACCGAATCCCTCTGCCTATGTATGACAGTTGTATGACTTGGACTTCATGTGGGTCCCTTAACTGTGGGAACAGGGGCTATATCTGACTCTTTCAGATGTTTTGGGACCCTTTTCCTCATATTGGGTTTCCATTCTTAATAAAGGGATGTGCCTAGTCTTACTGCAACTTGATATGTCATGTTTGGTTGATATTCATGAGTGGCCGGCTGTTTTCTGAAGAAAAACAGAGGAGTGAATTGAGGGAGAGAATAGAGGTGTGGGGAGGGACTTGGAGGAGAGATAAGAGGGAAAACTGCAGTTGGGATATAAATAATAATAATAATAATAATAATATTAATAATAATTTTTAAAGAGTTAAAAGTCAAGAAGTCTACACACCATCTATAGATTTAAAGTTTTTCACTATTTATTAAATCACACACACACAGGCACATGCACACACACACACACACACACACACACACACACACAGACACTAAAAGATTATCTTGAAAAGGATAGATAAGCTGATTCTGAGAACAAAATGATTCTAGAAAAAGAGCGCCAATGAATTACATCTGAAGGCACTTTGGAGTGGACACTTTAAAACCGAACATGCATTGTAGCAGTAGCCAACAAAGTGATTTTAAATGGTTTTTATCATATTAATTCTAAGTATAGAAAATTAGTATCTGAATTTTACAGGTGAGGGAATTTCAGGCTTTGAAAATATGGCCACTGTCACATGGATATGTAAAAAGCTATATTTTGGGTCCCAGAGCATCTGACTCAGGTCCACACACTTTTCAACCCTGCCCCCCTGTTTGTCATACCTGATATTAAGGGACAAAGATTGACGTGTATAAGAAACAGTCTCCATGTAGAGGGTGAAGTTACAGTTTTCATAGGTAAAAACAAGCCACAGCAATGAGGTGCATTGCACTGCTTTTCAAGTTGATTGATTTGAAGAAGGAAGAAGTCTTTCTTTTGAATATGCTTTTCAAGTTTTCTGGATTATTGATTTCACAGAAGAAAAAATAGGAGCCATTCCACTGGTATATGTGTCATTCTAGATAATTTCATGTTGTGTTTACATATTTGACAAAGGATATACATGTGTCTGGACCTTTAATTTCTCCTCTTCATCTGTAATTGTGTCAGTGCTTCGATTAGCGTGTTTTGTATTTTTTTTTATGTAAACTCATGTGATGTCTTTCTAGAAGGTATATGAATCATAGAGGGGGCCGAGGTGATCCTCTATGACTCTGTTCTAGGCAGTAAGCCCGTCTACCGCAGTGGCTTATCGACCACACGGAAAATGCTGGCTGGATTGGAAACACTGACACCAGAAAATCACTGTAACTGCTCATTTGAGCAGTTTGCATGCACACAATTTCTTGACCAATAAGCCTGGGGCTGCCCCTTGTCCAAATGACACTGAAGTGTTCTGCTCCTTGGGTTTGGGGAGGTGCTGTTTGTGTGATTCGTGCTCAGCAGCCCTGTTGACAGATGGTGGAAGCTGCTCATTAAATCAGAATCCTGCTCACTCCAAGGGCCCCAGGCATGTTAGGAGACAGAGTTGGCGGTATTTTCTAATGCTGAATAGTCTACAGCTCAAGAGCACAAAGATAAATATTCTCCTCCATCGTGCATCCACTAACTTAAGCCTTCCCGAGCCCATTCCCTTCGTGTTGACAGGGAACATTTAGAAAAGTGAAGTGAAGTGCTTTTAGGCACCAGTTCCCCCATCCATCACATTCCCTTATAATATGGCAACCTAACCTTTTTTTTTTTTTTTTTTCTTGAGACATCTTCAAGTAGTGTTTTATGTCAGTGAGATATAGCATTCGGACCCCCACTTCCTCACTTAAGACCTTCTCAGTCCAGAGTTAACTTTGTTTTTGAAGCAGTTTTAGGCAAGGCTTATTTTTTTTTTTTTTGGGGGGGGAGATCTGGTTGAATGATAAGAGTCTATGCAAAGATGAGGAAGCCAAAATGGCTTCAGCACAGGTAAGTTTTATGCAGAATAGCTATGTTAATAAGATGTATATTTTCCTAAGAGCCATGGAGAGCTATAAATGAGCCCTTGGCTGCTGGTTGTATGTGTTCATGCTTGTATTAACCATGAAGAATTGACTGCTGGGAAGGAAAACAAGAGGAGGCCAGTGATACTAAGACAAGCCATTAGAATTCTCTAGTGGAAGTCTGAATGACATATGTAGGCAACCCGCTCAAGTTGGTAGATAGACTAACAGAATCAGAGTCTTGTTTTGTGTGAGACACTATGGCCTGGTTGGCCTCCAACTTAAGCAGCGCTCTTGCTTCAGCCTCTCAAGTGCTGTTGGTGTATGGTCATCTACCACTATGCCTGGCTCAGAATTAGGAGCTTTAAGGAATGATCAAAAGTACCTAGTGGGTTGCTTATGGCGAGGGTAAAATGAAGCCTGTGTTCTGGCTCATGAATTAAATGTCATGTCAGGGTTGTCCAAAAAGCAAGGGTTCAATGGAAGATGAAACCAGTGTGCAAAGAATGGAGTTTGCACAGACTCAATACAAGAGTTATTACTGAGACATGCTTTGAAGAAAAGGGAAAAGTGGAGTACCAGGGAGAATAAGAAGTAAGACAAAGAGAAAGGAAGGGATTCCTCTTCCTCAGGAAATACGCAACACACAAAACAAACAAACCTATTATTGCCACTACCTTTAATTATACTGATTAGCTAACATTCTTTGCTTTTAAGTCTCTAAAACTTACACCAGCCTTCACTGCACAGACCATCCCTGTAGAGGCGAACATGCCAAGACTCAGATGTACTAAATCATTTACCTGAAGTTAGAAGACTAATGAGTGGTCAAGCTAGTATTTGAACCCAAGCTTTTATTGGCCTTAAAGGGCAGATCTTAACTTTTGGGGAAAGCTTTGCCCCAAGTGACAACTGAGCAGGAACAGGAGTAGAATGATGGAATTTTACAATTAAGTGCTGAAAATCCAATGGGAGGCCATGGTAAGACTATTTCTTGATGAAGTGGAAGTCTGTTGGCTTTGAGTTATAGATATACACGTATGTAAAATTTTGGGTGCAAATGAATAAGCTTAAAGTAGAAAGAAAATAAATGATACTGACAACACTGAAAACGAAGACAGTCCCTGGACAATGGTACAGAAAGTAGCTCTTCAAACATCATTTGACTTTATAACCTCTGTTTATTCTGATTTGCCAATGAGATTAAATGCAAACCCTTAACTCTAACCGCCCACCTAGCATGACACACCAAGATACAGTTAAAGTCTTATTTCCTGCTTTCCCTCTTCCTCTGTACATGCTAACTTTTAATCCGAAGAGCTCTCCCTACAACCCTTATTCCTTCATCGTCATATTCACTGTTCACTAAGAGGTTATAAATTGAGCACCTACTATATTCGGAGTACTGTCCTAAGCCCTCTGTGTCTAAGGCTGGACATCCTTGAGAAGTAAAAGATGAGTATAATGTATGGCCTATATACATTGCACTGTATTTGGAAATAACTGAAATAAATTATAAGCACTGGAATAAATGAAAACAGGGACCTGATAGTGTAGAGCTTTGTCTTAAGGAGGTGAATGCTGAACAAGCAAGAAGGAATTTCTAGCACATGAAGGAGCTGAGCTTTTCTAGCAGAGGAAATGACTGTTCCTAACAAGTCCGTGACTACATGTGAAATGAAAATGTGGACTTGAGCAGTTTCTAACATGTGACAGGCAGGTTTTATTTGTTCCCTCCTTACCACATTTTGCTTTGCTTTCCCCAAATCCTCAAACCTCCTCTATTCCTGCCTCTTCTTTTCTGCTTCCTTTCAATCCTTTGCTGATTCTCTGGATTAAATTCTTCATTGTGGACTTCTGACAGCTTCTCTCCTGCCTTGCTAACCACTTTAAAAAGTAGACATTTAAAAGCCTTCTGTGGGTCTCCCGCTATGTTATGGCTGTCGTGCTGTGTGAATTGAGACTACCTGCCCAGAGGACGGGTACCCCACTGCTAGGGCCCTGGAGGCTCCAAGGCTTCCTTTAGAAGTTTGAACCGTGGACTGTGCTGAAGAGGACAGCTTGCTTTCTATTCCCTGGGGTTAATCACCTGCTGTGTGCTTACCTTCGCCAAAGGGCACAGCACCAGCTGTCTTCTCTTGCAGAGGATCAGGTGTGGACAAGAAGGTGAAGCAGCACCTTGTGGTATGGCTCAGGATTAGGATTAGTCCAGCTATCCCAAGCCTTTGGTGTCACTTGTATGTCATGTTTATCCTGCCCAGGGATCTAGATAGACAACCCGAGCCTCAGCTGTAGTCCTGAGTTAAGTCACACCACCTTGTATTTGAGGTTCTGTTCCCAGGTGTCCTTGCTGCTCTCTCAGTGTGGTCCTCTCCCCCAACTACATCATAAGATTACACTTGAACTCTCTTGGCTGAAAGCCAAATATCCTCCCTAAATTTGGTTCCGTTAGCCACGAACTAACATCACTTAAGATTGCCTGAGCTGGGGAAAGAGATGCAGAATCCTGGGAGTTCTCTCTGCCTTGGTTTTCTTTTGCTGTGCTCTACATATCATAGATATCAAGAAACCAGGGGCAATATAGTGTTCTCCACAATAGAGACCAAGGTCTTTAAGAGGATGCTCCTCCCTGCCTGTGACTGCCCTAGGCACGTTGGACTTGACCCACATAACCTTACAATAACTCAGTGAATAAAGCGTTTTGTAACACCAGTTTCAGTCGAGACAGTCATCCTGAAAAGTCCCTGTCCTTAGCTTTCCTGTCCTACGCCCTCTGGAACCTGTTGTTTGGCATGCTTAGTGCCTTTGTAGCCTCATCCGCTCTCTGGTAGCATCTTCCCCAGAGTCTGCCTCTCAAGTGCTTCTGAAGATCTTGTGTCAACATCTGTTACTCTATTATCAGATAAAATATTGCCTCTGTGGACTGCGTAAGACCTGATCCTTTGGTGCAGTAGACATTGTTGAATAGTTAAATTACATTGATTAGCATATGTACTGTCCTATATTGCTAATCTTTATTGTGATAAGAACCCTTAAAATCTGTCTTATCAGCTTTCAAATGTGCATATATCATATAGAGTCACCATGAAGTGCAATAGATCTCTTGAATTTGTTCCACCTATTTAACAGAAAAAAAAAGTCATGTTCTTTGACCGATAGGTTGGTACCCAACATCCACCCTCTAGTTTTTGATTACAATTATTCTCTTTACTTTTAGGTTCCACATGCAAGTGAGATTAAGCGGTATTTGTCTAGTGTGTCTGATTTGTTCCTCTTAATGTCCCACAGGTTAATGCATGTTGTTGAAGATAACAGAATGTCTTCCTTCCTTAAGGCTTGATAGTTTTTTGCCATGTGTGTAGGCCATGCTTTCTTTATCTGTCCTCCTCTTGATGGTCACTGAAGGTGGTCCCATGTCTTGAACACTCAAGAGAATTCTGCAGTGAACATTATCACGCAAGTGCTTCTTCAACATACTTTCACTTCCTTTAGATTTATACAGAAGATCACTGAATCTTATGGTCAGTCTAGTCTCAGTTGTTCTGAGAAAACTCCATGCTGTCTTATATGGCAGCTATACTAATTTTCCTGCCCACAATCTGTGAATGAGGGTTCTTTTCTTTTTGGATATTTTTATTAACATTTGCTATCTTTTATCTGTTTTGACAGTAGCCATTGTAACAGGGATGAGGTGAGCCCTCCCTGTAGTTTTAATTTTTGTTTCTCTAATGAGAAAGCTTTGGTGAAATGTTTTTAATCTTTGATAGATAGAGCTAGCTGTTTGTGTCATTTGCCCATTTTTAAATTAGGTTGTTTTCTTAGTATAGAGTTGTATGTTCCTTATGTAGTTTGAATATAATTCCCTATTAATATTTCCGAAATATTTGCTGTGTTTGCAAATATTTACTTCTATTCTGTAGGGTTTTTTTTCTGTACTCTTAATTCTTTACTTTCTGGGCAGAAAAGTGAGTAAAAATTATTCTAGTCTTCCTCCTTCCTGCCTTCCCAGGCCTGTATTATATAATGCATAGTTGAGTCTTGCCATGACTGTAGCTCTTGCTGACACTGTATCAAGTTGTTTATCAAACAGTGCATTGGTACTTACTGTGTAGTCCTCATTGTGGAATGTGTATTATTATGTGCTCAGCCTTCTTCAGCACCATAAAGTCATTGCATGGAAAGGAAGGGCTCAGTGGTTAAGTTGTTAGATTCGAGAGCATTTGCATACCTGCTTTATCCCACAATATCCATGAAGTCTTGTGAAAATCATTTATCTTCGCAGTGCCACAGTTTTCTCACCTGAGAAGTGGAGCTAATGAAAGCGTCTATCTCATAATGTCCTTGTGGAGATTAAATGAATTGATTCACATGAACTATTTTGCACGCAGTACTTAAATAGTGTTTGGGCTCAGGATGTTGATGAAGGAGAATATGTCAATGCATGCACCTTAATAACAGAAATAGAAAAATTATAAAAAATCATTAGGCCTCATAAAATTAAATGTTATTATGGATAATGTGAAAAAAGTAAATAAGTTTCACAATAATTTTTAGGGACAATTTGGAAAACTATACTGTCTTTCAGGATGAGCAGAGCAGACTGGAGATAAAGCAACCGAGAGATAGTTGTTGAGTTTTCTTGATTAGTGGCTACATCTATCCATAAAGCAGTGGTTGTCCTTGTTAGAGTGATTGCCATGAGGTGTTCTGATAAACTAGACCCAAGGGTTCTGGATGCACACTGCAGTCGTGGGGCTTGCATTAGTCATGGCTAAGGTTTGACTCACCACTGAGGATCCAGCTATGGGTTGGAAACTGACTCAAGAGATGATGGGCAGAGCTGAAATTGGCAGGAAGGCAAGGCAGTCATGTGAGGGGTCCCTCCACCTTTCAGCTAGAAGATTAAAACAAAAGGAAGAAAGAAAAGAAAAAAAGAAAGAAAAAATCAAAGCAACAACAGCAAGGCTTGGAACAAACAATTGGAAACAGGGTGTGGAGGTGAGGAACAGAAAGCTTCACATGGCTTCAGGTGATACAGGTAGGCAAACAATTTCTTAAGAAGATACCAGATACATTCATTCATCTTGCTCTCTAACCCAGCGCTAGTATAGTCCTTGGAGAATGGCCTATAAGACAGATGGTTCCTAATGACAGAGATGGAGTTAGGGACCACACATGCTCAGAGCATTTGATCTGATCTGAGAATCAACTCCTGGAAAGATCCAGTCACTCACCCAAGCAGGTCATTTTCCTATTTGGCTTAAGGATGCTAAATAATCTTTCACTGATTGGAAGAAATTTTCTGAGACTGGGCTGGTAAGTATGTCTCTCTTTCAAAGTGTACTTATTCAGTTCCTACTGTATTTAACGTACTACTTTATTTGAACCTGTGGTAGACAAAAGTGACTTCATTATACATCTTTCCAGCTGAGATAACCAGCAGTCTCTGAGATAAGCCCTATTCACAAATCACTAATGTTACTGGAAATCAGAGTAGGCTACAAAGAAGACATGGGTAAAGAGCAGCTTTAGGAAGTTAAATGCAGGAAGATGGACTCACCCCCATCTTTTAGTATTTCCCCATCTGTGAAATAGGAGTCTAAGAAGGAACTGCCTTAGAAATTACTTAGGAGATTAACTGAGTGTTCATGCGAAGTTCTTGCAACTTAATACAAGTAGCTGGTATTTATCTAAAGACTACCTCATCGGGTTCAAAGGCACTATAGATCCAGATAATACCTGCTTTTAGAAATCTAAGGACAGCTAAAACCCTAAATTTTAAAAGTCAAAGCAATATAAAGTGTGAACTTAATTCCAGAAAAAATAAAAATGAGAGTGTGATGGCTAATAAACTCCTTTATTCCCAGAGGACTTGTATAATTATTTTTATAACTTCCAGAGATCAGAAGAACAAAGTTTATCTCTATAGTAAACAGAGATGATTCTAACTGGAATGGGTTCTGTTGAAGAAAGCATTATTTGGCACGCTGCTGCTGGAGAATTTGTCTTCAGTGTCTATTTTAGTTTAAGTGGAGAACTGGATGCCCCTGAAGGAAAAGTAACAACTTTCAGTCATACATGCACTGCAAAGCATATATAACGTGCAGACATTGGCAATGGTCCACATGCCCACTGATGAGGATTGGGTAGATAAATTATACTGTATAACACTATTTAACACTGTAAAAGATTTATGGTAGAACATCATGTTCCTATACAGGGAATTGTCAAAGATATATGTCAAGAAAACAGCATTCTAGAAAAATCCACCTCATGCTGTTTATATAAAATGCACATATGATTATAATTATGTAGTATAAAGTCTAGAAAGACTAAATCAATAATAATCATCACTTCAAGGTCAGGGTATTATGGGAGAGGGGAGTAGATAAAATGGACTTGAGCCTTTTAGTGCTCTCTGAAGTACTATGAGGAAGTGTCTGTATTTTATTGCATAAATGCAAACAAATACACACAAATTTTATTAAAGAGGGCTGTACTTGCTCTAGTTTGCCATAACATCTCTTTACTTCAGAACTCCTTTCAAAATGGTGGATACTTTTTTGCAAATACAATGTAGAAAAGGTTTGACTTAGTTATTTTCATGTACCAGTCTTTTAGAAAGCTTGTTTTTAAAAAGTATGCTGCCTTTTATTTTCAACTTTGTAAGCAGTCACAGAATTAAATTTGGTTCCTAAGTTTCATAGGGAATGAGTTAACGTTCTCCCACACATTGCTGGCATTCACATATGTCCCAAATAAAAATGAGCTGTATAGAAATATAAATAACATTGTGTGAGATGGACAGTCTTGCTCAGCTTGGTTTCCAAAATGGGCATGGAAATGCCCATTTAAAATTTACATTTAGACAGGAAAATCACCATTATCTCAACAGTACAAGGAAAAATAATAATGCCAGAGGTCAAAGCGTTCAAGTGCACAGCATGCAGACAGGTTAACTAAGCGCTGACATGAAGACTGAAGCTGTCAGCCCAATATTTGCTCATTTTTACATACCTAGATGATGGATGGACATTTTTGCAAAGTCATCCACTGGCTCCTGAAGTGGATAGAAATACATCACAACCAAATTAAAATCAAAATAAAGCCATAGACTCAGCATGTTTTCAAGCGACGCGTTTATATTCCTTCATTCCAGAGCCTCAGAGAAACTCAGTTATTAGAGTAGATATTATTTATGCCATTATTTTATAATGCCATTTGTGATTTTGAGCTTTAGATATTTTTAATGGTCTTCTTCAGGATTGCACTGACAATACTTCGGCCACATTTTTCTTCATTGCATTGACCAAATGTATCTATAACTTCAGATATTTCTCTTTTTTATTCTGATATGACACCCTAACTAGAATGAAAACTTAGTAAAGGATATTGATTTTCCTTGTTCTTTTCATTGACTTAAAGAAAGCACTCACCAGTGCTTGAAAGAATGAAGGACCAGAACCCAAGTTAGCACCAAAAATCTCATAAAGCCGTGTCTGCAGTGATGAATGTGGATCTGTAACTTAAGAAAAAAATATGATCATAGACTGTGTCCTGGTTAATTATTTGTCAGCTTGACACAAGCAAAGATCATACTTTAATTGAGTAAAAGAGGCAAACAGGATACTTTAATTGAGGAAATGTCCCACCAGACTGTCCTGTAGACAAGTCCGTAGGGCATTTCCTTAATTAACAATTGATATGAGAGTGTCCAACTCACTGTGGACAGTACTACCCCTTGGCAGGTGGCCTTGAATGGTATAAGAAATCAGACTGAGAAAGCCAGTAAACAGAACTCCTTAATGCCATTCATGCTTCCAGAGTCCTGCTCTGAGTTTCTTTGCTTACATCCCTGGATGACAACTATAAGTTGCAGACAAGATTAAGAAAAACTTCCTCCCAAGTTGCTTTAGCACTTGGTGTTTTATTATAGCAATAGAAACTCTAATATAGACTGTCTTCTGAAACAAGAGGGAAGGTATCAAACTAGGACCATAAGGATATATTGAAAGAGGCAATACATTATCAGAAAGGCACTGGATACTACACCATGTTACTGTAAGTCTTTGCACAGTAAGGAAGTAGGACCACTAATGATGATTCAAGGGGATTCCTGAATCCATTCAAAAAAGGGGCATCTCAGCTGAAATCTCATAGACAACTGAGTTGTAGTTTTCCTAACAAGGCAGAACAAAAAAGACATGGCCGGAGTTCTATGAGCAAAAGCTAAGGGGCAAGAGAGACTGTGATATCATTGTTTTGTCTAGATAGAGACCAGGGTGAGAAATCATGATCGTTGTGGGAAATTATAGACCTAAGGACATAAGCAAAATACAATCATGAAAGGACTTGGCCACAAAGACAGACTTTATCCTGGAGTATAGGAAGCTGCAAAGGTTACGTGTGTGGACAGGGAGAAGAGCAAGCCTCTCTCAATGAAAAAGTTCAAAGTCATGAGTGAGTTCCGTAAGGTGAAGAGCTTTCTACACAAGTGGAGTATAAGGGGCAGTGCAGAGAAAACAGCACCTGCAAAGAGTTAGAGCCCTAAGGATGGAAGGCAGCGGATCCTGCGGGGTCAGTGCAGCTGCATGCATCATATGAATATTAAGAAATGGCCATAGGTGGACAGACTTTGAAGGTCCTGCATGAAATCCCCACACACACTGAAGATCTGATAAAACCAAAGTCTTTCTATGCTGTCTTTTCTTTTTCTTTTTTATTTTTTTCAAGTGCACACCCTATGTCACTCTTCACTTCCCCACTTTAGAAGCACTTTAATAGTGCTTTTGAACCTATCCAAACGGCCAGCTTCATCTCTCTTCCATTTGGGGAGCATCTTTAATTAAAGTAAGTTATTTCAATGCAACTGCCGTGATAACACAATAATCAGCCTGGTAACTGAGGCAGCTAAGTGATCAGGGAGTAGGTTCCACACACGGTCTGGACATGCTGGACAAAGAGATGATTCATGTCCCAGATGGGATGGAGTGGGATGGTGTGAGATTCCATTAGGGCTACCCAGAAAGACATGAAATTTAAAATTTAGAAAGTTTTATATATATATATATATATATAAGTTTTCTGCTTCACATTTCCAGACTATGGTTGACTGCAGACAACTGGAAACATAGAACATGGAATTATAAGGTTCTATACTGTAACATACTAAAGAATTACAGTTATATTCCATAATACAGAAAGTTACAGAATTCTAGTTATCTTTACACCTTCCTACATGACCTTTGTCACTTCTTATGCTGGGAATTAAGCAGATACATGCTTCATACCAGATCAAAGGCTTTGAGAGTGTAGAGGAATTTTGTACATCTCTAAAGCTAGTGAGAAATAGCACACTTTGGAAAAAAAGAGATCAGATTTTGAATCCTAGATCCATCACCTATTGTTCCTGCAGTTTCTTTGTGCCTATAATGAGATCAATGACTATTGTTGCTTTCCTATGAGGACCAGCTTTAACATGCATAAGAAATTATCCACACCCAATCCCACTGTAAGCATGTGGAAGGTGGGAGAGAGATGGGGTAGATGTAGGACTGAGGGAAACCTGGATTGTTAAAGGGGCAGATGTACAAGAGAGAGCACATGAGAAAGAAAAAAAAAAGAGTATGGTTAGAATTTTACAGTGTGTAAAGATTTCATGCAATAAATCACCGTTGTAATTGTCAGTGGGTATGAATGAACAAATGAGGTTGCTCCACAATGTCTCTGCATGATGTTTCTTGACAGGATGCTTTTAACAGAAAAAGTCCAGGACTCTGCCCCTATAGATGACCTACATCTCTCTTAAAGGCATACTTCCTTAACCTGGTGCCTCTTAAAGTGGATTCTCTTGTTAAAATAATAGTAAGAAACATTCATTTATTGAATGAGTATTTGCTGGATCTACTCTGAGAAGGCTCCTACAGATTATGGGGGCCCATGGGTAGTTCTGCAATACAGGAAATGCAAAATTGCAGAAATTTCAATTCTGGTAGATAACTGTCATCTTAATGTATTTTGCCAAGCTTCATTCAACATCATTTGACCTCTGAGCCCATTTTCCATCCTTATGACACGTCTATTCATGGATACTTTTTCAGAAGCTGATTATTTTAACATTCATCTTTTTCCGTTTTCTCCTATAGCTGACTGATTTTTCAACAAAACAGCATGCTCTACAGTGTCCAGATGACATTGTTTCCTTCTAATCACCCATCACCCTTGGCTCTTCCATTACCTCCCCCTCCTCAATGATTCCTGTGTCTCAGGAGGAGGCAATGCAATATATGTCTCATTTGGAGCTGAGCATTCTGCAGTTTTTAATTTTCTTACTCAGTATTAGATCTTGGTGTTAACCACCATCTACTGCAGAGAGAAACTTCTCTGGTGAGGGCTGAAAGATATGAGATATATATGGGTATAGTGACAAATCATTGGCAATCAGTTTAATACTATCTATCCATTTAACAGAGTCAATGACCCATCTAGCCATAGGTTCTTAGACTGGTAATGGTGCCAGATACTGGTTTTATCTTATGAAGAGGGACTTAAATACAATCAGAAAGTGGTTGATTAATGCCATTATATTCAGGCTATTTGACCAGTTGTGTGTGCCTTCTCTGGGCCAGTCTTGACTGCAGTTTGCATGGCTTACAGCTAGGGAAGACTAATGATCACTCTTCCTCCAGTAGCACACACTCCAGAAATGTGAAAGCTAGCCAACATGGATAAAGCTTCTGGATCAGTAGAAGCTTAACGTCTCTATGCTCTATGATTCAAGTGTGTAGGGTCTTCGGGAATGAGGTATTTGCCATCAAGCTCAGAGGAAGAAGCAGGAACAGGAGCAGTGGTCTGTACTGTTTGGCACTGTCACTGTGAGTAAAGAGGAGGGCTCTAGGAGAGAATCATGGGTTTTCCTGGGAAGGGAAAAAAGAATGAACAGGGTGGAGGGGGATAGGAGCAGAAGGGATTAGATTCAGGGAGAATAGATGAGAAGAGACAGCTGGAATTGGGGAACATTTTGGTGTGGAAACCTAGTGCAATGGAAACATTCTGGAGTCTATGAGGACCCCTCGTAATGGATGATACAGAAGCTGAACTGGCCATCTTTTGTAGCCACTCAGTCCTTCCAGTGGTGGGACTGGGTTGATTTTAGTTGAGTTGTTGGACAAAGAGATCCCATGGAGATCCCTAACCACCCCAGGCTGATGCTAGGACAGAGAGTTGCTCTCTGAAAACTGACAGTGAAGCCCCGTTGCTGAGGACATCATCCACACAGCTCATTGAACGCAGAGAGGTCAAGATGGTGCCAGCATGGAACCCTCAGCCCTAGTCTCTTTAGCATTTTCATGGTTAATGATTGATACAGGAGGACCCAGCCTGCTGAAGGCAGTGCCAGCCCTGGAAAGATAGTTATTAGTTGTAAAAGACTGCAAACTGAGCAAACCATGGAGAGCAAGCCTGTACACCACATTTTGCCATGGCTTCTGGTTCAGTTCTGGTCAACAGTTCCCTCCCACCTTGGCTTTTCCTAATAAGGAGCTGTAACTTGTATGTTAAATAAACCCTTTCCTCCCCAAGTTGCTTTCCGTCATGGTCTTCATCAGAGCCATATAAGCCAAACTAGGATGCCATTCCTGGCACTGAGCTTTTTATTTGTTAGTCTCCAGTGTCTAGTAGGCCATTGTTGACCCATTATAGGGTAGCTCCTTTTGAACTCTTAACTTTCGTGTGTGTGTATGTGTGTGTGTGTGTGTGTGTGTGTCGGAGGACGCAACACACATGTACTTGATATTTCCTTCTTTAAGTGCTGTCCACAAAGTTGTTGCCATGCTCTTCTTCTTGTTGATGTCATTTTTCTACTGAGAATTAGGGAATGGATTCATGGCTTCATACATCTAGGCATTAGAGAATGATTTATGGATGCGCGAGTCAGCAGCTTTGTTCTGCATGCTAAACAGTGGCTTCAGTTTGTGTGCTAAGCAGTAGTCACCTTTTTTTGTGGATTTTTGTTAAGTAGTACCCCTTCTCATTTACCTCTTCTTCCTGTTGTTTTTATTTTTTATTAATTATACTTTATTCACTTTGTATCCCCCCTGTAGCTCCGTCCCTCCTCCCCTCCCAGTCTCTCCCTTGGTCTCCTTTCTCCACGCATCCCCCTCCCCAAGTCCCCTGATAGGGGAGGACTTCTTTTCCTTCCTTGTGATCTTAATCTATCAGATCTCATCAGGAGTGGCTGCATTGTCTTCCTCTGTGGCCTGGTAAGGCTGCTCCCTGCTCAGGGTGAGGTCATCAAAGAGCAGGCCAACCAGTTCATGTCAGAGACAGTCCCTGTTCCCATTTATTATAGAACCCATTTGAACACTGAACTGCCATGGGCTACATCTGTTCAGGAGTTCTAGGTTGAGCATTAAAATAGGGAGAAGAGATAACCCAGAACCTCTTCTTCCTGTTTTAATGCTCATAACACAGTCTTTTTACTAACAGGAGTTCTGAATGGCATCTTTGTCATCTCATTTTTACAACAAACCAAGGAAGAGGTGACATGAAGAAGATGAAGCCTTTGAGAAGTCTTAGAAGCAACTCTTTTCCTTAAACTTTATTATTATGATTTCACTTTGTATCCTGGCTGTGGCCCCTCCCTCATGTCCTCCCAACCCCTCCACTTTCTTTCTCCTCATGCCCCTCCCCTACTCCACTGATAGGGGAGGTCCTCTTTCCCTTTCATATGACCTATGAGGTCTCATCAGGACTGGCTGCATTGTCTCCCTCTGTGGCTTGGCAAGGCTGCACTCCCCAGGGGGAAGTGATCAGAGAGCCTGCCACTGAGTTCATGCTGGAGATGAGACAGTCCCTGCTCCCCTTCCTAGAGAACTCACTTGGAGAATGAATCTATGGGCTACATCTGAGCAAGAGTTTTAGGTCCTCTCTATACATGATCTTTTTTTGGGGTATCAGTCTCTGCAGGGCCCCCCAGGGACTAGTTTTTTTTTTCTCTGTTGGTATCTTTTTAGAACTCCTGTCCCTTGACCACCCGTTTTCCATACCCATGGGGAGAGTAGGTGACTAGGTCTCACTACTATAAGGAAAACTTTGAGAGCATCTGAGTAGACTTGATAACAAACCACACATTACAAAGATGTGGAAAGCAACACACCTTGCACATGGACTTGTGGGGGAGGGGCTCAGGAGGACCATGTGAGATCTCCAGGTAGACATACAGTCAGTCTCCTTCAGGAGGCCTTGCTATAGACAGTATCTCAGGAAAGCACAGAGCATGCAGTGGTGGAACGCAGCAGACGGAGAGAGGTGGATCTTAGAATCGGTGATATCGGCTGAACTAAAGGGTAGTTATAAGCGAAAATGATGGGTCTGGCAAAAAGACCAAGTAGATGGAGCGTTAGAACTGAGTTGCTAAAATTTGGTCCTCATGATGAAAGTGAGGGTGAGGTAAGATTCCCAAAGACAGAAATAAGATTACCAAGTGGATAAACTTTGACTTTTTACGTCTCCTTGTGTTGTTCTCAGACAAGGAGGCCCAGTCATCTCTGCAGTTGGCAGGTTCTATTTAATTAAGTGATCACTAAGTAGTGAGCTTTATTTTAAAAGCTTTATGCATATTAGCTCACTTCCTCAAAGGACACTTGTGAGTTTACAGCTATTACACACACAAAGTATACATATATATCACACACATACACAGTACATACATTTGTACATATATACATACACAATACAACATATACACAAACATACACACACATATATGTATACATACATACATACATACACATATTTACACACATATACACACATACATACCCACACACACTGGTTTGTGACTGGGTATACAGAGCTTTAAAGGACCGATAAACATCTTGATCAAGATTGAAATGATGAAACTGAAATTTGAACCCTGGCTGATTTGTTTTTGAAACTCATTTTCCAACACTATGCTGGGGAGTCTGTTCACGAAGATAAAGGAGTTACCAAAAGATGAGCTCCTATGATCTACAGATATCTGAACACATGCTTAAACTTGAACTTAGCAGCATACCTGCGTGGAAGCCCTGTCCTCAGCCATCTGTGAAGCAGCAAGGATCTCTGTAGGGAAGTGACGAACATGGAAACCAAGTTTTTTGTTTTTTTCTCTTTTTTAAGGAGGCTCTTTTGCAGGTGTGTCAGGCTGGTTTACCCACAATGTGTTAGCATTGAACCACAGACTCATTCAGTATGATTCAGCAAAGCTTCTGGAGCTCTGCTAGCGCCTGTCAACTCTTGGCTCCTCTTGACTCAGCGCAGACATCGTCCAGTCTTCCTCACTGACACAGTTCAGGACACCACCCCTTTCTCCTCATTGATACAGGTCAGGGTGGCACCCCACACTTCTGTGGTGGCAACGAGCACAAGTCTTCTCAAGATGTGAAGACACCATGTGTCTTGATGCTCATTTCACCTTTTGGTCTACTGCACACATTTTCCCCAAACACGTTATAACTAAAATTGTCAGGAAACAACATCCAGTGCCTGATTAACACACACTGCGAGCCTGGGAAGCTCGTTCATTAATGCTCACTTTAAACTAAAACACTCTGAATGACTCATTTGAAATGTAAATACATATTTAGCTTTAATGTTCTTAATCTTCGTTTAGTAGGAGGGAGAGGGCCATTTTCTTGTATTTTGCTCAACAAATTCATGTATCATGCGGATCTTATTCTCCTCTAAATTTTCTGTAACGTTAACCATCTGAAGACAGCATTTAGCAACTGCTTACTCACTATACGTAGATCTTTCCCACTGTTGTCTTGTACTGCCCTTGAACTCATTAATTACTATTTAACTGTTAATGGACTTGCTGTCCTCTCAAGTGGATTATTAAATCCCTAGGGTGGGAATTTTACATAATTGATTTTGTCTATGGTCCTATGGCAGTGCGCAGGCATCTGGGTATCCATATATATACCAAGATGTGCATATATATATATATGGTATATCCATATATATACCAACACACACACACACACACACACGCACGCACGCACGCACGCACGCATGCACACACACTCAAAGTAAAAGATAGACATTGATCCATTTATGTTTTTCATGGATGTGAGTTATTCACAACGTCTACTTATTTTATCACCCTTCCTAACTTTACATCCCTACCTCAGAGCATGGACCTCTAACTTTGAACTGAGCATCTATGTAAACAAATACACCTTTTCCAAGGAATTCAGAGATGGTATTGTCAACCAGTATCTGGCTCTTCTTCAGAGCCCCTAAATGATTTTAAATATGAAAGAAAAAAAAAAAACCTCATTGTTCTAACTTGGTTGTTAGGTTGTCCTTTAAATTTCTTTGGACAGGAAACAAAGGAAAAAAAGGTTTGTAATCTCTTTATGAGATTTAGACTTACTTTATCTTCTGAGGCTAGAGCAGGGAAGAGAGGAAATTGTTTCCCTTTCAGATGCCTGGAAAGGAGTCACTCTGCATTCACGTTAAGTATGTGAAGAAGACATACTGGACCTTCACATAGGGAAAGCAGGAGGGAATCTAGGTGCTTCTGTTGGCACAAGATCCGTTATGAGAAGGCAATCTGCTCTTGCTGTCTCTGATAATGTTAGCTAACAGATATAAATGGATGGTGAGTTTGTAGTAAACGTGTTTTAACTCATCTATTTTTTATGTCAAAAAAGTGGGAAATAATGTTAGTTTCTTCATTGTCTTAGTACTAAATTTGTTTTCAGAAAAAAATACATCCAGTCAGTGCTATAGTCAGTATTTAATCCCAAAGAGAAAGGCAATATCAGAAAAATATTCCCCTTCCTTTTTTCCTCCTTCCTCCTACCCTCCTTTCCTCTTCCACCTCCTTTTAATTCTTTCTGCTTTTCTTCTTTCTTTCCTCTCCTTTTTTGTCTTCTCTTTGTATTTTTACCATATCTTTTCCCACCTCTATATGAGCTGTTCGGTGTGTTTAATGCTTCTTGTATGTATATGTTTTCAGGGCTGATGGTTTGGTATTGGGTAACCAATCGATGCCTTCTTGCCTAGGAAAGACTTTTTCTCCAGCTCTGACTCTTGAACCTCTAGGCTCAGTATCTCAAGTTTAGGATGAAAGTCATGGCTTATGATGTACAACTGGAACCATCTTAAATGAGGTGCCAAATAGTGACTATGTTGACCTTGTGTGTCAGGGTTGGCTTAGTCTTGATAACCAAACTCTACTGTTACATTATACAAGTAACAATGGACAATGAGAAAATGGATGTGTATGTTCATATTCCATTATGACCATATAGAAACAGGTGGAAGAGCAGAATTGACCACTTTGCTAGCCCTTATTCTAGAGGATGAATTCTAGATGAATTTTGGAATGCATTGTATTCCAAAATTCATCTTTTTGTTTTCCTTTAATATAGATGTGCATATCAAACTTTAATAACCTTATGAATTACCCATACCAAGTAGTAACTTTGCTTCTTGCTTTTTCCCCTTTCACCTAATGCTTTATAATCTTCACTGATCTAAAATGGAGCCTGAGGAAGTAAGGCTACTTGTTACACTGAATTTCCTCAAACTAAGCAGTTAGCTGTTGCATATCCATTTCCATAATGTTGTGGTGGTTGTAACAATGTCCAGGATTCCAGTTTCCTTCTCATATGTATCTTGGTTCCTCACAAGGAAGCTTCTTTTCTCACCTGGTAATACTTGTTTTCTGAACACCAAATGAGAGAGAGAAGGAGGGAGAAAGAGAGAGCACTAGATAAAACTATAAGATCTCCTTTTCTTAACATAGGGTTTTAAACCATTATAATTTTAAAAATGGTATTAGTCAGAGAAACATTTAATAAACATAAACTATTGACCATCATAGCTGAGCAACTCAATACACTGTAGAACATCATTTCTATAATATTGTTAGAAGATGTCTGCCAGGGAGCTGCAGCTGGCTGCCACTGCCCAACAACACCAAGGAGTATTGTACCATATATCGCTAGCCTGATAGGAGACAAAAATTCAAAAATTCAGAAGTCTTGCATGGGGTTTTACTTAACGTGTAAAGTCTTTGCACCACTATAAAGTCAAAGCTCTTAAGTCTTAAGTCAGAGCCATCAGTACAAAACAGACCTGGAGCCCTAACCAAACTGGGTTCATTTATGTTGGTCCACAGTGATAAAGAACAAAAATCGGATCTCTGAAAATTGGCTGATCAATTCTCAAGGAAACGTGGAATCAGGACCATTGAATATAAAGTTGATGTCAGAAGAACTAATAACTAATCACTAACCTTCGTGAAGCATCTTATGATTTTCAAAGTACTTATTCTATACCTCTTAAAGGGCAGCCCAGGTCTCCCTTGCCATCTATGGATGCCTGGGGATTTGTCCTAATGTTGTTTCAGAGTGTTAAACCTGCAGATACAATCTCCTCAAGCAGATACTAAGATGAGCTCATTACTTATTCATGCACTTGCTGATGGAGATGGAAATCCAGGTGCAACACCAGTAGATCCAAAAGGCGATACTTCCACATCTTCTGTCTCTTCAAATCTGGGTTCCTGCAAGTCAAAGAGAAGGAAAAGTACACCACTTAAAAGTGCATCTGTCACTTACATGCTTGGAAACATGTCACAGTGAGTGGTGAAACATTATTAATTCCTTTAGCCTTCGAAGAATAATTCATGCACTTACAAGTACAATCTGCATCACAATGAAATATTTGGATGTAAGCGTAGGTGTAATTAATGCCGGAAAATCTCCGAAACAAGGGAAGCAAGGAAATTAACAGTTAAGTCAGCTTCAGACATAATCAGCATGCCAGGGAATTTAGGGATGTGCTACAACCTTGTGTAGTCTTGGTAATTACAAGGACCAGTGGAGGGGAGAAAACTGAAAGCCACCGCCAAAGCTTTTGGACCTGTGGACAAGGCATGAGCAGCACACGCTGATTTTACAAGCTCCTGTACTTCAGTCCTTGAATTCAGTTTGATGTAATACCTTTTTGTTGAGTCCCATAAGGCATACGATGACTCAAATATAATAATAATGTGGTGACACTGGTGTCTTGCCCAGATCTCTCTTATTGTTTGCGACATGATTACTGCTAGCTGCCTATTCAGAGAATTGTCCATGGCCAAAGAGGAGCTGTCGTTCACAGAGTATGTGTCCTTCTCTTCCTCCAACTAACATGGCATGTTCGGAAGGTGGGAATGCAGGAAGGGATGTGTTCACTCCAAGACAGAACTAACTCTCTAATGCAATTTATCTTTGGCACTTTCAGTCAAAGCCTACTGTTAGAATTAGCTTCTGTTGCCAGTTTGACACATCTAAGAAGAGAGACCCTCAGCTGCAGAATTACCTAGATCAAACTGGTCTGTGAAGCATTCTCTAAATGACTAATAAATGTACGAGGGCTCAGCCCTCTGTCGGTGGCACCAGTCCTAGTCAGTTGGTCTTGGGTTATCTAAAGAAGGCAACTGAGTAAGCCAGGGGAAGTAACCAGTAAGCAGCATTTTTCCATGGTTTTTACCTCCAAGTTTTCTACCATGGTTTCTTTTGATGATGGACTGTAACCCCTAAGTCAAATAAGTTCTTTCCTCCCCCAAACTGGTTTTGGCCACTGTTTATCACACTAACAGAGAATACCCATTTAGAATACCCATAAAACCGAATTCAGCTCAGCTCCTCCCTCTGCTCTACCTTGCCTTCTTAAATTGTCCCCTTCCCTCTCTGATGCTTTCCCTTAGTTCTGTCTCAGACACTTACGTCCAAAGTCTCAGACTTTACCTCCAGAAAGCCCAGTTGAGGACTGAGTCCTATCGTGTCAATTACTGAGGCCAAGGCAGTGGCTAAGCAATTTCCATGCATTATCTCACTGGAGCCTTACAATTACCGTTTCACTGTTGAAACAGGCTCAAAGAGGTTAAGTGCTGTGAGTCTAGCAGATAGAAGAGCCATCATTCCCAGCTCTTAGATGCCAGAGGCTTCGTCCCTTCCTCCTGCCACAGGTGAGCAAGATACGTAACTCTACCTGCAGGATCTGACAGTTTAATCAGCAGAGAAAACACATGAAAAACCATTATCCCAGAGATGCAAGAAAGGTAACGGGCATTCGGAGAAAAGAGTGCTTGCATCCACTTGAAAAATATGACTTGGTGGAGAGTCTAGCAAATGCTTACACATAAGCCATGTGGATCTTTTCAGTTTCACCAGGTGGACTTGCTTGTGTCTAGACCAGTGTAGATCATGATTTATACTTACAAAACAGCCATATTGATGAGACTGGGGGAGGGCGGTTTAAGTGCACACAGTTATGTCAGATGAGGTCCTTCTGCCCCTGATGCCATGTGCTTATAGGCATGGTACCAAAGACAACATGGGATGTACCTCCTCCTGTTGCCGAGGTTGAAAAGAATAGGGTCTCAGATCCTTTAATAGTAACAAAGGAAGAGGAGTCTTTTTTGATACTTCTGTCAGTGAAGCTGGGCCACCTGGAAGTTAAAATGTTGGAACTATTCCTACCTTTTGGGGAACTGATGTAGAATAGTAAGAATAAGAGAGATGATGGTGAAACTGGAAACATATCTTTGAACTAGTGCTGATAGATTTTTAAGAATTTGATCACAGGAATGGACAGAACCTGCTTTAAACCCATTTCCAATGTTTTGCCACGTCTAAGAATTATCACCCTTCATTTTATGGGCAGACTTCATCCAAAATTGAGATTAACCTGTGGTAGTTTATCCCCTGGGTAGGCAATGAACTGGCAGGGATTATGGTCTCCTAAGATGTGATGATTCTTCAACATGGTATTCTGTTGGGGCTGATCTTGCTCTCTAATGTAACTTACACGTTGGGAAAACAGTGCAGAACCATTTGCAAACATTTCTTTTCCATCTCTACTGTTCTCCTGTCCTTTCTCCCGGTAATCTATGGTTTACCTTGTGTTTCCTATCCTTAGGAATGCATAACAGACATGCACATCAAGGCAGGAGCTTGGTGGCTTTAGGATGGCTGGGATGTTTTCTCCAAAAATCCATCGCAGCAATACTTAAACTACCAGGAGAGAGTAGTCATTATCCATGTGAGTTGGGCTTTCCAGGAAAGGTGTGCAGTCTCAGCCTCATGTGCAAATGAGCTCCACAGTGTTTCCACCACATTTCTACCTGTCCAGTGTCACCTTAAGAGACAAATGAAATTACGTGTTTGAAAGTGTCTGATAAACTCAGTGCTTAATTAAATGTAGAAGTTGTTAAGTTTCTCTTCGTTCATGAAACTCGGTGACTTTTGACTAAGCCAGATCATTATTAGGTCAATCAATTTTATGTTGATGTATGTGGCATTTTCAGTTCTCCCTCATGATAGGAAAAGATGTCCTGACCCTGACTTTCTTACAGACTCCTAGCATTTGTTTCAAGGATGGAGGATCGTTCCGCGATCACTGTGTCTTAGAAAATGTCTCCTTTGAACTGGGCTCAGGGATGAGGAAGTGGAACATAAACTAATGGAAGTTAAAAGTTCGCTGGTCACACAGCAGGTCAGCTGTGCAAAATCGTTTCTCATTAGGAGCGCACAGGCAGCTCTTCTCCCTTGGGCATCAAGGGCTTCATTGTTTCATTGTTTTCAAATTATGAAGACATGCAGAAAAGTTTATGTTCTGAATCTCCTGACACATTACTTTTTTTCCTCCATGTTCTAGACAATGAAAAACATTTACATTTATTCAGAGTGTCCCTATGGATGTGTGAGTTTCAGATATAAGTTTGAGTAAGTAGACAGAGATAAGTCTTGTCTTCTGGGAAGTTTTCCTGAGCTGAATGAACTGAAAAGATATTAGTTGAAATTATACTTTTGTATACTCCGTGCCATTTATATGTATATACTATTTTTATGACTTCAAAATGCAAAAGAACCCCAAGGAAGAAAGGGAATCAGGGATAGGCCTCAGGGTTCTTAATGTCTCATTAAGATATAGTTCCTATACCATATTACCTTGAAGACTGAAACGGTATCCATTGTTGTTGCCTTCCAGTCGTATAAACCCTTACAAACTCTGTCTCCTGGCCGTGTTTCTCAATCAATTGCTAATTTCTGAAATCAGATCTCTTTTTGAGAAGTGTAGTATGCTAAAATAAAGCAAACAATTTGGATGTGTGTATGTGTGTATACACACACACACATATATATAACTCAGTAAATTATATATTATATATAATATATATAACTCAATAAATTACTTTTAGAACATGTGCTTGAGTTTCAAAGCCTAGAAATTTCCATAAAATGTTATCACTTTTGTAGGACCTGGTCAAAAATAGAGTTGTACTCCAGTTATGGCCAGTAGAGGGCGAACAAGTTAATATAATCTCTTTCGGTGGTTAGGCTCTCAATACAAGGGTATGAATAAATGAAACAAAGAACCAAGTTTGCCTAAATATTTTACAATAAACCCCTTAATCAATATCCATTAAATTGGGGAAAATGTTTTGCCTTGTATACTACAGTTCTACATGAAGGAGTATTGCAGTTATAGTATAGTCTGCAAGGTTTCATTAAGCCCCCGAAATGGAGGCAGTTGGCAACTCCATCACTGTCAAGGCCCAGTGCTGTGAGTAGAAGACCAGCTGGGTATTTCCACGTGTTATCTCAGAACAGTTGTAAAAATTTCATATCAGCAACAACAATATATGGTCCTTGGCCAGAAAGAAAGGACCTCATGTCAAATGTGATGGGGAGTGTCTCTTAATTCATTTCTCATACCTCCCTCTTTCTCCCTATTCAATTTTCAAGGACTCAGCAATGAACTAATCAGCATTAGAGGGTTCTATTTCCCTGGATCCCTCCACAGGCAACATAAATCAGACCCGCTGTTGATTAAAGCCACGAGCAGGTTTGCAGCATCTGCCAACAGATGGATAGATAGTTCCATGGCCAAAAGATTTTTATAGCCTTGAGACATGAGTAAGATTGGTGTGAAGCACAGAGGCAGATACAAATTCCTTGGAAATTTACTCATTTGGGCATTGGGGAATGCAATCTCTGAATGATTCCTGCAGGCTCGGTGTACCCAAAGCTGAGGAAGTACATTCTAGTAAGATATTTGGTTCCAATTAAGGGTTCAATTGGGCCATATTCTTGGACAAGAAACATGATAAAATATTCAAAAATTATCAACTTTTATTGAAAGCCTGCCATTTCCTGGAGTTACAATAGCTAGCATTTAAAATAGTCTATTTATTTAATTTATAATTATTTCTTTTTTATTGTGTGTGTGTGTGTGTGTGTGTGTGTTTGAACTTGACATGACACCTACATGGAAGTCTTAGGACAACTTGAAGTGCACCATGCGTGTGCAGGTGCCCAGAGAGGCCAGAGAGCAACAAATCCCTTGGAAGTGGAGTTACTGGCAGTGGTGAGACAACTGATCTGGGTACTGGGAACTGAACCCAGGTCCTCTGTAAGAGCAGCGAGCATTCTGAACTGTGAGGCCATCTCTCCAGCCCCTGAATGCAGCAGAAGTTGATTCCACCATTATTCGACCCGAGGATCAAACTCAGAACATCAGGCTTGGCAGTGAGCGTATCTGTTGATTGAGCCACCGCACTGGCACCAACAGCTAACTGTTTCAAAGTCTTCTTGCTAAACCAACCTCTCTCAACCTGTGCGTCACAGCCCTCGGAAAACCTATTTCTGGTGTTTTTAGGAACCGAGATACTGCTTAGTAGCAAAGTTGAGTTATGAAGTAACAGCAAAAATAAGTTTATGGTTGGGGGTGCCTAAGACCATTGGAAACATATTTTCTTATGGTCACGACCCACAAGTTGAGAATTGCTGTTCCAAACACTTTGCGTGATATTTCCTTGGTGTTTCATTCCTTTTATGTCGTGCAGAAACTCTGGATGTACTCGGGCATTGAGGAACTGGGACATGTTGAAACTACATTATATGTGTATGTTTTGCTCACAAAATGCTCATCCCCCCCCCCAAAAAAAAAGGAGCAATCAATACTTTAGCATGGCAATCACAACCATAACTGCCACTTGAAAAAAAAAATGCTTTGCATGGGTCAAGCATTGTGCTGAATGATGTCGATCTCATTTTCAATGATTTTTGTAACATTTATTTATGTGTGTGCATGTGACGCTGCATGGTTTTATATGCACCGTGTGTGTGGGTGCCCAAAGAGGCCAGAGGACATTGGCTCCCTTGGAACTGGAGTTACAGGTAGTTGTGAGCCACCTAATGTGGGTGCTGGGAACTGAACCCAGGTCCTCTGTGAAAGCAGTGAGTGTTCTTAACTGCTGAGTCATCTTCAGGCCACAGGATTATATAGATGAGAAAAAAAAAAAAAAACAACAACTCATATTTATCTTTCCAAGTCTGTTTTATTTCACTTAACATGATAATCTCCAATTCCATTCACTTTTCTAAAAGTAAAGTATTTTTTCTTCCTTGTGGCCAAATAAAATTCCATTATGCATGCATTCCTCATTTTCTTTATCCATTCAACTATTGATGAACATCTAGGTGAATTCAGTGTGTTACCAATTTTGAATAGTGTAGCAATAAGCAGGAATGTGCAAGCAAGTTATATGCAGATTCTGTATCTTTTTTGAACACTCAAGTAAGGAAAGTTGCCTAAAGGTCTCTTATTTTAATTAATCTTAACTATATCACTATATCTTAGCTGCTGAGAGAAACGAGCTAGTTTGTGCAGCAGATGGTGAACTGGTGGAATGAAAAACAATGCAAGGGGTCTGGGAAATATGACTCAGTTGTAGAACTATTGCTTAATGTGTGCAAAAACTGTTGTTCAACCCTTAACACTGCAGGGGAGAAAGTGAAAGCAAGAGAGGAGAGGAGAGCAGAGGATAAGGGAGGGGAGGAGATGAAAGAGGAGGGGAAGGGAGGGGAAGAGAGGAGAGGAGTGGGGTATGGGGCAAAGAAAGAGGAAAAATCCCTCCCCCAAACATAGCAAGGATAAGACTAATGCAAGTACTTATGATACCCAACCAGTCTTAGAAATATTCAGAGAAGGCACAAATAGAAGAGACGATGTTGGGTATTCTCTGAAGAGCTGCACCTAAATATGGGGAAAGAACTATTATTGACAAGCCTCTTCCAATAAGTGTCATGTGTGCCCTTGTTAAGGTGAGATTCAAAGAAATCAGGCTTTGTGCTGAGGACTCTTTGCTTTGCAATGGAAGCAAAATTTGTAATAAACATGAATTAAATGTCTGAGGCACCCACTTCCATCAACTTATTGAATTTTATTTGATTGTTAAAGCAAATACTGCTGTTCTATGATTACTCCCATTTTACGGTTAACAAATGGAATCTTAGTTAAGTGTGTTCATTATCCCAAGGCCTTAGAAATTACAGGGAAAATAAAAAAAAAAAAAAAAAACTTGGCATTTGAACTCAGGTCAGCATGTCCCCAAAGTCTGAGCTACCTACTTCAAAATAGACTCCTGCACATGTGGAAATATTTAAGACGTGATGTACCAAGCACCCACACAAGACAACAGACATGTCACCAAACCAACTGAGCCAGTGCTGAGTGGTCCACACTGTGATGTTGGATAAACTGAGCTGTGTGCCTGGAGCAAACAAGACAGTCTTGGAAGGTAAAATGCAATGATGCATTCTTTGATTTGTGTACACGAATCATGCACCAATATAAGCCCATGGCTAAAGAAAATCTTCAAAGCTGAAATTTCCACAATTCATCTAGGCTGCACCAAATATGGTACATCATTGGTTATCTTGTCCATTTGGGAAAATAACAATGGCTTGAAATCCCTAATTTGAAGAACATTAATCTGGAGTGCAGGCACATAATACCGAGTCCTTTCAAGTTAAGACTGGACCTGCCTAGCCTCAAGCTTCAGAACAATGGCCCAGATTCCTAAGGGTGGGGACAAAATCAGATTAGGGTGATAACCAGGCAATGATAGTTTTATATGTAGACAAGTACACACCTGGCTCATAGACCTTAAAAGTCACTGTACTTTGTACAGATTGGAAAATGATTGATAGGAGGTTGATAAATAAGCAGAGGATAGATCCTATGGTCACTGATAAACATAACGTCTATGTTTCCCCACCGTGTGTGGGATGCAGACACCTGAATACAGAAGTCATAAAGATAGGCTGGGAGTGTAGATCAGCTATGTCTGAGGCTCAAGGGTAAAACTTCGATGCACACACACACACACACACACACACACACATACACACACACAAACACACACTTCTTATTCAAGGTAGGCTCAAAGATTACTGGAGGAAATTGTTTTATAAGCACAGAGTCTTGGTGTCACCCTGGATTCTGATATAGAGGTTCAAGAAGGTTCTAGGTAGTTTCAAAACATAAGCCAGGACAATGATTAGCATAGGCTGAGTCCTGTAATTCTGAAGGGTTAAAGTCAAGGACAACATGAAGAGGTGAGAACAATGTGGTAAAGATCAGATGGGATGTCTAAATACCCAAAAGCCCTGGAATTCTTGCACTCATGTCACAGTGGATGAGGGCCACACAGAGTGGAGGGTATATATGGAGAACAATAAACCAGGCAACAAGGCTGCTGGGGCCTTGTGTGAGGTGTAATTATTAATAATGATGTTAAGAATAGTTTATTTGCCACCATTATCACTTTTTTCGTCCTTTTCCTCTTCTCAATGACACAGTCCGATATATCCCAATCTGGCTCCAACTCATTATATAGAAGGATGACCTCAATTTCTGATCCTCCTCCCTCCACTCCCAGTACTGGAACTACAGGCATGTGCAGCCACACCAGCTTCATGACTGCTGGAGACTGGTCTAGGGTTTAATGCAAGCGGGGCAAGTTCTCTACAGACTGATATTTTTTCTTAAGAAGGACACTGTTAAGGGAAAAAAAAAACAAAACACAAGAAAAATTTTAATGATTCATAGATTTGGTAGCAAGCAACAAGCAACCCAATAGGGTTTTATCAACAGAAGCTAAAGGAGAAGGACGGTCTTTCTCTAGCAAACACAGAAGGAAGGCAAGGATGATAACTCATTATATACTGCTATGGCTCATCCCACTGGCCTTAAGGTGAAAGTTCAGTTCTGTGTCTGCTTTTGATTAGTTATGCTTATGTTTTGGCTTTAATATGGGCATCTGCAAAAAAAAATAGTTAAAGTGAATTTTTTTGCTTATGTTTGCAAACCAGCTAATGTTAAGGTCACTCTCAAGGCCTAATTCAATGTAGTTACTTGGGAGTTGTTCGAGCCTGTTTTTCATTTCGCTTTATTTTAGCAGTATGATACTTGTTGAGAGAGAACACTCAGCAAAGTTGCTTAGTAAATAGAGCAAGGCAAGGAACAGAGACCTCAAGGGCTTGTGTGGGTAACAATGGTGTTCCAGGAGCAGTCTTTCCTCTGAGGAGGCAATGCTCTGTCCCTCAAAGAGACTGTTTTCTTGAGAATCTTGATGGAATTTTAAGTTGAGAGCTGGGAGAACACTGGATCAAGAGGCAGAAAGTAAGAGAAAGCCGTTTGAAATCCCACAAAGGAAGAAACTGCATCCAGAAGAAGGTAGCTTGGCCCCAGGAGAGACAAGGAGCTGTGGCTTGGTTTCAGTGAAACCCTGAGCACCGCCTCTTCAGTGGGGCCACCTAGAGAGAAAACAGAGCAGGAGAAAGAAAGTAGAAAAGCAAAGGAATTAGGCATATAATATAGGATAAACATTCTAACATCTGTACACCTGAAGAGGCTAAGTAAGAAGGAGAACCCTGGGTCAGATGATCAATTCTCACTCAGAAAGGCAAATGGGATGGACATTGGAAAAAGGGAGAAAGCAAGGAACAGGACAGGAGCCTACCACAGAGGGCCTCTGAAAGACTCTACCCAGCAGGGTATCAAAGCAGATGCTGAGACTCATAACCAAACTTTGGGCAGAGTGCCAGGAATCTTATGAAAGTAGTAAGACTTGAAGAAGACAAGAACTCCACAAGGAGAGCAACAGAACCAAAATATCTGGGCACAGGGGTCTTTTTCTGAGACTGATACTCCAACCAAGGACAATTCATGGATATAACCTAGAACCCCTGCTCAGATGTAGCCCATGGCAGTTCAGTATCCAAGTGGGAACATGAACTGTCTCTGACATGAACTGAGTGGCTAGTTCTTTGATCTCCTCCCCCTGAGGGGGAAGCAGCCTTACTAGGCCACAGAGGAAGACAATGCAGCCAGTTCTGATGAGACCTGATATACTAGAGTCAGATGGAAGGAGAGGAGAACCTCCCCTATCAGTGGACTTGGGAAGGGGCATGGAAGGAGATGAAGGTGGGAGGGTGGAATTGTGAGGGGATGAGGAAAGGGGATACAGCTGGGATACAAAGTGAATAAACTGTAATTAATAAAAAATAAATCAGTTAATAAAAAAAGAAAAGAAAAGGAAGGGGAAAGGAGAAAGGGAAGGGAAGTGTAGCAGAAAGAGAAGGAGAACCATGTAATAGGACATAGGGAAGGAAAAGAACAAGTAAGGAGTTTGTTCATTTATGTGTCATCAATTTACAATGGGACAATCTTGCTTTTAAAACTTTATTTATTCTTAGAAATTTTCTTTTAAAATTAAAAAATTAATTAATTTTTAAATTTTTTTGTATTATATTGGAATTATAACAAGTTATAATGGAATTTCCCTCTTCCCTTTCCTCCCCTCAAGCCCTCCCATATACCCTTCCATGTTCTCCTTCAAGCTCATGACCTCTTTTTTTTAATTAATTGTTTTATACCTACCTACCTACCTATCTATCTATCTATCCAAAATCTCATAGGGTGTATCCTGATGATATCCACCTTGGTCTCCTCTTCACCTCCCACACAACCCCATCACAACTCCCTTTCAACTTCATGTCTTCTCTACTTTTTCACTAATTAGTTAATTTTAACTCACTGAGTCCATTTAATCCTTTTCTTATGTGTATGATGTCATCTGCTGGTGCAGGGGAAACCAGCCAGAAGCCACATTCCTAAAGACAGTGACCTGCCCTGCAGTCATCATTTGTCAATAGCTTCTCAGTTAGGGGCAGAGACCTTAGAAGACCCTCTCCTCTCCCTGCTAAGATTTTTAATTCTAATGAATGAAATCTAAGAAACTAGAAAGGAGCCATTGCTTGACATAAGAAAGGATGCATTTATGGAAAAGGATACTGGAATATAGGTGACATGATAGTCAAGAGAGGGACTACTGGGAGGAGAGGTATTCAGGAAGACATAGAGTGATGAGGACCAGAGGCAGTCTTCACCAAAATGAAATATGCGTGAAATGCTTGGTGACTTATGCTCTCCCAGTCCAGAAACACACACACACACACATGCATATATACATATACACGTATACGTGATATATATAAAAGGAACATAACAATGGAAGAGGCAGAAGATGTGGAGGAGTGTGGTGAAATGTTGTCTCTGGACATGACGTGGCTGTTGCAAATATAACTCATAGCAGCTGTTGTTAGCTAATGGAGACCTGTGGGAGAATGTTCTGCTTACAGCAGTGGCTCTCAACCTATGGGTCTTGACCCCTTTGGGCAGTCAAACCATCCTTTCACAGTGTTTGCCTAAGACAATCAGAAAACACTGACTTACATTACTGCTCATAACAGTAGCAAAAGATACATACATGAAGCAGAAACAAAAATAATTTTATGTCTGGGGTCACCACAGCCTGAGGAACTGTATTAAAGGGTCACAGCATTAGAAAGGTTAAGAACCACTGGTTTAAACCCTGTGCTGTATATTATGTGTTTAATTTAATGTTATGTGTATCCTGTGAACAGCTAAGAAACAAGTGTCCTATAAAAGAATACACATTTCAGAGAGTAGCATTTGAGAAACGCTTATCAGGAGTAAACAAATCAAAGCATAACAAGGGGTCAACTCGCTGTATTTAAATGAACATTTAAATAATTTGTTGATCAGTGTAAGAGATGCTGCAAACAATTTTTTGTTGGTGAAATGAATGCTACTCAAGATGCTTGCCGCCTCATGAGAAATCACCGTGCTGGCCCATTGGTAAATGAGGCATGAGGATCTAGTGAAGTCAGAAGATTGATTCTCTTCCTAGTGGCGCCCTCAGCTTAGGACTCTATTCAAGTTGTAGCTCCTGTCACCTAGTAGAAGCACTTTCTTATTACAACAGGAAGATGGGCTACATTGTACTGTTGCCATTCTTCAAATAACCTTACTATAACATAGTGTGTGGGGGCCATATGGGAGGGTGGGTATTTATGTATGTATGTATGTGTCTGTGAATGAACGTATTAAAGAGTACAGATAAAGGAGATGGAGATGGTTCAGTGTATAGGGCACTTACAACATAAGCATGAGGACTCCTGTTTGAATCTTAAGAGCCCAAGTAATGCCAGACTCCATAGTGTACGTCTCTATAATTCCAGTTGTTCTAGGTGAGATAGAAGGCAAAGGCAGAAAATTTTGCTAGCCTGGCATACACGGCAGTCAACAAGAGACACCGTCTCAAAGTAGAAGGTGAATATTAACACCTAGGGTCATCCTCTGACTTGCACATGCATGCGTGCCACGTGAGCACCAATATTCACATATGTGAACACACCCACATACAAAATGAGAGGCAGAGCGTCTTAGATACTGCTCTGTTGCTGGTAAGACACCATGCCCAAGGCAGCTCATGAAAATAAAGCATTTAATTGGGAGCTTGCTTAACTTTTAGAGGGTTAGTCCACGATCGTCATGGCAGAAAGCAGATAGGCATGGCACTGGAGCAGTAGCTGAGTGCTTTCTGTCTTGATTCACAGGCAGCAGGTGGAGGGTTGGAGGGGAGAGGCTGGGTCTAGATTGGCCTTTTGAAGTCTCAAAGCCTAACCCAGTGACACACCTTCTCCAATAAGGCCACACCTTCTAATCCTTCCAAAACAGTTCTACTATCAGGGGACCAAGCATTCACACATGTAATCCCATAGGGACCACTCTCATCTAAACCACCTTGCTGAGTACAGAAAGAACAGTGACCCTTTCTAAGTGTAAGGAAGGGTAGTGGGGAAGTGAGGTGGAATGTGGTTCAGAAATTGTAAGTGGCTTCTGTGTTGCTTACACGTTGCTGGATCATTTTCATGTTCAGTTTTTCCACTAGTTTTTTTTTCTTTAATAACTAGTGAATTACATCATTTGTGAGCTTGCCTGTTTTTCTTGGGAATTCGTCATGCCTTTTTAATTATAAGCACAGATAAACTCGTGGCAGATGGGAATTCCTCATGGCCTGAACATTTTTTTTTTTCTGCATCTGTACTCTGTCTCTTTGCTTCCTCTTGTTTATGTGGGGATAATGTGGCTGCAGCTATGAAACCCCAGTCCTAGAGCTTTGAGCATGAGCCCCAGTTGCTCAGCTTTTCAAGGTCTCTGCTTCTGAAATTGTAACCCCTTTACTCCTGGATCCTCGTGTTTACCTCTCTACTAGTGCACCCCTGTTAGTATTTGAACATGCCCTTAGACCTTCCATGAAAAAAACACTGCTCTCTTTACTCCCTCCATGAAACAGCTTCGTCTGCCTGTCCATATGACCCTTTCCTCACAGGCAGTCTTCTCTCAACCCATCTAATTAATCTTGTCTCCCACCACATCACTAAGACCACTGTCATCAGTCACTTGTACTAACAAGTAGGTGTTGCCCCTGTTCTTGTTTATCATGAACTTAGAGTTGTACTTTGTGTTGGTGTAAGTACCCAATGGCTTATTGTTAAAGGGAGACATAATACCTTGTAAGGTCTGTGTCTCCTTGATGGCATGACATGTGTCATTCATGACTCCAGTGAGGATCAAATCGATGAAAAAATAGAAGTACAGAGTAGCCATAAAAAGGAAAGGTCAGGTGTCATACCATCCTATAAGGCATAACCAGTGGACTTGCAGGAAATATCAACTATGTACATTTGGGTTCAACTTAAAGAGGAAACTTCTGGAAACCAAAGGTAGATGTAATTGATTATTTTTAGGAAGGGTCCAGTTCTCTGGAACCAGGATTAATCAACTTAATAAACATTTAGTGGACATTTAAAGACTGATTAAAGATGAAGAAATCCAAGTAGCCATAAATACATGAATTTTTTCACCCTCACTGGGCTTTGGTAGAGATTATAAATTCAGTGATATAACATTTTAAACCCATCCTTTCAGCACACAGTTTGATATCTGATTCCACCAAAGGATATGAAAAGGAGGTGGTGATTTAAACTGTTGTGACCACCTTAGAAACATCTAATTTATCTCAGGATAGACATACCCTGTAATTCAACAGTTCAACTTCTCCTTCTCTATCTATAAAAGTTTCTTCTTATGAGATAGCTTAGCATATAAAAAGTGTGGTCTACACAGAGATGTCTAATGTAACACAATATAAAATATCGAGACTCTAACTCTGAGTATGGGAATGAGCAAAACAGTGGTCATTTACCCAGCAGATGCTACACAACAGTTGAAATGTATGAACTAAACCAGCAAGTAGAAAAATCAAGTTACAAAAAGAGTTGGGATGTGTGTTGTGTAATTTTAATAGCACCCCAAACGTCAGTCAATCAGGATATAGATAAAGGGAAAGAGGCATGAATGCAAATGATTGGAGTGAAATTTGGGAATGCAGTACCTCATCAGAGGGGAGACATCAAAACAAAAGATGAAGAGGTAAACATCAATCCAACCTTTAAAAACATTGTTTAAAGATGGAACTCCTACCATATTTAGCAAAATGTCAACTCCTCTTCCAAACAGGTGGTGGTGACATTAGTGTCTATTTCCTCATTGACTTGATATTTGGAGTCTTATATAATAATTTTTCAAAAAACAACTGAAAGATGTCTGGGAAGGTGGCTCAGTGGTTCAGCACTTGCATGGCAAGTATAAGCCCCTAGGGTTAGGTCACCAGCTTTGAAAAAAAAAATCAGTTTCCAGGGAGGTTGATGAGGTAGGTGAGGGATAGAAGATAGCTCACTCTGTCTTCTGAGCCAGATCCCATCTGTTTAGTCTATGATCAAACATACAAGAGTAACCCGGAACTTTTTATCTCTAAGGATAGATAAAAGAAGGCAGATCTGAGGACCTGAGCTTCCTGGTTATTTTCTGAGCAAGCTCCTTAAGACACAGGTTCGTCTTCATGACAACAGAAGGTCTGGGATCCTTAATGGGCACACCTACTAAGCTCCAGAAAAGAAAAGTAGGTCAGAGGAAAAGTGACAGATGGGGAGCAGTGAGATTCTAAAGCTGTGCTGGAGACTCAGCCTTGCCTCTTTGCCCCAACACTAGCTCCGCTTCCATGTTCTAGCTCAGAACATGTCCGTACATGCTTTCTATTAGATACCCATAATAATCCTGACATCAACAAGGGTGTCCTGGGCTTCAGAAGCGATGGGGTGAAAATTTAACAAGTTAAGGGATGTGGGATGTGAAGGTAATGAAAGACATGAACATGCTTTCTTGCACGTGTATGCTCTCTCACTCTCTTGCTCTCTGTCTCACCATGTAGCCCAATCTCTAGTCTGAAAATGGCAGTGTTCCTGCCTCAACTTCATTATTACTGGATGTACCGGCTAGTTTTGTGTCAACTTGACACAATCGAGGGTTATCTGAAAGGAGGGAACCTCCATTGAGAAAATGCCTCTATAAGAGCTGGCTGTAAATCATTTTCTTAATTAACAATTGATCAGGGAAGGCCCAGCCCATTGGACCGTTCCTTCGTTTGGGTTCTAGGTTCTATAAGGAAGCATCTGAACAAGCCATTATAAGCAAGCCAGCAAACAGCACTTCTCATGGCCCCTGCATCGGCTCCTGCTTACAGGTTCCTTTCCTGCTTGAGTTTTCTGTCCTGACTTCCTCCAATAACAAGCGGTGATGTTGCAGCATAAGCCAAATAAACCCTTTCTTCTTCAATTTGATTTCCAGTCATGGTGTTTCATTACAGCGACAGTAACCCTAAGACACTGGGACTGTCAGACACGCCTTGCCCTAATCTCCTGACTGTATCTGGATGCAGTTATTGCCTTTATTATACGACAGGCAAATAATCTTCCTCCTGTTTCATCTGAGCTGCTACTCAGAGGAGCCTCTCACACTCAGGTGGCTCTTCCCTCACTAGTTAAGGCCATCAGGACAGTTGTTCAGGTGGGGCTTTTTGCTCAGGTGACTCTAATTTGTGGCAAGCTGAGCGTAAAACCGAGCATCACAGCATGCAGGTAATACATGGAGTGCACAGGGGATAAGTAGGAAGGTAGTTATCGGTTTCCTCCCCACTGCCAATAAAAGTTAGCAACAACTAGGAGCATTCATCTCCTATACTCAAAATATTAATACATTAAACATTTCCTAACACCTGCTCTTAGAGAGGTTCAGACAAGACACAAAGCTCTCCATCACTCAGGTAACAGTCCGTGGCAACAGGGAAGAACGAAACGAAGCGACAATAGGGATATTAAGTGATAATCCAAACACAAATGACGAAGTATTCATAGACTAGTAAAGGATAAACTGACACGTGAAGTCTTCCACAGAGAGAGATAGATGGTCCCAGACCATAGTAATAAAGGAGTGTTCCCTTGGGTTGGTGATGGTTTCAGACAGGAAGTAAATAACATTTGTGGAGGAGAAACTACCTCAGATGATATCAAATGACAGGAGCAGTAAACAAATGGCATGGGAAGGAAGCACTTTATTCTAGTTGGCTGGATTGAAAGATTCGTTAAAGAGAAGATTTGGAGATAGTGTTGTGAGTAGGTTAATTTATTGATTCAATAACATCTTTAGCACCTATTGCTGAAAACTCAACTGCTTGATGTTTTCTTCACTCTTTGTATTAAAGGACTCCCTTCATAATCCAGGTTGTTCTGGAACTCAGGGGTGTGTAGGCTAGACTCAAACCTACTGTCATTCTGCCTCAGCTTCCTGAGGGCTGGGATGACAAGCACCACATTCAGTGTTGTCCTCCTTTTCTTTACTATGTTCTCTCATTCGAGGGATGCACACGCACATAGATGACATATATTTACCTTTAGTCTTATTTTATTTTTTGGATGAAAAAAAGAAGTTTATTTTAGCAACATTATCAAACTGTATTTATACAGGATACACTAATAATTGATACATCCCACTAATACATCATTAATGGAATACAACAGAAAAATGAGGAATTGTAATGTAGCATACAATACAAAACTATAATTTAGTTAAGAGAAATGTAGAAATAGAAATGGAAAATTGGAGGTAGAATGGAAAAACGGAGGGAAGTAAGAATAAATAAGTGAAAAGAAAAAGAAGAGTGGAGAAGAATCTTATAGGGAAGCTGAGTAGAATGAGCAACCATGGAAGGGACAGCTACAGCAGCCATGCTGTACTGCATGTTTAGAAGTGGAGACCTGATAGGCTAGGGTCAGATGGAAGGGGAGGAGGACCCCCTCCCATCAGTGGACTTGGAGAGGGGCATGGGAGGAGATGAGGGAGGAAGTGTAGAATTGGGAAGGAATGAGGGAGGGGGCTACAGCAAGAATACAAAGTGAATAAACTGTAATTAATATAAAAATTAAAATTAAAATTTAAAAAGTGGAGTCTCAGCTTTCTGAAGACACAGAGGTTGCCCAGCTAATTTATCGTATTTTATTTTTTAATTTTATCTTTAAGTCCATTAAATGTAATAAGTGAAATGAGTTTAAAGGCAATACATTATACAAGCTAAGGAAAACAAAACAAATGAAGAAAAAACACAAGGCAAATCAGGCAGCATCATCCCATCCTTCTCATTTCTTAGAGAGAAGGTAGAAGAAGGGCTAAGATGGCAGACAGTAGGTTGTGTGCAGGGGGAGACCCTTGGAAGCAAAGGTCATACTGTTTGGGGAATTAAAATAAGCTTGGAAGAAGTCGAGATGAGAGTAATAGAAAGGGTATGGAGGTGAAAAGGACAGAGAGATGGTTGCCTGGCTGCCTCCATTCTTGTGCGCCGGCTTTTGCTTAGGATTGCCACCTATGGATTGGAAGAACAGCCCTTGTTCCACAGAAAAGATGCCTTCTGCAGCGGGAGGACAGCATATAAAGAAAGGAGTTAGTATTCCTTTCCAAATAGCTCTCATCTGCCCATCGTGAACAGACAGCCCGTACAAACCTCCTGTGAGCCTCGGTTTTCCTTCTCTTAAGACTGCTGAGTGGCACCCATGGAGGCAGAGGCAGGCGGATCTCTTGTGAGTTAGAGGCCAGCCTGGTCTACAAAGCGACTTCAGGATAGCCAAGGCCACATAGAGAAACCCTGTCTTGAAAACAACAACAAAAAGATTGCTGAGCGTCGTGAGCTAAAGAACTCACAACAGTAACACGTACAGCGTCATGAAATACAACTGCCATAGCGGAAATTCCCCTCTTAAAAATTCCATGGACGAAAAAAGCAACATCAGAGAGAAAGACCCAGAAACTTAAACCCAGATGAAAACAAAGAGACACTCTGAGAAAGTGACAGTCAGAGATGAAAGTAGGAGACACGGAGAAAGAGAATTTCATCTATCCCTCCTGCAGATGGGTCAGCTGGAGAAATGAGTGCCACCCTCTAGGTGCACGAGGGTCTGTGAAATGCAGAATTTGCCTTGCCAGGCACTTTTATTCTGCTCTTTGCAGCTCATGAAATCGTGTTAGTGTGCAAAGAAAAAGTGTGGGAAGGCTGTGTTAGGGAGTCCCCCACTTCCTGGAGCTATCTTTGCTTCCCTAACGGTATTTGAGGTTTCCTGGCCAGTTACCACCATGTACGATAAGGTTCCTCACGGTGGAGACCATTGTTCTTTACAGCTGGAAAGTGAAACTGAGTCCAAACTATTAACAAGTTTCCTGAGAGCAGGGCTTAAAGAAGCACTCCAGGCTCCCTATCTTAACAATCACCCTTAAGGACAGTTCTCTGACTTGATGAGTATCTGTTATGTATGAGTCAAAATGAGTCAGTATGATCGGTAGGAAGTTGTTGAGCCAGCAGCACGGATGTGTGAAAAAGAAAGAATTAAATCCAGGGACCATGGGTGTCCTTTGGGTTTTCTTGTTTCCAACCAAAGGACTGAAAGTTAAATATTTATGTTGGAGAAATCCATTACTTCTCCACAGAGAAGAGACGTCATTGTTACAGTCTTTGTTGAAATACGTGTCATGAATCCTGAAATGTTCAACACACAGTGGGAATTTTGTTTTGCTTTTTATTTGTGTAGCATATTTACTTAATCATTTAAAAAGTAATATAAATTGTATTAATGTAATACAATAAAAAAAACCCTCTGTAACATTTGACCATTTTTTTCTGTATTTCAGTATTATCTCAAAATTAGCATCACATCTTATATTTTTTTTCAAAGAGTTGTTTTTTAATCTTAATTTTTAAAGAATTTTCTTGGTCTTTGATATTTAAAAACAACTTGATTTTATATCTCTTAATATGGTCATTTCATGATGAATTTATCTAACAGTTCATTATTCAATATTTTTTCTTCTGTAATTTATTTATTTAGGAGGACAGGGTCTCATGGAGCCCAGGATTGTTTCAAACTCAGTATGTAGGATGGTTTTGATCTCCTTCCTTCATCTCCTCAGGGCTGGGGATACAGGCTTGTACCACCATGCCCAGGGTGTACAGTGCTGGGAATTAAGCCTAAGGTTTCATTCATGCTAGATGAGCATTCAATCAACTGAGCTGGAATGCCCAGTCTTCTGTGAGGAACAGTATATTCAGAGACCATTTTCATGAGTTCTTACCTTCATTGGCTCCTCCAAGAAGTCTATTTGTTTCTTCTTTGCCTGAGGAATCCCATTTCAAAAATAATATGTAGTCACCATATTCACTATAATCCAACTTTAAATGAGTTTCTTGTTCATGTCTGTGGTGGTCTGAATGAAAATGGCCCCCCATAGGCACATAGGGAGTGGTGCTATTAGGAGGTGTGGCCTTCTTGGAGTAGGTGTGGCTTTTTTAAAGGAAGTCTATCACTGAGGGTGGGATTTGAGGTTTCAGATGGTCAAACAAGGCTCTATGCCACTCTTCCTTCTTTCTACCTGCAAACCCAGATGTAGAACACAGCTGCCTCTCCAGCACCATGTCTGCCTGAGTGCTATCATGCTTCCTGCCATGATGATAATGGACTAAACCTCTGAACTATAAGCCAGCCCCAGTTAAATGTTCCCTTACAACAGCTGCCATGGTCATGGTGTTTATTTAAAGCAATAGAAACACTAAGACAATGCCTCACACGGATGTGGCCTGCATTCCCTTCACTGTCTGTGAATGTCCTGTGAGAGTTAAGCTACTGGTCTACCTTCAATGCATAAATTAGCAGCTTTAGGTGAAGAGGATAAATGATATTAAAGTTGCTTTCCTTCTGCCTCAGGGAAAAAAATGTTCCCTTATTTTATTTTCTTACTCTGTAAATTTTATTTTTAAATCTTTATTATAAAAATGTTTCAGATTAAAAAAAAATAATCAGTCACTGAAATTAAACAGAACCAAAGACTACAACTCAGTGAACTTCTATGGAGTTAGAGTAGACATTTGAAATGGAAACTGGGAAACTCCACATTGGAAATTATACTTTGACTATCAAATATATTTTATGCATATATCTATTATGTATCAAGAATAAAACATCTGACAGAATCGGAACTAGAAAAACAATCAGCTAATCTCCTTTTTCATAATTCATGTTCATTGCCTGCATTCAGTCTTTTCTTATCCCCTAGTGCATGACCTTTATTGTTCTCTTTTTTCCATGATATGTAAAACCTAAATGTACATTTATTTGAAAATATACATATATTATTGACTGTGTTCTGCATATGAAGGAGAACATGAAGTTTTTTAAATGTATTCATTATTTATTACAATTTATTCACTTTGTATCCCAGCTGTAGGCCCCTCACTCATCTCCTCCCAGTCCCACACTCCCTTCCTCTTCTCTCCCTATGCCCCTCTCCTAGTCCACTGATAGGGGTGGTCTTCCTCCTCTTCTATCTGACCCTAGCCTATAAGGTCTAATCAGGACTGGCTACATTGTCTTCCTCTGGCAAAACTGCATCCTCCCAGGGGAAGATGATCAAAGAGCCAGCCACTGAGTTCATGCCAGAGACAGATCCTTCTTCCCTTACTAAGGAAGCCACTTGGAGACAGAGCTGTTTATGGGTTACATATGAGCAGGAAGTCTAGGTCCTCTCCATGCATGGTCCTTGGATGGAGTATTGGACTATGCAGGCCCCCTTGGGCCCAGATTTATTTTGGCTCTGTTGGTCTCCTTGTGGAGCTTCTGTCCCCTCCGTTTCTATCTCCTCTTTCTTCCATAATATTTCCTGCATTCTGCCCCAAGTTTGGCTATGAGTCTCAACATCTGCTTTGATACCCTGTTGGGTAGAATCTTTCTGAAGGTTCCTGTTGTTTTCCCTGTCTTCTCTGGCTTCTAATGTCTATCCTGTTTGCCCTTCTGAATGAGGATTAATTCATTCAGAGGGACCCTCTTCCCTAGGGTCCTCCTTCTTGTTTAGCTTCTTTAGGTCTATAGATTTTAGTATGTATATCTTATATAATAAGGCTATCCACTTATAAATAAGTATATACCATGTGTGTCTTTCTGTATCCGAAATATGCTCAATTATACAACAAAGACACTTACTCAACCATCTTCGGGGCAGCTTTGTTTGTAATAACCCAAATCTGGAAACAACCTAGATGTCTCTCAATTGAGGGATGGTTACAGAAATTGTGGTATATTTACACAATGGAATACTACTCAGCAATCAAAAAGGAGGAAATCATGAAATCTGCAGGCAAATGGTGAGATCTAGAAAAGATCATTCTGAGTGAGGTAACCAAAAATATGTAGTTTTATTCTGAGATTGCATGACATCAATTAATATGATACATTCTAAATTCATAGTTTAAAGATTCTTTTACATTTTTCTTTAGAGCTGAATAATATTCCAGTTTATAATATATCATAATTTAATTACCCATCTGCTGATGTACAACTAGATTGAATATAATTCCTTCTTGTAACTCCATTTTCTTTTTAAACATGTACTTTACATTTAACATTTTATTACTCTAGAATTTGTATTTTGAGAAAGTTAGCTAACAATTTTCTTTTATTATTCTTAGGTAATTATTTTAGTAATTACTAAGTAACCTCTATTTCTTTCTCATTAATTTTAGTATTTTTATTGTTATATCTTGTTAACAAATAAGGAATGTTGCAATGTTGTTCATGCTGTCTTATTGATACCTGCTAATTACCAATGATTTATAAATTCATTTTATAGCCTTATGAAGATTTTTTATATATGTACAAGAAACAGCCAAGCAATATTCCTGCTTTTTCAGAATACTACAGTATATTTTATTAACACACACACACATATATATATATAATTAATGCTTTTTACTATAATTCATCATTTTTAAATGATGCATGGTAATTGTATATATTATTAGAGCAGAGTACATTGTTTAACTACAGATAAATTTGCTCCTGCATTTGTTAAATACTTGGTAAATTTTCCATATAAATTTTGGAAACAACCCAAGTTAGTAAAAAATATCTTGATGATTCTGAATTCTAGTTTCATAAAAACTGTATTCATTTAGGAAGGTTGACAACCATCTCATCTTCCCTTTCTGAAACATGAATAACCTTCTGATCACTATCTCACTTAGCTTTCTATCTTTTTGTTCTTTTCTAAAATTGCTTTACTCTCTGGTTGATTTTCATGTACATTGCCGTTCATTCAATAACACATGTATTTACAACAAAACCACATATTTTATATCGTCAGTGTCATTTTGCAACTTGCTCTGGTACCCAGCTTATTTTAGTCTACTTTGCTATTACTTATTCTGTTCGAACTACTGTATTCATTGCTGTGTGTATGATTGTAACAATTTATTGTGCTATTTTTACACTGACTAATATTAGGTTGTCTCCAACATTTACTTCCCATCTTCTGTGCCATTTAATTTTAGACATATCTATACAAAAGAGACTATTCTGTTATTTTTAAATCCACAATAGAGTATGCCTATAACACAAGTTGGGACTGATCTATTTATATTTCTACTGATGACTAATAATTATATTTAACTTCTCAGCTCATTATATTTTCTCCATGTTTCATTAGTTTCCTTGTTCCTCTTCATGAATAAGCTTTCCAATAATCCTGGCCTTAGTAGTGACAGCATGGGAATTCTCATTGCCTTCACTTATTTCCGACATTTGGCTGAGGTAATTCCACTTCCATAATGTGTTCCAAGAAATTGCCTACAGATTCAGTAAAGCCTCATTCATAAGAACATCTCTGCAGTTCTCTAAATATATGTGATAAGATGGTGCAGAGGGAGGATTATGTCTAAGGAAAGATACCTTAGACTTTTCTGTGAGTGCGCCTCTGGACCCATTCTAACACGCCACAGCCAATTGCATAGTGTTCCAGCTTCCAGCTGCATCCTTTATAAACCCTATTGCTCTGGTCACAGTGATCTCTAACTCGATTGCTAGTTTGAGTCCCATTTTATTTCCTGAGCTTTCCGTGTTCTAAAGAAAACCATGAGTTTTTCCTCCTAATCTTTTAAAAATATTTACTTTATGTGTATGTGCATGTGCTTGAGAACATGTATGTGTGCCACACGCCTGTAGGAGCCCTCAGAAGTCAAAAGAAGACCTTTGATTTCTTAGAACTGGAGTCAGCATATGGAAACCAGAACCTGGCTCTCTGGAAGAGTAGTGAGTGTTCTTAATCACTAGACAACCTCTCTGGCTCCTTTTCCTTTGAATCTTGAGAAACAATAAATACACATATTGGTCAAGGAAACATATTTGGGAGCCAGGCTGCCTTATCACAAGTCTCAGCTCTAGCAATTTACTATAAAAAAGCTCTTACCCTTGACCCAGTTGTCAAACATCTTCAATTTTTCTCATGTGTAAAACAAGGGCAGTAAAGAAGAGCTGGTGTGAGTTAAATGAGCACTAATCTCTAAGGTCTTGTGGGAAATTTTGTTATTTCTTCTTTTGGCTGCTGAGAACATCTTCAAAGACTTGAAGTACCTGTCATACAAGTCTTTCACTTGCTTGGTTAGAATACAACAAGATACTTTATATTATTTTATATTGTATTATTATAAATAATACATTATAAATATATTCTTATATTTGTGGCTATTATGAGGGGTGTTGTTTTCCTAATTTCTTTCTTGGCCAATTTATCACTTGTGTAAAAGAAGGATGTTGATTTCTTTGAGTTGATTTTGTATCCAGCCACTTTGCTAACAGTGTTTATCAGTTGTAGAAGCTATCTGGTAGAAATTTTGGGGTCGCTCATTCCATCTGTAAATAGCGATACTGACTTCTTCCTTCGTGACCTATATCGCCTTGATCTTCTTTACTTGTCTTATTGCTCTATCTAGAACTTCAAGTACTATATTGAATAAATATGGAGAGAGTGGACAGCCTGTTTTGTCCCTAGTTTTAGGGGAATTGCTTTAAATTCCAATCCATTTAATTTCATGTTGGCTATTGGCTTCCTGTATATTGCCTTTATGGTGTGACTTGCATCACTGATATCTCCAAGACTTTTAAAATGAAGGAGTGTTGGATTTTGTCAAAAGCTTTTTCATCATCTAATCAGATGATCATGTTTCTTTTTCCTTTCATTTTGTTTATATGGTGTATTACATTGATGGATTTTTTTCATATTTGAACCATTCCTGAATCCCTGGGCTAAAACTTACTTGATCATAGAGGATGAAGTTTTTGATGTGTTCTAAAATTTGGTTTGTGAGTGTATATATATATATATATATATATATATATATATATACACTATTTTTGCATCAATGTCCACAAGGGAGATTGGTCTGAAATTCTCTTTCTTTGTTGAGTCTTTGTGTGGTTTAGGTATCAGTGTGACTGTTTCAACTTGAGACCCACTCCGTGATAGAGAGCCAAACTCTGACACTATTAATAAATGTCTGTTATGCTTGTAGATTTGACCCTAGCAAAACTCTCTTCTGAGGGGCTTCATCTAGGAGCTAGTAGAAACAGATGCAGAGACCCACAGCCAAACAGAAGGGCAAGCTCGGGGGGTCTTGTATACAAATGGAAGGAAGGATTGAGGGAGCCTGAGGGGTCAAGGACACCATAAGAAGATGTACAGAATCAAATAACCTGGGCTCATGAGGCCTCACAGAGACTCAATCACCAAAAAAATAACTTGCATATGCTGGAATTAGACCCCCTACACATCTGAAGCAGATGTCCACCTTGGTCATCATGTGGGTTCCCATATAATAGAAGCAGAGACTTTCTGTTGCCTGCCTTTGGATACCTTTCCTTTAGCCCAGGCTGCCTTGTCTGGCCTCAATGGGAGGGAATGCACTTAGTGCTGCTGTGACTTGAGGTGCTAGCCTGGGTTGGTACCCTTTGGGACCCTCCCTTCTCAGAGAAGGAGAGAGAGGAATAGGGAGATGGGATGGGAGAGTGGGACTGGGGGTAAAAGAGGGAGGGAGCTGGAATCGGGCTGTAAAGTAATTAAATAAATTTAATGGAAATAATATAGCTATAAACATATGGACCTAAAAAAATAAATACAACTTCCCGAAATAATGCCAGCCCTGCCTGGCCACAATATTGGCACAATAGTGTCACATACTCACCCTGGTGTCTTAAAAAGTTAGGTGTGGCCAATGTTCATATATTTCATGCAAACCTCTTCGATCTTCCTATATTTGTGAATGTAAAATTTAGAGCAAAGAAAAAGCCTCAGAAAATGCAGAACTTTCTGTTTCCGGTTCTGTCTACCCTTTGAAATTCATGATTATATGATACTGGATGTTTCAAAGGAAGCAGATTTGTAGAATTACAGGGTATTAACCTAATGATTAAAGAGCATTTGCTTACTTTCCAAACAAAATATGATCCAGAGAAATCTGGCTAGGATGATGAAAGCATTATATTGACTGAATTCTATCTAATCCTTGGTGCATTTTACAGTGCATTACTGGGCTTGACAATTTTTTATTTATTATTTAATTTAAATGTAGTTTTGATCATATTCTTCTCTTCTCCCAAGTCTTTCCAGATCTTCTTCCTCTCCCTACTCATCCAACAGTTTTTAAAATTTTTCTTTGACTGTTATTCAATTTTTAAATTCACATTGACAGTTTTTATATTATTATTTATTAAAATGTTTCACTTTGTACCCCAGCTGTAGCCCCCTCCCTCATCTCCTCTCAGCCCCACCCACCCTCTCTCTTCCCCCTTCTGTCCCTCCACTGATACACTGATAGGGGAGGTCCTCCTCCATTACTATCTGACCCTAGTCTATCAGGTGACTTCTACTCTTTTTTTAATTAAATTTTTATTTTTTAAATTAATTACAGTTTATTCACTTTGTATCCCAGCTATAGCTCCCTCCTCATTCCCTCTCAATTCCACCCTCATCTCCTCCCATTCCCCTCTCCAAGTCCACTGATAGAGGAGGTCCTCCTCCCCTTCCATCTGACCCTAGTATATCAGGTTTCATCAGGACTAGCTACATTGTCTTCCTCTGTGGCCTGGCAAGGCTGCTCCCCACTCAGGGGCATGGGTCAAAGAACCTGTCACTGAGTTCATGTGAGAGACAGTCCCTGTTCTCCTTACTAGAGTACCCACTTGGATACTGATCTGCCACGTGCTACATCTGAGCAGGGGTTCTATGTCATATCCATGAATGGTCCTTAGTTGGAGTATGAATCTCAGAAAAGACCCCTGTGCCCAGATATTTTGATTCTGTTGCTCTCCTGATTCTGACTTCTCCAGGTCCCACTACCCTCCCGCCCCCTTCTTTCATAGGATTCCCTGCACTCTGCCCAAAGTTTGGTTAAGAGTCTCAGCATCTGCTTTGATACAATGCTGGGTAGAGTCTTTCAGAGGCCCTCTGTGATAGGCTCCTGTCCTGTTTCCTATTTTCTCTTTCTTCCAATGTCCATCCTGTTTGTCTTTCTGAGTGAGGGTTGATCATCTTACCCAGGGACCTCCTTCTTGCTCATCTAACTTTTAGTTTCTCTCTCTCTCAAAAAAAATTCTTTTAAGAGAAGTGCCAGTGGCCATCAAGATTGGTGTCTGCCTCATCTGTGTGAAAAAAAAATTATATTGGTGTTAAAAGATTGCCTCTTCCATTTTATTTCTTGTTTCTATAATTGTATGCCAGTGTGCAACACTTATGACAGAACAGGATGTTCTTTGCCTTTTTAGAAACAGAGAGAAACGTATTGGTTGGAAGAAACTGGGCACTTAAACTACCTTTGCTCTTATTCCTTTAGAGATTAACTTTCAGATGGCATCTCAGAAAGGAAGATCATGTTTTTTAATGATTATTTACATTTGATTTGTCTTGTATATCCTGTGTGTCTGTTGTCTAAGGATCCAGGAATGTGAACCACTCCCTCCCATCTTGTTCCCCATTGCCACTCGACAGCTGAGAAATCAATAACACTTTCAAAATTAAAGCACTGTAGTAGAAATGTTGCAATTATGAAACTTGAGGTCATGGAATTCTGGGATCAGATCATCGAAGAACAAAAAGTCAACCCCCGTACCTTTAAATTCTGCAATTTGACAAACTGTAGCTTTCTACTGTGGCTTCCTAGGCAGACAAGATTCATCATGCTTATAGATCCCATTGACATGTGCCAACAATATAAAAATATAGTTGTTTTTTTTTACACTTTTATGGTTGTAATTAATGTATGTGTTATTAGAAAAAATTGAACATTGTTGACTGCTATTATCCATAATATCTAAAGTTGGATATTCTGGTTAACTGACAATCTTTTCTTTTACAACTTTTACCCTAAAAGCCTCTTTTCTGTGCCAAAGGAGATGAATCACACTCACATCCCTGAATCACAGTATTGCTCCCTCATGATCTCAGTTCCTTGTCTAATAAATGAGAGAAAGAAAAATATCAAAGCTTCATTTCACATGGATATATCTGTTATAATTTCACTTAACTGAGTTTACTGGTCTAAAATTAGAAGAAGGTTAAATAGAATTAAATAACTTACTTATGTAGTAATTATACTTCATTTTTAATTATCTTATAATACAAACAACTCATCCTAACAGCAATCTCACTGTGTAGAATGGGAGCTGAAGAGTGCCTCAGGCAGGACTCACGTTGAATGTTCAATGAGGAGAAAGTTACTCTAGGAATGGAGAACTCCACCCACACAGTCCACAACCCAGCCTTCAATACCTTCAATAAGCATCCTTTTGTCTGACTTTCAAATAATAAGGAAAGTGTATCTTGATCATCAAATTTCTTGTAATTGCATCATTTCTACTGATAATTAAATTGCTACTGTTGATTCAAGAGGTGATGGTGAAAACAGGAGAGAAGGAAGCACTTTATATTCCTGGGTCAAGTTACATGATAGACACACATGACAAGGTACAGGTCAATACTAGATACAAATGTAATTATGTTACACAGATTCTCAAAAAGGATGAAGCTTGTGACAATGGATACTATTATTCAGTAAAGTCAGAAAAAATGTGTCACCTAACTTAGAATTCATTGATATTTTTTATAATTAATTTGGCAACATGTATGAACTAGTATAATCATCATAAGCAATTTAGAAGTTGTATTCACTCTCCAAAATATACTTGCACCTCTTCTAGGCTTATCTCAAAAGAATGAATGGAAAGTCTCCAAATGTTATCAGGTATTGCATGGTCCAAGGTGGATCTGACAAGTGCGGTTTTAGTTTTATTTACAGTAGGTATATTCATGAAAGTAAGTTATAGTTCAAAAATGAGGGACGCAATGACTAGTGCTTCTCAGTTTATGCCAGAAAAAAAAAAAAAACAATTTATGAAAGACCCTCCCTTCCCTTCTCTGTTCTGACTCTATGATAGATTTAACGTGAACATTTACTGATATCACGAGGTGGAAGAGTCAGGACCCAGGCAAAAAAAAAAAAAAAAATAGTTGTACACTAACCTAGCCTCCACTTTGAACTTCTCCTGTGTGAAAAATGCACTTGTCCTGTTTGAATTAAAATTTCGAGTTTACCAGCTATGCTATAAACTAGTGCTATCAACACAACATTGTTTTACGTTGCATAATGTATAAATATACACTTTCAATAGGTATTTTTAAAACATGTATTTTTTGTTAACTGAACTTCTTCAGAACAGAAGCTTACAGAAGATATTCAAATAGAATAAGAATATTCTAAATATCTCTAGATTTGATTGATTGAATCACACTGAATTAGATTGAGATGAAAATAAACTGTATAAAATAAAAAAAAAATAGTTCAAAGAAGGTAATTCTTCATTCCAGCTACAGAGTTCATAAGAGATTTGAGGAAGCTGGTATTAAAGCAGATACATAAAGAACTGGCATTGTTTTGGATATAAAGTGAGTGATATGGTATTTGTGGAAAAACAAACTGTAGGAGTATCTGGAGTTTGGTATGAGTAGAATATGGGAGAACAGTGAGAATCAGGTAAGAGTAAGACATAGTAATTGTTCAATGGTTTGCTAAGAGGAAAAACCCATGATGAGCTGATTAAGAATGTGATAAAGCAAGAACTATTATAAATGTTACAAGAGCATGGAATCAGTGGGGGCCTGCTGAAAAATTAGGTAGGGATTTTGCTGTTTTGTTTATACAGAGACGGAGCCCAACCCAGATGCTCACACATGATAGGTCAGCACCCCTGCTACCACTGAACTCCACTCTCAACTCTAAGAGTGAGTTTTAAAAAACAGGCAAAATACCTTGATCAGTAGTCTCTCAGAGGCCATCTATGGTAGGCTCCTGTCCTGTTCCTTGTCTTCTCCTGCTTCCAATGTCTATCGCATTTGTCCTTCTGAATGAGGATTGAGCATCTTCCCTAGCGTCTTCCTTGTTCAGTTTCTTTAGGACTATAGATTTTAGTATGTTTATCTAGGCTGCAGCCTTGCCAATCCACAGAGGAAGACAATGCAACCAGTCCAGAAGAGACCTGATAGGCTAAGGTCAAATAGAAGGGGCAGAAGACCTCTGCTATCAGTGGACTAAAAGAGGGGCATAGGGGGAGAAGAGGGAGGGACAGTGGGGTTGGGAGGGGATGAGGGAGAGGTCCACAGCTAGGATACAAATTGAATAAATTGTGATAAAGGATAATAAAAAAAGAAAGAAAAAAAAAGGCCAAATAACTCCCACAAGTGGTCAAAACCCTATTTCAGGAACTTTCATATTATTACTATGAGATCAACAGGAAGCCACTGAGGGGGTAATGGGCAGAGACTTGAAAATGGCTAATGAGTTTGAAAAATGTGCTGCACATTGTTGGATGTCATTGGGGACTTTTGAAAAAGCAATGAAAGACATGAACAGAATTTTGCTTTCAAACAGGGATCTTCATATTGGAGGAGGTGTGAAAGCATCAAGGGGAGCATAGAAGAAGCAAATAGCCTGGTTCCTAAGTAGTTATAATTTCGAATTGACATAATTATTAAATTACTGAGAGCCTGACTTTAGGATCTGTTGTATAAACAATATAAATGCATGGGACAGAAAAAACTTTTTAATATAACAGCAGAATCATTATCTTAAGTTCATGGGTGCCAAGGTGAGTAAATATAGGAGAGAGATCCCAGCTCCTTCTACCTTATTCCTGGAAGTAAGGTTGTTGTTTCATGGTTGGAAATGTTTACCTATTATTATGGGATGCAAGGCATAACATTCACTTTTGAAAAAGGTCTAATTCAGTTAGACCAACAGGCAAGTAACACAAACCTAACTTGTTTAAAGCAATTAGATTGTTGCAGCCATTAGACAGCCCAGAAGATATGCCAGATAAGCACAAAAGGGAATCCTGGACAAAAAAAAAAAAAAAAAAAAAAGATAGTAGTTTTCAAGCATATGATTGCATTTTAGTTAGTAAAAAGGAATTAATACTGGTTCATTGATTAAGAAGCTTACCGTACTAAGATAAGAATAGTAGAGTGAAAACAGTAGAATTTTTAATGAAATGTTTATTACAGATATACTATACCTGTAATTTTTCTATAAATATAAAACCGTCGTGAAATAAAAATGTGAATATAAATAAAAAGAGACACTGGGACTGAGAGGAAAAAAACACACACACACAGGAGTCAAGCACAAAAATTTAGAAATGGAAGAGAGAAAGAAAAACAGACACAAAAAAATGGCACTCTACAATGACTTCTCACATATCCACCCTCCCCTCAGTCTTACTGGCATCTTTCGCTGTCTCATTTTTTTTTTTTATACTCTACACCATCTTTAAATCTTGGACATCTCAGAGCTCCAGTCTGAGTGCCCCTTTGGACATTGCACAGATTTTTCTTTTCTTTCCTTTTTTTTTTTTTTTTGTTATTTTGTGATATTCTTTTTGGTGACCTCATTGAAACTTATGGCTTTAAACACCATCTATGAGTCAGAGTCATGGGTGTGTCTCTTCTTAACTCTTCAGAGCACTCATCTCATTCCACAGCTGACTTGGTGTCTTCCTGTGACTGTTCACTGCCCTCTTGAATGGAAACACTAAATTTTACTTTATTCTTAAAGTCTGTGGCTGCCTACTTGATTACCACAACAACTATCATCAGCTGACTCACCCCAACAACAACAACAACAAAGAGAGATAAGTAACAGTTGCCTTTGAGGATTGACTTTATTTACCTTCATCTAGTTCAGGACCAGGTCAGAGTCACTATCTTTACCAGTACCAACTGTATAGAAGCTGCCATCACCATTTTGCTAGCTCTGTCCTACATCTCAAGCTGTGTTAGATTTCCTCATTGATTTTTCAACAATAGTTACCTTTGGACCTGCTAACCATGATCGCATGCAAGGTATCCCACGCTAACTCTTTTTTCCCCTTTATCTACCCAACACAAACATAATATTGACATCATCTGGCTTGAGTCTTAGCCAGCATGCGAGGCGATTCTAGGTCATGCCTTTTCTCTCTGCTTGTAGCAGTTGCTTTGTCACTCCCAGTAGCAGTCCTTGATGGGCTGAGTGTTCTGTCTCATGTTTATGGTCAGAGGTGAGGTTTCTGAATGTGAAGGAAAAAGAAATATTGAGTTTTATACTTGTCTTTCAAATTCAAGAAAAAATAAGGAATGGCAAAAATGTAAACAGTTCCGATATGGCATTTTCCCCTTCACTTTTAAATAAAACACACTGAGTAAAATAAAAGTGGGTTTGCCCTGGCTTTCATTTCCCCAGGCAGAGTGTCAGCTCCTGGTGTTTCTCCATCTGTCAAGAGGGTATGGGCCTGTCAACCAATTTGAAAACACTTTTGTCTACATTCCCTCTGGTACAAATACAGGCAGCACACCAACAAGTCTTTGGATAGACTACAATCACCCAGGGATCATGCAGGTTGGACTCTAAGATTACATAATATCCATTTTTGCTCAACTGTTTATTATAGATTAACCTAACTTTTACCTGTAATACGCCAAGCTTTGTCTTACTAATGGGGCTATAAAATCAGGTACATCAGTGCCCTTAAGTAAGTTGTAACATAACGTGAAAGACTGACATAGAAGCAGGTGAAATATTAAGATCTTAATGCTAAAATGTATAATAATACATAAAATAACACACACATATATATTAATATAATATCGCATAAAGGAAAGGGAAGCCTGCTGGGGTAGTATGAAAGTGAAGCCCTAAAGGAAGAAAAATGTCCCCACCAGTCCACAGGGTACCGTAAAATGTGCTGGAACTGACCACTGTATCCTGTAGTGCACTCTGCCCTGCTCACCACTTCTGCTTCCTACGTAGAAGGAAGACTACCCATTAAAGGAAAACACTGATGTGTTGGAATGTGGAACTTTGCATCATACATACAATGTCAGAATAATTTACTTTTTAATTTCAAGATATTGTGTTGTCCGTTGTGTTATCAATGAACACCATGATTCCTTCCTTCCTTAACTAACCTCTTTGGATGGAGAAATGAAGTTTCTCAGACAAACAACTGCTCTAGGGTCTTGCTGTCACATTAAAACCAAACAGGCATGGTAACATGTCTTCTAAATGTCTCCTCCATGCATTGGCTCCATTCTTTCTCAACATGGACCATGCAAGGGATATGTGATCTACTGATTTCCAGAGTATGAAAATTCATCTCTCCAGTATGTGTGCTTACGGCATGTGAAGTATGTTTTGACTGATGGTGGAGTTTTACTAACATCCACTTTTCCATGCTGAAAGCATCTCTTCCATTCTCTTCTCTTGTGGACCATGTCCTTCTTCACATTGTCTCTCTACTATCTGATGTAGCCTTTGGGCCTTTAATGTTGTCAAGAGACCACTATAATTCCCTCATGGATATATTTCTAGTCTTCCTTTTTTATGAATCTAAGTCAGCTAAGCTGCTTGAGTTATTTTATAGCTAACAATGGAGAGGGATTGCAAGAGTTAACCTCAAAAGATGATGTGAAAACTTTGGCATGCGAAAATGAAATTATTTTGTCCACGGAGACATGTGAAATTCCCTAGAGTCACCCAGAATCACGTATTGTCTGTTCATGGATAGAATAAAAGGAGGTCAGGAAATTATTCCAGGTTCCTTTTGACTGGTGTGGAAAACACAGTACGGGATTATTCAGCCACTCTCTTCTAACTTTGTTGTTTTATTCCAACGGAAAGGAGGTAGTGACAATGACATATTGAATATGATACAGAGTCTAGTGACAAATTTTACAAGTCTGGAAAATACTTAGTATTGTACATATGTCCCACAGTGCATGTTAATCAAATACCATATGCATTGGTTATAAATCCATAGTTTTCTGTTTTAAGTGGCTTCTAAATGTTTAAGTAAGGAATAAAAACATGACCAGAAAACAAAACCTTTCTAGGTTTAAAGCAGGTGTCAGAAAACCATAGCCTGTGGATTTTGTTTTTGGTGCAAGATCATGTACATATATGTACATGTTACCTGCCCTGATATTGTATTATAGTGGCCAATTTGGCACATGGGACAGAGTGAGTAATGTTCTTTATTAGAATAATTTACTTTTTAAAAGTCTTCTTTGCATCCCAGTTTCTCCAATCTGTGTGAAAAGGAATACGATCAATGATCATTCCATCTCTTCTAAAATTCTGAGATTCTGGGTTTTCTTTCAAAACCCCCAAGTTCAAACTGCCACAAAGGAACAACAACAACAAAAGATGAACAAAATTGAAATGTATTTTCCTTGACTGTGAATATCTCCTCTGACAGTAGTGGCAGGTTTTATTGTTAAGACTTTTTTTTTCTCCTTATTAGACACCTGGATTCATCCCAGGGGCTGGTTGTGCATTAAGCAAAGAGAATGCAATCCCTAAGCAAAAAGGAGCAGAGATTCTGAAGGAGCTGAGCCTGCTCTCTGTTCACCTGTGTCCTCGGAGGAATTCTCAGTCAGCCCTCCACTCGCAGGAAATCAAATGCAAACAACAAGCTGACTGCCAGCATCTGTCAGGAGGCGTTAAGTGGGAATCCTGCACTTCTCTAGGTGTTTCATCTAAAATAAACCCTTTGTGGCATGGAGCAGAACTTTAAATCAGGCTCCTTTCAAATGTGTGCCTCATCTTTCCAAACTCCCAACCAGTGTGAGTCTACACTCAACATCCAGGGGCAGCATGAGAGAACAGTCTATCTATCTATCTATCTATCTATCTATCTATCTATCTATCTATCTATCATCTACCTATGTATCTATGTATCTATCTATTTATCTATCTATCTATCTATCTATCTATCTATCTATCTATCTATCTACCTACCTATCTACCAACATACTATGCTATCTATCTGTTCAAAAAGGAATGTGATTAATGGACATTGTATCTCTTCTAAAGTTCTGAGATTCTGGGGTTTATTTTTTAAACATCAAATCTCAGAATGCCATGGTGAACAAAATTGATAGAAGATAGATAGATAGATAGATAGATAGATAGATAGATAGATAGATGGCTGACAGAGAGATATAAATATACTATATACAAATAATTTACATATGTTATATATTATACACATATATGTTATTATTGATGGACAGCAAATGAACTATACTCTAAATAATTGATTTTTGAAGGGTAAATTTGGTTCTTCAAAATGTATGTCAAACGTAGCTTCCAGGCTTGTAAAATGACTCTTGATGTAAAGGCATCTGTGTCTAAGCCTCATGACCTGAGTTTGCTCTCTGGAACCCACATGGTTGGAAGACGAGAACCAACTCATGGAAATAGTCTTCTGATCTCCATGATGCTCACATCAAGCTTATTTTTTCTGTTATAATTACTTATAGTTGGGCTGATGGGCCTTTATATAGTTTGTGTGTGTGTGTGTGTGTGTGTGTGTGTGTGTGTGCATCACAGCTCTCATGTAGAGAAGCGCATTCATCATGTGCATCTCATGTAGAGATGAGAGGACAGTGGGAGTCAGTTCTCTCTCTCTCTCTCTCTCTCTCTCTCTCTCTCTCTCTCTCTCTCTCTCTCTCTCTCCTATGTGGGTTTCAGGAATCTAACCTAGATTACTAGGTTTGGTGGCAATTGCCTTCACTGCCTAATTCATCTGTATTTTTCTGTCTGGTTGTAAGCTTTGGCCTTTAACAGCTGGGCTGTCTCCCCAGCCATACTGTATCTTCTTGGTGAATGGTTCCTTTAACCAATATTAAGTGACCTTCGTTATTGCTTCTGATTAAGTTTTGTTTGAAGTCTACTTTCTCAGCATTGGGATATCTACACCTGCTTACTTTCAAACTCCATTTACTTGGTATATTTTTCTTTTCCACCCTTTTCCCTTTCAGCTGTATTTGTTGTCTTGGCCAATAAGGTGTGTTTCTTACATGCAAATGAGATGAGGCCTGTGTCTTAGTCTGATCTGCTAGTCTCTGTCTTTGAATCAGAGTTGAGGCAATTGAAAAAGTTATTACTGAAAGGTATGTACTAATTCCTATCATTTTGTTTTTGTAATATTTGGTTCCTTCCTGATCTTCTGTTGTTGACTGTCTTAGTTTACTTTTTTCTCTGTGTGTGTCCTGGTAGATACGTTTATCTGTTTCTTCATCATTTCACATTCTTTAAAGTTAACTAAAGGAATTTGTAACCACTTTATTCTTTTGATACATAGTATCTATGTTAGCCAGTAAGCCTCAACTAATCTTTATCTATTTCTGCCCCACACAGAAGAAAGGGTATAAGATATATATAATGGTGCCCTTCTTTTTCTGTGAGTGCTGGGATGAGAAGTCAGATTCTTATGTTTGCACAGCAAGCACTCTTACCTACTGAGCCATATCTTCAATCCTTATTAAGAGTTTCACTTTCAAATTTTCAGTTTGTTTTTTTTTTTCCAATATTTACTCTTTACTAAATTTACTTTTCACAGCTTGTGGGTTCATTCTAGAATTTATTCATATTCTCATTGATTATTTTCAAATTCTGATAATCACTTTTCAGAATGCTTCATCTGGGATTTCATCTAATTCACTCACTTAATTACTATGGAATTGATCATTTTTGGAGGAGTCTTACCTCCTTGGAGTTTGCATGCTTCTTGTATGCCTACTAAGGGACTTATGAATTTATAATTGGGTAATTGGTTAATTGGTTGATTTTTTTTACTCTGTATTCTTTCAACGGAAGTATTTCCATTGCTCCAGTAGCAGTAGATTGTGCTAGGGATCCGGTGTCATTCCCTCCTCCTCACCCCCCACTGGTGTAGTGCAGTGAGACTCATTCCAGTCTATAGCTCAGCCCAGACTTCTACTTCATGGGACACTCCATGGAGTTGTGACTCAAAGGTTCCCCCTTCTAACCAGAGGAATTTTCCAGGTCAGACCTTAGAATATAGTTTGCGGATAACTGCCCCCAGTTCCCAGGGTGGGTTATGGAGGAAAGGCCCTTTGTCTCTAAAGCTCTAAAGACCACCCACTCAGCACAGTTCTTCATTTGACTTCTTGACATGGCTCCAGTTGAATGCCAAGAAAGGGCGAGGCTGTTCATTGTACCTACATGGTATGTGGATCTCAAGGTTCCTTTCTGGCTGTAATGAAATTCTGTTTAGTGACGAGTTGATCATTTTATTCTATGTCACATGGCTTTGGTCCCTTGCACTGCTCCCCCACCACCACCTCATTTTTCTTACTAGACTATATAATGCTCAGGTATATTTCCTTTGTGAAGAAGCCCTCTCTTTGTCTTCAGCCGTGGTCACCTGGTCCCTGCAGTGGCCCTCTGTATTGAAGCGAGGCACTGCCACTTTGTGCTGAGCCTCTGGACTCCCTGTTCTTCTGCCTTCTTTGTCAGTGTATGAGTTTTATTGTTTTCTTCTGCTGAAAGTTTAGTTCCTTTCTTCAGTCACCTGCCTCAGAGGATGACTTCTTTTCCACTATCCTTATGTTACTCCTTAGAGGGTCTAGCTGTTTGAGTATGGATGTGTATGGGTATTGGCTGCCATCCTCTTCCTTTGTGTGAGGTGTCTCTTTCATTTATTTAGATAAAACATCGTCCTCTGCTTAGCATTCGACATAATACTTCACTGTAGCTCATTTAGAAGACACAAATAATGTTATAAATAGTCCCATAGGTCAGAGACTGTCAACAGGGTGTCACCATTCCTAGAGAAATATTTTGGAAATTAATGAGGGCTCTTGAGAGTGTTATAATGAAAAAGGTGCAATTAGCTCCAACAAAGGAGGGTGGTGGTGGAATAGACACCGTGAGCTCTCGAGTACATTAGACAGTTCCAAAGAATGATAAATGATCCCATGTCCCAGCAGACATTTAAGTGAGTGGGAAAATGTTTTATTTCTCTGAAACCACAGGCTCCACTTTGCATGTAAACACAAACAATCCTTGACAGACTTTTACTAACTGCTATTCTTTACCAATACAAACACTCCATAAATAAAGACAAGATGCCTTCTTCATTGTTTTGGAGAATCACCTCTTTCGGTGAGGCCATGATTCTGAAGGCTCCCACACAACACTACATTATTTGTACATGTTTTGGTCCAGCATCCAGTTTCTTCACTTTATGTTCAAGTGTGTCATTCTCAACTGTGTACATGTGGAAACATACAGTATTTTATTAAAAACTGTGATTGCTGTAATTTTCTTGGGGAATTGTAATTGTAATTAAAATGTTACATTCATTATATATGGTTTTCTTTTTTTGAATTTTATGTGTGTAAATTAACAGCCACATCTTTCTTTTTTAAATAAGGGATAATAGAGGAAACATTTTTTTTTTAGGGCGGATGAGCCAAATGGCTTCTCTTACAGCTTTTTCAGACATGTTACTGCCAAAGAAAGGAACTGGTGGGTAATGTATAAGCAAATGAACTCAGTGAGAAGCCAAAATGATTTGTGAACACTGAAGTTTAAATTTTATATAATTTTCACATCACAAAGTAATTGCTATTGTTAACTTTTTTTCAACCATTTAAAAATGCAAAACCATTCTTGGCTCTTGAGCCCTACCCAAATAGGCATCGAGACATGTCTTCCTAATAAGAACTAGTTTCCTAATCACTGCTTTATAGAATATTATGTGCAAGCTTCTACAAACTGAAACAGTTGTATGATAAATCTTTAATTTCCTGATTATGCCATAAAGTTTAATGTTGAACTTTTGAAATATGTGCAGATGATGGAGGCTCACCTCAGTACCTTAGCCAACTGTCATAAGAGAAGTTTCTTCTTGCAGTTGATGGGAATCAAAACAGACACACACAACTTGGTAATGTGCAGAGAGAGAGGGACTTTGGGGCACTCAGCCCCAAATGAGGTGTCTGCATCAAATCCCTCCCCGAAAGGCTCAAGGATCTATGGGGAAGAGAAGGTGAAACGGTTGTAATAGAGTGGAATTATGGATCACTCCCAAGAAATAAGAGGTGTGATGCAAATATGAATCGACAGAAATGGTTGCAACATTCTCAAGACGGTTTAAGCCAGATAGGGTTGCAGCACCAAGAGGAGGAAGTGGACGTAGGGTCCCTCCCATAATCAAGAAACTGTTTGCAATTGATACCTGTTGACAAAGGGGAAATTAGTTTTGTCAAGTGGAGTTCATGGCAGGCCCCACACTCAGTCATTGGCCAACGCAAAATTAAATTATGTTTTTGTTTTGTGAACTGTTTTTGTTGTTGACTTTTGTTTGTTTTTGTTTGTGCATCAGCCCTGTCGTATCTGGAAGACGCTGCTCCCTTGGAGTTATCTGTGACTTCTGCTTCTTACAATCTTTCCACCTTCTCTTCCTCATACATCCCTAGGCCTCCAGGGGAGGGATTTTAGGACTGAGTGCCCCAAAGCCTCCTGCTCTCTACCCATCACACAGTTGTGTACGGTTGTCTGTCTCTGTGGTTTTTTATTTTGTTTTTCTTTGCATTACCTGTTTTTTTTGTCTATTTTGCTTTTATTTTCACTTTTTATGTCTATTTAAAAAAAAAAAAAAGATAGAGATAAAGAACATAAAGTTGGTATGGAGGTGGGGGGACCTGGGAGGAATTGGGGAGGGACAAAGACATGATCAAAACATATCATCTCCAACAATTTTTTTTTTTTTTTTTGCTGTTGTTAAAACAAAACAAAACTATACTGCAGCTAGAGGGTGGAGCCATGCCTTGGTGGTTAAGAGTGCTCACTGAGTTCAGTTCCCAGCTCACACATCAGCTAGCTCACGGCCACCTGTACCTCCACCTCCACAAGTTCCGATGCCCTCTTCTAGCCTCCACGGTCAAGCATAGAGGTGTCATACATCCATTCAGATAAACATAAGTTACAAAGAAATGTGTAAAGTAGTTTGGCAAAATGGTACATAAAACACAAATTTCGGAATCCTTTCCATGGATCCTTCCCAAAATCATGAAAGACATCTAAGACGGTACCCAACATCTGGCTCTCAGAGTAAAGAAAAAAGGCTATGTTTGTTTATTTATTTATTTATTTATTTATTTATTTAAATTCGCAACGGTCCTGATAAGATAAAGCATGTGTGAGCTTCAAGAAGACTGAGACAGAGAAAAACTTCCCTGAGTTATCTCTGACGCAAAGCTGATGGAAGAAGTCCATGTCCAACGCTTTCAAGCTCGTGGAAATGCTCGCCTTTTCCAGGCTGGCTGCAGGATCGGCAAGAGTCCGAATCAAATTTCATTTAATAAAACATCAAGGTTTAGTTTTGATCTGTTTTGATAGGTTATATTATCTGTGAATTATATTTAATCTGCACCCAGCTAAGTGTTATAAAGTGTTTCAAAAAAGAAAAAGAAAAAAAAAAAGAGGCCATCAGGCTAACTGTATTATGTATCATCTATATTCATGTCATGGAATACTAAGCCTTTTGAATCGCTTTCTGCTCCTGTGGCAATGACCTTCAATATATTGAGGCAGAGGGAGACATGCCAATTCTCGGGGGGAGGGGTTATCAAAAGGCTTTCTGAATTTTTACCCATTTTTCTATAGCATAGAGGTATGTTCCTTGACAGTTTACTTAGTGGTTTCAAAATCTGGTGTCTGGAGCTGATCATGCTTTCAAGAACTTTGAGTGCAAAGGAAACATCTGGACTCTATACCACTCAGGGATCCAGAGAGCCAGGAAATCCAGTAGATGCTGCAGCATCTGCTCCCTATGCCGAGCAACTTGTGGCTGATGTGGTTCCAGATCTTCAAATCAGTTCTTTGTCACTCTTCTGAATGTTTCTAAAGTCTCCAACCCCACTGTTGGTTTCAGATTGGATTTCTCTTTTATTTGTCTCATGTCAATGACTATTCTGGTAACATGGTGTTACCAGCTGCAAGGTTCCAGTCTCATAGGCATGAAAAACCAGTAAGAATGCATCAGGAACCTAGAGGAACTTAGCAAGTCCCTTGTATACACAAAGCCTTGTTTTCAAGCCGAATGCCCTGTGGCCAGTCTTTGGAATGCAAAATGATGCATCTCAGAATTGGGATTTTTGAAAATGGAAGTTGGGTAAAAGTGAGATGATAAATAAAGGTTTAATGCTTGTTTTATTCAAAACCAATTACAAGTTTGGTTGCATTTCCTGAGTCTTCAATATAATTGGGAACTGAAATACAAATATAATTTAATAAAAACAAGAACAGTTTTACACATGAATCCAACAAGTGGTGTGTGTGTGTGTGTTGTATATGTGTGCATAAGTGTGTCTTTGCAATGCATGTGTATATGGTTGTGTATAGAAGTCAAGAAGAGAGCAGCTAAATAAGCCCATAAACAATCAATGTCTCTTTACTGCCATAAAAAAATCCAAACACCTTGAAAGCTTGTTAGGAGATTCTAGCAGGAAAGCACAGCCACTTCTGTCCCCTTGACCTAAGAAGATGGGTCCTTCTGTGCTTGAGAGGGGTCATCCTCCTCAAGTGAGTGTGCAGCTTTGGGAAGCACATACACTGATGTTTTGGGAAAAAGTTTGTTGTTGTTATTTTTCTTGTTGCTTTTTTTTTTTGAGAGAACTTTAACTTGCATGGGTAGAGAGGTTTATAGAATTTGGAGAGTTGGAAACAGGATAGAATATAATTAAAATATATTTTAGGAAAAGACTTTTTAAATAAAAAATATTTAAAATATTCAAATAACCATGACAAGAAATTTACACGCTAGTGGTACATGGGAAGGAAAAAAAAAACAGGAGATTCTTTGGATTGTGGCTTTGAAGTAGGAAAAGGTGATGCTGTGAATATTTACATTTTTGCTTAACAGCCCAAATATTGCTCCTGTGCTGTATCCTAACCCATCTTTTTGTTTGTTTCTCCTTTAGCTCAACAGAATTCACCAAAAATCCATGAAGGCTGGTGGGCATACAAGGAGGTGGTCCAGGGAAGCTTTGTTCCAGGTATTTATTTTACACGTATTTATTTTATCTAGTTTTTGTTTGTTTTTTTGTTTTTGTTTTTTTTTATTACGAATCGTATTCCTTAAACATTTTTAAGGAGGTAAAAACACTTAAAACCCATCCATCATCTTATCACACAGCACCTCATACCTATGTACTAGTGAAGTAACAACAACAACAAAAACAGGACTTGGATGGATGCCAACCTTATTTCTACAGCATCACATTCACGACATGCCCTGGAATGCATGGTGAAATGCAGCATAATCTAACTTAATCACTGGAAAATTATTACAACAGCAGAAGGTTTGTTGTGTGAGCAGCAACTTAAACAGAAGGTATTGTTCTCTTGTGTAAGGCTGCAAACTAGGGTTCTTCCATCAATAGGAGCCTCCTTCAGAGAGAAGGAGGATAGAAGACTGGGAGCAGAAGCTGTGGGCCACACTTGGTTAAGCAAGGAAGAACTGTTCTCCACTTTAATGAAACGGGAAGTCTAAACAGACTGACCACTGCAGTGAAGCTTGCTGGCATGCATGCTGTCACTGATCTCATTGCAGTAGCATCCATGCTCAAGACAAAGCAGATCAGGCCAAACACAGTCTAAAAATAACAGGTCATGTGTGGATACTGTCAGCATGGGGGCAGTGGACTAAGAACCCAAAGGCAGGCTTTAGCCAGAAACACACTGTGACTTTATTTGAGATGGAGAGCAGAGGGCAGTATCTCTGCCACTTCCCTCATTCATAATGGTCCTATTCTTGACACAATAGACAGAATTAATAACCTGGTATTAACTGTAAAAAACATAGGCCATCCTGCAAGACATCAGAAGGGACAGAAGCAAAGGAGAGAGCATGAGTTGAAAGGAAGAAAGGCACGGGAGGGTGACATATCCTGCGGTGTTTTTAACTTACTAGATGCGAGAGAGACAGAAAAGAAGCACTCAAGAGCACCAATGTATGGTCCCCACTTGTCCCTGGTGCTCAGAACAGAAGATCAAAAGAACCAGCTTAGAGTTCTGAACTTGGTGACAGGTAAAAAAAAAATGCTCAGTGTCCCAGGTCATTCAGTTCATTCTTGACTGCTCCGCAGTTTTACTTTTCTATTTCTTCTGTAGAGTTTTTCATATATATTGTACAAAGAGAAGGAACTTGTAAAATCCCGTTAAGCATTTCTATTTTCATTTCTGTCATTGGACAGCAACAAGTATTGCTGGAGTGTTTTCATTGGAGAAAGACGCTTGTGATAAAGGACAGAGGGTGACTCAGGAAAAAGCCACCTGGCTGCTAGAGAGCCTCAGAGATCAACATTCCTAACTTCATAAATACACCATGGCATATGGCACATTGCTCTTTAGCCCAGTGTGCACAGAAACTGAATTTAATTCACCGGAAGCTGCCAGATTTCTAATAACAACCATGCAAGTTACATGCACTGTGTCTATTTAAAGAGGAATAGATACCTGTCATTTTATATTTATAGTTAGGGACACCCCTCTCTATTATATAAAATCTTTATATTGTGTCAAAAGAGACTGTTTTCCATGTTCATGATAGCTCAGAAGTTATATTAGTCATTATATTCTTTGTACCTCTGAGTCTGGGATTAGACTAACTCAGGAGAGTCCCTCATTTCTAAATCACTCCTTCCTCTGTACAGCACACCTGTGATGATTGCCTTATCCTTAGATAACAAAGTTTGATGTCTGCAACATTTTGCCTCTTTGCCTTATACTATTTGTTTTTGTTTTTTAATATCCGTTTTATGTGAGTTCAAACTGTCACCTAGTTTGGCTTGTTTTATGCTTCTAGGACCATGGAAAGGAATTTTTATTCTTGCTTTGATGCTGACTGAGGAGTTTTACTTTTCTTCATTTTCAGCCTGGTTTGCAATCAAGTTGTAGCTATAGAACTTGTGAGGAAGAGAAATACATAAAGGCCACAGCAGTGACAAGAGAAGGGCTAATTTGGTGCCAGAGGCATTTATGCAACACTTTCCTAATGCAGAGCACCTTGCTTGGGACTCATGAAGGGAACTGGCACATAGCTCTTACTCAAACTAAACTCAGCATCTAAAGGTCAAGATAGATAGCCATACAGTCATGGCTCCAGGGATTCAGTGCTGTCATAGGACTGATAACCATGGTTCTGGCTGTGTGGTGTGGATCAGAATTTCTTGTTAACCAGTTCACAATTTGCCTTCTACTACCCTCACCCTCAACAGGCTCTGCTTTGCAGGAAAAGCCGAGACTGTTTGACTATTCACCCTCCGCACAGCTAATGTCTATCTACAACAACCACGGTGATTTCCTACTTTCCTACTTTTTTTTTTTGCCAGCAACATTGTAATAGTTAATTTATATAATGGCTAGAGTATGCTAACAGACATTTGGCCAGAAATTTCCCAATGTTGATATTGAAGTTATTTCTAGGTGAAAAGAACTTTTAAAATGGGTCTCTAAAAAGCATATATTTTGATTATCTATCTATCTATCTATCTATCTATCTATCTATCTATCTATCATTTATCTCCTCCCAAATCCTTCCTTCCATTATTCCATTAGGTCACTTTCTTTTAATAGCTGACCAGCAGCCACAGCCCATTGGCAGAGTCAAACAGTTCTTGAGTGGGGAGTGAGGACTGAAAGAAAAATTAATAAACCAACACACTGCACATGGGATCTGTAGAACTGTCACACACCGGTTTATTCCAATAATCCCTTTTTATAGAGCAAAGCACCTTGATACAATGAAGGGGTTCCTGCAGAGGTCAAACTTGTTTACCTTGACCACCTGTTAGTGTGATCATCAAACAAACAAAAGGAAATGAAGTTTGGCAAAAGCATCCTGCCTATCCTTGTCTCCAGGTAACCGCCAGGGTGAAAGCATGCTTTTGACAAACAAGCAACTCTCCACATGTCTCCCTTTTTTATATTTAAAAAATTGACCATAACTTAAGAGCTATGGGAGAGAAGACTGGGCCTGATTTAGGCTCTCTCTTGTGAAAGACATATTCTTACCTGTCATTGGTACATGAATTCCTTCATTCCTACCCTGTCTTGAGTTGAATATTCTTCAGAGAGATCTTACCCATCTTTGACTACCAACCTCCACTAGGGTAGACACTGGAGTTTAATCTTATGCAGATCAGCCTTAACTTTAATAAGCCAAGTCCTATAACACTTCATAAAAGTGACTTAAAAGATGACCCCTTGTCAGAATACCAAGCCTGAGAAACATTCACAGGAACCATAATAAGAGACTGTTGAACAACCAGAACCTATTGTCCATTTGAAAGCTTAGAAATACAGTTTATTAGTTTACATTGATGGCAAGAAACATTAAAGTTTGAGTCTTGTATAACATTTCCAAACAACAAAGCCTGGAAAGCTTCCAAATACAGGTCCGCTGAAACCCAGAATCAGACCAAAGTCCCGTAGTCAGTCCTCTTTTTCATTCACGAGAACTGTCCTGATTACCAGACCAATCAAGTCCAGTCACATTGTATCTAAAAAGTTTCTCTCAGGAGCAGAATGAAACAAAGGTGGGTCAGGAGCATAAGCCCAATACAGCTCTGTTCACCATCAGGACAGAATTTACCATGGTCAGCAGCAGGGACATCCTCCTTCTTATGAACATCACCTGCAAATGGAACCAGCCTTTCTGGGATCCACATGGCTCCTTCTACATCCTTCAGAAAAACATAAACATGCCCTCTTCCCCATATTAATATAGGGTCCGGGACCACTGCCGTGTTCCAGTCTCAGGGTCTTCTTTCTCCAAGTCTGTCTTATCCTGATCTCTCCCAAAAAGGATATGGAAAACTGAAATAATCAGCGAAAAAATTATTTGCATATACAAACAGAAACAAACTCAAATGGTACCCAGAAGCACTAGGTCATTGTGGCTTCCTCCATTTTCAACATAGAAAATTGTCTTTTAAAAAAATCTCAAAACCTTTCCCTAAGGACTTTACTTTCTTAGACCCAGCTTCCCTTTCAGACCTTACCAGTTCAGACACTTTAGGCTTCTCAGTCTGTCTCTGGCTCCTGCTTCCAGGGATAGACATTTTTTTTTCTGCCTGTCCTGACCCCTTCCTCACTCTGGGAAGTAGTTTGGTCCACAAATGTTTCCCCTTCCGACTGGAAAGAAGCCCTTCTTAACGGCATTTTGCTTTGTGCCTTGGCTTGCAAAGTCTGACTTTGAGAAGCTTCCTTGTGGAAGAGCCACCTTTTTTTCTCTATCTAAAGAAACTGCCTCTCTGGGGTTTGTATGTATTAATTTTTGTTTTCTTCTGCAGCCTGCTGGAGGCATTGCTGCTCTGCAGGGGTTCTGTCTAATCAGGAATCTGTGAACTGCTTTTGCTTTGTTTTTAAGGAACAGAACTGAAAAACTGCTCTATAGTTTTACTTTCCATGTAAATTCTTGCTAGGTTACTATAAATTCTGCCATACATTGATATGCCACTTGTTGATTAGAATAGTTCCAACCCAATGACCAATAATCTATAATCAAGACATACTGAACATGGTAAACTTTCACATTCAAAACAGACAGACAAAACACCTTGCTATTTGTTGAATCCATTTTTTATGACCATAGGAGCTTTGTAGCAGAATTAAGCATTAGCTTTCTTACTGGAAAAAGTGAGAAGCTGTTTTTTTTTTTCTTTCCCCTAACTTGAGTGAGTTTAGCTGTTGCTTGACACTGCTCAGCAAATTCTGACTTCCATAATAAACGATCGCCTTCTGATAAACATGCTATTGCTAATTGCTTCCAGTCCCCTGAGCAGAGGGGCCTCAATAGACAAGGGTTCTAACAGAGCTTGAGTGAGAGGCACTGTAGGACCATAGTGAGCACACTCAGTTTTCAATTCTTTTAATTGTCTAAAATGTATAAGATCATGGACTCTCACCCCATTACCCTATCCATCAGGTTGCTCTAGAACTGGAAAACAGTGAAACTCAGTTATATCGTCTCCTTTCTGCCTAGCTTGTTTTAAAGAAGCTTGTAAAGGATTGCCCGCACAGTGGACAAAGAAAAAGGTCCCGTTGTCTTTTGAGCTGCATCAACTATAGCCATCCAAGGAGGAGAGTAAGCCTGCAATCAATCAGAGAATTGGAATGGGGGATTGAACCTCATTTTCCTAGAAGTTAATTCTTCAATTTTTCTGTTACAGTTTATTTACTTTGTATCCCAGGATAATTTGTATCCTGTAGCCCCCTTCCTCATTCCTTCTTAATTCCTCCCTGCTTCACTCCCTCTTCTCCTCCCATGCCCCTTTCCAAGTCCACTGATAGGGGAGGTCTTCCTCCCTTTCCATCTGACCCTAGCCTATCAAGTCTCATCAGGACTGTCTGTACTGCCTTCCTCTGTGGCCTGGTAAGGCTGCTCTCCCTCATGGGGAGGTGATCAAAGAGCCAGCCACTGAGTTAATGTCAGACAAAGAACAAATTTTAGAGTTGGTTCCCTGTTTCCATTATAGTGTCTGGGGACTGAGCTTAGAATGTCAGGTTTGTATGTTAAGTAATTTTACCTGCTGAGGCATCTCACTTGTCCCAAACCTTTATTTTTTAGGGACCACCTTAGGTTTAATTAACCATGGAGCTACCTCACCACTCATCTTGTTCAGTGAGTTTATAAACCTCTGGCTCACTGAAGCACCTTGTGTTGGGCACTCTGTCCCTTTCCCTTCAAAGTATTTTTCTAGATTCAAGTGTCCAAGACTGAAGGAGAGAAAGAAGCTTGAAAGGCTTGACAGTGTTCAGTATTACTCAAGAGGGAGAAGGATGAGAGTGGAAGGAATGTCTGACAATACAGACAAAGAACAGTGAAATCTACATTGTCTTTGAATAGCACTGGATTCTGCCTTGCTAAAAAATCACCTAAGTAGAATAGTGAAGAGAACAGAATGCTTGGCTGGGACGGGTCATAATAAGGTATTTTTGCTTATGGCATTGGGCTTTGGACACCACTTCTGAAAAAGAAAGGCCAATCAAAGGGGTGCTGCAGAAAACGAGCTAAGGTAGAAATCAACTGCATTCCATTGAAGACAGTAGACAGAAACAAGTTTGCCTTAGTGGTTCAGATGACAAACTTCTCAAGAAGAAAGAATATAAAATAATGACTATGGACCCCTCCACCACTCATGATAAAATGTTGTTGGACTTAAACTATTCGCAGTTAAAAGTTGTTATGGGAGAGGATGCCAGTTTCTTCAGTGGCACAGCCATAGATAAGTTGCACAGGCTCCATGCACTAACCTCCCACCTACCTTCAGGCATGTGAGTCTTGTTAAACTCAGTGAGCCACCCACAAAAGGAAGACATAAAAGCAGGAGAAGGACTTGTTGAAAAGAAGTACTCCAATGAGAAGGGGAGGAGATGGAGAGGGAAATGGGGAAGGAAAATGACTGGCATTCATTGCGTAAATATATGAAACTATTAAATAAATAAAAACAAAAAATATATATATAATACACACATGAAACAAACAGTGATAGGTTAATTTAGCAGAAAGTTTGTTTAGTAATATTTAAATTACACTTATTATATAATAAAATATCTCTTATAAATATATCACATATATATATATATTTAGTGTAAATACACACATGTCTTTAACACAGTTCTGGAATATGTGCCAAACACTGTTTATCCACATTTTACTTACATTACAAAAATGAACCTCTTCCCTTTGGACGAGACACTATACTATGGAATGTTATTGGATAAAGAAATGACATAACTTCTGAGGCTTGAAATGTGGTAGGTGAGTCACTTGCTAAAAGTAATATACAGCCACTGGACACCCCAATATCTGCATCATGAGTTAAGGTTCACAAGGAAAGTCTCCTTCTTTTCAGCCTGAAAGAATCTGGGCTTGCTTCCCTTCTGAAACGGTGAATCACAACCCATGGATTATGTATTTTTCCAATTCTATAAAGCTGTGGAGGAGGTGAAAACAAGTCTTAGAGTCTGTCTCCTGCTAAGGCTCACTCCAAGCCATTAGGCCTGCTTCCCTCAGCACAATGATCCAGAATGTTCTCCCTAGACCTGCTTTGAAAAAAGTTATATTTGGCCATGGAATATGATTCTAAAGAGCTTACTCTGACCTCAGTCGTTGGAGGCAGTTGGAGAAAGACAGATAAATAGACTCCTCTCATAAAGTATTTGGAAGTTTCCAAGTCTGAGAAGGCAAGTAGGACACCCCAGAGGGACACTGCCCTGAGGATAGGTAGCACTCTACTGGGAAGGAAGAGAAAAAGTATTTCAGCAAAAGAAGCAAGATAGCCAAAAGCCCAGATTTTTTTGGTTCTGTTGTTCTGCTTCTGGAGCTCCAGACCCTTTCAGGTCTTTCCATCTCCCCCTTCTTTCATAAGAGTCCCTCTACTCTGCCCAAAGTTTGGCTATGAGTCTCAGCATCTGCTTTAATACCCTGCTGGGTAGAATCTTTCAGAGACCCTCTGTGGTAGTCTCCTGTCTTGTTCCTTGTTTTCACCTTCTTTTGATGTCTCTCCCGTTTGCCTTTCTGAATCAGGATTGAACATCTTACCCAGGGTCCTCCTTCTTACTTTGCTTCTTTAGGTGTACAGATTTTAGTATGATTATCCTATATTATATGTCTAATATCCACTTTTAAGTGAGTATTTACCATTCCAAGACTGATACTCCAACCAAAGACTATTCATTGAGATGAATGGTCTAAAACCCCTGTAATCTAGAACCCCTGCACAGATATAGTCCGTGGCAGCTCAGTCTCCAAATGGACACCCTAGTAAGGGGAATAGGGTCTGTCTCTGACATGAACTCAGTGACTGGCTCTTTGATCACATCCCCCTGAGTTGGGGGCAGGCTTACCAGGCCACAAAGGAAGACTATGAAAGACAGTCCTGATGAGACCTGATAGGCTAGGGTCAGATGAGAGGGAAGGAGGTCCTCCCCATAAAAGGAATGGGGGAGGGGTATGGGAGGAGATGAGGGAGGGATGGAAGGCAGGCTTGGGAGGGGACGAGGGTGGGAGCTACAGTTGGGATACAAAGTGAATAAATTGTAATAAATTAAAAAAAATATTTAAAAGAAGATAGCCAAAATCTTGAAAGCCTGGAAAGGTGAGTGGCTCCTTGGAGCAAGAATAGCTCTGGGCATTCAGACCAGAGAGCAATGGGTGTCTTTTAGTGAAGTGATGTACCAATTGAAACTCTGGACCCTGTAGGCCCTGAAGAACCAAGGAAGGAGTTGATAGTATTGTAGACTTCAAGTAAAAAGAGACGTGAGCTAAGACAGAGACAGTGAAGATTCCAAGGATAGCCTGGCTTTTAGGGGTAGAGTCCTCTCATCACTTGCACCACCAGGATACAGCATAGGCCTTCTCTACAACAGGCACTAGACACCTGCTATATTGCCCTGGGTTAAGAACAGACACATAAGAAAGAAAAAGATAAAAAAGAAAGGTTTGACTGTCTAGATAGATGTTCCTCATCCCTTGAAGTGACTAATATAATGAAAATTAATAATAATAAAATAATAATAATAATAATAACTAGTAAATATATATTGTGGTACAAGCTCCTGTGAATAATAAAGTGAAATCACTGTTTTTTCAGGGTTATTATGTGTATACGGAGTACGTGTGCAGGTATGTGTGTGCCACTGCCCTTGTATTGAAATCAACAAACAAATCTGTGGACTCAGCTCTTGACTTACACTTTTATGTGTGTTCTGGGGATCAAAGTGTTGTCATCAGGCCTTCATGGTGAGCACTTCACCTGAGGAGCCACCGACATGGCCCAACAGTGTATGTTTTAAGGTGTGATAGATATAGTCTGGAGATTTGTAGGGAATGCCTGCCTGCAAAACCACAGGAAGCTAGTACCAGAGGTTAGCAAGGATGCCACCAGTCTAGTAAACGGACTTAGAGAATCATTCTAGACAGAAAAAAAAGAAAGCCTGTTAGATGGCAAGGAGGGCAAGATATGCATGAGAAATAGGACAAAGATCATTGTGGCAAGTGAAAAATGACAGAGGCCACATGTTTTGATAGTGGATATGGGCAGGCAGTGACTCATGGACAGGCTTACAGCAGCATACTTAATGTATGAATAGAAGTCTTCGGAGTAACTGGGGGGAAAGTAACAGTTATGAGCCATTACTTCTCCCCAGAGATATGGAAATCATCACAAGATCATGAAACGGAGTCCTTGGGCATCAGGATGATCAACGGAAGAACCTGTCACTGTTGTTGGTATTTATGATCAGGACAGAAGCTAAGAGATTTAATTAGCTCACTAAGCCATCCTACATTGCTTTCTCTAAAATCAACTATAAATGGCTCATCTTGGACAGTAAACTCTCCCAGAACACTATTTTCCAGCATTTCCTTGCTGGGTAGTCTTTAAATCTCGAGGCTATTAGATGAATGTAATTATCTCCAACCACCTGTGGTTGCACGCTGACGTCTAATTAGCTGTGCTTCACAAAGGGCCTGTTCCCTTTGTTTAAAAAGTCTCAGGCTTGGCACTAGTGATACAAATAGCTCTTTTCTCAACAACCCTAATCAGGAAAACAAACTAGAGGACAAGGTTCTTGCTGATCTAGAATGGCCTCCTGGGTCACTCATAATCCGTCATAATTCCTCCTTTAGTAAACAGAACCCACAATGTTCTGTTGCTATGTTAAAAATCACCCACTTACTTAATGAATGCATATTTACTATCTCACAGATTCCTTGGGTTAGAATCTGAGTCTGGCTTGGCTGGGGCCTCTATGAGGATGGCTCTGTCGAAGGCACCAGTCTGGCTGATGCTCTTCTAAAGTGATGCTCATAAAGGCCTTGGAAGAGTTTACTTTCTTTCTAGCACTGAGGGCTTAGGCTCTGGAGAGTTGCTCCTTCCTATTGATTGCTGCTTCAAAGGTAGCAAGAAGGTAGCGCTCTCCCTTTGAATCTCTGCCTGTGAACTTTGGGAAGTCCTGCGCTCTCCTTCATCGAAGATCAAACCCATTCACAATAATGTTCCCTTGGAGTAACTCACAGTCAGTTGATGGCAAATGCTACTCACATCTGTAAAATTTATTTTTGCTACATATACTAATAGGAAGCATGAAATTCCAACATATCAAAACCTTCCATTCATACTGAAACGGACTCCTGGAACCACCTAAGCATTTAGCCATACAGAAATGGCTCTCATTTCTTTGTGTAGAGGACCACAATGTCGGCTTCTAAAATGCCCAGCATAGTTGACTGTGAAGTGACCATCCATCTTGCAATACTGCTATAAAATAGTATCTTCTGAAATAACAGAGTTATTGTACCCATTAACTCTCAATGGCTATAGTTGCCCCCCCTGCCCAAGACCATCCCAGTCAATATTTCAGCATAGGTGGGAAGGGCCTCACAGGCCCCACCCTTAGTCAAGGAGTTGTTGGTACTTGACAATTTCTGAGCACAGGAAGATCAGTTTTTTTTTTTCTTTTCAAAAATGGCCCCCTGATATATTGCTAACATCCCCAGTAACCAGCCCTGTACCCATGCATATAAGCAACAATAACTGTACTCACTGAAAAACATACAAACACACACACACACACACACACAGACACACACACACACAAAGAACATGAATTTGAGAGGGGGCTTTATACTGACTCAGGAGACATTGGGGGAGTAAAGGTGGATTTGATCAAGGTGGATTATATTCATATATGAGTGTCTCAAAAAGAAAAACAAAGTTCATATTGATCACAGTGTAGCATTTGAAAGTTAAGTAGAGGACATTCTTCTAAAACAGTATCTTCAAATCTTGAACTGGGAATTAACATCCTGTAGAAATGATATTGCTTTCCTTTCTTTTACTAAAGACTATTTGACAAAGAAAACTAGTAAAGGAAGGAAAGCAATATCTGTTCCCACCTTATTTTAGTTCCCTGCATCCCCTTCTTTCAACCTATGGCTCTAGCCTCTGCTCCTATCATCATGTCATCCTCTTGGACTCTGAAACTCCTGCCTCTCCCATGTGAACTCTTGCTAGGCATGGTGGCATATACCTGTAACCCTAGGACTCAGGGCACTGAGGCAGGATGAGACTAAGTTCAAAATTAAGTGAACTATGTAGTGAGGTGTTGGCTCAAAACAAATCTTAAAAATTAAACTATTATAATTGTATCCAGTCCATGTATGTACATAGCTCCACTGTGCAACCTTGGAACAATCTATGAATCACAAGATCTTAATCTAATCATGCCTTCATGCCTTTGATGTCTCTTTTGCCATCTGCTGTAATACATTCAAAGTTTTGGGAACTAGACAGGAGATACTTTGGGAAGACAATTATTCTATCTTTAGATATATCACACAGCATGTGTGTGTATTTTTACAATTGCCACTTTCTTCTTTCAACCTACACCACGTTTGCACTATTACAATTCTTTTTTCCAGATGAGAAGAAAAGTGACGTTGTCAACTAAGTTTGTAGTAGTTGAAGCAGCTCTGAAGAGTAGTACACTATACAAAACACTGCTCCCTCCCACCCAGACCGTCTCAATGTGATTAAGATCCTCCTTCTTCCATGGAATATAGTTTTGTTCCCTTTATTTTCTATTTAAGAAGCAAACAAGACAGCAGGCTAAATGCATACATACACACACACATACATACATACATACATACATACATACTATGCCAGATTAATCCACTTAAAATTTTGCAGATATCTTCTTATCTCCAGGTAAGTGATCTATTATACTTGAGGACCCCTTTAAATTTGTCATCTTTAAAAAATATTTTATTTTGGAAAATTTGGGGCTCGTGGAATGTTACAAAGATAATGCTGGGAATTTCAATGTACCCTTTTATCCTACATTTTTATATATACCTTTGTCAACTTGGGCATGTGACTATCCACTGATTTACAGATTGTTTTCGCTGTCCCAATATATGCAATACGTATCCTGTTCTAGACCTTGTTCCAATTTGGGTATCCCTTTGCATAGCCATGATGTCCTTATTCCCTCAGGGGAGATGAAAGTCTCCAGTGTTTCTTTACTGTTACTTCCTGTTAGTTTTGCATGTGCTGTGCTGCATAGCCACTTGATAGAACATCCTTCAGACTGAGTTTGCTTGATGCTTTGCTTACAAATAAGCAGGAATGGTAGCTTTTTCAAACAGGAAGTCTATCATTTTCACTATATCATCACTTCATGGGTTGTATCTCATCCATACATCCTCATTTAAGAACAGATACAAGATATTAGAGAAATGAAAGATCTACCCATGGCGGTAGAGGAGGCAAGTAATGGTGCTAGCCATTATAAACGGGTTCTTTCTTGGTCTGTAGTATCTAACTACTCTAAAGCCCTGCCAGATGCAGAGCTTTAGGAAATCATTTTCTTTACTTCAAAACTATATGTGATGTTTGCTGTTTAAGAGAGGAATTGTGTCTTAATTTCTTTTGAGGATAGCATCTGGAGTTAACAATAAACAGACAAAAAAAATCTATGGCATAGTGTGTGGTCAAAGAAATGGCACGTGTGTCGAAGTGGTCACTGTAACCGAGAACTCAGCTCTTGTTTTACCCACCATATCTTTTTGAACATGAAGCAGGTTGGCAAGCACACGTGTTTGCTCTCCCCAAGGTGATCCATCCATTTGCTTGCTTTTCTATCTCCCCATACCTCCTTTAGATCACAGAAAGGCCAACGGTTGTTAGAAAGTGCTGACAGGCTTGACTGTCAAACATAAAACCACAAGCAAGTCAGTTTAGTCTCTCGGGATCTTGATTTCCTCACATCTAAAATCAGGCTATTAAACAGCATGGCTTTCAAAGGTTCATTCTATCTCTAATGTTTTCTGTTTTCTAAGGGGATATATGATTAGCTTGGACGATATCAGCTGTGTTAAGAATTAGAATATTGATTTTATTATAGGGTAATTCTATGTTTTGCATATGGGAGTTTGGAAGTGAAGTCGATGATGTAATTGTCTCTCAATTTCTGATCTCTCATCTCTAAAAGGAAGCAAGAACTTAATGGGCACATTCTTCTCTGCCTGAAAAGGTGATGCTACACTGAATGGTCTTCAATTATAAATAGTTTCAGTATTGTTTTATCCCCCATAAAATGGATGCCTATTGTTCATAATGTACTCTGAGCCTGTTACATGTTGTACACTTTTTTTCTAGACACTGGGAATACAGATTCGAATAAACTGAAGCTTCTAATCTCAGGAGTTCACGTTTGACTTTAGAGACATATGATTTAGCCTGATAAAGTATGGGTGGTGGGTAGTACATGTGATGAGATCGTCTGGGCACATAAAGGAGAAAACAACTAATTCTGTCTTCACAGCTGAGAAATTCTCCTGAGACAGGACTTTTTCAATGTCAAGGCATTGCCAGGTAGACAAGGTGAAAATGAGCAATACAGGTATATGAAACTTAATAGAATCTAAACTACCCCTGAATACCTGATGATAACCTCCCTGCAAGTAGGAAGCATTTCTGCCTATCACCCCATTATGATGGGTCTTATTCCTTGCTTCAGAGCCAGGTAAGACAGCATATTGGACTCTTAAATTGAACTATGTGTCTAAGCCATAGCAATTGAACATAGAAAGAGAAGAGTCTTGCTCAGGTTTACCACTATATTGAGTTCCTAAAATATCTTTCTAATCCAGAAAGCTTCTTAAACACGCATCCTCAAGATGCACTGCAGCTAGAGATACAACTTCAGTGAGTGTAAGGATATGCATCTGTATGCTCACGTTAGCACACAGTTTGTTTAGGGTGAGGCCTACCTTCCAATGAGGAGGACTCCAGCGTGGTGGTTGTGATGGTTAACAATGATGGTCAACTTGACAGGACCAAGAGATCACCTGGAAGACACACCTCTGGTCATGTTTGTGAGACAGTTTCTAGACTGAGTTCACCGAGGTGCAAAGGCGCACTCCCAGGGTGGGCAGCACCATCCCGTAGGCGTGGGTCCTAGACTGAATGAAAATGAGAATGGCAGCTGAGCACCAGCCTTCACTGCCCTCTGCTTCCTGGCTGTGAATGTCATGTGACCACCTGCCTCAAGCACCTACCCTCTGTTGCCTTCTTTGCCATGCTGGACATGTCCTCAAACTGGGAGCCAACATAAAGCCTTCCTTCCATCACTCTGAACAAGCATTTTGTCACAGCAATAAAAAAAAAATTTAAAAAAAAGCAACAATCTTTCACATCTGTTCTTCTCAGATGTACTTCTTTCCTGATGATCAACTCCTAGCTAATCAACTCCTTGAGATGCACTTCTGGAACTTTGGGGCTTATAGGCTCTGGTACATCAAGAGAGGCACAGTTAATAGTGGTCCTTGCTGGCTATACGTATTAGGGGTTTGCAGTCTGTACAAAACTGCGTCAAAATAATGAGGCTTAATTAAGGTTTGACTCATATTTTGGTATCCTTAGGGACTGGTAATTCTAAACATTCCAGTGGAAAAAAAAATCCCCTCCTCTCTCTAAGTCTTTTGTTGTTCTAAATTCTAAGCAGTTGCTGTATATCCTGCTGAGTTTGAGTAATATATGTATAATCTTTAATTAGCATGCTTTTGTTGTTTATTCCTTAAGTAGTCATGTTTAGGTTTTGGAAGCAAATTGGAGGAACCCTCAGTTACCAATGAGTCTCCAACACATAGACGCAGCTACCTGGACCTAAAGCTTTCGTTTTAGTGGCTGGCTGGAGAGCAGCTTTCATTTCCACACCCCTAGTCCTCTGTATTTTAGAATGTAAATTGTTTGATTCAAACCAAACGAAAATATTATTATAGTTATAAACACAAAGAATGAGAATGTTTTTATTTTTTCAGTCATATCATTCTTATGCAACTCTTTGGAGTTTTGGTTGTCTTTCTATCGTAAAAACACAAAGCAATGTATATTTTTCCCTTGGCAGCTTTCAATTCGCCCAAAGAATATTTTATTGCGAATAATACCTTAAATAGTTAAGTCTTCTTAAATTGCTCTGAAACTAAGGATGGATCAAGAACAAAGATTATTCCATTGTGAGTGCCTATTGTGTAGTTACTGCAGAAAATAATCATGTTGCTTAGAGGGAGTACATTTGAAGTCTATATTCTGAAGTCAAATATTTCAGGTGTGGCATTATACTCAGCTTTGAGCTCAGTACCTTTCCCTTTACTGAAAACCCAAAAGCAGAACTGTGGCTGCTTAATGACCATGGAATAAATGTTCTTAATTTCTGTAAATCAAGTTAAATGGGTTCATAACCATGGTGTGGTCCCCAAAGCCCTGGCTTCCCAGCGACGTAAAAATCTATCAGCCCCCTCTTTGCAGAGCCCGTTTGAAAGGCATACCCAAGTTGCCTCCCCAAGCCACAGGCATAGCTTCGCTGAACTGCACTGTGGTCCTGTGGTAGTAAATAGTGCCCAGTGAGTGGTTGTGCGATAATGTGATTGTTTACAGAGCACCAGGCAGGATGCCTTAACCTCAGGCTTGCCTTGATGTCAGGTGAAAGATAATCAAAGTCAGCACGACCCAGCCAGGAATCTTACTCCCTTCACAAAAGCACACCGGGACAATGCTTGTGTACTCTGTAATCTAGCATTCTGTAACATTCTCAAAAAAGGCAAGCTGTGCAAAATGGCTTCTGTGCATCAACTTTCCAATGTGGGAGGTTCCTACTTGGACATTTGACAGTATGAGTAAGCTCACTTCCTTTCTCAATCTCGCTTGGCTTGCCTTGTCACAACCGTGTAACAATGGCTGGTGTTGGAGGCTGCGTTCTCCTCACCAACCTACTCTAAGGCCCCTGCCGATTGTGATAGCTTTTACATACCGTATTGGAATTATTCTGCCAGCACTCGTCTCCCTCCCTGGAAAGAACTGGGTCTCTAGTTCCGGTCTAGTGTCAAACCTTTGCCCTTCACTGCATTTTTTTTTAAATCAGCTTAGAAAATATCTTATTGCATATGGATTTTAGCTCCTTTTTATTGCTATCAATAGTTTCTCCAGTCTAGTTTTACCCTTGCCCTCTTTTCTATATTGCACCTTTTCAACTTCAGTTTTGCCTCTTTCCAATTTGTTCCACTGCCTTTCATACCTCCTATGGCTATGTAACATCTCTTTATTTCCAGTCTCATGGACCTTTTTGTAGTTTCCTGGGATTTAGCCATGCTACTCTCACCTGGATATGCATACTGAACAGTTTAGAGGCAAGGATCCAATGTGAGAAAGAACAAACAGCATGTTTTACCTTGCTGAATATGTTTTCCAATTCAATCCACTTTCTGGCAAATTTCATTTTTCTTTGTATATATGTACAATGCTTTCATCAGCCCTTCATCTACATAAAAGCTATCTACACAGTCAGTGCAATCACCATAAAAATTCCAATGGCGATCTTCACAGAACTGTACAAAACAGCTCTAAATTTCATGTGGAAACACAAAGAATCATGGATAGGCAAAACAATTCTACGCAGAAGGAGCAAGCCTGAGGCATCACGTTCCTTTCTTTCAAACCGTACTAAAGAGCCACTGTGATAAAGATAGTGTGATACTGGCACCAAAATGGAGGTGTAGAATAGTGGGTGTAATAGAGCAAGTGGTGATAAATAAAAACAGCTATGGACTCCTGATTTGTAACCCAAGTCTCAAAAACATAGTGCAGGGGGGGAGGACTCCCTTTTCAACAAATAAGTGCTGGCAAACCTAGATATTCTCCTACAAAAAAAAATTAAATAGTTAGAAATTTCTCACCTTGAACAAGAGTTTGTTCGATCTGCAAATTTTAACTGCAAGTAAGTGTTAACTGCAGCACGGCTAGGAGAAGGACCGTCTAGGCTCCATCCTTAGCTGAGGAGCCATCCACACTTGAGGGTTGGCTGAGGGAAAACAGTCATGTTCCCCTGAGGATGTGGGCACTGGTAGGTTCCCTATTGCCCAGTGGTTAGCCCCACAACCATTCCTACAGGGTCAGCACTGATTGGACTCAGTAAATTATAGGGAGAAAAGAGTAGAAATGAAGAAAAACACACGAAGTTCAGATGGAGATGTTCTGTGGGGGAGATGTAAGGGATGATGGAGGAAGTGAATATTGGATATGATCAGGATATACTGAATACATATATGACATTGTTCAAAGAAGGGGGAAAATATGTAGATAGATAAATAAGCTGGATCAAAGCCCTTAAAATCCGTAATACATAAACTTCTAAAGTTAAACAGAGAGGAAACACTTTAGAACGTAAGTATAGGCAATGGATTTCTGAAACAAACCCCAGTAGTACAGGGATGAACCCCAAGAATTGACAAATGAGAGTGCACGGAAAGAAAACTTCTCTCATAGCAAAACAAGCCATCAATAATAGAATGGGAAGACAGCCTTATGGGGTGGAAGACTACCATTGCCAGCTCTAATTTAGGGGTTAATATCTAGTATAAAAGGAACTACAGACACCCTCCCCCCCTAATAAGCCCTGCTAATCTGTAAATGGATAATAATCCGAGCAAAAGGTCCTCAAAAGGAGAAATACACCTGGGCAATAAATAATTTTAAAACTACTCATAGTCATTAGCTGTGCAGATAAAGTCAAATCAATTGCGATTCCACTGTCAGGGCTGCCATCAACAAATGCTGTTGATGGCATGGGGAATGGGGGGCTCTTAGCCTCTGTTGCTGAGGTTGTAAAACTTGTTCAGCTACTATGGAAATCAGTGCAAGAGCATCTCAGAAACCTGAAAACAGACCTAAGTTACGACACAGCTGTACTTACTGGACATACAACCAGTGGATTCAGCAGCCTATTACAGAGACCCTCCCACACTCATGCTGACTGATGCTTTTTTCACAGTCACTAGGAAGTGGTGTCAGCCTTTGGGCCTATCTCAGCCAGACTTCAGTCATCTGGGATGCTTCTTCTGGGCACTTCTTTCTCCTTCCTAAAACAGTGCACATCTCCAGACCTATCATCTCTAGAATTGAGGGCCCCTTTGCTATCTGCAGAGTCTGTTCTCCCACATCTCATCTCATTAAAAAAAGGGGGAGTTGGGGGAGGCTGGAGATATGACTCAGTGGTTAAGAGCACTGGCTGCTCTTCCAGAGGACTTGGGTTCAATTCCCAGCACCCACATGGCAGCTCAAACTGTCTGTAACTCCAGTTGCAGGGGATTCAACACCCCCACACAGACATACATGCAGAACACCAGTGCATGAAAATAAATAATAAATAATTTAAAAATAATGTTTTCCAGCGCTTCTTCCTTTGACTCCACAATACTTCTGACAGCCTGTGCTCACTTACTTTATAGGATTGCAAAACCTCCTACACTAGTTTCAGGGGCTTTCCAGTTACAACTCTGTGTTCCAAACTTGTGGATTGCTCTGTGTCCGACTGGAACCCCTCAGTTTCACAGGGGAAGGCCAAGGCAAGCCTTGCTGAGGTGTATCTGTGACACTGTCTGTCTTTCTCTTGAAGACTCGGTTTTTCGCTTCCAGAATACACCAGTGCCTCACTGATGGCCCAGAAGCACGTTATCTTTAAATTATTTTATATTTAGAAAACATATTTCTTATATTTGTTTCTCCTGAAGAAAAAAATTATCTTTTTCTATGGTTAGTTCAGGAGAAAATATGCCTTCACTTCATAGGTATAAAGCTACATGTGTAAGGGATTATTCTACTATATCGCTTTTTCTAATATGTGGCCCTGTGAGATATCAGTAATCAGTACTGTGGTTTGTTTATACTCTTTCTTTCTAATCATGCATTTTGTGTTGGCAGCTCTATTTTCTTGGAGGAATCTTTACGTTCTCTGTCCCTCTGCAGACTAATGGGTTTCTAGGTTTGTCACTCAGCTGTTTTACTAACATCTATTTTTTTGTTTTGTTTTGTTTCCTTGATAATTTCTATTCTTCCTGACTTTTTGTAGTACACACTTGAACCTACTTTAAAAAACTCTAACATCCAAAGTTAAGTTTTGCTGTTTTTAAGGTGTTATTGTTATTACTGTTTTTTGTTTTTTGTTTTTTTGCAAAAAGTGTATATGGGAGATCAAATTTCTGAACTGTTGAGTAACCAATAAGAACTTTTTGCTTGACCTTATGCTTAAATTATAGTTTGTCTACCTTCAAAATAACCATCTTTTATATTTTTAGCATCACTCTACAATCAGTTCAAAGATAAGAAATATGATCCTTTTAAAAATAAATATTAACCCCAAATTAATTGTAAGATAATATTTTATATTTACTTTTTAAAATTAGCTTACTTAAGATATTATCTTTATCCTGGAAAGATGTCACCAGGGTGTGTCCATATGTATAATAATTGTTAATACAATTTGTCTTTTGCAGAGCTAAATCTCGGGTTTTATTGGGACATATTTATTTTTCTTGGTTTGGGGAGTTTGTTTCTAATTGGTCCACTGGTCTATAATGATAATAAAAAGATGCCCAGAAAAAAAAAAGTGTAAATGCATACTAGATCTTACTGACTGAATAATATAATATCCAATTCACTCTAGGAAAACTCTCTACTATTTTTTTTTAATGTTCAGTGATATTGGGAAGAATTATCAGCTTATATGTGAGAACTGTGGTCTGAAATTTCACTTGCTTTGATCTAAATAGGAACGGATAGAACCTTTTCAGTCTTTTATTTTACTGATGTTTTTTATTCACCATAAAACACATTTTCTGGGCTAGGGTTTGGACTGTAAAAAAGCTTGCCTTTCAGGCATGATGATCTGAGCTGAAATGCCAGTACCCATCTAAGTGGCTTGGCACAGTGATAACCATGTAAACAGTTTTGCACAGCATGGGGGGTGGGGGATAAAGACAGGACAGTGGAGATGGACATCAAGATGACTCAGCAAGGAAAGGCCCTGTGGTTCCCCCACATGCAAAAATGCAACCACTAGATAAATGAGTAAACAAGTAAATAAAGTGGAAAGCTATAAAGACACTAGATGCCAACCTCTGTCCTCCATTCATGCCAGCATGGATGGGAAACCCTATACATACAAGCATGCATGCACACACCATAGACATGTAATACACATGCACTTTACCCGGCCCTTAAACACAGATCAAAAAAACCCACGTTTCACAACTGAAGTTTATTAAGTTGGAAAGAGAATTTTGAACTAGATGGTTATAATACTTGTAAGCCAAGATAGTCTGAGTTATTTGACCAGAAAAATAAACACTATATATTTTAACTTTATAGTTTTAGTAATAAAGGCAAGATATTAAATCAAATGTACAGTAAGATTCAATTTTCTTTTATATGTTCTCATAACTATATGAGCAAAACCTTGGGAGGAAAACTGCAAAATATAAAATGTGTTCTTTTCTAAATGATGGGACAATTTTCCTTATTTGGACATTTCTGCATATTTTAATAGTTAAGATGCCATGAAAATATTATTAAAATATGGATTTTAAACTAAAGTTTTAGAAAGGAGAAATGGCTGAGAGCTTGTATTGAACCTATACAAAATATAGCATGTAAAACTCTCAGAATCTTATAAGGTGTTTTTATTTATATTTAATTTTCATCAAGAAAAATTTCCAAGTTTTCCTGAACCCAGTTGTAGTTGAAGAAATGGTCCCACCTCCTGACCTTTGAAAGTCACTAGTCTACACTTCCCCCTGAGCTGGGTAAGCAGCCTTACCAGGCCCCAGAGGAAGACAATGCAGATAGCCCTGATGAGACCTAATAGACTAGGGTCAGATGGAAGGGTAGGAGGAACTCCCCATCATGGACTGGGGGAGGAGCACGGGAGAAGAGAGAGGTAGAGCAGGATTGGAGGGGTTCAAGGGAGGGGGCTACAGCTGGGATACAAAGTGAATAAATTGTAATAAATTAAAAAAATAAAATATAAAGAAAACCACTAGTCTCTTTTCTGTCAATATGATTTGCATTTCCTCCAGATTTATATCTGTAAGACCAGATGCATATAGTATTGGAGGCATTTTCCCTTTAGCACTATTTCTTTAAAGCTCGCTGGTACCACGTTGTTGATTGTATGGGCAGGTTATTGCTTTATGTAACCCTACAGTGACTAGACAGACCTACACTGTAGTTACTTACAGATGGATGCTTGAATTGCTGATTTATTCTGAACTAATTTTGCCTATCTGAAATGAAGCTACTGTGAATATTTATACACACAGTTTCGCATGTGGGGTATGCATTCACCTGTCTTGATTAATTACTGAGAGGGATTGTTGCATCTGTTAAGAGGATGGCATGGTAATTTATCTCGAGTCTATTCATGTGATGAATTATAGTGGTTGAATTTTAGGTGTTGAACTAACTTGTATTTCTGGCATAAACTTTTGATCAGAAAATTCTGTTTTTAAGCTATTGTTTATTGTAGTTGTTGATATCTTGTTAAGAGCTCTAATATTTATGTTTAAGAGGCATATGGTCTTATGCCTGATGTCTTATGTCTCCTTTTGCTATCAGGAGATGCTGAGTTTAGACTATAGACTGAAGAGAGGAATTCTCCACTCTCTTCTTCTTTATGGGAGAGAAAATAGATACTCATTAGAAAAGCCACCCAGGCTGTATAGATACTGTTCTGTTGCTATTATAAAACACCCTGACAAAAAGCAGCTTGGAGGAGAAAGAGTTTATCATTGTCTTACAACTTCAGAGGGACAGAGTTCATCAGGGCAGGAAGGACATGGCATGAGACTGGACTGACAGTCTAGAACACAGTAAATGGGACCAGACCAGGAATTTATAAATCCCCAAGGCCTGTTCCTAGTGACACACTTCCTGCAGTAAGGCTCCACCTCCTCAGTGTTTCATCATTTTCCCAAATATGGTTCTATAAGGGACATTTCACATTCAAACCATAACATAGGCACAGATAATTTCCTTAGGGAGATTGTTAACAACGAATTCGATTTCTTGAATGGATACCTGATTAATAAATTTATTTTATCTATGGCAAACTTTGGTTGAATGTATTTGCATCGATTTGGTTGAATGGATTTGGCTTTCGTACAAAGCTGTTAAATTTATTCACACCAAAGAAAGTCATTCACATTCTCACAAACACAAAATGAAAAGAAAAATAAGAGAGGAAATTTTAAGGAATTTTATTCACTGTATTTCTTTACATTTATAGTATCTAAAGACTCATCTTCTCTTCATACAATTGCGAGTATAATTTCTTTCTTTTTTTTCCCTCCCTGTCATTTGACTATCTGTCTCTCACTGCACTCCAGCTAGAGGTTTATCAATTCTGTTTCTTTCTCACATTACCAATTCTTGGAATCATTGATTTATTTCTTTCTGTTTTCTATGTCATTGGTTCCTCTTAATTTCTCCTTTAGTTTTTGGAGGGATAGTTATGGGTTGAAAACCAGGACCTCATATACACTAATTGTGTGCCCTCTCCCTGAGCTACAATCTCAGCACTTTCCATCTTTATTAGGGTCTCTCTCTCTCTCTTTTCCTTTTGGGATAAACTTGTATCAAGTAGAATCCAAAAACCTTTACAGCCTTCTCTTTTAAAATAGAAAAACACAAGACCACACATTTCCCTCTGTTTACCAACTTAGCAGCTCACCAATTTTAATATGTTGTCATGTAAGTGTCATTCAATCTAGTTCTTTGTTTCCTTGTTTTTAACCCGCCTTTACCTTGTTGGATTATCAGAAAAATGCTGTTAAAGTTCAAAATAATTTGAAAAGTTCCAGGTGTATTGCTGTTGCTGATTTCTAGTGCACTTCTGACTGAGTGAAAGTTCTCCTTTGTGTATCATTAATCCATTAGAACTTAGTTTGGCTGGCTTTGTTCTCAGAATGCCATCTTTAGAGAGTGCGCCTTGTGTGCTTGAGGAGTGTGTGTTCTGCTCTTCTTTGGGGCGGTGTTTTTTGTCAAGTGTCACTTGTCCCCCATTAGTTGCAAGTGTTGCTGAAATATTCCATATATTAATAGGTTTTCTCATTAACCATATGTCATTCATTGGAAGACAAGTGTTGAATCCTCTTCCAGTTATAATTCTTGATCTGTGTGCTCTGTCTTTCAATGTTATTCCTTTTCCTTGATGAAATTTTAAAGCTATGCTGTTGGTGAGACTTGCAAAAGTGTGTTTCATCTCCCTCTTCCTTGCTGTGGGATATTGACGGCAAACCTTTTTACTCCTGTGTGTACTCTAAATCTTGATATACTTTTTATTTGTCACAACAACTTACCAGTTGTCTTTCAAAGAAATTAAAAGTGAATGAACCCAGGCTTGGTGGCTCATGAATGTAATCCTTGCACTACATAACAAGTTTCAGGACAGCTTCATCTACATAAGGAAACTATGTTAGAGAGAGAGAGACAGAGAAAGAGAGGAAAGAAGGGGGGAGAGAGACTTGAAAATAAGGGAGATTTTCTTTTGTGTTTATCTACATATTTAACATTTTTGGTGGTCTCCCTTCTGTATTGATGTAAACTTCCCTTGGCTACCCTCTTCCACCTGACTGATGAGGACCCTTAAATACTTTTGATGACAATGCATATTTCAGTCTTTGTTTCTCTCCTGAAACCTTTTCTTAACCATTTTTTATTCACATTATTTTTGGCAACAAATTTATTTTTACTTGGTTACAAAATCGAAATTGAAAGGTTGTTTCTTTTTTCTCTCTTTTTAATCAATATGATCCACCATATAAACAAACTGAAGGAGAAAAACCACATGATCATCTCCTTAGATGCCAAAAAAGCATTTGACAAAGTCTAACACCCATTCATGTTTAAAGTCTTGGAGAGATCAGGCATACAAAGCACATACCTAAACATAGTAAAGACAATATAAAACAAGCCTATAGTCAACATCAAACTAAACAGAGAAAAACTTAAATCAATCCCACTGAAATCAAGGACAAGGCAAGTCTACCTACTCTCTCCATATCTCTTCAACATAGTACTTGAAGTTCTAGCTAGACCAATAAGACAATTAAAAGAGACCAAGGGGATACAAATTGGAAAGGAAGAAGTCAAAGTATCACTATTTGCAGATGATATGATAGTATACATGAGCAACCCAAAAAATTCAACCAGAGAACTCCTTCAGCTAACAAACACCTTCAGCAAAGTGGCTGGATACAAAATTAACTAAAAAAAAAATCAGAAGCCCTCCTGTATGCCAAAGAAAAAAGGGCCGAGAAAGAAATTAGGGAAACAAAACCCTTCACAATAGCCACTAATAACATAAAGTACCTTGGTGTAACTCTAACCAAGCAAGTGAAAAACCTGTTCGAAAAAAAACTTTAAGTCTCTGAAAAAAGAAATTGAAGAAGATACCAGAAGATGGAAAGATCTCCCATGCTCATGGATTGATAGGATTAACATAATGAAAATGGCTATTCTGACAAAAGCAATCTACAGATTCAATGCAATTCACATCAAAATACCAATAAAATTCTTTACAGAACTTGAAAGAAAAATTCTCAACTTCATATGGAGAAACAAACAAAAGAACAGAATTGCCAAAACAATCCTGTACAACAACTGATCGTCTGGCGGTATCTCCATCCCTGATCTCAAGCTGTATTACAGAGCAATAGTAATAAAAACTACATGGTACTGGCATAGAAACAGACTGGTAGATCAAAGGAATCAAGTATGAGGCCCAGAAATAAACCCTCACACCTATGGATACTTGATTTTTGACAAAGACAAAACTATACAATGGAAAAAAGACAATATCTTCAACAAATGGTGCTGGTCTAACTGGATGTCTACATGTAGAAAATCTAAGTAGATCCATATTTATCACCCTGCACAAAACTAAAATCCAAGTGGATCAAAGACCTCAACATAAAACCAGACACTCTAAATCAGTTAGAGCCTTGAACTCATTGGCACAGGAGACAACTTCCTGAACAGAACACCAACAGCACAGGCTCTAAAATCAACAATCAATAAATGGGGCCTCATGAAACTGAAAAGCTTCTGAAAAACAAAGGACACTGTCCTCAGAACAAAAGAACAACCTACAGACTGGGAAAGGATCTTCACCAACCCTATGTCTGACAGAGGGCCAATATCCAGAATATATAAAGAACTCAAGAAGTTAAAAGCAAAAAATCAAGTAATCCAATTAAAAAAATGGGGTACAGAGCTAAACAGAGAATTCTCCACAGAGGAAGAGCGAATGGCAGAGAAACACTTAAAGATATTCTCAACATCCTTAGTCATCAGGGAGATGCAAATCAAAATGACCCTGAAATTTCACCTTATACCCATTAGAATGCCTAAGATCAAAACCTCAAGTGACAATACATGCTTAGAGAAGATGTGGAGAAAGGGGAACCCTCCTTCATTGCTTGTGGAAATGTAAACTTGTACAACAATTTTGCAAATCAGTCTGGCACTTTCTCAGACAATTAGGAACAGCACTTCCTCAAGATCCAGATATAGCACTCCTAGGCATATATCCAAATTACACTCAAGTACAAAACAATGACATTTGCTCAACCATGTTCATAGCAGTTTTATTCGTAATAGGCAGAACTTGGAAACAACCCAGATGTCCTTCAATGGGAGAATGGATACAGAAATTGTAGAACATTTACACAATGGAATACTACTCAGCAATTAAAAACAAAGAAATCATGAAATTTGCAGACAAACAGTGGGAACTAGAAAAGATCATCCTGAGTGAGGTATCCTAGAAACAGAAAGACACACACAGTACATACTCACTTATAAGTGGGTACTAGACCTATAGGATAGGATAAACCTACAAAAATCTGTACACCTAAAGAAGCTAAGCAAGAAGGAGGACCCTGGATAAGAGAATCAATCCTCACTCAGAAAGACAAATGGGATGGACATTGCAAGAAGGAGAAAACAGGAAACAGAACAGGAGCCTAGCAGAGAGGGCCTCTGAAAGACTCTAACCACGACTGTATCACGGAGATGTTGAGAATCATAACTAAACTTTGGGAAGAGGGCAGGGAATCTTAGGAAAGAAGGGGGAGGTAGTAAGACCTGGAGAGAACAGGAGCTCCACAAGGAGAGCAACAGAACCAAAAAATCTGGGCACAGGGGTCTTTCTGAGACTGATACTCCAACCAAGGACCATTCATGGATATAACCTAGAACCCCTGCTCAGATGTAGCCCATGGCAGCTCAGTCTTTAAGTGGGTGTCCTAGTAAGGGGAACAGGGACTGCCTCTGACATGAAGTCAGTGGCTAATTCTTTGACTGCCTCCCCCTGAAGGGGGAGCAGCCTTGCCAGGCCACAGAGGAGGACAATGCAACCAGTTCTGATGAGATGGGATAATCTAGAGTCAGAAGGAAGAGGAGGCGATCCTCCCCTATCAGTGGACTTGAAGAGGGGCATGGGAGGAAATGAGGGAAGGAACGAGGGAGGAGGCTACAGCTGGGATATAAAGTAAATAAACTTTAATTAATGTAAAAATAAAGTTTAATTAAAAAGTTACTTAATGCTGTTTCACACGGAATTTTAACTTACGTAATCTTGTTAGTCTTAAGCTTACTAATTATAATTTTATTAGCATATGCTAACTATGCAAACTAAAACGTTTTGTTACGATATTGCTATATGTGAAAAAAACGTACTTTGATGATACTCACTTCCTTTGTATCCTTTCTCACCATCATCCATCTTTCCCCTTCCAACATTCCTAGTTTTGTGTACTTCCCCACTGTCTCTGAGAGCAGACATCCAATATTTATCAATTGTGGAACTGACTTATTTGCTCAGCATGGATGACCTCTTGCTACTTCTATTTTTCAGCAAATAGCAAAATCTCATTCTTCTTTATGATGGAGTCAAACCCCACCTTGTATATACACCATGTTTTCCTTAACCATTCACCTACTGAGAAGCGCTCACTCTATGATGTAGCTGTGAGTTGGAATGTAGGGAGTTTGGCGTCTCTGTAGGACTAACTTTCACAATCTTAAGGTAGGTTTTTTTGTTGTTTTTTTTTCTCATTCCTTGTAGATTTTCATGTATCCTTCTTTCTCCCTCTGGCAACTTGTAAGATTTCCTTTCTTATTTCTTTCTTATTTCTTGTTTTTCCTCAGTTTGGTGGTGAAAAGCCTTCATATTTTTGTTGCATTAAACTGATTGGAGTTTACATGACTTCTTAGTTTTTTTTTTTTTTGTTTTTGTTTTTTGGTTTTTGGTTTTTTTTTTTTTGTAAACCTCGAAAAAGTTTTTAGACAAAGTATTCTATACATTGTTCTACTATACATGCTCTTTTGCTTTAGCTCCCTCTGTTTTTTGTCTTTGGCTACTTAGTAATGCATATTAATTCCTCAAACTTCTTTTCCATTTTTAAACTTCTTGTGTGTGTGTGTGTGTGTGTGTGTGTGTGTGTGTGGTTAAATTTTGATTTTTTTCTTTTTTCTTTATTATTATTTTATTTTTTTATTATTTACAATTTATTTGGTTTGAATCCCAGTTGTAGCCCACTTGCTCATATCCTCCTGGTCCCACCCTCCCTCTCTCTTCCTCCCCTATCCCTCTTCCCTAGCCCACATGTAGGGGAAGACCTCACCCCTCCTGTCAGACCCTAGCCTATCAGGTCCCATCAAGATTGCTTGGAACTTCTTCCTCTGTGGGCTAGTTAGGTTGTCTCACCATGGAGAAATGCTCATGGAACAGGCAACCAAGTTCATGTCAGAGACTGTCTCTTCTCTTACTAGGGTACCCACTTGGAGACTGAGCTGTCTATGGGCTACATCTGAGCAGGGGGTCTAGGTCCTCTCTATGCATAGTCTTTCATTGATGCATCAGTCTCTGCAGTCCCCCACCCCTGAGCCCAGCTTTTTTGGATTTGTTGGTCTTCTTGTGGGGCTTCTGTCCCTTCCAGGGCTTTCTATATCCCCCTTTGTCCTTAAGACTCCCTGAGTTCTGTCCAAAGTTTGGCTGTGAGTCTCTGCATCTGCTTTGATCCCCTATGAGGTGTAGTATTTTACAGGATATCTGTGGTAAGCTCCTATCTAGTTCCCTCTCTTCTACTGTGTCCAGTGTCTATACTGTTTTCCATTATGAACGAGAATTAAGCATCTTCCCTAGGGTCTTCCTTGTTGTTTAGCTCCTTTAAGTGTACAGATTTTAGTATGTTTATCCTTTATTATATGACCAATATCACTTATAAGTGAGTATATCTCATGCATGCCTTTCTGTTTCTGGGTTACTTCATGCAGGATGATCTTTTCTAGTTCTATCCATTTGCCTGCAAATTTCATGGCTTTCTTCTTTTTAATAGATGAGTATTATTCCATTGTGTAAATGTACCACAATTCTGTATCCATTCTTTGGTTGAAGTACACCTAAGTTGTTTCCAGATTCTAGCTATTATGAATAAAGCTGCTATGAACATAACAGAACAAATGCCCTTGTTGTATGGTTGAGCATATTTTTGCCTAGGAGTGGTATAGCTGCTATGAACATAATGGAGCAAACATCCTGTTGTATGGTTAAATATAATTCTGATATATGCCTAGGAGTGGTATAGCTGTATCTTGAGGTAGCACTATTCCTAATTTTCTGAGAAAGCACCAGATTGATTTCTAAAGCAATTGTACAAGGTTACATTCCCACCAGCTATGGAGGAGGGTTCCCATTCCTCCATATCGTCTCCAGCATGTGTTGTCACTTGAGTTTTTGATCTTAACCATTCTGATGGATGGGAGGTGAAATCTCAGAGTCATTTTGATTTGCATTTCCCCAAATGACTAAGGACTTTGAGCATTTCTTTAAATGTTTTTCTACCATCTGTTATTCCACTATTTCTCTGCCATTTTTAATTCTCTGTTTAGCTCTGTACCCCATTTTTTATTTGGTTTGTTGGTTTTTAATTTCTTGAGTTCTTTATATATTCTGGATATTAGCCCTCTGTCAGATTTAGGGTTAGTGAAGATCTTTTCCCAGTTTGTAGGCTGTTGTTTTGTTCTGAAGACAGTGTCCTTTGCTTTACAGAAGCTTTTCAGTTTCATGAGATTCTGTTTATTGATTGTTGATCTTAGAGCCTGTGCTGTTGGTGTTTCATTCAGGAAGTTGTCTCCTGTGACAACGAGTTCAAGGCTCTTCCCCTTTTTTCTCCTAAGAGATCAAGTACGTCTGGTTTTATGTTCAGGTCTTTGATCCACTTTGACTCTACTTTTGTGCAAGGTGATAATCAGGAATCTATCTGCATTTTTCTACATGTAGACATCCACTTAGACCAACACCATTTGTTGAAGATGCTGTTTTTCTTTTTCAATTATATGCTTTTGGCTTCTTTATTTGTTTTCTTTTTTCCTGAAATTTCAAGTTCATACATTTTTTTTTCTTCTGAAGTCATTTCTTTGCTATAGGCCCTTTCTGTTTAGCCCAACCTTACTTAAACTCATGATTCCCCTCCCTCAGTCTCCTACATCCTAAGATTTCTGGTTTGAATCATCATGGAAGTCCTACAGAATTTTTTTTTGCCATATCAGACATTTTTCATATCTAGATCTTTTGGTAAACTTTTACATTTCCATTTCTCTGAATAAATTACCAGAGACCTATAAGATGCCAAGGAAAAATGATGAAAACGTATGTATATGTGTATAACTGTTTGTGTGAATAAATATGAATCTATATTAATATGTATGCACACAGTGAGATATTGTTCAATAATAAATAACTGAATCCTGTCATTTGCAATGAATAAACCTGAAAGGCATTTTGCTAAGAGAATAAAACAAGCACGAAAGACAAATGCTATATTATATCCACCTTTGTGCAAAATCTTAAAAAGCCAACAAGCAGAGAGTAAATGGTGATTGTAGGGGGAAGAGGAGAAATGGAGACATGCTGGTCAAAGGATGTAAATGTCCAGATATACACGGAATAACCTCTGTACATTTAGTATGCAACGTAGTGATTGTAGTTTACACTGTCTTGCGTACTAGAATTTACTATGAGTTTGTTGTGAGCATTGAGATAGAGGATTGTTGCTTTTCTTGCGGAAATTGGTTCCCATTCTATTATATAAGCATATCAAATCAGTGTGATCTTTAACCTATACAAATTTTTGTCAACCATGACTTTAAAATGCTGTCAGAGAATGCTTCCATTTCTCTTTGCATCTTGCTTATATTTCCTGTCCTTCTTTGAACATGTAAGAAATAGTTACCTGTTTTAGAGTCTGATTGTTCCATTTTTTGTTTGTTTGTTTCCATTGATTAACTTTTCCCACCGGACTTGGGTTGTCTTTCCCTTTTTTTATGACTTTTCACTTTAAGTGATACCTGATATGATGAGGGTTTGTTTGTTTATTTGTTTGTTTTGATTGATGGATTATGTTATATGCCTGTGTAGTATTGGATTTTACTCTGATTGCTCTATATGGCTTAAAGTCTTTCTTTATTAAGGTAGATTTAAATAAGTAGTCTCAATCCTGAGGCTAATGTAGCTTTGCTCTAAAGCCCATTCTCCTACAAGGATTCTACCTAATGTTCCATGTTCCCTGTGCCTGTCATTTCTAGTTAGCCTGTTGGGCATACAAACTACTCCCAGGTTTTGGTGAGCCTCAGAAATTGTAAAGATCACTTTCCACTGTTTTTCTCCTGAAAAAGTATCTAGCTTAGGTTCCCCTGTCTGTGCTTGGCCTGGACACATTCATTGTACAGTCTGCCCTCCTGAAAACAAAGAATTTATTTCGCTAAATAGTTGAAGACCATTATAAGGCCTCACTTATGTCATTTTTATCTGGATTAAAATCCACACAGAGCACATGGCTTTCAGACCTTCTCACCATGTTGGCTGTTATTCTTTGAATAAACTAGTGTGTTGCTTTTACACTTAGTATGCATTGCCAGAGATGAATACTCTAATTTAAATACAAACTGAACGATTCAATTATTTTCCATGACAGAAAGCTAGCCTTCTTCTGTTAATGAAGCTCATGGTTGTATTAACTTTTTTCCCCAGTGTGGAGAGAGATTTAATTTCTAGGTAATTTAAAGCACATTTGTTTCTCACCTCCCTGATACAAACTTAGAGTAGCAGACACAAGCTTAGAGATTCCATTGGCTCATCCAGCTGTCTGGGTTTTGAAGGAGGTTTCTTGTTGGTTTCTGATCACTTTTTTATTTATTTTTTTTTATATATTACAATGTATTCATTTTGTATCCCAGCTGTAGCCCCTTTCCTCATCCCTTCCCAACCCACCCTCCCTCTTCTCCTCCCAGGGCATTCCCCAAGTCCACTTGTGGGGGAGTTCCTCCTTCCTTTCCAAATGACTCTAGCTTATCAGGTCTCATCAGGACTGGCATTGTCTTCCTCTGTAGCTGGTAAGACTGACAGCCCCTCATGGGGAGGTGATCAAAGAGCCAGCCACTGAGTTCTTGTCAGAGATAGCCCTTTTTCCCCTTATTAGGGTACCCACGTGGAGACTGAGTTGCCATGGGCTACATCTGCGCTGGGTTTCTAGGTTATCTCCGTGCATGGTCCTTGGTTGGAGTATCAGTCTCAGAAAAGACCCCTGTGACCAGATTTTTTGGTTTTGTTGCTCTCCTTGGGGAGCTCCTGTCCCCTCCAGGTCTTTCTATCTCTGCCTTCTTTCACAAGATTCCCTGCACTCTGCCCAAAGTTTGGCTATGAATCTTAGCATCTGCTTTAATACCTTAGAGGGTAGAGTCTTTCAGAGGCCCTCTGTGGTAGGTTCCTGATCTGTCTCCTTTTTCTCCCACTTCCAATGTCTCTTCCATTTGCCTTTCTGAATGAGGATTGAGCATCTTACCCAGGGTCTTCCTGGCTCAGCTTCTTTAGGTGTACAGATTTTAGTATGTTTATCCCATATTATATGTCTAATATCCAGTTATAAATGAGTATATACCATGTGTGTTTTTCTGCTGCTGGGATATCTTATTCAGGATGATCTTTTAAAAATCAATGTAAGTTTCATTCTCCAAAATTAAAGCAAATGCTTGCTGTTAAGATGGTCACTTTCCACCTGAATTTTCCTTTCAGCTTCCAGCTGGTAAAAAGGTGCTATAGAAAAAGACAGGTTTAGTTGTTGCTGCTGCTGTTGTTGTTTTATTTTTATCACTGTCAACAGTGAGAGGGCAGAGTCCTTCTAACACACTGAAGAGAACACACTCATTCTGTGGCAGAAACACTTCTAGACTGAGGACATGGCCTGGTGCTATTTTCTTTCCAAGAATCAACCCTGGAACAAGAGAGTAAAGACACATCCAGATTCCTAAGAACCATGTTGAAACAAGGCAAAATAATGAACTCACATTTTCTTCCTCATGACAACTTCTAGATAATAAATACTTATGAAATGCATGAATTGCAAAAGACTTAACAATCATTTGGTTTTATTCTTTTTTTAATAAAAAAAGAAACCTGAGGCTAAACAGAAGAATATTAGTTTATGTGATCACAGAGTTGATATATGGTAAAACAAACCTTTTGGTCCTTTTTGCCAAAAATAAAACCAATTACTACACTAGTTGATATTTCAAAAACCCAGAGCAGGGTCATGTTTTCTGTATAATTCTATCTACGAAATAATGAATTCTGACACACCCTCTTAGCGGCTGCGTGTATATAGACCTCTTTTGCTTAGGCAGGATGGTTGCCCTTGTTCCTAAATCAGTGAAAGGATTTCAAGTCTCTGTTCTGATCTCATGTCAAAGTTCCCTTTCGCCTAATGTTTTCAATTTATCCATGAAAGCCACGTGGTTCCACAGAGTAAGCGAGTACTATAGACATCTAATTCATTTCAACACTGACTCATCCGTGCTGCCTGCTTTGCACGACAAATTAGTTACCTCTCAAAGCTGCTGTGCCCTCATTCATAAAGAAGAAACACACTTCAGTTACTCACTAATGATAACATTGTCGATGCCAGAAGTGTGCTTATGAGACCCCTGTGATAGCCTATGAACACCCCTGACTGCCTGCTTACCTCACATCTCAGTTCTGTCTCTCTCACGGGACTCTTCAGTCTATGTGTTGCTTCATCATGAGCATTCTTATACTTTCCCTGAATGATTCTAGAATATTATTTGTTTCATACTTTTTCCCCACCCTTCCTCCAGTAATGCTATTAGACTTTCATATGCCAGGCACTTGGATAACATAACAACAACAGAGCCTGGACCAGCCGGGACCCATGTGCTCCTTCCCTTGGAGGAGGAAAATGAGTGAATGAGCATAGATTGTGAGGAATCCTGGATAGAGGATAGCGGAGGGAGTGGAAGGCAAGAGTCTCTGGCATGGCTAAGGGATCGAACTGTAGATTATGAGTAGAATGAGTAGTATGAGTAGAATGTTTAAGGAAAAGGTTAAGCAAGGAGAGAGACTGACCAAAAGCTAAGACATGGAAACCCTGGGGCATGTTGGGAAATATGACTATGTGCGTGGCTGCTGCCGCCTTCACTGAAGGATGCTCAGAGCAAACCACAAAGCACCAGTTATACCACTCAGGCCCCGGAGGAAGGTGAAAACAAAAGGTGCAAAGCTCTATCGCTGTTGAGGCTTTCAAGAGAGGAATTTAGTGTTTGACAATGGGACGGGGTTGGCAGTAACTGCTCTTTACCTAAGTTCTATTTCCTTTTACCACCTTATATGAAAATCTCAATTTCAGTGAGAAATATACCTGGCATCAAGTAATAATCAGTCTGTCATTGAATCTCCTGGTTGCAAAAATTGTCGTTCTGTAGTCCTTTGCCCACTTGATCTCTGGAGCAGCTTGTATTGTTGACCACATCTGCCAATTGGAGTTCTCTTTCAGCTGTTGGAACACTTCCTTGTGTCTCCTGACTTCCCTATTCTTCAGTGACCTGTTATCTCTATGCAACATCACTGGGTGATTTATTTTCCTCCCTTTCATCCAATTTCCAACTGGGGTATTCGTGATTTGCATTGGCAATATTTTTTCTTCTGCATTCTAAACATTCCCATACAGGTACATACAGGTACACCACCTCCTTCCAAAACTGACCTCTTTTTATTTATTTTATTTTATTTTTTTCTTTTGATGCCTGCCCTCCCTCTCCTTGGCTTTTCTATTCTCCTTCTTTGTAAGGCAGACTTGGGAATGGCATTCTTCGGCCTAAATTCACTCTCAAATGTTGATTGTGTTCACATTAAAAAGTAACATTGGGACTTCTCAGTGGTTGTGGCTCATTTGTTAGTGCTTGCTAAGCAGGAAGGAAATAGCCCTGAGTTCTAGTCTCAGAATCCCATAAATGAAGCTTGTTGATAATCTCAACACTTCCAAAATGGAACAGGGGAGGGGAGGGAAGAGGAGGGGAAAGGAGGTACAATGGATAGCGTTCTTTACTGTCTGGCCTTGTCTAATTCAGACACCTGCACCTCACACTCCAGTTCATTAATGACTGTGAGTGCATCATGCTCTGATGAGCCATTGTGCTATGATGACACTAATAAAAATAAACAATGGCCACTATGTATTAGAGGCAAATTGTGTTTCCGGCACTATACCAACCCTCTCCATACACTCATTATTTCATTATCCTTATATTAATCATCTGTTCTTTGATGCTCTTCTTTTTGGAAGAGGACAGCGAGGCTTGGATGTGAAATGATTGCACAGGCTTCCAGCTAGGGGCCAAGCCAGGATTCCTACCGTTCAGCATGGTGCCATGTCCTTTTGCTCATGCTTCACACAAGCTGTTCCACCTGCTTGGTTTTCTTTACTGATGACGAGTCAGCTTTTAAGACACCTTGGGTTGCCTCAGTCTGGAAACAGATACTTTTCAGTGGTCACATAGCTTTCTCTCCTCTCAGCAGTCGTAAACACTATATCATCTATTTCATCCACCCGGTTGCAAGCCCCTGGAAAGCAAGGACCATGTCATTTTCATCCTTTCATACCCGGTTTCTAGCACAGCAGCCAGGACACAATTGAAACTTCCTATGCAGTTTAGAATAAATAGGATTGTGAAAAAAAACTCCATTTCTCTCACCTGCCTTGTGACCTCATGTTCCAAAACTGAAATATCTCTGTCTTCGTTTCCTTGAAGCATAAAATAGGAAAATTGGATCACATCAAAGGTTTCTCCAAACTCAGACCCTGCCTAGAAGAGCCAGCATCTGGGAACTTGTTGAAAATGAAAATCTAGAGCTCCTGAGTCAGACACCTGTGTAAAGTCCCTGGTAATGTGTGGTGCAAGGCAACATTTGACAGATGCTGAACAATCAGCCGACAAACTAGCCTGGGCTCCCACCGACCCAGTCCCGCTCAAGCCCTGGTTTTATACCAAAGTTTTTCTCAACTTCCCACTAAATGACATAAAAGCATGTGGAGTCCCTTCTGGTGTTAGGATCCCCACGTGAGGGTTCCAATAAATAGTGCATTGCCAACAGGTGGATATGGATTCAGCACCCCCTTCTGACCATCAAGAGTAACTGCACACATGTTCACATACCCATGAGTAAACATGAATGCATTTTTTTTAAAATGTGTATTGAGGTTAGACACACATCAATGCAGCCACCTTCACAATCCATGCTGTGGCTTAGCCATCTCCTCCAAAGTTCACCCTGCTTTTAGTTTACTATTGTGATGGATTTTGTAGGTAGAACAAGAGCACAGCCCCACACCTATCTTCTGAAGGACTGTTTGGGTATATAACAGAATACTGTTGCCTGTAATGGTTGTGCTCTGCCATAGATCTCTCAGAACCGTTCATCTTGCATTAAGTCAAAGTAGTACCTGCATTGAATGTCTTCCCTTTTATTACCAGTTCTACTCCCTTTCAACCATCATTTCACCCTGTGATTCTGCAAATTTGGTTACTGGTTGTTGTTGTTGTTGTTGTTGTTTTTAATGTTGTTGCACTTTTGTTTTTAGATAAAGTCTCATGTATTGTCTAGAATGACTCTGAACTACTGGACTTGAACAATACTCCCATTTCAGCCTCTCAAGAGCCAAAACTATGCCACGTGCCACAATGCCTGGCTGAATTGCGGTTTGGGGGGGGGGGGGTTCATTCTTTTTTTGTTTTGCTTTTTGTTTTTTGGTATTCTATATCTAGACCATGAGAACATGCAGTGTGTGGATTTCACATAATGCTAGGAGATTATGCAGTATATTTATCTTTCTGATTCTAGATTATTTCACATAGCATAGGATCTGCCAATTTCATCTGTACTGTGAAAAAAAATGACAGATGTCTTTTTTCAAAGCTAAACAATATCTTTTGTGTTTGTATGATCTATAAGCAAATATCTTCACTCATTACATTCATTGCAAAATGATTTAAAATGCTTGTGTAAGGTTTTTACCATATTGTTTTACAATATGTCCAAACACACACACAAACAGCAATCTGATTCTATACCCATACTGCTAGTATGGTACCCGTAATTCATTCATTCTGCAACATGTTTTCTATTCCTGCTAATTAGGTATGTGAGATTTATTCCGTTCTATTTATACATTGGGTGTGAGTAGCGAGGACTGTAGGGTACAAGTCTACTAAATGGATTTTCCACAATTTACCTTTCTGCTCAGCTGTTCATGAGTATTTTCATGACTTCTAGTTTTTCATTACGTTAAACAAGTGTACTGAATATTCGTCTATGTGTCTTCATGGGTATGCATGATAATTTATGTCAGAAAGTACATGGTACATATATCTTTACTTTACTTAGATACCTGTGTATTTTTTTCTTCATGTTGGTTGTACAACTGTATAGAATCTAACTCACATCCTTGGAAGTATTTGATATTATTGATTGGTGATATTTTCCCAGACTACCATTGTTAGCTGTTTCTTGGGGACTATATAGCATGTGAACTTCACAATACACAGTCACTATTTGGCATCTTTGTACTTGCTGTTTCATTACACACAGAATATTCTCTTATTTCTACACTTGAGAACATCTGCTGGCTTTGTTTCCCTTTGTGATCCAACCACCAAATGCCTTTGAATCTCCTTGTCGCCCACCTTGCTCCCAGATACATTTTGATACTTTCTCAAGGTGCTATATTCCTAACTGGAATATAGTTTATGTGAGTTGTTTTGATAATTATTTATGCTTCTCCATCCAAGCCTGTTTGGATAATAAATCAATGCTGACCCTGGTGATAACTCTACAGTAACTTTTGGTGCTTTCTGGTTTTTTGTTTGTTTGTTTTGTTTTGTTTTTAAGTTTATTGACAATTCATTTTTAAAATTTTTTATTTATTACAATTTTCACATTATATCCAAGCTGTAGCCCCCTTCCTCAGCCCTTCCCAATCCTGCCTTCCCTCCATCTTATCCTCCTATGCTCCTCCTCTAGTCCACTGATAGGGGAGGTCCTCTTCCCCTTTCATCTGATCCTAGCCTATCAGGTATCATCAGGACTGGCTGCAATGCCTTCCTCTCTGGCCTGGTAAGGCTGCTCCCCACTCAAGGGGACGTAATCAAAGGGCCAGGCACTGAGTTCATGTTAGAGATAGTCCCTGTTCCCCTTATTAGGGAATGCACTTGGAGACTGAGCTTCCATGGGCTACATCTGTGCAGGGGTTCTATGTTATCTCCATGCATGGTCCTTGGTTGGAATATCAGTTTCAGAAAAGACCCCCGTGTCCAGAATTTTTGTTTCTGTTGCTCTCCTTGTGGAACTCCTGTCCCCTCCAGGTCTTTCTATCTCCCCCTTCTTTCATAAGATTCCCTGCACTCTGCCCAAAGTTTGGCTATGAATCTTAGCATCTGCTTTAATACCTTAGAGGGTAGAGTCTTTCAGAGAGAGGCCCTCTGTGATAGGGTCCTGATCTGTTTCCTGTTTTCTCCCACTTCCAATGTCTATCCCATTTGCCTTTCTGAATGAGGATTGAGCATCTTACTCAGGGTCCTCCTTATTGCTAGCTTCCTGAGGTGCAGAGATTTTAGTATGTTTATCCTGTATTATATGTCTAATGTCCACTTATAAGTGAGTATATACCATGTGTGTCTTTCTGCTTCTGGGATACCTCACTCAGGCTGATCTTCAAGTTTACCCATTATTCCCCATGCAAGTCTGTCATCTCCTAGACCACAAATCTCTTCCTTCAAAGTGCTTGACTTCCACTGTTGCTCACTTATCCCTAATTTCAAGCCAGCCAGTATTTGTTCTCCAGCAGGAAAGTTTGCAGTCGCTTTCATTTTATTCTCTTTTCATGGGACCTGAATTTGACTCTGAGCCACATCTTCCACACTCTCTCTCTAGGACAGCCTATACCATTTCCTTATGAAAACACTCACTGAGAGGAAGGCTCCATGAAGTAGTGACTGAAGTAAGAAGGAAGCTGACTTATATTTTCACTTCAAGATTTAGTTGAGAATTGAATTTCATAAGATAATTAGAATAAGTCATCGTGTTTCCAGTGTGAGAATGTGGTGCAAAGCCTTGTGTAATAGAAGTGTTCAGAGAGCTATCAAGTACACCCAGGCATAAAAGGAATTGCTCTTGACGAGAGCTGCCTTGTGAAATAAAAATAGTAATAATAATAAAGTGATAGTGATGGTCTTTGGTTGCCATGGAAATACAAATTCTCCTTCCCTGGTAAGTATTGTGATTCTTTTTTACTGTATTAGGACTAATAGAAAAATCATATACCCTGTGATATTTTCAACAATGTCTGCAATTTAAAGCATTCACTGGGCTGCAGTGGTTGTGGGTTAGCATAGAATTATGCAGTTCAGTTTGCATATTGATATGACCTGCCATGGGTTTCAGAAGGCAGAACATTCGGTGTTTTTCTTTTTTTTTTTTCTTTTAACTTAATCCATTTTATCTGTGTGAGAGATTATATATATTTGCTTTGCAAGTGGCAGCAGCTCTTGCATTTTCCCAGAGTGATTCTGACTTCAATTCTTTGCCCCTCTGTTAAATCTCTGTTCTACTGAAAATGTGACCTGGGTTACTGTATCTAAAGGACTACAGAGTGTTCAGGCATCCTCGATTTTCATTGTTTTTCTTTTCTCTATCAATATGTTCTGCCACTTGACTTGAGAATTGTTCATGTGAGTACAAAAAAGAAAAACTTGAGGCAATGACAAAGGTAAAGGAGAAAGACTACTGCTTAATGGGTATGTAATAGGTCCAGGGGACTGTCTGAGGCATGTTACAATGATTTTTGCCTTAAATATTTAAGACATGGGAGACATTTCAACTGTTACAACGTGGAGGGAATTCCAGTAGAGTACAGAGAATCAAATGAATCCTTCATCCCATTTGTGACAGATTTTGTGCCATTCCCAGAATATGGCAATACATGATGATGAGGACATATGTTTTTATAAAGTATAGAAATTACATTGTAGGGTTTAATTCGGTAAATGCACTGAATAGTTTACATGTCAAAAAGTTAGATACAGTCATTACTTCTCACAATCAAAATATTATGTCTTCCTCTTGACCCATGCCTTGATGTGCAGCACATACTTGGATGCCAGAAGATATGGAATCGAATCTGTATTTCCTTTGCTTCCATTTGCCTTCAATCCTTCAATCCCCACAGGGGTAAAGCAGGTTTCCTTTCTCCACTGAAGACCCTTTATGCTCTTGCCTCTTTGCGGGCTTCTCTGTCTGCTCTCTTTCTCATCTCATTCCATTAATGTTATCCAACTGTTTTGCAACACATCGTTAAGACTGAAAGGTCAGCAGGCCCCACTGCATGATCCTTGAAAGGTTGGTACTGTCAAGATGAATGCAGCCTCTTAAATCTGTTTTTAAAGGCCAGAATCATCCATGCATTTTTGGAGGAGGATAATGACATCAAAATTATTACCAGAACCCTGTCCCTGTGATCATTGGGGGCAACCAGAATTTACTATTCAGTAGACATAAGCTTCTTCTGCCCAGAGCCTATGTATCAACCCTGGGAGAGTCAGTTTTAGGGGGAAAAGGTCAAGTCCTTCCTCTCTGCTCCAACAAAACTGTATGTACCCCACACAAATGAGCAGGCACCCCACACTTAACATAAAATCTCTAGACTTATCAAGAAGTCTTTTTCTCTAGGAGCATAAATATGTAGTATGAGAGAGATACATACACATTATTTATGATCTAATGAATTATAGAATAGACATGCTTTTTAAGTTCAGTCACATGGTATTTTTATACTTGGATTTGAAATGGCTGCAAAGTTGCACGTTTCTTAAAATATTTGCGACTGGGCTCAAGTTTACTTGCTTTTGAAGACTCATGTTCAAGGGAATTAATATTCCACTGTGGTCTGTATGAATACTGTTTCTTGCTGGTCTCCCAAAGCAAGGATGTGGGAAAGTTAGGTCTCTGGTATTTCACAGATGAAAAACAGCTATAGCCTTGTAATGTTGAGCAACTTAGACAATGCTGTCTGGTTCATGATTGTTGTTTTTGTTTGGTAATTAAATTCAGACCTTTCCATTTACTAGGTCAGCACCCTACCAACCCATCAAGCTACAAACCCACCTGATTTTAAGAAACTCTGTGTCAAGCCTCAGATTATTGTCAAGGTCGGACATTGTTTTAAAATTTTAAATAGCACTAAAAAGCTATTGGAATGTGGTTGAATTTGTTGATCAAAAATGCTTAAAAGCATGAAGCCATTGAAATAATCCAGCTAGCAAAAGGGAACAATGGTAGATGCCATAAAACACAGAGTGACAGGATTGGTGTGAGAAAAGAGAACAAGATTTCCCTTGTCTGGAGAAACAATCGGGATTAGAGGTGACTCCAAGACCAGTGTCATTTTAACTTAAGTGTGTGTTGGAAGAATACCTCATGGGGAAGCAGAATCCCTACCTACATTTGACTTCCTAACCTCCATTAACTCTCCTCTATGCTGCCAAAAACCACTTTGTATTTCTAAGACATTCCTTGGCCTTCACTGGGACTAGTTCACACAAAGAGGAAAAATGTATCATGGAGACCATATCCTTCCAATTCATTACCTCAGTCAGCTCAACAAAACAAACAAACAAACAAACAAATGAAAAAATGGTTACTGTCCCCTCAGGTTAAAATATGGTTTCCTTTACAACACACACATATTTACCTAACTACCCACATATTATATTTTTCTTTCTACACCAAAAAGCATAAATAAAGTACATCCTAGCCAGATTTCTGGTTTCCCCTTATTCTTAGCTCTCCCAATATGGAGTCTCCCTCTTCCCTGTTAGCATCACCTGCCTGCCTCCTGAAGCACAGCTCGAAAGCACACATTGAATCCATTGTTTTGAAACAGTTGTCCATTGCATGCTGCACAGGCTAGCGGTTTGTGTGTGTTTCACTTCCCTACAATCACAAGTATTTTAAAATAAATGAGGAAAAGAAAAGTATATGTGAACAGAATTGGCAGTGTTCTGATTAAATCTGTTCCCACCAAGGCACCATATCCATTTGGTTTAAGTTCTCGTTAGATTTTTTTTTAAATTACACTCTTAGAAATAAAGTGTATTTGAAGCAACAGAGAAAAAGTTCAATTTTAGTGAATGAGCCTCAGGAAAATTGTTTTCTATTATCAATATTTTTTTAGCATGAATTGCAATGAGAAATATGTCCCTCCTGAAGTGTGTTGTTTCTCTTCGGAGACATTGTTTATAAATCATTGCAACATTCTGTGCCATAAACACTATCATGGAGTCCTTCTTCAAGCTCTATGACAATGAGTGACTTAGTTTTACTCTCCCCCTGACACTGTTAGTTATGAGGGACAATAGGTCAAACCCATAGCTATGTCGTCTTACATTTCTCTCTCTGTCTAGAGTTCTGCAGAACTTATCCGGTGTGATCAGAGGAAGACTCACTTTAAAGTGTAAAATATTTTAAAAGCCATGGAGAGATGGCTCAGTAGTTTAATGCTCTGACCGCTCATGCGGAGGATCTGGGTTAGATTTCTAGCACCCACATAGTTGCTCATGGCCTCCTGTAACTCCAGTGTCAGGGGATTTGATGTTCTCTTCTGGCTTCTGAATTGAATTTATGTGGTTCATATACATACATGAACGCCAAACGCCTGTACACATATAAACAGGTATCAATGAATAATCAAAAAGCAACAAAGATATCAAATTTTCCTTATACACACACAAAGGAAGACACACACACACACACACACAAGAGAAAGGGAGACAGAGAAAGAAGCCAAAAGAGATACAAGTGAGGGGAGGGAGGGAGAGAGGGCCCTGTGACATGCTAGGCCTTGCACTCTGATTATCCTCTCTCTTCCTCTTGATAGTAATGACAGTTATTTTCTTTCATGATCATCATTATGATTATCAATTTCTCTACCACAGTTATCATCATTATCACCATCATCACCATCACCATAGCTCTGACTTAGTAAGCAATTGTTATGATGCTATTCTAAGCACCTTGCATATTTATAGTTTCCAATCACTCCCAGCCTGTAGATAATTGTTCGTGATTGTTGTCATTTAAGAAAGCTAGAACTTAGAGACAGGAAGTCATCTGTTGCAGTAGGAAGTCTGAGAGTCCTCTGTGGGTGAGGAAGTAGCTGCATGTTTTTCTGCTTCCCTATGCTTCCCCATGACCCCAGCTCCTTCCTCTGCCTCTTTTTGGCTTCTCTTGTCTTTTCCATCTCTGATCCCAGTTATGATCTCATATCTCCTTTAGCACTTATGATTTTGCAGTAAAACTCGCATTGGTCAGATGCTCTTTCTTAAGGAACCAAGGGAGTAGGACATAAAGAGTTCTAAATTTTACTGAATAGACTTGCTATTTATTTTTCCCTGATCTGAGGGTGAAACCCAAGAGCATTGGGAGGTATTTGGCAGACACTTGCCACCAAGCCCCAAGCTAAGGCACCAGCCCTGGTATTATTACTTTCTTACATAAATTAAATTTTACACGTAAAAATATAAAGAATCCAGTAAGTGAAAATATAAGCATTGTGTTTTTAGTTTCAGACTGAGGACGGTTGCATCCTAGTAATTATCAGCTCTAAAGGGCTATGCTCCTTCTGCCGGCGGGGAATGGGCTCTTATCAGGATGAACCCTTTGCTGAAAATAGCATGCATAGAAGAATTTTATAATAGCTTGGAAAGGATCATAGAGCAGTAAAGCTCACAAAGCTCTCAGCAGCCATGATCCCAGACAGAAGTGCTAGGCAGACCAGAGAACTAATAGTGGGTGAGACAAAGCCTGGAGTCTTCTAAAACCAGCAAACACACAACCCACACTTCCAGGAAATGCATAACCCCCAGTCAGAGTGAGGGCAAGGAGAACCCCACCTAGAGATATATCACAGCATAACTGAACAAAGAGCAGGTAAAAATGCAAGTTCAACAGAGCACCAAAGAGTCCTGGGTCTCAAAGAAAAATGAAATAAGATGGAAATTATGGAAGGAAGAATAAATGGAATGATGGTTTAAAATAAATTTTGTTTATTTCTTGAGAATTCAATATAACAGTGCATTTTTTTTATCATATCCAACCCTCATTTCCACCTCCATCTCTTCTCAGAGACTCTCAAGCTCCCACAAATTCATGTCCTCTTTTTAAAAATACCTCATCTGGGAATGGGTGTAGGACCAACAACTGGGGACACGAGTATTCTACCAGGGAAAAGATTGTGAAGAAAATGGCCTCTTCTTCCCCCAGTAACCATGGACTGCCTATAGCTCAGAGGCTAGGCTTGGGCCTCATGAGCCCCCCCCCCCCCGCCATGCATAATAGAATGTTAACTGGCTTGATTTTATGCAGGCCTTTTGAAGGCAACCACGGCTGCTCTAAATTTCGAATCGCAGAAATGCTGATATTCTACATCAGGCAAAAATACTGACTATAAAGACAAAGCAAAGACATTTTCAGATAACAAACTAAACAAACTGTTTTCATGCGTACATGTAGGCACGCAGGTGAGCATTCATGTGTTTCCCCTGTCCATGTGTGGAAGTCACTCATGGACACTGTATCATCCTGGATCACTTCACTTATAAATCGAAGCAGAGAATCTCACTTGAATTCAGAGTTCAAAATTCAGCTGGTGTAGCTAACCAGCTTGTCCTAGAGATTTGAAAAAAAAAAAAGTATATGCAAAATCAGAATACCTTCACACCTTTGAAACAATGTAAAATGGGGAAAGGACATTGATGGAAATGAGACATATTAAAAGTCTAATATGTTTTGTCTGAAAGTGACAAAAAAAACTACTTTGGAAGGAGTTTTAAGAAGAAAAGTATTGTCTTTATGAAGTCAACAACTAAAATAACAATACTGTTCAACTTTTATTAAAAAAAATTTAAAAAGACTGAACAAAAAAAAGGCATCTAACTTACACCACGAAATAGTTTAATACCAAATGATTAGCTATTAAGGAAACAGTTATGACTACAAAAACAAAATGATAACTTCGTAGTGTTGTGCTTCACAATTATTAAGATACCGTTACTTTAGAATGAAGTGATTGTTGCTTCTGCCATGGAATGTTGGGGCTGGGAGAAAAATTACCTCCTGGTCAGATGTCTTTCTCGGGTTAATGATCTCTGTCTCTCTGTCTCTCTGTCTCTGTCTCTCTCTCTCTCAGTTTTTGAGACAGGGTTTCTCTGTGTAGTCTCAGCTATCCTAGACTCACTCAGCAGACCAGACTGAACTCACAGAGATCCACCTGCCTCTGCCTCCCCGAGTGCTGAGATGAAAGGCAGGTGCCACTGCCACCGACCGCTTGCTTACTCTCCATGTCCGCGTGCTCGCCTTCTGTACTCTGTGTTTGCAGCCTACGCACGGACTTGTACTAAGTTGAGTATGTTTGGTAATTATTTGTTAAAACAAAGTATGGGAATGAAGACCATGTTCTGCCTTCTTGCCCATGGAAAACATTAAACCCAGGTAGAATGTGGCTAGGTGATCATGGGGGGGGGGGGGAAATGTGCTTGTTTCCTTTTGAAGCTCTGCTCCTTTTCTCCATGATGCTGCAGCTGTTTCTCCATGAGTGCATTCTCCATTCTCTATAAAGTCTCTGCTCTTCACAAAGCAGTAGGCCCTTCCTGTGGTATCCTGTAGGCCTCCATGGGTCAGGCCACTTAAAACCCAGGTCCTGTGGTGCATCTGTACCTCATGTCACCTATTTTTCCATTATGGAGTTGAGAAACAGCCATTTCACGGTAAAGATCATTGATATATGGTGAAGTCAAAAAGGAGGAGAAATGTACTTTGGCAAATTAAATATATTTTTCTCATTTGCTTTAATAAAGAATCTCATGTTTTATATATTGGTTAATATAACTGCATAGAATTATTTAGCATTATCTCCTTTTTATGATGGACTAGTCTACTTTATCATGATTATCTATAAAAGATTAATGCCTAAGCCATTGAGAATGTAATTTTTAAAATTGCCCAAAGTATTTGCAACAGAGAACACTGCCATGCTTGTGAAGCTGGAGACAAAATGTTCTCATGTGTAGGATTGGTCCTAGAATCTTTGAGACCAGGAGATATTGCTGTTTTTAAAAATTTGCTATAATCATCCTTATCATCATCATCAATATCAGTATCATTAATTCCATGATTAACACTCAGATAACTGGCCACAATTATATTATAAATGACAGCCGTGGAATATGTTATTAAGAACTAGGTACATTCTCTCTCTAGCTCTCACCAACGCTCTGCAAAGTCAGAATTACCGTATTCATAGTTCCATTAAACATAGCAGAGCTCAGAAGGGCTAAGTGATGTTTGCAAGTTAGTAGTTGGCCATCCTAGGATTGGAAGTTTTATCTCTATGATCCTGTTACTGGAAGAAAGGGTCCTCTGACAGGCTGTTCAGGTTCTCCGTGTCTCGAACGCGAAAAAGTGAAAGTATACATATTGTTTAAAGTGAGAGTAGATTCATATAATACACCCCTCAGAATGGAAGCAAACTGAGCAAGCATGTGACCCAAATGCCCCTACTTCTTTTTTGAAGTTCTTTTTATGAGTTTAGGCAGTTGGTTCTTACCCTAATTGACAGACTGACTATTACATAACTTTGGACAATCTCCATGTGCCGGGGCTGTACATATGATATTATTAATCATAGGTACACTATGTCATGTGTGTACCTGTGATGGTAAGTAAGGCTGTTGCCCTGCAGGTCACTTCATCCTCGCTGTGCTTCTACCCCTTACTGATTTAAGTTGCCTTATCTCTAAAATTACCAACCAGAAGTACTGGGTTAGGCCTATCCATTATTGAAAAATGCATTTTTCCCCACAAGGAAATTGCCCTTTTTCACTGGGCTCTTCCCATTGCTTGTGAGTATGTGGCATTCCACTCACTCTGGGCTCTGCTAAGCATCATTCCTCCACCAAATTCACTGAAACTTGTCTTGATGCTTTGACTACTAGGCTTAGATATTAACAGCATATCTTAAGAAATAATGAATTTAGGACTTTGTATTCAGGACCCTATATCAAGCTTTAGCTAATCTATTTGAAGCTGTACTTTCCTGCATTTTTCTAAAATTAAAATATATAAATGCTTGTTAAGCACAACAAAAACTTTCACATATGTTAACATATTAATTTAAATATTAATTTGAGTCATCATTTTCTCTGATCTCTCTAAACTTTGGCATCTCAGAATTAGAAGTGCAGAAGAGCAATACTCTTACAGGTTGTAATTAGCCATTGCTTTAGAGGACTTCAGAGGGTTGAGGGTTATGCAGGAAATGATGAAAAATCATCATCAAGGGTTTTTCTACAACTACAATGAATGCAATATTTCATGATTACTGAACATCTATGCATGTGATTTTTTGTTGTTGTTTTGTTTTGTTTCCCTTTTTAAGACACGGTTTCTTTGTGTTGCCTCTGGCTGTCCTGGAACTCACTCTGTAAACCAGGCTGGCTTAGAACCCAGAAATTTCCTGGTCTCTGATACCCAAGTTTTGGGGTTGAAGGTGTGTGTCATCACACTTGGCCAATTTATGTGATTTTAAAACTATAGAATGGGAACCTGCTTAATATCTTGAGGACAGAATGATTAATAAAGCAGTGACTAACCACTAGCTACCAGAAAATTCTAGAAGAGGAGCAATATTGTCTTCAGTTGTGTACCTACTGAAGAGCCCACTAGGGTCCAATGAATGCTTCCAAACCCATAGAAACACAAATGATTCAAGTTAAATTCAGTCTCAAAAAAATATGTGAATGTAAGGAAGAAAATTATTAGGGAGATAATAGGAGTGAGAAGAAGATTAGAGGAAGTAAGTTTTACAGTGATCAGAAAATGCATATAGTACGAGTGCTGTATGAATTTGTCAAAGAAGAGCCAATAAGAGTTATTTGAAGTGTTTAATTCATCTTTACATTCATTCAGTAGACATTTATAATCTGCTTCATTATGCACACCACAAGATTGAATTGCTTGGTATAAAAGAGTTTATATTCTTCCTGTAAAAGAAAGAAAATGTTTTGAAATCACTGTCATATAATTAAAAAAAATAAAACAAACAAACAAAAGTCCAGGAGGTGGTGGGACACACCTTTAATCTCAGCATTCAGAAAGCAGAGACAGAAAGATCTCTAGTTTGAGGCCAGCCTGGTCTACAGAGTGGATTCGAGGACAGCAAGGACTACACAGATAAACTCTGTCTTGGAAAAAAAAAACATACATATATGTGTGTGCTAATATGATATATATTAGTTATTATATAATATGTTACAGACTAATTATGATATATAATAAATAATATATTAACTGACATAAATAGTTTTTAAATTCAAAGAGGTTGGAAATAATCTCTAATTGCAAATGCGAAGAAGACTGAACTTGGGGACTGCTGATTCTTAGGGAAGAGAACTTGACATTCAAAGTGCATGAGGCAGACTGGTGCCCATGGATAATTGAAACATTTTTACCTATTGTAGCCTAGGAAACAGCTGTTGACTGTGCTGTGTCAAGCACTGTAATAGGCACATAAATAATTCTCATCGTCTACAGCTCATTGCATAGCATGCAGGGTCAGGATTTTATGAGTCGGGTAAAGAATGTGCACAGCACAATGAGACAAACACATGCCAAGTGTGCAGGAGGGTCCATACTTAGGGGAAGGCAATACAAGGAAACAAACGCAAGAAACAAGCTCATTGTGTTCACGTTTAGATTTAGCTGTGTCACTATTGCAGTTCAGCAAATCCAAAGAGCTATTGTGTATGCACAGTCTACATTGTACTTGAGACTGAGTTTATCTTTTAAAACTTCATTAAGTGGAAAGGAAGTACTGAAGGGTGAAAAACTCAGTAATATCTGCTACTGGTTTCTAGTCAATATGACACTGCAAGTTCATATTTTAAGCCCCTCTTCTGCTTCAGAAACATTGCAATTGCAGAAAAAAATAAAAAAGTGAAATTAGAAAGGCTCCCACAGAGCACTTCTCTAAATTATTAACACACTTACTTAACCAATGTGTAAATTATTTAGTGTCTTACCCTGTTCTCACAAAAGACAAGGAAGCATTCAACATTTCTCTGCCCCGACCCTCTGGGAATTATTGTGTATAGCCTCATCTCTTTAATAAAAAACAATAATAATTCTTATAATGTTGTCATCTACTTAAGGATTCAGAACATTCTCACTTTAAATTTATCTTGATATTCCTCTGTGATTTTTGGTCCCATCCATAGTTTTTTCAGTTCTTAAACATTGTTTTTTGTTTGTTTGTTTTAGTTTTTGTAGCTGATGATGTTATTGTATTGTATTGTATTGGTTTTTTTTTTTTTTTACTTCTTTTGACTTATGATTTAACCATAGTTAAATCAGGAAACAAACATGCAGGAGATGAGCAATAAAACCAAAATGATCCATGTGCAAAATGAATTAGATTGTATTGTTTTAATAGCACAAGCTGGAGTGATGATAGAATACGAAGTTGCACAGTCACTAAGAGTAGTATAGCTATAGTCACTGTGGAGAGAGCAAAGAAAATTGATCCTGTTTTAATGTGCTAGCTAAGCCAAACATTTACACTTTAGGAGATGGATAATTTTCTAGAAAAATATAAATAATGTTTCTATTTTCTTTAAAAAAATCATCAGAAATGGACCAATAGCCATTATGGAAATATTTTGTTATACAATGTGTATTTTGTAGACTTACATATAATAATCTATATGTAACACAAACTACTTGAAAGTCATGGAGAAATAAGGAATACTGTCAAATCGACTTTATGGGATTGAGATACTCTTGACACCAAATAAGATTTAAACATGAGGAAAAAAGGACAATCAATCATGTGGACTGTGAATGTAAACTGCAAATAAAATATCAGTAAATTAATGCAAGGGAATATTAAAAATAAAAGTATGCTTTTTTAGAAGGTATTCTTCACCAGGAGAAATGAAAATGGACTATCAACATAAAAATACCACAGCAGCTTTCTTTGCATTAATTAAAGAAAAAAATACTTGGTCATCTCAGTAGAAAATCTAAAGAGAAAAATATTTAAAATTTTAGCATTACCCTATCCATAGTAAAATCCTTATCAATGTAGTGATTAAATAAAACATACTTAATTGGTTGACTAGTTTCTACCAGGAGCCTTGCTAATGGATGAAATATATCAAGCATGTGTGTTAGAGATTTTTGATGAGATTAGGTGACACTACATGGGTGCTTATTAATGATCCCCGCTATAAAGAAGCAAGAAAAAGAGGTAAACTCTAGAATGACTAGAAATTAAGAAACCATTGCCACTGTTTGAATAAGTTATCACTATCTATAGGAAAATTTGAAGGGTAATTTCCAGCCAAATGTTAAAGGAAAGATCAATATGTTTATTGCACATAATATCGATGTGAGGACTTGACAGTGTTTTTAAATGTCAAATATAACATAATAGGAACCGAATTGAAATAATGTAGTAATAGTAATACACAGAAACCTAGAGCTATGGGAATATGTGTAAAAGGCCCTTAGTACCAATATCTTCCAAATTTACATGGGATTGAATATTTAAAGGGACAAATGAAAGAGAGTGACAATGTACACAAAAGGAAAGAGTTTGTATAATAAAAACTCTAATCTTCCACAGGTATCAATTCTATAGTCCCAAGAGAGTCCAAAGATGACATTTTTATAATAGCCATTTAAGGATGAATATACATCAGAATTTAACATATATAAACTAGATTTGCTTACACCAACAGTGATAAATCTCAACTAATCGTCTACAAGAAAGCACATTTCAGCATATCGCTATACTATTGCAGTTATGTAAGGCATTATAAACCCAAGAAATACTTTGCTGTGTGTGAATGCATCTGTGGAAGACATCACTTATATAAACAATGATCAGAAGGTATCTAAAGCAACTTTGAGGTACTGGTTACTTCTAAGGAAAGAATAAAGTAATGGGCATAACCTGATAAAATGGACCTTTAACTGTTTGCATTTCTCTTACATGGAGGTTTGTTCAAAGACAACTAACACTTAAGAATTTAACAATTCTCATCAGGGTTGGCTGAATCATCTTCTTCTGTGGCCTGGCAAGGCTATGCCTCCCATAGGGAGGTGATCAAAGAGCCAGCCACTGAGTTCATGTCAGAGACAACCTCTGTTTCCCTTAATAGGGAACCCACTTAGAAACTGAAGTCTGTGGGCTTTCTCTGAGCAGGCAGGGTTTAAGTCCTTTTCATGAATGGTCCTTGGTTGGAGTATCAGTTTCTGCAGACTGCCCTGGGCCCAGGATTTTTAAATCTGTGGTCTCCTTGTAGAACTACTGTCTGCTCCACAGAGGAATATGATGCAACCAGCCTTGATGAGACCTGATAGGCTACGGTCAGATATAAAGGGAGGAGATCATCCCTTCTCAGTGGACTAGGGTAGGGGTATAAGGGGAGAAGAAGGAGGATAGGTATAACTAGGAGGAGATGAGGAAGGGGGCTACAGATGAGACACAAAGTGAATAATTTGAAAGAAAGAAAGAAAGAAAGAAAGAAAGAAAGAAAGAAAGAAAGAAAGAAAGAAAGAAAGAAAGAAAGAAAGAAAAGGAATTTAACAATTTGTTAGATCTGGTGAATGTACATAGAATTTTTAAATCACTTATTTTTGAAGTGTTTTGTTGCACTTTTGATTGTTTTTTCATTATTAAAGTTAATTTATTTTTTATTAATTACAGTTTATTCACTTTCTATCCCAGCTGTAGCCTCCTCCATCTTCACCTCACAATCCCATTCACCCTCCCTCATCTCCTCCCATGCCCGACCTGAAGTCCACTGATAGGGGAGGTCCTCTTCCCCTTCCATCTGACCCTAGCCTATCAGGTCTAATTGGGACTGGCTGCATTGTCTTCCTCTGTGGACTGGTAAGGCTGCTCCCCACTCAGGGGGAGGTGATCAAAGAGCCAGACACTGAATTTATGTCAGAGACAATCTTTGTTCCCATTATTAGGGAACCCATTGGAGACTGAGCTGCCATGAGCTACATCTGCACAAGCATTCTAGGTTATCTCCATGAATTGTCCTTGTTTGGAGTATCAGTCTCAGAAAAGACTCCTGTGCCCAAATTTTTTGTTTCTGTTGCTTTCCTTGTGGAGCTCCTGTCCCCTCCATGGCTTTCATCTTCCCCTTCTTTCATAAGATTCCCTGCATTCTACCCAAAGTTTGGCTATGAGTCTCAGCATCTGCTTTGATACCCTGCCAGGTAGAGTCTTTCAGAGGCCCTCTGTGCTAGGCTCCTGTTCTGTTTCCTGTTTTCTCCTTCTTCCAATGGACATCCCATTTGTCTTTCTGAGTGAGGATTGATCATCTTACCCATGGTCTTCCGGCTTGTTCAGCTTCTTTAGGTGTACAGATTTTAGTATGTTTATCCTATATTAGATGTCTAATATCCAGGTATAAGTGAGTAGATACCATGTGTGTTTTTCTGCTTCTAGGACACCTCACTCAGGATGATCTTTTCTAGTTCTCACCATTTGTCTGCAAATTTTATGATTTCCTTGTTTTTAGTTGTTGAGTAGTATTCCACTGTGTAAATGAACCACAATTTCTGTATCCATCCCTCAGTTGAGGGACATCTAGGTTGTTTCTAGATTCTGGCTATTACGTATAAAGCTGCTGCAAACATGGTTGAGCAAATGTCCTTTGTATACTTGAGCATCTTTTGGCTATATGCCTAGGAGTACTATAGCTGGATCTTTAGGTAACTATATTCCTACTTTTCTGAGAAAGCACCAGATTGATTTCCAAAGCTGTTGTACAAGTTTACATTCCCACCAGCAATGGAGGAGGGTTCCCTTTTCTTTACATCCTCTCCTGCATGCATTGTCACTTGAGTTTTTGATCTTAGCCATTTGATGGGTGTAAAGTGAAATCTCAGGGTCGTTTTGATTTGCATTTCCCTGATGACTAAGGACATTGAGCATTTCTCTGCCATTCGGTATTCCTCTACTGAGAATTCTCTGTTTAGCTCTGTATCCCATTTTTTAATTAGATTAAACAATTCTTCACAGAACTTGAAAGAACAAATCTCAATTTCATAAGGAAAAAAAAAGAGTTGCAAAAACTATTCTGTACAACAACAGATCTTTGGAGGCATCTCCATCCCTGGTCTCAAGCTGTATTACAAAGCAATAGTAATGAAAACTGCATGATACTGGCATAGAAACAGAGTGGTGGATCAATGGAATTGAATAGAACACCCACACACCTACATACACTTGATTTTTGACAAAAAATCAAAACCACAGAATGGAAAAGACAGCATCTTCAACAAATGGTGCTGGTCTAACTGGATGTCTACATGTAGAAAAATGCAAGTAGATCCATATTTATCAGCCTGCACAAAACTAAAGTCCAAGTGGATCAAAGACCTCAACATAAAACCAGACACATTAAACTTGCTAGAAGAAAAAGTGGGGAAGAACTTTGAACTCATTTGCACAGGAGACAACTTCCTGAACAGAACACCAACTGCACAGGCTCTAAAATCAACAGTCAATAAATGGGACCTCATGAAACTGAAAAGCTTCTGTAAAGCAAAGCACACTGTCATCAGAACAAAACGACAGACTACAGACTGGGAAAGGATCTTCACCAACCCTATATCTGACAAAGGGCTAATATGCAGAATATATAAAGAACTCAAGAAGTTAAACAGCAACAAATCAAGTAATCCAATTGAAAAAAATGTTTGTTTTTGTAGTCTTCAGTTATCCTTATTTTCTTTTTGTTCCATCTGGCTGGGAACTAAGAGACAGAAGAGAATACAATGTGCATCATGTGTCTCTTTCATTTGCGGGGACTATTCCTAAACTTTGTCTACATAAAGCTTCAGGTTTAGGTGGAAGCCAAAACAGTGTCCGCTTTTAGTTCTTTCCACTATGACAGAGACAAAGTGTTTTCATCATTTTGCTGTAAATCAGATTCTGGAGTATGTGCCTTCTCCCTTGTCAGTTCTTAGGTCCTCTCCTTTATTTACAGGTGACAGTAAATGAGAGGTCTAACATCAGCTCTAAGACCCAAGATATTCTGCATAGCATGAAAAATTTGTCCATTGTGGAAAATTAACTTGAATCTCTTTCTTTTTGTTGACCATTTAAATATATTTACTCTTACATTTCCTACCTCTTCGGTCAATCTTTACCTGTGTTGTAATGCTAAAAGTCAATCTGGTTTATGATCTGCCCTTTGTTCCCTCTCATGTCATCTTTTTTTTTTTTTTTTTTTTAATCTCAGTAAGCTTTGAAAAATGACCATTTACTCACTGCTTAGGGAAGTCTTTTCCAGAGATAAATGCCTAATACAAGTTAAAAAAAAAATAAGGTCCAGTAAATTCAGTAAATGGTACAATGATAGTATATAGACAAAGTGTGGTATTTATTTTGGACAAAGAATTTAATTTTGTTAGTTTGAGAAATGATTGCGTTAGAGTAGTTATAGAACTATTAGGGTTCTGACAGACCAACTATATAGTTTTGTACTTTGTTACATTGATAGGAGGAATGGTGTGTTAGAGAGGCACCACAACATGGCATTATCATAGTCTAACATTTCTAGTTCTACTGTTTCTTAGTTACATGCTTCAGAATAGCTGGCTGGCATGCTATAGAAAAAAAAACTTTTAAGAGAGAGAAAGGAAGAAAGAGAGAGAGAGAGAAAGAAAGAAAGAAAGAAAGAAAGAAAGAAAGAAAGAAAGAAAGAAAGAAAGAAAGAAAGAAAGAAAGAAAGAAGATAAGGATTTGAATGAGAAAAAAAAATCTTGCCTTGACATAACTTTGGGATATTGAAGGAGAATTAACAAATTGTTTCAGAGATTGAATTGAAAGGGAGAAATCCTATGGGGCCCCATCCATTGACAAATAACTACAGACAACTAAGGAATACTGAAAGCAATATATATATATATATATACATACATATATAATATATACATATATATATATATATATATATCCTTCCCCAGGGATAAGCCAAATAGGTTATTCAATACCAAATGGCCAGCTCTGAAATCATATCTACACAAATAATGCTAAACAGATTGAGCAGTTTGTATTCAAATATTTTAGCATGTATGTGTACGTGTGTGTGCATGTGTGTATAACAACTAAAAAATTACAGACCATAATTTTGAGGGAGACCAAAGAAGGTACATAAGAGGAGTGGGAGAGAGACACAGGAAGAGAGAAAATGATGCAACTATATATTACTTTTAATTAAAACATACATTGAAATATCTTAAAAATTAAAATAAAGTAAAAATAAATAAAAGTTTGTTTTGATAATTTTATACTAAAAGTTAAAAGTTTTTTATTATAGACTATAATTTATCTATTATTTTGCTGGGCAAAAACCATGCTTGTTGATTTTGAAATTATATAGTTGTGTATATAGAATGCTACAACAGTAATTTAAGTTGGTAGTATATTGCTTAATACAAAATTTGAATGTTTATTCCAGATCTTGAATGTCACATTATTTTATAAGTCTGTTATTGCTTGAGGTACAGAAAAGCAGGGATGAGAATCATCTTGCTAACTTCTAAGAAAAGATATGCATGCATCTCTTTCACGGTGTTGGTTATAAATTATGGTTTGGGTGAGATCAGCAAGATATTACATTTACTCCAGAAATAATACAACTAGCTTTCTTATTAACTGAGAAATTTTGTTACTTTGATTCCTAAATAGATTATGTTGTTTTCTTCTTGTCTTTTGGCTTGAGTTCCAGTTAAGAAATGATGCTGTGAGAAATTTGTTTCATTAACTCTTAAAAGCATATGTGCATATAAGTATATAAATTGCATTACTTGTGATTGACTGCTAAAGGATAACATAGGGAAATTATATACTTATCAGGGGATTTATCCTGGTGCTGAAAAACAAGATATTAAATTATATTGTGAGAACAAGCATAATTCAATGAATTTTTATGATCTGTAGAGATGGACAAAGTGCATTGCAAATGATAAATGAGCTTTCAACATCAAGATCTACAAATAAATCATCATAAGTAGATATTTTGATTTATTAATATAACTGAGAAGCAGCCCCTTGGGATGTGCCTGTTATTTTCAGTGGTTGTCCTGGTAGAAGACAGCTAACTTATTTATGTGCAGTATAGTGTTGTAGTTTTTCTTTCCCTTATAAGCAACTACTCTGAATATTTTTAGGAATTGGTTCATTTCTTTAGAAAAGCTTCCTCGCCATGAAAGTGAGAATAGATGATAATTTTGTTTGTTTACTACCAAAGCACATTGAAAAGCTGATAAAACTCAACAGGATAGTTGGGAGGCCTTTCTCTCCCTTTTGCTTAAAGAATACCATTGGAACCATATATATATATATATATATATATATATATATATATATATATATATAAGTATTTCTGTGTGTTTTCTTCTCAGCTTGGGTTGAAAAGTTTCATCTTAAATCCCTCTGTCTTAGGCATCTTCTATGTTGATAATATTGAAAAGATATAGAATAATGAACATCTATGTGTTTTCTTCATTAGCTTATATCTAAATCTACAACCTATAAATTGCTCCCCACCCCAAGAAGAAAAATATTTTAACTACTAATTTCTTAAAGCAGCTATCAACTGAAAGCTTGTAGGTAAGAAACAATGCTAGAGCTTTTGGATACACTGAACATGGCACAGTCTTTGCCTTCAAGATTTCATTAAGAAAAGCTTGATAAATATGCAGACTGGCATGTTAATAAATACTCTTAATAAAATTCCATCACATGTAGTGTGATGCACACTTGATTGAGAATGCAAGGATTATATGTAGCCATAGGACAGGAAGCTACACTACAGAGAGTCCTTCAAGGACCAGGGCTCTACCTATAGTGAAAAACACAGCAAGGAAGACGTCCAGGAGGAGTTAGTGCGTAAGCTTGACCTGAGAGATGAATAGAACAAAATGATGCTCCTTATTCTTAGATATGGATGAGGACAACAGTCTCCTGGGGGGTATAGAATGTTTCCTGAAGAGTAAAATGAAAGCAGCTTGCTTTTAAGAAAGAACAGGAACCTAACTCCAATTGACAACCACTCACAAAGAAAAAAAAACTAGTTTTCTCCAAGTGAGTCTAACTTGGTACACAAGCCACACTTATGGGCAGGTCCCATGACCAGAAGCAGATGGCTGACACAAAATGACTCTGTGGTATATTTGGAGGATTTTGACTTATGGTGTTTTTGTCTTGGCATTTTATTTTTAAACTTACAGGGCTTTTTGCTTATATATTATGATTTCCAATTTTGTTTTTATAGGATTTCTGTGCGTATGTATGTCTCTGAATTTGTATGTGTTTCTTATAGTTTTTTTTTTTTTTGGCTCATTTTTTCTGCTTGTTTGTTTTTTGTCCTATTCTGGTTTGTTTTGTTTTGTTTTGTTTTTTTTTTCATTTGTTTGTTTAGTTGCCTGTTTGGTTTCTGATAAGAGACAGAGAGAAAAGGCATGGACTCGCAGGATTGGGGGAGGTTTCAGCCAGACACAGAATTTACATTCCAAATGTAGAGCTTTCTCATGTGTTTCAGGACAAGAGTGACAGGATTAGGTACATGATGATGAAGAGTGCAGAGTTATCATCAGACATGATGGGAGGAGGTGGAGACGTCCTCAGTGCCCTACATAGCAAAGATGCTTACTCGATAGCTTTCCTTTATTCTTCTGAATTTACAAAATTTGATACTCCATTGATGGATCTAAGGCTCAAATAGATTATGCATGGAAAAAAATTAGAAAATATATGTACTTTGATATTGTCTAGTATTTATAGTATCAGTCAGGAGAACCATCAAGTTTCATCAGATATTTGCATACTAGAAACCACACATAATCTAGAACCTCAGAAGGCTGTTACCATCAAGATTAACCAATAGGAAGAGTGCCCAGAATCTTCCAGCAAATTTATCCATGTTTTACATGAACAGAAATTCTACCCTGAACATTTTTTATTATAGAAAATGATTAATAAAAGAAAGTAAAAATTTGTTGGCATGCAGAGCAGATAGCCAATTCCAAAATGCTGATAGAACCTGGCTTCCTCACATTCTATTCTCATACAAGTTTTCTAAGGAAAACATGAATTCGTCTTCCAAAAGTTATGTTCATCTTGGCTGGAGTGTCAGCCAAAACTCACCAATGTGTGAGTTAAAACAGCATCCTGTACTTTACCCTTATCATGACCATATGAAAAGACCAAGGTTGCCAGCTCCATTCTTGCCTTCCAATTTTTATTCAAAATTATCATTGACATGGAACCCTGAAATAAACAAATGTTTAAAAATTACTTTCAGCTCAGCTAAATCAGTATATGTCCTCAGTAAACAGGTAATGATCCAAACTTGAACTATTTTATAACTCAGCACAGAGTTTTATTTTCTCACAATGCTCTGTTGCTTATGCTTTTTCTAGTTTGCAATTAGAATAAGGCCTTCTCTGAGGGCTGACTACACATAGGTGTGGATGAAGTACCCGAAAGAAAGCATGGTATTTAAAATTATACTCCCTATTTATTTATTTATTTATGCCTATTGGTGGGGCAAGAAAATATGGCTAAAAAGAAAGGTAAAGCTCCTGGAGAATAGAAATATAAATTGTCATCCTCTCATGACAAGTATCACTGATTTGGGATCATCCATTATTTTGGATTATCCACTCCATTGATTCCCATTACTAGGAGGGATAATAGAGATCCAGTTACAATTTCACCAGAACAATTTAGAGCCTCGCTTTAGCTACAGTGTACGTGGAGCGGAAGGACTATGCTATTCCGTATGGCAGGGAGAGGGAAAGGGTTATGAGAGTCATTCAGTTACCTTCAGATCATGGCCTGTTTGATAGCACCGGACAATTGAGTAGAATTTTTCCGTGATGAAAATATGTTGATTAACACCAAAGTCATGCTGCTGAAGTGAAATTTGAGCCACACATTGTCATTTTAATACTTGCTTCTTAACCTGTAGTATGTTGCATGGAAAATAGAAAATAACTGAAAAATGTGTGTGTGTGTGTGTGTGTGTGTGTGTGTGTACATGCACAGTAAAAAGAGGTACTGTCAGAGTTGAGAACTGTGTCTTTTAATTGATAAAAGAATAAAATTTGGGAAAATGCATCAGAGGAAGAGAGTTAGTGCTATGATTTTATGAGGCTGGGGTTTTATGGAATAAAGAATTCCCAGAGACGGGATTAAATCAAAGGAAAAAAAAATCATCGCTGACCAGCTCACACAGTGAAGAGCTGTGAGAGAGCAGATACTTGTGTTCTATCCTTTTCTGTCTGTTCTTTCTTTTATCTCGAAGTATCTATAGCACCTGCAGCTGGAACATGTAATTGAGCACAAAATTATTTCACCATTTTTATTGTTCCTTATTTTCTCCTATGACGTGACTCTTTAATCTTGTTCTACAAGATATAGTATTCTGTGGTGAGTGCCTAAAAGACACAGGTGGCCACAAGCTATTAACTGCTTTTTATATACTTTCCTGACATCTAATATGATGCAGAAACAAGTTTGTTCGTTCAACACACAGGTGGTTATGAAATCTCACTCTTTGCTATCCAAAGACTAAATAAATACAGCTGAAAGATCTATCTATCTATCTATCTATCTATCTATCTATCTATCTATCTATCTATCTATATCAAAAGGGACTACCCTACCCAATTGTTTAATTGAGTTTCAACTACATCTTGCTGAAGCCCTTCCATTAGGGTTGGTCCAGAACCACTGATTTTCTTCCTTGGCGGATAAAACAATAATTTACTCCAGTCAATATTGCCATTTGATGACCACAGTTTTTATACACTAAGGCCCCAGTATGGTTTCCACTAAAAAAGTGAACTTGAAATTGGCATTAAAGGCTTCCATTGTCAGATCAGTTTATTTTCCTCATTGGTGGGAAAATGTCCTGAGAGAGGATTATGGAGCTTTTCCTCTTTCTTGTGCTTTTTGGCAGAAGTGAGATGTGAAGACTTCTTCTACATGCCCCTTTCCATTGTGCGTGCTTCCTTCCACAGCCTCGAAAGCAACAGCTCAACTGATGGTGAACTGAAACCTTTGAGAACATGAACCAAATAAACCTTTCTCTTTGAAAGCTGATTATCTTGATCATTTGTGGCGGTAATGGGAGGCACACTGATGTAGCTATCCTGAATGAGATATTCATCAAGAATTGATTCCTCTGAGTTCTGAAAGCAGGCTCTCTAGCATCTAATTCATGGCTTAAGTCATTCAGAATGTTGCAAAATGGACTACTATTTCTTCAATGTGTACTTGTGACAAGCTAATGCTGGCTATGTAGGAAGGAAATAAGCAAAAGTAGTCTCTGTCATTATAAGGGTTACAAACGTGTACAAGGAAGATGGTACAAATATCAACGAAGTTATAATAATAAGTTGGGAAAGGCACTATGAAGAAAAAATAAGTTTCTAAAAGAATGATGAAAACCATCTGGTTGACCAATTTGTGTGTTCTTTCCTGGGGAAGACTATAGCTCCTCCTCTCAGCATTCCTTGGTTGCCTACAAGGAACTGAGGTCTCCTAAGCTTTTCTTCATCCACTCTGGCATGTCTATAGGTATCAACCTTGTTTAGGTAATGTTTAGGCAACAATGTTGATAAGACTATAAGGATGCGGCTTCTGTGTGTGTGTGTGTGTGTGTGTGTGTGTGTGTGTATTTCCTTCAACTATCATATTTTTTTCTTCAACTATATTATATATACACAGTTGATACTTGGCTCCACATCTCTGCTCTATAATTCAAAATGATTGGTTGTAGTTTTCTATAATGGTCTTCATCTGTTTCAAAGAGATGTTTCATTGTATGTATTATGATACAAAGTGATCAGGTTGTATTTACACACAAACATGCATGTAACAACAACTAAAGAAAAAAGGAGGCCATTGATTTGAAAAAGAGTAAGGGTGGTTACATGAGAGTGTTTGAAAGGAGGAAATAATATAGCTTTACTGTATTTTTTATAAAAGTATTTGAGTATATATCTAAAAGTTCTCTTGTCATTTTTACTATATGTGATTCTTTTGCTCCTGATTATAGTGTGATATTCAACTATTATTTAAAAGTCAAAGTTTTGTCTCATTTTTTAAAAAATTATATTTGATTATGTGTATGTCTGTTTGCCCATGTGTGAGTTTTTGAATGACTGCAGTGTCATAGGGGTTAGAGAGGGTTATTGGATTCCCCAGATCTCTAGGTACAGGCAGTTGTGTGGGTGCTGGGAATTAACTTCAACTTGAGTCCATGGAACAGAGTGCATGGTCTTCACTGCTGAGCCATCTGACTCGAGTTTAGTCTCTTTTTGTGAAGTAGCGTGTATTGTTCAGTAGACATCTGGTATCCCCTTGAGAATGGAGCGCTGAACAGGCCAAATGGAATGATTTGTTCTTTTATCAACTCAATGAAAATTTTGGTGAGAAAAACTAATTTTGAGGAGAAAGTAAATTTATCCTTGGCACCAAAAGGACCTACTATAAGCTTCAGACAGGTGTGTGTGTGTGTGTGTGTGTGTGTGTGTGTGTGTGTGTATGCTATTGAGCTGGGTGTGGTGGAGCACAACTTTAATTCCAGCAATTCGGGAGAGGAATATCTCTGGGTCCAAGGCCAGCTCGGTCTAGAGTTAGTTCCAGAACAGTCAGGGCTACAAAGAGAAACCCTGTCTCAAAAACCAAACCAAAACAACAACAACAACAAAAAGACTATTCTAGGTATACAGAAACAAGAAAAGGTCACTGGCCTTGTGCACATGTCTAATCCAGTGCCATTTTTTAAGCAGTGCTGCTCGTAAGAGTGTTAATTTGAAGAAGAACTGCTGTACTGACTACAATCTTTTTTCTTTTTATTTTTATTAATTACAGTTTATTCACTTTGTATCTCCACTGTAGCTCCCTCCCTCCTCCCCTCCCAATCCCTCCTTCCCTCTCTATTCTCCACCCATGTCCCTCTCCAAGTCCACTGATGGGGTAGGTCCTCCTACCCTTCCTTCTGATCCTAGTCTATCAGGTCTCATCAGGAGTGGCTGCATTGTCTTCCTCTGTGGACTGGTAAGGCTGCTCCCCACTCAGGGGGAGGTAATCAAAGAGCAAGCCAATCAGTTCATGTCAGAGACAGTCCCTGTTCCCCTTATTAGGGAACACACTTGGAGACTGAGCTGCCATGGGCTACATCTGTGCAGGGGTTCTAGGTTATCTCCATGAATGTCCCTTGGTTGGAGTATCAGTCTCAAAAAGACCACTGTGCCCAGATTTTTTGGTTCTGTTGCTCTCCTTGTGGAGCTCCTGTCATCTCCAGGTCTTACTATCTCCCCTTTCTTTCATAAGATTCCCTGCATTCCACCTAAAGTTTGGCTATAAGTCTCAGCATCTGCTCTGATACCCTGCAGGGTAGAGCCTTTCAGAGGCCTTCTGTGGTAGGCTCCTGTCCTGTTCCCTGTTTTCTCCCTCATCTGATGTCCATCCTCTTTGCCTTTCTGAGTGAGGATTGATTATCTTACCCAGGGTCCTCCTTCTTGCTTAGCTTCTTTAGGAATACAGATTTTTAGTATGTTTATCCTATATTATATCTAATATCCACTTATGAGTGAGTATATACCCTGTGTCTTTCTGCTTCTGGGGTACCTCTCTCAGGATGATCTTTTCCAGTTCCCACCATTTGCCTGGAAATTTCATGACTTCTTTGTTTTTTTATTGCTGAGTAATATTCCATTGTGTAGATGTACCACAATTTCTGCATTACACCTATCAGAATGGCTAAGATCAAAAACTCAAGTGACAACACATGCTGGAGAGGATGTGGAGAAATGGGAACCCTCCTCCATTGCTGGTGGGAATGTAAACTTGTACAACCACTTTGGAAATCAATCTGGCACTTTCTCAGACAATTGGGAATAGGGCTTCCTCAAGATCCATCTATACCACCCCTAGGCATATATCCAGAAGAGGCTCAAGTATACAACAAGGACATCTGCTCAACCATGTTTGTAGCAACCTTATTTGTATAGCCATAAGCTGGAAACAACCCAGATACCCCTCAGTTGAGGAATGGACTACAATCTTTTTCAATTATCTGTATTAGAGGTGTTAACAAAGCAAGTCACTTGGAGTAAGAAGGCAAGGTATAGCCGTGTCTGAAAGAGAGATCACCACTGGATATGAAAAGTTGAACAGCAATAGAGGAATGACTTCAAAGTGTTTTGGACTAGGTGTTGGTGACGCTGTAAACAGAGACAGTGAGAGGTTCACCTCACTTCCTGGAATAAGCACAAGCTCTTCCTGCAACAGTGATGCTCACTTGCATATTTGTCTCTTCTGATTGGCTGGGAGCCTCTCAAGGGCAAAGGAGTGCTTCCTTCATCATTGGATTCCCGGCAAAACCAGCAAGGCACATTTGAGGAGTTCAGTAAATAGTAACCACTATTATTATTATTAGACTTTCAAAAGTTGTGTTTTAGTGAATGCATGGATGACATACTTTTGACAGTGTAATGGTGACTTCTGAAGACTCCAGAGAGAATGATGAGAAATTGATTGAGACAAATGGCTTTGACTCTTTAGGTGAATTTATTTCAAGAAGAAGAAAAGTGACAGCTCCTGAGGGAAGACTAAATGCAATATGTGAGGGGACACAATAGCTGACCCAGTTTGGCTCCACAGCTAAAAGGCAGCCATGGGAAAGGTTTGAAAGCAAGAATAACACAGGAAATGAGTTCTGAAAAATCTAGCCATCTCAGTTGAGTCATCCTTAGGCCTGAAGAGACAGGAAACCTTTGCACAAAGAACACATCACTGTCTCAGATATAATAAAAGTTCTGGAATTAACCCCAGCTACACTTCTCTCCATTTACATTCTCTTTGTTAAATACAATTCACTTTATTTTTTTTTTTTTTAGAGAATGAACTTGAATGCAAGTTTTATGAAATATTTTATTTGCCCCGTTGAACAATAAAAAGAAATGTGGTGGTTAAACAATATTTTCTCCTATTGATCAAATTTCAATTACTTGGTTAAATCATTATTTGCATACATTTTTAAAAAGACAATACCCACGCACTGAAACAGATTCTTAGCAGAGAATGAAACATTTGTGTTTGAAGCATTTTACTCTTTGAGTATTTTTTTTACTTATTTCTAATAAGTGAAGCACACCATAAAAGCAATTAACACTTTAATTAAAGAATGATGCTTTTTCTAATAATCCAAGTGCTGATTGTTAGGCTTTATTTCCCTCTCCTCGTTGTTTCCTATATATTAAGCATTTTACAACACTGAGAGCTGAGAGATAAAATTAGTTGCATTGTTTCCTTCCCCTCTGACAACTTTGTGTCATGACCTTGAAGTCTGTTTTCTCTCCTTTTAACTGTCTTTGCTTATGTGTTAATATCTGGGTTACATTCAGCTTCAATTCACGCATCTTTTGTAGGATTTATGTCTGACAAATCATGAGACAATAATTTACTACCTGTCTTAGAATTTGAGAATAGGAAGATGTATATGTGAGTCAGCAGTAGCAAGGAAACCCTAAGAACTTAGAGAAATAGAAATCTTGGTCCCAAAAGAAATTATCAGATCAGCCTGCAGATGAGTATAAATAAGCAGCCATCTTGGAAATGCCTCTAAAGGTAATGGAGAGGTAGTGATGAATCAATGCTTAAAATCAACACGTATTTACTGTAGAAAAAGTTCTATTGGCAAGAGCTTATAAGAAAGTAAATTCTAAAAAGTAACTGTTTAAAGAAGGACAGTACTCCACAGATAAGACTCTAGCTTAGAGACGGATACATTAACTCTAGCTTAGAGACGGATACATTGAGGGCCTGATACCATAAAACATTTAAGACTGTCAAGTACCTTTGCTTTGAGCCCATGCCTAAGTAACATTTGATTAAAATATGATTTCCCCACCATTTTTCTATAAAAAGTGTTCATTTAAACAAGTAAGAAATTAATTTATAAATCAATAAATCAAGCTATAAGCTTTAAAGCAGTGGTTCCCAACCTTCCTAATGCTGTGAACTTTTAATACAGTTCCTCATGCTGTGGTAAATTATTTTTGTTGCTACTTCATAACTTTAATTTGCTACTTTTATGAATTGTAGCGTAAATATCTATGTGGTATAGTGATCTTGGGCAACCCCTGTGAAAGTGTTGTTCAACCCTCAAAGGTGTCTCAACCCACAGGTTGAGAACCACTGCCTTAAAGTCATAACTTTAGTATGTAGAACTCAGGTATTAAAGTCCAGTTCTTGGTGGCAGTCAGAGGCAGAACATCTGGACTTGCTCAGTTATAAACAATACTAAATACACACACACACACACACACACACAGACACAAAATGGGCCACGGGCTTTGGCAATTCTCTTTCAAGGCTTGTAAAAGACTGCAGTAGAGGTGTTCTGACCAAAGTCCTCACATTGTTGTTGAAGAAATGAAAGGTTGATATGATTCTAGCATGGCCATGTGAAAATTTGGTCTCTTTTCAGGTCTCTGTTCTTTCCATTGTACCATTGATAGGCTACCATCTTTGGAAAACTTTATAGATAATCTAACAAATCTCATCCAAATCATAGGGGTACAATAAAAGCTCATGGATTGTTTACCTGTCCAACAACAGCAGTTGCTGCATATGCATGCAATTGAATCCTCTCTGTTCTTTTCCTCTTTCTGAAGAATCAGGAAAGGTCCTACTGACCTACTGACATTCCATTTTCAACATCTAATTTCAAAGCTTTCCCAGTTCCTCCAAGTATGACCAATCACTTCCCCTTCTGTCCATTTGCACCTTCATTATGTACTTATCACACAACATTGAATACCTATGTACGTATTTATTGCCTATTTGTCTACCCCTGCATATGAGATTCCATCATGTATCAGACATGCAGGATTTTTTTTTCTAATAAGATAAAAGAGGGATAAAAAGAAAGGATGGGGTTGACAAGATCGATGTTTTGATGGCTTAGTAGGCCCAGTGCTTGCTATGTGCCAGACAGCATGAACTGGATCCCTAGAACTCATATAAATGTGAAAGGAGAAAATTGACTCTACAGTTCTGTCTTCTGACCTCCATATATACTGTGGTACAAATGTAACTATATACATAAATATGATGATGATGATAGTAATAAATATAAATTTGAAATAGTATTAAGAGGGAAGAAGCAAGATGTGTTAATGCATGCCTATAATCCCAGCACTTAGGAAACAGAGCCAGGAAGACTGACAAAAGTTCAAGGGCAGTTTAGTCTATGTAACAAATCCTAAGCTATCCAGGGCTGTATAGCAAGTTTCTATTAAAAAACAAACAAACAAACAACAAGAAAAAAAAAAGACAGAAAATTAAAAAAAGAGAGAAGCAAAGAATGAGAGGTTAGGAGTGAAATAGGTTGGAAAGAAGAAAAGAGAAACTTGATGCATCTTCCACGGACAGAGATTTCTGCTTTTTTAACATCTGATTCTACATGAAAAGAAAAGGAGTGCAGACAATATAAGCAGGACCACAAGTACAGCTTGGAAAATTCTTTAATTTTCAAGGCTTATTTGGATGCCCTGAGTTATCTTTCTTTATAATCGCCTTAAGCAGAATACAATTACAAATTATTAGAATTTTTTCACAGCCCTTGGTAGATTTTAATAGCAATACCCTTAGGACCCTGGAGGCACTGGTGGGGGGTGAGGTGGAGGATTCTTGCACATAGTTACCCAGATACGAATAGATAACCACATACTTTGGTTCTCCAAAGTGACCTCTTGTCAGAGCTGAAGGATAGTTGGTTCCAGTGGTAACAGAGAAGCTATATCCCTTGAACAGACGGGGAGGAATCAAAGTGTATGCTTGAGAAGAGGTCCTTATGACATTCAGTGTCAGAAACAACAGTGCATGTTAATCCAGCAGGGCTAATTCTAGTGTGGGGAGTGAAATATTATTTAATCAGCACGGCTTCATACATAATTCAATTAACTGCCTTCACTCATCAGTATTAACGAGAACAGGAGCCTGGATTAATGTGCAAAAGCCTCATAAAGGAGCTCCCAGTCTACCTAAGTGCTGCCAAAACTTAATAAAGTCCTGCCAATCAAACTCCAGTATCTGGACCCAATGCATCAGTGCACTGATATTACAAATTATCCCTAGCACTTCCCATTGTTTCCTAATTCTTTAATTATGCTGATATCTGCACTAAAATGTTTAATTAGTGTATGGGGGGAAAATGAGTAAGATTACTTGCTGCTTCCTTGACTATCAGTATTTAAAATCAAGTAAACAAAATCAAATTTTATTGCAAATAGTCTTAAATGGCAAGTTCAGCTTTTTAAAAACTTCTATGAATCTCAGGGATTTAACAAGCGTCAGCAAGTTGGCCTATGATCTAAAAGGCTGCTCTGAACTTTGAAAGATGCTAAGGAGGAAAAAATGTTCACAGTTTTCACTACCTTTCAGTTCAGCTTGTGAAATAGGGACTTTAATTTTTGCCCTATTCTCTCCTAAAGGCAGATATTAAACAAGAATAGAGATGATGACAGAGATCTTTACCTCAGACTTATACAATGAAATACTATGAGTGTGAATATTCTGTTCAAGTTCTTGTTTAGGTAGCTAGACAAGAATGATGCCTAGTGTTGGGGCAGAGAGATGACATCATGGGTAAAGTGCTTATTTCTCAAACAGGAAGACCTGAGTTTGGATCACTAGCATCTGCACAAAAACTTGGCTTAAGAAAATTAATTTGTAACTCTGGCTTTAAAAGAACAGAGACAGGGAGACTTCCCTGGAGCTTGAAGGCCAGCCAGTCCAGCTACCAAAGTGATCTCCAGATTCAGTGAGACACTCTGACTTAAAAATAAAAAAAGTGGTGGAGAAGCAATTGAGGAAGATGACAAACATCAACCTCTGACTTCCACACACATACACACACACACTCAGACAGTCAGACAGAGACAGAGAGATAGAAACAGAAACAGAGAGACAGGCAGAAACAGTGTGACACAGAGCGATAGAAACAGATGAGACAGAGGGAGATAGAAAAGCGAATACACACACAAAGCATACATCTGTAACTATGCAAAAGGCCTAGTGTTTTGAAGCTATGCTAAACTGTGAATATATACAAGATATTGACAGATCAAGATGTTGGAAAAATAATGGTGATGATAAGTGATGAGGTTGACAATGTTGATAATGAGGATGATAGACTCCACTATTTTTCCTTTCACTTTTTACCAGGACAGTATACAGTTTATTTCACTTGTAAGCCTATAAGAGAGAATTTTGAACTCTATTTCTATGACAAGTGAAATGAAATACACAGATATATGAGGACAGTGGTTGTCTTGAAGAAGGGGGAAAATAACAGGATGGGAACGTTCACAAAGTCTGAATCAACGTCTTTAAAAACTGGAGTGCGACTAGCACACCAACACTCTCGGAATATGAGCAGTAAAGAGTCAAATATTTTACTTCTGTGTATGACTGAAAAACTTTACAATAAAAGTAAAGAGCACCTTGCTTTCAAGACTCGAGGAATGGTCTGTGAAGTCAGGGTACGGAGAGATGAGTGAACTTCTAGAAAGAGTGGAGCCTCTGGAACGTTTCCTAGAGATGTTGGTGCCATCTGTCACCAGAATAAGGCCTTTTGTTAAACACTGTTCTTGGCATTGCCTTAGATGCCAAAGAAAGAAATTAAACTGGCCCAGAACTTCTCCTAGGGATGTTCATGATATAGTTTTGGATAAGTAAGTGGAGCAGAGCATTGCATAGAGTGTATGCAATGAGCGTAGAGTGTATTTGAAGGGAAATTGCATTTTAAAGTAAGACGACATTGGTGAATAGACGTTGGAAAATCTAAGAAGTGATAATAATGTTAAGTCCTCAAAGCATCTTATTAAGTTGGAAAATAACTTCAGGAGAATAGTGGTGTGATATGTGCCAAGTTCTGCATCATTTTATTTTATTTTTCACTTTCTTTTCTAATTAATGACATCAGAAACTGGGAATGAGTGTGGATAAAAATACTATTTTTTTTAAAAGACGGGTCTTATGTATCCAGGATGGCATTAACTCACTCCATAGATGACAATGACATTGAATGTCTAAGCTCCTTGCCTCTTCTTCTAGGGTACTGGGGTAACAGGGATGTAAGACAAAGTCTGATTTATGAACTGCTAAGGATTGTACCCAGTGCCTCATGTATGCTAGGTAAACATGCTAGCAACTGATCTATATCTCTATCCCAAACACCACATTATCTATGAAACCTAGATTAAGAGTGGTTATCTAGTTAAAGGTTAACCCCACTAAACATACACTCTTCTTTTGTTTGTTTGGAACAGGGTTTCTCTGTGCAGCTTTGGCTGTCCTGGACTTGCTTTTTAAACCAGGCTGGCCTTGAACTCACAGAGATGCACCTGCCTCTGCTGCCCTTAGTGCTAGGATTACAGATGTGTACCACCATACCTGGCTTGAACATACACTTTTTAAGCAAGTTCAAGAGTCTAAGTAACTTGCCTAGGAACACACTGTTCGGGGATAGTGAAAATGCATACGTACAATAGCCATCACTACACTTCATTAGAAAAAAAAAAAAAAGACAGAATCTTCTGCCTACTTATGGAATCTGTTTTGAGGGGACAGACTAAGATATTTTTTGTGTCAGGTGTTTTTCTGACATGGTAAAACCTCCTTGAAAAAGCAGGTGGATGCCGCAAGAAGCTTGAGCATCTAGAAAGAAGCACACTCCCCACGAATCGACATCTTTAAGAATATCCGAGCCTCCTTAGTAGGTACAAGTGAGAAACAGTTACAAATGAGAACTGTAAGTTTTCTAAAGACAAGCCATATTAGCCTTAGAAGTATAACCAGGATTAGAATGATTAGATTATAACAGAAGTCAGGAAAATATACAGATGACCCTTAACAGATGTTCAATGAAATTTATTATCATTTAAGTATCAAGAAAGTGGCTATTGCAATTTAGTTGTCCAGAGGCTGGATATAACAGCTCAGCAATTATAAGCCTTGGCAGCTCTTCCAGAGGACCCAGGTTCCATTCCCAGCATCTACATGACAGCCCATAACCATCTGTAATTCTAATCCAGGAAACCCAATGCCCCCTTCTGATCCATGGGTACTGCATGCTCTTGGTGCACACAAACATACATGCAAACAAAACATCCATACACATGAAATAAAAATAAAGGAAGAAATTAGATTTAGGGATCCAGCATCATACATCCTTCTCCTAAATCTACCTTCTTGACATTTAAATGTTTCTTATAATTTATATTTGTAGAACTGAGACAAGTCGAATAAAATTTGTATTTTGAGAACCTCAGTAAGAAATATGGTTGGCAAAAGTTAAGTTTGAATATTATAAACTTTCATAGGCAACTATTAAAAATCAGTGTGAAGTAACAGTCATAAAATTGACATCTGGAATGTGTTTTGATTACTGCCAATCACTCAATAGAAATATGTCTACAAGCATCCATACATTAAGAGTCATAAGTAATGGAAATTTGCATTATACACACATCTATGATCCTAGCACTTGGGAGTTGAATTGAGGATCAGGAGTTCACGGTTGTTCTCAGCTACCTATCAAGTTTGAGGCTAGCATGGGCTACGTACAGGTGGTAGATCAAAAACAAACAAATAAAATTAAATTAAAAAAACAGATAAAAGAAAGAGAATGCCACTAACATACATTCCCCACCTACACCTTAAATGATTGCTCACCAACAGAGTACCCTGTAGACTCAAGAATGTCTGTTGTTCACTCCCATGATCATAAGGTTTCTGGGGATCTGAACTTCCCAGTATTACCTGGCATTAAGACAGAGATCCCCTTATAACTGAGCATATACCACGTGTGTCTTCCTGCTTCTGGGATACCTCAGGATTATCTTTTCTAGTTCCCACCGTTTGCCTGAAAATTTCAGGATTTTCTTGCTTTTAATTGCTGAGTAGTATTCCATTGAGTAAATGTACCAAAATCTCTGAATCCATTCTTCAGTGGAAGGACATCTGGATTGTTTCCAGATTCTGGCTATTATGAATAAAGCTGCTATGAACATAATGGAGCAAATATCCTTGTTGTATGGTTGAGCATATTTTGGATATATGTCTAGGAGTGGTATAGCTGGATCTTGAGGTAGCACTATTCTAGTTTTCTGGGAAAGCACCAGAGTGTAAAAAGTGGCTGTACAAGTTTATTTTCCTACCAGCAGCGGAGGAGGGTTCCCCTTTTTCCGAATCCTCTCCAGCATGTGTTGTCACTTTAGTTTTTGATCTTAGCCATTCTGATGGGTGTAAGGTGAAATCTCAGGGTTTTGATTTGCATTTCCCTGATGAGTAGGGATGTTGAACATTTCTTTAAATGTTTCTCTGCCATTCATATTCCTCTATTGAGAATTCTCTGTTCAGCTATGTAACCCATTTTTTAATTGAATTACTTGGTTTGTTGCTGTTTAACTTCTTGAGTTTTTTTATATATTCTGGATATTAGCCCTCTGTCAGATATAGGGTTGGTAAAGATCCTTTCCCAGTCTGCAGGCTGTTGTTTTCTTCTGACAACAGTGTCCTTTGTTTTATAGAAGCTTTTCAGTGTCATGAGGTCCCATTTATTGATTGTTGATTCTAGAGGCTGGAGATAACCTAGAACCCCTGCACAGATGTAGCCCATGGCAGCTCAGTGTCCAAGTGGGTTTCCTAGTAAGGGGAATAGGGGCTGTCACTGGCATGAACTCAGTGGCTGACTCTGTCATCACCTCCCCCTGAGGGGGGTAGGCAGCCTTGCCAGGCCACAGAGGAAGACAGTGCAGTCAGTCCTGATGAGACCTGATAGGCTAGGATCAGATGGAAGGGGAGGAGGTCCTCCCCAGTCAGTGGACTTGGAGAGGGGCATGGGAGGAGAAGAGGGAGGGAGGGTGGGATTAGGAGGGAGATAAGGGAGGGGGGTACAGCTGGAATACAAAGTGAATAAATTGTAATTAATAAAAAATAAAATAAATTTAAAAATAACAAAAAAGACAGAGATCATATTCCTTGCCTGGGAGAAGATCTTAATTCAGAATTCAATGTACTGTCCCATGATTATAAGCTGAACCATTAGATATCATTTGCTCAGCCTCATCTCACCACTCCAAACAAGCAGCGTGGGCACCATCTGCCTACTTGTTGGAAACGTTCCACTGAGCAGGGACAAGATGGGGAGTGATACTACACTTCTTGCAAGTCACAGTGCTGACCATCTGCGGACCACACTGTGGACAGTGAGGTTTCAGAACCACTCTATTTACAGCGGTGGGCACCAGCCGCGTGTAGCCAAGAATCACTTGCAATGAGTAAGAATTTAAACGCACCACGGGGCCTGACGGGATGACTCAGCATGTAAAAGTGCTTGCCATGCTTGCCTGACGACCTGAGATTGATCCCTGGAGTCTCTAATCCCAGCACTGCTACAGGAAACGAGAGGCAGAGACAGGAGAATCTCCTAGAAGCTAGAAGACCAGATATCCTGAAGCACACAACACACAGAAACAACAAGAGAAATTGTGTAATTATGTGCACACACACACACACACACGCAAGCACACATGCATGCATGCATGCGCTCGCCCTCAATTAATTAAATAGCTTAAAATGTGCTAGTTTGCATTTCAAAGACTAGAAAAAGGTTAAATAGCTCATTAATGTTCTCTGTACTGCTCTATGTTGAAATTGGAACACTTTGGATATTCTATATAAAATACTATAATTTTAATATTATTAATAAGAGAAATGAATTATTAAAATTACTTTCACCTGTTCCTTTTAACTTATCTTCACTGTACTTGCTAGAAAAATTTAAATTACACACTCAGCTCAAACTGTATTTCTATTAGGTGGGGTTGCACTTACATGCTTTTCCCAGCATGTTTCCTGGTAACATGGCTCCCTAAAGGATTTACTTGTGGTGGGGAGCTTATGTAAAAAAGTAGGGATGGGGAAAAAAAAGATATGCTTGAGTAAGAGTAAGGGTCATGATACCTTTCAAACAACTTTCATTTCATTTCTTATTTCCGCAGTGTTTATACATAAGCTGCAAAAATAGATCTGGAAGGTGGAAAGAGAACACAGAGATGAAATCACCCATGAAATGGCTTTACAGTAACAACTATTCTGGTTTATATTTAACCACTCAAGTCGGTGCTGGAGTTTGCTTGTTTGCACTGTGGGAGGCGGAACCCTAAGCTTCACACAGCCTAGGCTAGCATGCCCCTGCTGAGCTGCGCCTCCAGCCGTTAATACAGTTTTAAATACATTTCTTCAATCTGTCTGCACTGGAATCTGGAAACCACCCTTTCCCCTTATTTGTCCCTTCCCGCTGCTGCATTTAGTATTATTGCCTGATTTCTCCCCATCTTCCTCCTCCATTGGACTTCTGTATTCACAAAGTTTCTCGGAGTTCATGTCATAGAGTCATTGTTTTTAAAGTGACGTCTCTGGACAGAGACATTTCTAAAAATCACTTTACATTCTCAGTAGTTGCACACGATGATTTGACGCGAAAGCCAGGTGGATTTTCAAATAAGACTTGATGGATAGTGCACCATCCCTAAAGCGTCCTCTCCTCCCTCCTGTCCCCTCACAAAATCACTGATTCACTCATTCAATCAGCTAACATCTCATTGTGTTTACTATTTAAGTGAACTATTATGTATGAAAAAAAATTTCAAATCATACAATAAAGTGTTCTATATTTCTATCATGTGTTGCTGCTTTCTATCATGCAGCCCTTCCTCAGTTAGACCCGTTTTCTGTTCTGTTTTTCTTGCTCTGAAGAACCTCTTTCGGCATGTTTTTCTTGCTCTGAAGAACCTCTTTCAGCATGTTTTTCTTGCTCTGAAGAACCTCTTTCAGCATGTTTAGGTCTTTGGATATTGAATCCCATTTGTGCCTTTTGAATTTCAGCCTCCATTGTTTGTGTCTCTCTCCTTGTTACTTTATTAGGAATACGGATTGTCCCTTTATCTTTGTATTATTGTTGCCAGTAATACTTTCTTTTTCTCACAGAATAAAGCAGTGGTTTAACTGCTGAAATCCAGGTTTTCTTGTTCTTTGTTTTTCTTAGGCAAATAGGAGCTGCTGCGTGAATACCGAATGTATCTAGAGCAAGTCTTCACTCATTCTATTTTCTGATTTTCCTAAACCCTCCTAGGTTATGATTTACTGATTTATTTTTTCTAAATTCTCACTGAGTAAAGCTTAGGCTGTATTTCATGAGCTAAGGATGTCATACTTTAGTCATTTATAGCCTTTAGTGAGTTTAATTTCCTGATAGACGAACTAGCAGAGAAATTTTAAATCTAAGCAGCTAGTTATGGTTGTCTCTGTCCTAATTAGTTCTATCATTTTTACTTTAATGAAGGCTTTTGTGACCAAGATTATATAGTCAAGGGTTGCAAGCATTTTACCAGTACAGAAGCGAAATGCATGTTAATGGTAGAGAATCATATATGTGTACAAACACGGATAATAGGTTAAGTCTAGTGATTTTATATACACATATATAAACTATATATGTATAAGCATTTAATAGTAATTGAGTGTTTACATGTGTTTTGAGTGAGCACATATGCCACAGCATGCCTGTAAAAGTTGAAGGAACCATGTGGGAGGCAGTTCTGTTCTCTCACTGTGGGTTCTGGGGATCGCACACAGGTCATCTGTCCATCAGGCTTAGCAGCAAACACCTGCACCCCTTAAGCCATCTTAATGTCCAACTGCATTAATTATATTGTTAACTTGCTCCATTTTCTTTTTTTGCATTGTATTTTCTCATTCAAAAACTAAGAAAGTGTATGAAATTTTTGAGCAATTTTTTTTCTATTCTTCCTAAAATTTATATATGTCTTTGTGATTTTGCTGTAGATATTTCGGTGTTGTATTATTTGGTACATGAATGTTGAAAGGATTTTTTTTCCACTTTTTTTCTATTCACCCTAAAATCCACATGTCTTTGTCATTTTGCTGTAGATATTTCAGTGTTTTATTATTCAGTACATGAAAGTTGAAAAGACTTACATTTCCAATCTTGCTTTTACCCATGTAATTATCTTCTGTTTTACTTTAGTGGGTTTTTATTCGGCTCACATTTAACCTTGTTTATCTTTTTATGTTGTGACATTTTAAAAGTCTTTTGTTTGTCTGTTTGTTGATCTGCATGTTTTTCCATCGCGATGCTCCATGAAATGTGGATGTAGAATTGTAGACAGGCAGCTAAATCGTGATTTTATGTCTTACAGCATCACAGTCTATTGAGAGTCATAGAGTCATTGGGGATAGAAAGATGACTTTGAGGGTAAAAGTGCCAAACACGACAGTCTGAGCTTTATCTCCAGAACTCACATGGTAGAAAGAAAGAACCAACTCCACAGTCTTGATGTCTGAGCTCTGCATGTGCTTCACACTCATGCACAAAAACATGGAAGTGTGAACACACATGCAAAAGTGCACACACACACACATAAACACACATACACACAGAGTAAATGTAAACAAAGATTTTAAGAATTTAGGGGAAGCAGGGCTATGGTGATGCATGCCTTTAATCCCAGCACTCATGAGGCAGAGGCAGGAGGATCTCTGTGGGTTCAAGGCCAGCCATCTACCGAGTTAGTCCAGAACAGCCAGGACTGTACTCAGAGAAATCCTGTCTCATAATAATAATAATAATAATAATAATAATAATAATAATAATGTGGTATGCTCATTGAAACACACAGTATGCAATATCCATGCTAATTAAGCTAGTCTGCAAGAAGAGACTTGAGTTAGGAATATTGATCAAGGAGAATAAAAGTCAGGACACTCTCACCAAGGCAGTGGAAGGAACTTTTGCACCTTGTCTGGAAATCTTCCCATCAGCTGGCAGTAGCACCACTGTTCAGTTCTCTTGATTTATTGTTAGAGAACCTTATAAAAGTTGTGTTTTCTGATGTGAGAGAGTGGGAGTAGCAACCCTGACCTGCTAAAGCGTCTTGTAGCTGGGGCTTTGTTTGTCAGAGTGTTATCTAAGTATAGTACCCATGTTAGTACCCTTCTCATGTTTGATGTACAGCCACAAGCAGTGTCTTATTTTATCTTGCTTTTGCATAAGGTTTCAAATCGATAAAAAGCAAACTCATAAAAGGTGAAATATATGTATAGTTACCTGGCAGAAAACTAGCTTAGCTGGGAACCATGAAAACAAGTTCTGTCCCCATTGTCAGAGTTCTTTAAGTGAAATGTATGATTGCATTCCAGAGACAAGGAAGAGGCACTTTCACTACAGGTAATTTATTGTGATTTCCATGGTGCTTTTGATATTGCACGGGATTCTGGAAGAAATCAATCAAATCATCAGAAAGAATGATATGAAAGAGTGGGTACATTAATCTCCATTTGTTTTTTTAAAACAGAAAGAAACAGCATTTGTGATGGCAGCGAACACACTCTGTTTTGGATGTCCCAGAATAGAATACAGATTGAAAAGTATACTGCTTTGCCCTTGCCGTGGGAGCTGACAGGGAACATCTGGACATTTAGCTTCTCCACAAATGGCTCCCTCGACTAAGGAAGACCAAAGAGATAATACAAAAGACTTTGGTATGGAAGAAATATAAAAATAATCTATCATTGCCTATTGCAAAACCAAAAGTAGAGTCAAAGGTGTAAAATCAGATTTGGCCAGAGTTAAAGGGAAGGTTGCTATGGAAGACTAGTCAGGTACCAAACAGGAAAAGTTGACTCAAACAAAGCTGAAAATATTTTTTAATTTTTTTGTTTCATTTATAGAAAAAAGATCCATACACTATTTTAATGTATTTCCCTCCCCTCAATTCCTTCCAGATTCTCCCATTTCCCCAACTCTCTACACTCAATGTTATGTTCTTTCTTTCTTTCTCACTTTCTAAATAAATAAACAAACAAACAAAAAACTAAACCCCACAAAAAATGAAAATCAAAACCAACAAGAAAAAAACTTACAAAAAAATGAAATAAAAGCCCACCTCACCCCCACACACAAATGGAGTTTATTTCATGTTAGCCGACTACTTCTGCCTGCCCTGATGTTTGGGTTTAGAAGAATTGAAACTCCATTGGGGAAAATTGATTTTCCCCTTACAGGTGACCATAAATTTTTTGGTTAGTTTCTTGGTTAGGGGTGGAAATTTGTGTTCATTAAACGCCTCTCAATGCTGGGACCCTATCTTGATTGGACCTGGGTAGGGTTTATGAATGCTGTGACAGTCTTTGTGAATTCATACGTGTATCATTCCTGTTATGTTCAGAAGACACTGTTTTCTTGGTGTCATCCTTCTCCTCTGGCTCTTACAGTCTTTCCATCTCCTCTTCACAGCTCCCTGAGCCTTGAGGGGAATGATTTGATGATGGCATCCCACTTAGGACTAAATGCTCCAAAACGTCTCACTCTTCATCCTGTTGTGGGTCTCAGTGTTAATTTCCATCCATTGCAGGAAAAAACTTCTTTGATGTGGCCTGAGTGAGGTACAGGTCTATGGGTATCACAGTACGGCATTAGGAGTCATTTTACATATTTTACATTGCAAAATAATAGTAGTTGTTTTATTCCTAGGCCCATATCTATACAGTCTCAGGCTCTTGGCCACTTTAGCATTATCAAGTATAGAGTCTGTCTCATGGAATGGGCCTTAAATGATAATAATAATAATAAATTATAGGTTGTGGTTACATCCATAACACTTTTGCCACTATTGGACCAGTATATCTTGCAGGCATGTCACTGTTGTAGGTCACAGGGTTTGTAGCTGTGCAGTATCTATCCATGGTTACCTTTCTCATCCAGTAGTGTGTTAAAGGCCTTCCAGTAGCATGAACACTCGTCAGTACGGATGAAGCTTCTAGTTAGGGACGAGCTCAACATCTCTGTGTTTGGTGACATAAGCGAGTGTTATAAGTGCCTCTAGCAAGAGGGCCTTGTCTTCCGGTTGTAGAAAGCAACTAATAAATCAGAGATTCTTAAACCCAAAGTATTTTCATGAAGTTGACACTGAATCAGGTTACAGGGAAGGTGTCTCCAAATCTATGTTTCAAACCATTCCTGATCCTTCACCACACAGTTATTTGGTACGTAGAACTGGCCAAACCAGACACTTACAGGTTAATACTACAAAGCAGAACATCTCAAGAGTCCCCCTTTCTCTTGGGGAAAGGAGTGACATGAAAACATCTATTTCGTATAACTAAAAAGTTCAAGATTATTGTACTGGGGGAAAGTGTCCTTGCAGGTGTGAGTGAATAATGCAGCTTAAATCCAGGTGAGAAAACAAACAAAGGAAACATTGCCAACAAAGGTACATGCAGGTAGGAGAATGAAATGTCTAGAATAGCATGCAGAGTTCAGAGTAAACCTTGAACTTATGAATTAAATAAGATAAAATTAGAACACAAGAAGCAAGAGGGGTCCTTCAGAATTTTCTAACTTAACCCATTGCCCTTGAAGGTTGGAATAAATCCGCACAATCTACACATTGAATTTCCTCCCACTTTTAACTCATGGACACCTTTCACTCAATACCAAAGAGCTTATTGGAACATGGGCCATCTTCATAGATCTTAACTGCACAAGTGACTAAGACGCCAAATACATCATGGTGGTTTATATCAGGGTATTTCTTAGTCCCCTGTTGGCATGTCCACTCCACAGGAGTGGTGGAGTAGGTGCCTAGTAGGTATGCGGGCAAGTGCTAAAAATTAGCAGTCTCTGGAAGACACAATACTTGCTTTAGGCATGGTATTTCTTTGCTATCCATCAAACTACTGTAGTCCCCTCTGTGAAATAAATGGGAGAAAACGAGAAGGAGTTTTACTGCCTGACAATAACTTATAAATTAAAATTCATTCTTAGGAATTGAGTTCCACATCTGTTATTTCTGCCATCTATAATCTAGAATGAAAATTTTCTTGCAAGTGTGTCCTACATTCCTAATACTTTTACATAGTATTTTCACACCAGTGTGAAATATCTTAGGAAAAAAAATATATAATGTTTATAAATTTAGTCTGTATTTTTATTTTAACTTAATACTTTAAATTTTTGTTTTTATTTGTGTGTGTATCTGTGTACACACCCTCGTGTCTACAAGCCATTTGTGTGCAAGTGCCTGCAGAAGCTGAAGGAGATAATTTCAGATCTCCTGAAACTGAAATTATGGGATTTTGAGCCACCCAGTACAGGTACTGGGAACTGAACCCAGGTACACTAGAAAAACAGCAAACACTCTTAACCTATGAGATGACTGTCTAGTTTCCAGAACTCACTCCTTCTTAACACGTAGGGAAGATCATTAGTCTTAAACGTTTAATCAGAATGATCAAACTAATTTCATCATGGTCTTGGCAGCAGGAGTGAACAGAAACTCATTGCCTAGGGAGGGCAGAAGTAAACATCAGCTTTTATTACTCATTATAGGTAGAGCCGTGAAAAACAAATGGAGGTAAAATTTATGTGCACTAAAATGCATCCACCTGAACTGTAAAGTTCAGTGAATCTTGACAAATAAAAACATATATATAATGCCCCATCAACTTACGGAGTACTTTACCTCTCCAAAATGTGTTATTTGTACCTTCCCAGTCCATCACCCCATGCAGAGGTAACTAAGACTCTGGTTCCTTTCATTATCGATTTGTTGTGGCTCTTCAATACCGCCACACAATGGAGACGCCAAGTGTATACTCTTTAGTTTTTATTTTGGTCTTCATTCTCACCGTTGTCTTAGTTGTTTTTTCTTCCTCCTCTTCTTCCTCCTCTTCTTCCTCCTCCCCTCCTCTTTCCTCCTTACTTCTTGACTTTAAATTTTCCTGTAGTCATTGAAAGTAAAAAAAAAAAAAAAAGTAACATTCTATGATAAATATTTTAGGTTTTACCTCTGATTTTAGTACATCATTTTCATAAACAGATGATATTTTTAAACAGGATTTTTCTTTTGTTCCCTAAGCAATTTATGCTTTATCACAGTAAAGTCCATTTATCTGTTGAGGAGCCTGTGTTTTCCAGTAGTTGGAGCTTTAATGTCAGGCTCCTCTGAATAGTCTCCACAGCAACTCTCCTATTCCACTCTGTATTACCAACAGTAACATTAGTAATGGCCACTCTTGTGTCTCCTCTACAACCCTATACACCTATCAATCTCCAAATGTCACGTCCTTTATATGATTCATGTCTTATTTTTTTATTATTTTGTTCCGTTTTATTTCCTACTTCTACATATCTGTGTATTTTATTCTACAAGACTGTAAGTGATACGACATAAATAACCACATTTTAGAATTACTTTTACTGACCATCAATGCTGAACAGATGAATAGAAAGTCTTAAAAATCAATAGAAACACAATCAGTGTTGGTAAAATAAAGACAATTCATTAAAAGTGAGAGGTCTGTGAAATTTTCACGTCTAATTTTTATAATTTCTAAGAATGTGCGACATCCTTTTAATGTGTACTGTACCATGATGCGTTGCCGAAATAGGTCTCAAGTACACTCTCCTTCTGTGTAGAAATGAGTAAGAGAAGCTCTTATCAGCAAGGGATACTGTATCAAGGACAGGCTATTTGTAAAGTGGTGGAAGTAGAAAATTTAAAACTATCCCCATAAATATTTTTAAAGAGCTGGAACACTGAGTTATTCTCTGTTTTTCACTATTAATGAAAGATGATAACTACAGAGTGCCTTTCACTCTCATGCTAATAGGGTGAGGAAAGCACAAATTCTGCTAAGCAAGTGGAAATTTTCCATAGCTGCCTTCAGAAGGATCATTCCCCAGGAGAATGTTGAACGCTCTTTCTCCTGTGAGAAAAAAGAAAAAAATAAAAAAAAAAAAGGTTAGGTTTTCTAAAGAGTCTTTCTATAAGAAGTGATTTGCATTTTCCAGACTGATACAGTTTTGACTCCTTACGCTCGAGGACAGTTACAAATATTATCTCTTTAAGCATTTTGTGCTTTTCTGGGAAGAAATTTCTCAGTAGAAGGCTGATATGATCTTTGGCTCCTGAGTTTATGCAGATAATGAGCACAAGGTTACCCCTTATGTATATGAAGCTATAAGTTCACAGCTGCCTGTAAAAATGTAAATATTGTAATCTCTACTTCTAGGCTCTTATTACTGTTTTCAGATTATTAACCAAATTTGGTTCATAATTATTTAACCAAAGGTTAATGCACTGTCCTAGACGAAGCTACTATATCATTTCTGGAAGCTGTCTAACAATGTTGAAAGGGTGATCTAAAGTTTCCACCTGAAATGCAGAACTACTAGTAAATGAACCCCAGTTACTACTTAATAGCCAAGCAAATTCGGAATGTGCACGTGCCTGGTGCAAGCAGGTAGGCTTTCCCCATTTTTTTAAACCATTTGTCTCTCATCTTTTCCTCCCAGATTAGAATCTACCTATTTTTAGGGATAGAAGTACAGCTAAGAAGTGGAGCACTTGCATATCACAGGTGAAGGCGTGCAGAGGGAGGGAAAAAAAAGAAGGAAGGAAAAAGAAACATTCACCTGTCCATCTATTTTCATTGTTCGCTCCTTGGACCTCTCAACCTCTCTGTTTTATTCCTAGAATGTAGATGCTTTATCTTTTAATACAAATATCACTCTTCCACTAAGGAGATGTCTCAGTCAATAAAGTGCTTTCTGTACAAACACACAGACCTGAATTCAACCAACTGGATGCACACATGCCAAATCCAGGCATGACGGGACGTGCATGTCATTCCAGACATGGAAAGTCGGAGCCAGGATTCTCCAGGCTTCCTGGTCAGCCAGTCTAACCTCATAGGCAAGTCGCAGGTTCGGTGAGAGATGCTGCCTCGAAACGTAGAGAGCGATTGAGGAAGGCACCAAATGGTGACCTCTGGCCTCACCTGCGCATACACCCACGGATGCATGCACACACATGAACACACACGTATGAAATGTTACTTTAATTTTAAGAGAAACTAGCGACAGAGCAAACGCATTTTATCTGTGTCTTGAGATCAACTGAGTGCAGAAAAACACGAATACTTTCTGTAAGGATTTTTGCAGCATGAAGGGCCAAGGAATTCCACAAAATCACACCATGCAACAGAAATCATTGGAGAGGTTTAAGTGGCAGCAAAAGGCTGCCTCTAAGCTGGGGTGGAAAGGCTCCTGCATGCAGGAAGAATAAAGGACCCTTAGGGACTGCGAAAATATGTCTCATTTGGCAGCTGGTGGTGACGTGACCGCTGGGAAGCTGGGTCTCTGAAGGCTGGCTGGAGGAGCTGGCTGGTTCTGGAATGTAGGTGGTTCTCATTTTGCCAAGACTTTCATAGTAAAACTTAAAAGACTTTTGGAGCAGTTTCTCTTAATACCTTAGGCAAGGCTAATGAAGTCATTCCTCAAACTCACTGTTTAACGGAGGATAACGTCTGACTTCTGATCCCCCTCTTCCTATTGTGATCAGATCACAGCCGTGTGCCTCCATACCCAGGAATGGTTATCACCATTCTCTGTGAGATAATATGTCAACAACTTCTCAACAGGACAAATACAGGGGCATCTTTGAATCCCTCTAAAAAAAAATCACCACGGGGGGAAATAGAATCAGCTTTCCCTCTGTGGAAGCCATACAGGATAAAATTTAAAGTATGCCGAAGGAGTAGTTACTGGTTCAGATTTTTGGCTTCTCATTTTTCTCCCTTACACATGTGAATAAATTAAAGTTCATATAAACAAAATACTCCTTTTAATTTCTGGAGCACTCCCACACCACCCCTCCCCAAGGGGGAAAAGAAAAGTCTTTTCGGGTAATTCACTCTGATTTTGATATGTATTATAAATCCACACTCCCATAAGATTAAGTTGAAGAATAAGACTTTGTAGATATCATAAAAGGATATTTGAGAAGATTGTTCTTCTGTGGAATTTAAATGAAGTAAAGACTTAGCCCGGGTAGCTTGGAATTGGACAAATTCTCCCCCAGCCTTGCATAGACTCCCTTTAATTAAAGAGTCTATGAAGTCTCTATTCATAGAACAAAATCTGCATTGGCCTGAAGTGCGTCTTCCATCTCTCTCCTTCCTACTTGTCAACTAGCGATTTATGAGTTCCTGTTATTCTACAGACAGCCCACACCTTCTTATGCTTTGCTGCTCCTCTGAACCCAGTGCTCCCAGTCCTCCCATTGTCTCTCCACAGTGGAAGACCGGAGAAGCGAAGGGCTAGAAAGTATTTTGCCAGAGCATAGCATTCTTACTCAAGTCTCTTGCTTTCCTCGTCTTCCTTTCTCCCACTCCTTCTGCCATCCCTTCCTTTTTTTTTTTTGTATTGATTTTGTTGTTGATACTATTGAGACAAGGTTTTATGCATCCCAGACATTGACTCCCCCACCCCAATAAGTAATGAAGGATGACCTTGAATTCATGATCCTACTGCCTTTGCCTCTGAAGTGCTTGGAACCTGTTGGTCATTATCACACCCAGTTTGAGCAGTGCTTGGGCTTGAACCCTACAAGCTAGGAATGGGCTCTGCCCACTGAGTTTCATCCCAGACCATTTCCTGCTCATCTTTTCTTCTGTCTGGAATGGACATTTCTGTTAGTTTCCTAACTCATAATACACACACACACATCTTTAAAGATGACTTTATTTCTTTTTATTAAGTGTTGCTATTTTAATCAATGAAGGTTAGATCACCTCCTAGGACCCAGGAGGTATTCAATAAATATCCATCTGGGTGGAAAAATGAATATTTGAGTTCAAGTAAGAATAGAACTGTTTCTATGCACCTATATTGCTCCCTTCTGTGGCTTTCAGCAGACTAGGAAAGGCATTTGATGCGGCACTGTTCTCTTCTAAGACATGTAACTAGTTGCACATTTCAAAATTCAAAGAAGACATCAAATTACAGGCAAAATGCAAAGCTGACTGTGGTAGAGTGCAAAGGAGACTCCAACTCATGTGGAGAAATCCCACCTCTCCAGTTACACAGCGCCACAACCTGGGTACATTCCTGAAAACAGACAAGCAGCGATTTAAAACAGGAATAACATGCTTTGTGAGATACCATGACATACGTAAAGTATTAAAAACAATACCTCTCTCTCTCTCACAGGAGGTAAGTGGGAGATATACATTTGAATGTATGGCGCCTATACGTGAACACTGGGTCCCCATCCTGTGGTGCAGTTTAGGAAGGCTGTAGAACCTTAGAACCTGTCGTGGGGTCATGTCTTATGACATGATCTCTCCCTCTCATATGTGCTCTTAAAATGATACACTATGCCACATGATCCTTGCCAGAGCAGACTCAGAACCAGACTGTTGAGCCAAAAAAAATTTAAAAGAAAAACTTTTTTTAATAAGTTAGCCAGTATATATTTCTGTCAGTCAGTTTTGATAGATCCGTAGTCATAAAACTACCATGAAGATTAAGATATGAACCACAGCGCTCACAATCTCCTGACCCCCCCCAGTGCCTTCCCTTTGTCTTTGTGATTGTCACTAACATTTGACAACTACCTGTCTATTTCTACGTGTTACATATTCCACAGAGTCATAAAGATGAAACTTCATAATATAAACATTTTATCCTGGCATTCTTCAGATGCATAATTTATCCGCAATTTATCCATAGAGCTGCATGTGACAGTTTAATCCCGTCACTGCAAACAAACAAGAGGTGCCTCTTGGCCAGGGCTCTGCTTCTTGTGTAATTGCGATGCAAGTTTGGTTTAGTTGTGACTCTCAGACACATAATGAGAAGCTCTTCTCCTCCTTGTTCTCCATGATGTCTCTCATCCACTCCCCCAAGGGCTCCCTTCTCTATTCTGTTCCTTTGTGATTTGATTCAACTTTAGGAAAAACCATGAGAAATAAAGAGAGAATATAAATGAGGGCATTCACACATTTGCTCCAAAACCCCAAGGACCCTGCTTTCTGGTTCCCCTATTAAGAAAGACCACCATTCACCTGTTATTAACAAAAGGCTGGAATGGTGTGCTCCAGGCCCAGGACAAGTAGCCTCAGGTTCTCCCAGCATTCCTCAGTCCCTACCGGTTGCCTTGTGTGGCTGGCAACTCTCTACTGGCAACCCTCTACCCTGAACTTTCCAGGGCAGGGGCTTCCCCTCCTCCTCTTGACCATGTAATCTTGACATTTTGGAGCTCTTACTTTTTCCTCTCTCTCGCTTACCCCCTTGCATGGCAACCAAGAGCTGCTTCCAATGAACCTAAATTTATATACTTTAACTTGTCTTACATGAGAAGCAGCCCAAGTTCCTCATTTTTTTTTTTAATTATAGAAAAAGGGAGGAATGTTAGTATTTTGGCAGCCTGCTTCTGGGTTGCCTAGCAACCTATGATGTCATCATATGTCACCAGCCAGGTAGCAACACCTGGCAGGCGTGGTTACCTTGCTCCTTAAAAGAACCAACCGCCATTTTGTCTCCTTGGCTCTTGCCCTCTCCTCTTTCTCTGTTGGAGCGCCCCTTCTCTTCCCCCTATCATGTCTCCCTCTCTCATTGTCTCTCTTCATCTCCATCTAATAAACCATATATATATATATATATATATATATTCCCCCCCCCAGTCTCCATCTCACTGATTCTACCTGGTCCTCTGAAGAGAAAACAAAATATACTTCTCTTAAGGTTTTCTCCTGTCTATGCCTGGCATGCATGTCTGAGATTTGGGGTTTCCAGGAGTCTAAGTTGCGAAATTACGAAGACAATGAAAATATCAAAAAACCTAGTGCCATTGAAGAACCAGCCTGCCTCTGTCTTAGGCTTAAAAGCCATTTTATAGTAAAGACAAATTAGGTTCATTCCTGTTTATGATTAAACCTCTGTTTCTCAAGGATTGGTCTATTCCCAACCTGTAACATTAACCACAAATGCTTCTGTACTGCCTTTTCCAGGATTGGCAATCATGTCTTTGTTTCAGAAATTTAATAACCATTTTGCAAACCCTACCTTTGTTTCTAAAGGGCTGTACATTGTTATGGCTACTTTGCAACCACATCTTTTTTTTTAAGAGTTTGGGCTGCTGGAGTATCAGTGTCAGAAAAGACCCCTGGGCCCAGATTTTTTTTTCTGTTGCTCTCCTTGTGGAGCTCCTGTCCCCTCCAGGTCTTTCTATCTCCCCCTTCTTTCATAAGATTCTCTGCACTCTGCCCAAAGTTTGGCTATGAGTCTCAGCATCTGTTTTGATACCATTTTGGGTAGAGTCTTTCAGAGGCCCTCTGTGGTAGGCTCCTGTCCTGTTCCCTGTTTTCTCCCTCTTCTGGTGTCCATCCTGTTTGCCTTTCTGAGTGAGGCTTGAGCATCTTACCCAGGGTCCTCCTTCTTGCTTAGCTTCTTTAGGTATACAGAATTTATGTTTATCCTATATTATACATCTAATATCCACTTATAAGTGAGTATATACCATGTGTGTGTTTCTGCTTTCTCATTCATGATAATCTTTTCTAGTTCCCACCATTTGCCTACAAATTTCATGATTTCCTTGTTTTTCATTGCTGAGTAGTATTCTATTGTGTAAATGTATCACAATTTCTGTACCCGTTCCTCAGTTGAGGGACATCTGAGTTGTTTCCAGATTCTAGCTATTATGAGTAAAGCTGCTATGAACATGGTTGAGCTAATTTCCTTGTTGTATACTTGAGCATATTTTGGATATATGCCTAGGACCATGTGTGAAGATAACCTAGAAACCCTGCACAGATATAGCCCATGGCAGCTCAATGTCCAAGTGGGTTCCCTAGTAAGGAGAACAGAGACTGTCTCTGACATGGACTCAGTGCCTGGCTCTTTGATCACCTCTCCCTGATGGGGGAATCCTCCTTACCAGGCCACAGAGGAAGACAATGCAGCCAGTGTTGATGAGACTTGATAAGCTAGGGTCAGATGGAAGGGGAGGAGGACTGCCCCTATCAGTGGACTGGGGGAGGGGCATGGGAGGAGAAAAGGCAGGGAGGGTGGGATTGTGAGGAGAAGGGCGAGGGGGGCTTACAGCTGGGATACAAAGTGAATAAATTGTAATTAATGATAATATAAATTAATAAAATATTGAAATAAGTTTTTAAAAAGAATATAAATAAGTGCAAGAGAAAAAAGAATTTTGAGTGGGAAATATAAAGAAAAGCTTTAGTAAATGAAATACAATTTAGAGTTGAACAAAAAAAGAGGTCACTGTGACTAACTAGTTATGGTCATGTTCTGTTCCATAACCCTGCCTATTTTGCCAACCAAATTTTCCCCCATTTGGAAATCCTCTACCCAAGCTGTTGAAAACCTTGTCTTCCTTGCATCCAACGCTGACCTCTCAAACCCCACCTTAGGGAGAGGCAGCCAGTGTACATAAATTAAAAAAAAAATTGCTTTAATTAATTTAGCCAAGACAACTTGGGTCTGTGGCCTTTCTCTCCTTTCTCCTCCCGTCTTTGGGATTAAGATATACTGGTTGCATTTTTTTTTATTTTGATGTCTTTTCCAAATTAATCAACTGCTCTTTACTCAATTGCCTCCTCGCATTTCATCTGTAAACTCTAGGAAGTGGGAAGTGGTTATACTTGCTTTTTCATGAACAAAACTGGAACCAAACTACATGTCCAGGTATCTTCCTTTTGATTGACATTCTCATTTCTTCCTTGCCTTAATGTGCTTATTGTTTGGTGCTTGCTTGGCCTCTGTATCATACATCACATATTGTTCTAACATGTTTGAGATTTAAAATAATTCTTCTCCAGGTGTCCTCAATCAACTGTCTTTTCATAAAAAATAGCATAAGAAAATAGTAGAAAGAAATCTTCAGCAAAAAAAAAAAAAAAAAAAAAAAAAAAAAACAAATATTATGAGAAGCCTTAACCCCTCGTTGGAACATCCTGCGTCAGTTCTAGAACTAGCAGTGGTGGTGTTTGAGGTCTGAGTAGGTTCAGGAGACCATTGCCCCCAGGGGTGAGACATGCTCCATGCCAATTGACTAACTCCATGTTTTCCTCCAATTTTGAAAGTCATTTAAGGTTCTTAAATTATTTTTTCCCTTTTTTTTTTAATTTTTCATCAATTACACCAACCCAGGCGTGCCACGTGTGCAATGCAGATAGGTCCACATACATGGAAGCAAGCCAGATCTTCGGCCTTAGCCAAATGTGGAATTGTTCCTGACAGAGAGCACTCACCATCGGGAAGGTGGAAGGCGGAAACCAGCTCCATCTTTAAGGCATAGCATTCCGCAGCTCTCTACAGTTCCCCCTTTTTGTTTTAGACGCATCAGGCAAGAGTAGAGGTCTGATCTCTGATATTAGAAATAAATTGGGACTTTGTACTGATGTTCATTTAGGTGTCATCCACCCAAAGAGCATCAGACCCGTCCGATACCTTTTTCTCAGAGGCGGGACCTGGGGCATCAACCCGCATGCAATCAGACATGCTCTTCTCTGGGTCGAAAGCTGCTGACCCTGAGTGCAGTGCTTAGCCTCGCATCCTGAGCGTGGCACGCCTGGGTTGGCTACCCAGAGGCTATTTAAGCTGTGGGCTGGCTTTCCCCAGGGTCTGAGGATTGTTCAAGGTTCCTGAATAAACTGCATTGAAAAAAAAAAGCCATTTGTAATTCAAGCAATACAGTGAGCCATAAAGATAAGAGAATCATGATGCCAGTTTAAAGTCTATATCTAGCATCTTTCTCTCTGTTTTTAAGCTTTCTCTCCCCGGGCACACTTTTGTGCTGTTTATTCACTTTAATAAAGGCAAATGTGTCACCTGCTTCTATCTAGATCAGGTACGAGAATGGCAGCAAACTGAGCACTTTCAACACAACTTGTAAAAGAGATTGATGGGGAATATTTTCACACACCCGCTCAAAAGGACAAGACTTAGTATCTTGCCCAATGAATTGAACTTAAGGCCTCTGGTAGAACCAAGCAAATTAATGTCAATGAGGGACAAAGGGAGAGCAAGGTGGAGAAGAAGGAGGAAAGAAAAGCATGGAAGAGGAGAGGGAGGAGGGGGAGGAAAGGGAATGAAGATGTGGAAAGGGAGGGAAAGGGAAAGAAATAGAGGCTTGGCAAAATCAGAAAAGAAAATGGGAGGAGAGGAAGGGAGAAGGGAAGGGGAAAGTAGAAGGAGGGAGAGGAAGAGTGAAGCATGATTTTTGTTTCAAATAGAATCAAACTTACATTCATTTTGAGGCAATCGTTTCACTAAGATGTTTATTACTGTAACTCCTAATGCTACATTTCCTTCTCAACTAAGCACATCACTTAAGGAACTCATGAATCTGCACTGAACACTTACCGTTTAGTAGCACTTTGCAGATACTGAAGGGACTTCAAGGATGAATTAGAGGAGCCCCTGTCTATGGAGGGGAGAGGGCACAATTTACAAGGCTCTCTTTCAGATCATCCTGAGTGTTGTATGTCATACATGCAGGAAAAAAAAAAAAAAAAAAAAAAAAGCCTTTTCTGGGAAAGTAAGATGACTCACCCTTGGAGGACAGCGAGAGAACTTTTTTGGGTAACTCATGTTTTTTGGTGAGTTTTAATGATTCATGACTTTGAAGACAAGAGGAGAATGCAGGGAGTGCCACTCGAAGCAGCTGCCTGAGCAGAGCTGGGAACCTGAAAATGTGTGGCATGTTTGAAGAGGTGAAAATATTTCAGTGAAACACATATGTATGTGGTGAAATCCATGTATGCTTTAATTGTCTTGCACTGACTTATTTTGGTACATTGTGATTTGGACAATGGTAGAATCGATGGATTTATAGCAACCGGATTCTTAGCAGATGTGCTGTTGCAGGGGTTATCTTGAAACCAATGAACTTGTTACTGCTTGAGGCCCCAGCTCAGACACCTCTTTTGTGAAAGTATCCTCTCTCTCTTTCTCTCTCTCTCTCCTCTTCTCTTCTCTTCCCACACACCCCCAGCTATGGAGTGAATAACAGGTGGCATCCTAAGAGATGGTACTATTTTTTTTCCTCTGTGTTGTAGCATCATGCCTGTGAGAATGCATACTTCCATAACACACAGAGAGAAAAGGGGTGTTAATTGAAAACATGCCAGTGAAAACTGAGGGAAGTAAGTTGATAAAAGGTATGTAGTATCCAGTCTTATAATAGCATTCTCACGTGCTTTTCGATTTGTGCAAAATCATTAAGAAATAAGAATTTAGGTTCTATTTTAATTAGCTTACAAAGGAGTCAAGCTGGGCTATTTTCTCCTATTCTGCAGAAATCTTTATAGACACAGTTTAAAACTGCTCGGGGGAGAAAAATAATCGTCTCGTGTGCAGTCTGGGTTTGTTTATTTAAGAGTTTATTACTTCAAGGACAGATTAAAGCAACCTGGACCGTGGCTGGATAGAGAGAACCAGGATTTGGAGAGATAAAGTCCCCTTTGGACTTAATTCTACCCCTCGATGTAACAGCATGAGCAGCTTCTCCTGCCTCCTTCTTGAGCTTTGAAAGAGTTCAGCAGAGGTTTAGGAGACCCCTGTGACATGTGCTTTTCCCTAAAATTGCTGGTTTGTTTTCCTCTGCTTTTGGTATGGATCTTAAAAAGAAAAAGAAACACCATTTGCTTCTTTACAGGGTTTTTTTGTTTGTTTGTTTGTTTGTTTGTTTAACATTTTCACTGAACCAGAAAGAACTGAACATCTCCCACCACAACTGAAAATCTGAAAATATTATTTTGATGTCCCCCTTACTGTTTTCCCTGAAAACCTGTATGTTGCTGGAGTAGCAAAGTTTAACATTTAGTGAACCTATCTACCTCTACTTCCTGACTTTTCTTGACAGGAGCAGTGATGCCGTGTGTGTGGTTGCATGGTTCTCTTTGGCCACAGTAAGAAGAAAAGAGCTGGTATGTCTGGCAACCAAAGATATATTCACTCAGTCAAACACTTACACAAAGTGCAAAGAATGAGCTTGGTCTGTGTGAGAATACAAACACAGGGTCGAATTAAATATAAAAATGTGGACAGCTGGTTGATATGGAGAGGAGCATGTCATCTGCCCCGAGTGACAATGCTTAGGAAAGTATTACCTAACTCCTAGGCTATACACATCCTTTTTGGATAGATGAAGACATGGTAGTTAATCGTAAACACCAAATGCAGAATGATTGATTCTGAAGAAGCAGAAGAATATGGATCAAAGAGATATAGACAAAGAAATTTTAAAATAATGTGTTGTTCTCAATAAAATGAGTGTTGCCCTATAAATTATTTATTAGCCTTTGAACTACTGTTGTGGTATTATGTAACCCACTATCACAAGTAAATAAAACACAGACACCTTTTAGATTTTTATAATTGCCTTAAAACAGCTTGGATTTATTTCTATCCATTCTATTTCAATAACCTCACCACCCACCTCCTGGACCTACCCAATGCCACCCTCCCAAACATCCTCATCTGGGCTATCTTCCATCCATAATCTTAAAAACACTTGCTTGTATTTTTCATCTGTGCCTTTCTACACCATTACTGATGTCCATCCTCCAGGCCCAAGTGGTGCTTCTCCATGCTTACCCCATCATGGCATCCTCCTTCCTCCTTTCTTCCTGTCCATCTCTCATCTGTGAGTCTCCTGTCCTCCAAAGCCCCTGGGAACCTTAGCCATGCCTAGCCATTCTGCCCTGCTCAGATATAGACCATTTAATCAGTCAATCAAGCAGGCTTACCCAAGGATAGGGGTATACAGGCAGTAACCAGATATTGAGGGCCAGTAATTAGCATCAATATATAAGCATCACACCAACCCCCAACAAAAATGGTAAGATTTTCTACATCTTTTTACAGGTATCTTTTAAAAATTTAAGAAAGGGTGGAAGTTACTAAAATCTGTTGAAAGTGGAAAATGAGTGTGTAAATATTGATAATAGTCTTTGCTATCTTCTGTGAAATATTCCTTGCTTGGAATAGTTATTAGGTGGGAAGTCTCTAAAATATCATCTCAACTTTGTAAATATAAAATTAGACCCCCAAAAAGTTTTAATAATTAGACCTGGCTTTGGGTTATAAACGTGTTTGAGGTTAGATTTAAGCAACAGTACCAAACCTTGTAGGAAATGACCTCAAGCCCAGATAAAAGGCTCAGGTGGAAAAGTGACTCCCTCAGGCCAGAATATATCTCTCAGATGAAGCTTCTAACCTGATCCCCAATTTGAGTGGACACTGGCAAAGAATAGAAAAAGAAAGAAAAAAAAAGAAAGAAAAAGAGGGTTTGCAAAGAAAGTTTGCGGCAAATGACATGTTTGAGGAGCAGGAAGTATGGATAAGAGTTACTTGGGCAGGAAATGAGCAGGGTAGGAACCTGGTTTTCCTTCAACTACCTAGAAGCCAAGCTGCTGAAAATGCACCGTCAGGGCGGAAATAACAAGGGTCTGTCTCCACGAGTGATGAGCATCCAACAGTTCAGTGGTGTGGAGAATGTTTGTGACAAATGGTGACTGTGAAGGAATCAATTTGGAAGTGAGGAGGTACCAAAGTTTATAGGGAAAAATGACTCCAAGAACAGAAAGATTTAGGGATGATAATACAAGCCTCTTTTATCAACATTTTTTTTTTTTACTTCTTGCTTCCCTTACCTTCTTTTTCCTCCGTATTCTTTTCAAGACCAAGACTTCCCCTAAAGCTTTTGGTTTCCTTATGAAGCCCATCAAAAACTCCAGCCAGGAGCGAGGATATTTTTAAAAATGAGATGCGCTGGATTCTATGGAGAGGTCATGAGTAATAGGGCCTCCAACTCCCTATCTCTTTTGTGAATCTTGACGGCCAGGAACGAAGCATACATTATCTATTACACAGACTCCCTGGAAGGTACAGACGCTCTTTCCTCTGGTGCTGTAATGGGGTCTATAGAAAGAAACTTCGCTCGGCAACCTGCGACCTCTTTTCATCCCCTTATACAGAGGCGGCTCGTGCCTGCCACGGGCACCAGGGCTTCCAATGTAATGATTTTGAATACTGCTGTGGCACAGTATTGTACTCCTCTGCAGTCTCTCTCCTGCATTTTTAATGACCTTCCCAGCCCTCGGAGAAAGGGGGTGGACGCGTCTGATCAGGAACATTTTTTTTCAGCTGGTCATTCTCTGATTGCACCGGTGCCAGAGTCTGCAAGCCATCTGAATGCTGGATTGAAGTCAGGCTATCTGGGTTTTTAACTCTCACTGGGACCTAAAGCCTTAGATTTCTTATCTGTGAAGCAAGGGGCATTATTTAGAAATCCTCTAAGCCCATTCAAATCCTCTGCTTTTGTGGCTCTGTGACTCCCTGGGGTCTGAAGATGAACTGTCATCATTTGTTCATATTTTATGACCATCTGTTGAGTGCACAGTAGCGGATGCCTTAAGCACTTTGAGAGGCTTAGGGAAAGATGGTTGGCTTGAGATAGGCTCCCAAGAGAAACATGGAAAAAAAATCTCTGAACTTAAACTTGCTTTATTTGATTTTACTAGCCGTAAGAATGCAGGAAAGGACACCGGAACTTGAACCCAAACTTGAGATAACCCACAAGCTTTATTGGCAGAGTTGGGACACTTTAGTTCAATGGTCACTCATCTCGGAGTCTGAGTCTCTTTTCTGTTTGATGGAATAAATGTTGTCACTCAGATTTTAAAGAGGCCAGGTGAGTGCATCTGTAAACACTTTACAGGATGGAAACTCTAAGCCAGTGTAATCCTTACTGCTATTAAAATTAGTCGAGCTTCTTAATTCAAGTGCTTTTCAGAGTATAGACCAGGTGCCAGATACCATGGCCAACACTTGGGCTTAGGGCGCCGTAGTCTATAATACTCAGACAGCGTTTCTTTTAGATGATCCCACAGAACTAGTTGATGTAGACATGGTCCATCAGCTTTGAGTTGAGGTTGCCACACAAGATGAGTCCTGGCTGCTGCTTTTCTGCAAAGTCATGTCCATCTCAGTTTGAAGGAGTAGAAGGAAGCCAGAAGCAGCAGGATGGGGTTAAGGAGCCCGAGAGCACAGCCACACACACACCCATGTTATGGGTCTGTTGTCGCTCTTAATTCTGCCAGCACGTCCTGGATGAGTCACTGTATTTCCCTCTGAAAGAAAAGGGAGGTCTCTAGTAGATGTGTTGCTAGCATCTACCTGAGACTGAATTTGACAGCTTTTACCGTGTGTTATATATTGAATAGTGCCCTCCCCCCAAACTGTGTGGAGGTTCTGATTCTCAAAGAGTTTTAGAGAAAAAAAAAATGGTCTTATTGGGAAATAGTGCTATCGCAGATATAACTAGGTATGCAGAAATTAGGTGGATTTCTAAGCCAATGCATGTTTTCCTTATCAAAGGAATTTTGCGTGCAGAAATGCATAGAGAGAAGCATGTAAAGGTGAGAGCAGACTGGGGTAGGAGAGGTAGGTTACAAAAATATGACCGTAGACGAACCACCAGAAGCTAAGAGCATGGAGCAGATTCTCTTTCAGCGTCCCTAGAGAAAACCAACCCAGTGGATACCTTGACTCCAGCCAGCCTCTGGGACAGTAGAGAGTAAATTCCGTTTGTTTTAGCCTCCTGTTCTGTGGCTGTTGTTAAGGCTGTTTTTCAAGTCCTAAAAACACAAATGCAACTCTCAGATATGTACCGTTACTACCAGAGGAAAAATAAAAATGCAGCTCAAGTTAAAACAAACAAAACACCAATATTTTATTTCTCTATTTGTGCAAAGTAATCCATTCTGATTTCCACAGAAAGAAGAGCTCCGTTTTAATGGCACTGGCAATTAATTCCCTCTTTTTCCCAAAGACTGTTTGAATAGCACAGTGTTTTGGCTTACAGCTTGAGAAACTTAACACATCACGAAAAAAAAAAAAAGTCTTACTCATGCCGCTGCTATATATAGCCAGAGATGAGCACAGCATTTGAAAACAGAGCCACTTGCGCATGGAAAGCACTCTGTTTGCAGAACCCCTCCTGCATTGGAGAGTCAGCAGTTTCTCACCACCCACAACTCTCCTCCATCCTGAGGCAGCCTCAGCAGGTTCCAAGAGGTTGCCTTGAAATTCAGGTTCTCTTTAGTACAACAGTGACTCTGAGGACCCAGCAGCTGTATGTATCACTGAATACAGAGAAAGAAACCCCAGGCGGGAGAAAAGTGAGCTGGGTTATTGGAAAGTTAAGTACGGGGCATGTTTAGTAGAAAACAGACACATCACAGTGAAAGACAAAAAATAATTAGAAAATAATTCGTATGTGTTTTGGTTTAAAAAAGTAATATTTTTTATTAGACATTCTGTAATAAGGGGCATTGTTACTAAAGAAAAGACAATTATTAAGTCTGATCTGGGCAACTAAGCCCTGGTAATTATAAGTTAATTAAATAATGGGACATTATATGCAAATTAAGTAACTGGGACAAGGAAAAGGGTTTGGTTGATTTTCTCCTATTCTGCATAGAGACAAAGGGAATGAGCCAAATCTTTGTTTCCTTGGGCAGTTTTTAATCTTCCTTTCTGGGGAGGAGAGGGGTTTGGGGAGCTCTTAAGACAGAAATTCAAGGAGAGAAACATCTCTAAACTCAAAGTTAGCACACAGAGCTGAGCTAATGCGGTCTTTCCTGTACCTGGCTCCCCTTCTAAGGAGGCTGCTATCACAAAATATTAACATGCAGGAGGTCTGATGCTAACATATTTTTTTTAATTTTAATTTTTTCTTTGAAATTTAGTCATTATATATCCTGATTGAAGGCCCCATCTCAACTCCCTCAGAACCACCCTCCCTCTTCCCCTCATCCCCTTCACTTAGTCCACTGAAAGGGGAGTTCTCCATTGTTGCCATCTGCCCATAGCTTGTTAGATCCCATCAGGACTGCCTGGATCCTCTTCCTCCATGGCCTGGAAAGGTTGAAGCAGATGTTGAGACTCAGGGCCAAACTTTGGGCAGAGCACGGGGAATCTTATAGAGGAAGAGAAGTGTGAGAACAGAGGGACGTGGAGAAGACAGAAGCCTCACAAGGAGACTAACAAAACTAAAAGATCTGAGCCCATGGGGTCCTGCAGAGACTGATGCACCAATGGAGGACCATGCGTGGACCAGATGTGGCCGATTGGCAGTTCATTCTCCATGTGGATCTCTGAGTGAGGGGAGCAGGGGTTGCCTCTATCATGAACTCAGTTGACTGTTTTTGATCACTCGCCCCTGATGATGCTAACATATTTTTTGTGATTTGAAAATAATCATAACTCTACATGAAATGAAAGCCATCTAGATTAGTCTCTGACTTAGTAAAATCGGATGAAAAAATAGTACAGCCTGCCCCCCTAAGCCAGTGTTCTAGTTTGCTTCTTTTTGGTGTGGTAAACACAATGAGCAGAACCAACTTGGCAAGGAAAGGGTTTCAGCTTATAGTCTGTCACTGAGGGCAGTCAGGGAAGGAACTCAGGGCAGGAACTGAAGTGCAGGGGCCGTGGAGGAAGAATGCTACTTACTGGCTAGCTTGTCATGGCTTGCTCTGTTTCCTTTTCTATCTACTCTGAAACTCCACACTTACTGTCCAGAGTGGGCTGGGCCCTCTCCCATCAATCAAGAAAATGTTCCAGAGACCTGCCCAAAGCCAACATGATGGAGGCAATCCCTCAGCTGAGGCTCTCTCTCCCCAGGTTACTCCAGTCTGTGTCAAGTTGGCAAACAAATCGACAGAAAGTAACTTAAGGTGAGATACCCAAATGTGTTCAAAGAGGCTCAGAAGGAAATTATTATTCATCTAGGTATCTGGCATCTACTTGAGTGCCTATGGGTGCTATATTCTATGCTTAGACCTAAGGATATAATTGTGAGCAACAGCAGATGATGAATGTCTGCCATCAGGGATTTTATAGTCAAAAGGAACAGATGGCCAGCTCAAAGAATCTGAGGACAGCTTATGAACAGTTATTTGCAGAAAGGTAGGCATAGCTTAAGAGAAAGAAACAGGGAATGGAAAGGATACCAAACCTCTCCAAAGTAGGGGGCTATCTCTTCCAGGGAAGAAACGGTACCCAAATCAAGAAAAGTAACTACCGGAGTGAGTGTAGAAGGATCCTCAATAGGAGGTAAGGCCAGGGAAGAGGAAGGAATCTAACCCCTATCCTTAACTGTCTACATTTGGTGGATAGTTTCTGGTGGAATAAGCTCCCTGGGTCTCTCTCCTGTCAGCATCCAGGAGCCTGCTGATACTTCTCTGTAACCAAATACAATCAGAAGACAGAGAAATTGGGGTCCCAGCAGATTCATTTCTGTCAGCCTTCCAGAGAATAGAGATGGGAAGTAAGTAGGTACAGAATAAGTAGGTACGGAATAAACAATGAATACAAATATGTGTGCACTACAGAATGGCGAGGGAACGCCAGGAGTACCATAGGAAGTCAAGGAAGGTCACCTGAGAAAGAGTTGTTTAAACACAGCCCTGAAGTATGTGAAGATGTGAGCTAAGTTGTTAGCCAGTAGAGGTGTATTCAGACTGTTAGATGGGGCATGCTTGACCAGTGAGTGACCAGTAAGGAGATCAATGTGGCTAAAACTTAACAACGACAGGTATTGGTTGTTATTTAATACCTTTTAAAGGGAAACAACATGCCAATGTGCATGTGTGATTTCTGAATAAGTGTTCATACAAACGAACTGACTACTATCATTTCTTCTTCACTGATTGAATTACATTGCCCACATTTTTATAGCCGCTGCCTTTAAGAAATGCGTTATTACATGGCAAATTGTAGAGGGGCAACAAAGCTCTCTTAGTGCAGTGCTCAACCTCACAGACCAAGATTAGCCAAAAGCCATGCCATCGAACATCAGCCTGAGCTCATATCTCTATAGACCCTGCTCAGTGCTTGCTTCCTTAATTATCCTCCTCTCTTGCTTTTTAATGTGCTGGAGATGAACTGCCTTAATGAAGAGTCCTGGTTTGGCTTCCACACTTAACGAATATTCTCTGGATGTGGACTCTTGAGCACATTCAAATGTTAACCTCACGACCTGTATCTTAGAACCTCTCCCTCAAAGGTCTACATGCCAAGTCTAACAAAGGAATCCAAAGTGTAGAATTTGTAAGCGTATGGGCAGCTATCCAAACACTGTCTTTCCCTGGCAGGTATGCTCAGCTTGATCGAGGGCAGAGACAGAGTTAAAATTAATTCATGAATGGGCTTGAAAATAGAAGTATAGATGAGACCATAATTAAAGGTTTTGTTAATTCTTCACAGCTGTGGACTTCAGCGTGAATTGCTTGTAGGTATATTTAGCTAAAAAGATACATTTTTAGACATGATACTGTGCATGCCTTTGAATCACACAAATTACATACGGGTTTAAGAATGAGAGGAAAAAAAACCATCAAAAGTGGATCTTAATTGGAAAACAACTAAGAAATATTATTAAATTGAATATTTAATATGAATTAATTAAACAATAAATTTATTAAAAATAAACTACAGCAGTTATTATAATAGCAGATAAATATTGGGCAGAAGAAGAATTATCATGCCCTGATTATGTATATGAAGATGTAAGAGCTACTTCCACAGGGTAATGAAATTCCTTGGTAGAATCGCAGCATCAGGCTTTTCATGTATACTAACAGTCTAGTTTCTTTTTCTCTAATTATAAAAAAAAAATCTGCTGCTTATGTATTTTTAAAATTTCTTATTTTTATCTCCCAATGTATCCTGGGCATCTTTCAGAACAGTGATAGTGGGCTTTCTTTCTCTTTTTTTTTTAAAGCAAATTTAGATTAACCATACATTTTCAGTGCTTTCCAAAATAAACATAGCATCAACAATGTAGTCAAACCCTCTATGACTCTCTTGTAAGTAATAAATTGTATCCATGGGGGCCCAATCAGGAACTAGAAACCACTCAGTGTTTTCAACTGAGACAATTTGATATAAAATAATTTGTTTAATCAGGCTCAGAAAGACAAAGGATAAAAATAAAACAACTCTCCCAATACAAAGAAGATTTCACCGGTGCATCATGAGAGCAGCAATGGGTAGAAACAGGTAGCACCCCAAGGAAAGAAAAGGGAACTAGGAAAGCTTTAGCTTGGACAAGACCCCATATAATAGGGAGTCATGGCCTCTGGGAAATAGCTGGTTCTGGTGTCTCCAACATGGCTGTTATGAGGCTGTTTTGGGGAGCGTGGGTGGGAGCATCCACAAAATGGAACCAAGACCTGCTCCTGCTAGCCGGGGTACCCACCCACTGCTCAGGCAATGCCCACAGAAGCAGTGAGAGTATGGGCATCAGCTTCTGGAGAACTTTTGTATTTCCCTGGAGGCAAAGTGTGTGGTCAGAGCCCAAGGAGGCAAGCTGACAAAGCAGTGGTTCTCATTGTCAAGGTCCAGGCCCAGGATCTGAGACAGTGTGCAGAGGGACAAACAGAGAGAGCTTCACTGTAGTAGTAATTTTATTGCTAAGCCCCAATGGTAAAAGGAATTCCAAGGCATCTAATGCGGGTCTAGCTCAGTTTCCTGGATCTTTTTTCCTTGAAGACCTAAAGGTCAATTTTACATGTGGCAACAACCATCTGCTTGAAGGTGACCTTGTTTGTTCTACAACAGAGGCCCAGGTGGTGAATCTAGGTCTGTGTGATTGGTCTAATGCCATCCATTTTTGTCTTCTGCCCCAAATTTCCAAAGCATTCCTAATATCTCTGGAATGTTTTGCCTTCTTCAAGAAGCAGAACCTTAGAGGTGGACATGGTCACAACTGGATTTGCAAACGTTTTCACATCCTCAGAGAGGCTTCTGCTGTCACAACTGTTTGCTGAACCCTCCTGTGATTTCCAAATGTGCTGAGTTCACTGAAGCCTCAACAAAAGTCTCTCTCTTGCTGAGAGAAACCTGAGAGAAAGAGAAGGAAGTTTCCAGTGCCAGAGAGATGATGGCTTCATCTCTGTGCTGCAGAGCTTTTCAGGCACAACTGTACCCTCCTTCCGAAAGGACCCCGGTCTCACATTAAGAATTCACACCATAATGTCATATTAAGTGAAGTTAAACATCTGCCTGTTTGCTGGGAGAGTAATTTCCCTGAGTATAATGTGCCTTTACAATCAAGTAGGAGTATTTACACAGCACTAATGTAGTCTGCAAAGAGACCCACAAGGTCATGTCTACACTGGCGAGAACATATGCTCTGTTTGCCAGCCACAGAAAGGTAAGCTTCAGCCGGATCTTATGAGGCTCTCCCACTCACTGTTTGGAAGCGGTTTGGGCTGCTTCCAGTCTTTCACCGCTACACACGGAAATGTGGCTCAGAAAGTCTAGACAAAAATCTTTGCTTATTTTTCTCATATGAACATGAATCTCAAAGTTAAGATTTTGTATTATAAAAAAAAAAAATGACCAGAGGCCTCTACGAAATGGGGTGAAAGCCACATACAAAGTGCCTACCTACTTCCAAAGGCAAAATAGAAAAAAAAAAAAGAGGGGAGGGGGCATTTTGACACAATAAACCATTAATCATTGACATTTTCTTTTACTATTTTTGTTTCACCTTATCCTTCTTTTACTTTCTTTCCTCTTTCATTTTCACGTGTATATGTGTGTAGTATCCATTCATTATGTATGCATATCGCCCTGTATGTGTACATGTGTGTGGAAGGCCAAATTTGATGTCAGAGTTCTTCCTTGGTTGCTCTTCCACTTTAATGTTAGGGCAGAGCCTCTCAGTCAAACCCAGAGTTCACTCACCACTTCTGCTGCTATGCTCTGCCTTCCCAGTCTGCAATTAGAGGTGGGGTACCACACCCACTTAGTATTTGGGGGATTCGAACTCATGCCTCCTTGCTTGCATGACAACTGCTTTAACCAATGCTGTCTCCCCAGACCTCACTTTTTTTTTTCTTTAAGTAAAGATGACTGATTTTTTTTTTAATATGGCAAAGAAGTATACAAGAGCACCTGAAACTAAACATGAATGGGGAGATCCATCGTTGGTGTACTGCTGTTCACTCAGTTTGGTTTCCGGGCATGTGAAAATGATTGGCTCCTCATTCCTCAGATGATTGGCGTGCCACCTTTGTCACACTGAGTTTTGAGAAATACTCAGATGTCAAAACATGCTTATTGCAAGACATACCCCAAGAGACATGGAGTATGGCAGACATTAGGACAACAATGAAAGTATTATACAGTAAGAAGGTAGCATAATAAGTCAGAAATTAATACAGAGGAAAATTCTCCAAGGAAGCATACTAGATTATGGCCTTGCAGAATAGCTTGGATTCTAACAAGTGGGTACAACCGGTGAAGATGATGGATGGTGGAAAGAGGAAAGCCCAAAACACAATGGAAATAGCAGACCCCTCCTTCATTTGTAGACTAAATATATGAAGAGTATTAAGAGAGACACACCCAGAAGTAGACCGTTGCCAGCCAGGGGCAGGACTGGGAGAGCCAGACCAACCGGAAGACCTCAGCATCCCAATGGTAACGAGGAGCCATTGGAAGGTCTCAGTCCCCAGAGATGCTAAAAGTATCATATCAGTAGATGGAAGCAGCTGTAAAGGGGAGCAGAAACCATACAATGTAAGAAATCTGAATGTGTGATTTCTCTAGACTCAATAGAAGGATAAAAGGTGCACTTACAGAATAGAAAAACTGGAGAGAATAAATTCTGCAGTTGTCAGTCCTAAGTGCTGTCACTCCTCTCCTGGGGCCCTTTCATCTTGATCTCTTCAGCTTGGAGACACAGTCAGATGGCCTTGAGTTGGTGACCTGTTAGTTCTTCTCTCCATATGTTATTTCTTCCTTAATTTTCTCCACTTTGTCAATTTTGGCTTCTGCATTTCTTTTTTACCTTCTCTGCTATTTTACTATCTGTTATAATTGACAGAAAGTGTATTCACCCATGATATATATATATATATATATATATATATATATATATATGGTATTTTGACACATTTATATTAACATATACTAAATTTTGTATGCTGAAAACACAAAATCTATGCTGAGCAATTTTCAAGTCTACAATGCATTCTCTTTAACCTAATTTTAACCACACACTAAACAGTAGATATCCAGCTCCTGCCTCTCTCTAAAATCTGATATCTTTTGACTGTTGCAACACGCCCCCCCCCCATCCCCACCAGCTCATAGAAACCATCACTCTGCTTTCTGTTACTGTTAGTTCAGCTATGTGAGAATCAACCTGTAAGTCAGATGATCCGATACATATCCTTCTGTACTGAGATACTTCACTGAACAGAACATCCTCTGGGGTCATCCCTATTGCTCCAAATGGCAGAATCTTCTGCCATCTTTTTTAAGGATAGTTTGGGAGTGGTCTTCAGCTGGCATTAATTTCTGCACTAATACATGTTTCAAACATGTCACCATCCATTCTGTGTGTACAAATGTCTGACCACAGAGGCCCATGAGTAGTTTGAACTATGTGGTGGTAAGGCATATAATCTCTGTATAAAGAAGGGGTTTTAAGGGGATAAAATGGAAACTCAGACCACATGGCAAGGAAAAGGAGGGAAAAGAGACTTACCTAAAAGGCAGGTAAAAGGTGTGGAAAACCAATTTAGCCGCCTTCAGCAATTTGCAGGATGCTAGCTGCACTAGTGTTTTCTCCCCCCACCTCCACCCCCAATCTATTGATGACAGTCCCAGGAAATGAGATTGCTAATCTCTGTGTTAAATAGCAGAACTAATTATGAGGGGGAAGATGTCTCCAACTCAGCTTAAAGGAGCTTAACTTCCACCTCCAAAGGCCCCAGAAGTCATGATTCAAGAGCCTCAGTTCCACCATCTTCTGTGTCAACCCAGAAAGAGTCCACATCTGCTTATGCAGAATCCAGTACTCGTGGACAGAGTCAGATGTGTGCCATCGGGTCTTCCTTCTCTTCAAAGAGATAGAAAGGCATGTGGTGTCTCAGGAGGTACAGGCACCTCTTCTTTCATGGAACCCCCAATCCCCAGAGAAGCTAATAGTCTGAACCTCTGGCCTCAAGATTTCCAGACACACAAAATGTAGCTTCTTTTAAACATCACTCATCAGCTAAGTCTTCCTGATATTTGTTTCCTCCTCTTTGGTTTTCCATTGAGATTGGAATAGATTCCTTAACCAATCGGGATGAAAATCAGCCAATTAACTAAATCTCTATTAATTTCTCATGTCCAAGGGCAAGGATGAAAGAGAGGTATTCTTCTCAGTGTAGTGAGACTCTCCTTCCCATCCCTGCCTCTTTGCCAGTTGTTCAATATGACAGCTCCTGTGTCTCTCCTTTCTTACAAGGGAAAGGCTATGCATCCTCGTTTTATTTTATACACACCCAGATCATTCTAATTGGTCCAGAGATTTGGGAAGTGAGTTCACAGTACACCATAGACATCATTTACCCCTTCCTTTACAGTGAAAAGAGCAACGGTGGGGAAAAAAATAACATCAATTTAGCATAGTATATGCGTGTTTTGTTCCAAATTTCTTTTTTTTTTTTTTTTTCATCGTGAAATTGCTTACTTGCTCATTATCAAAATTCTGGAGCATCCGAATTGACAGTACACTGATGTTAATGTATAATGTCAACCACTCTCTAAAGATAAGATCTGATGAGATTTGACACAAACACAGCGGTATGGCCTTAGACTAAAGACAGTTTCTACCCACATTTTGGCTGTGTCCATTCCCTGCACTGCACATCGCTTCATGTATTTGAAACAATACTGCGTGTTAACAATGGCTATGCAGCTAAAACTTATGTTAATGGCTGCACAAATATTCCTAATGTGGGTGTATCTAATTTATTAAACTATTCTCTTGCTATTGTTGCACATCTGTATTATATTTAGTTCCTCATTATTATGAGTTACATTCTACCACAAACCTGTGCAGGAGTCATTTTTGCTTTTCAAATACAGTTCATTGTTTCTACCTAATAGTGACTCCCTTCTTCTGCCTAATCGTGAGGCAGCCTAAGAGTGACTACCTCAAAGACAGGCCATTGAAAAGTAAGGCCTGGTAGCTGGTATTTACTTGCTTGGGGTCCACACTGGGCCCCGTGTCTGATGAGTAGATCAGTGAATCTAGGTAGAGGATATTCTTGGCATGTCTACTGATAAGCCACTCCTTAGAGATGACTAGTAGCCATTAAAATAGCACAGGATGAGTAAGGAAAATCCCATAGGACAGTTTGCTTTGTAGTAGTAAGAATAGGAAATGCCTGCCATCTAAAGATAGCCGCTTACTTTCTTAAAATGAGAATTCTTGGGCCAAGGGTTGTTTAGTGTTCCAGTTTCATTCTGTAACTGTCATAAAATACTCACCAAAGCAACTTAGGAGTGGAAAAGGTGTCTTTTGCACTCCCAAGTGACAGTCCATAATTGGGGGAAGTCGAGGCAAAAACCCAAAGCAAAATCCCAGCTTAACCTCTAGCTCCCCCTCTGGCTGTTATATATATTTATATTATATATAAACCTGGGAACACCTACCTGAGGAATGGAGCTGCCCACAGTGGGCTGGAGCTTCCTACATCAATTAACAAGATAGTTCCTCACAGGCAGGCCCACTGACCATCCCAGTCTAGGTAAACCCTCAGTTGAGACTTCTCCTCTAAGGACTCTCTAGGATGCATCAAGCTGATAATTAAGGCTAGCCAGGACACTTGGTGAGAAGGAATTAGAACAGAACAAATGTGAGGAAAACTAAGAACTGTGGTGAGTCCCAGTGAAATGCTTCAGTGCCTTCCAACACCCTCCTGTCTGTGCTTCTCTCCTGGGGCAGGACAAGAAGCAAGACTCCGGATATTTGTTTCTCCGTTCCATAGCTATTGTCAACTCTTAATGGGTATGGCTTTCTCATTTAGCTGTCAGTGATAAGGTTACATTGCTGACTTGGGAAAGGCTGGCATATCTTCTTCCTTCCAATAGTAATGTCATCCACTACTTTTCCCTGTTGTTACGCTCTGTGGACAATCTGTCTGAGAAGCACCTGGGCTTCCTGTTGAATAATGCAAATGTCTGAATCACACCCACCTAAGACTTTTTTAATCAAAATCTCTGATGTGAGTCCAGATGCCCCTTGTGATAAGTTTCCTCTTAGGATTATTTTGTATCTCATGAATTGAAGTGATAGGGGATCACCTCATGGTGAAACTCCCCCTTAGCTGCTCTTTAACCCTCAGTTGCTTGTTCTCTCAATTTGGTCTCTCAAAATGGAGATAGTAAGAGTACCTATACCTTAGTGTTGATGTGAGGATTTGATGAGCTAATACATACTTGTAAAAACTTAGAATAGGACCTACGATGGACTTAAGTGTTTATTAAATGTTAAATCGTTCAACCACAAAATCACACCATATCAGTGCCAAGGGCATTCTGAGAAGACCTTTGACGCCTTAACCATCTTTTCTAGATGTTTTTTCATATTCTACCTCATTATTTTCCCCACTTGATTAATGTTTCCATTTTTTGTAGCTTCTTTCTGTGTCCTAAAATGAGAGCTCTGTCACTACATTAAGGCTTAGCTGGCACGTGTTTATAGCTGTCAGTGATCCATCAGTTCTGCTTGCTTCTGGAGTGGGATTTTGCTCCTGCTTTCTAGACCAGAGAACTGTGACAAGCTGGTTCTTAAGAGTGAAGGTGAACAACCTCATGCTGGGTTCTTGGACATTACAATAATATGCTACAGGTTGAACATTCCTAGTCTAAAGAATGAAAATTGCTCTGAAATCCAAAGCTTTAGGAGCATAAACATGGCATTCAAAGTGTTTTAGATGAAGAACACTTTTCTTTGGAGACTTTCAGAGCTGAGATACCCAGCTGCTACATCTATGCAGATTTTTTTTTTAATTTGAAATACTTCAAAAAATAAGTGGTGAATACACCTGAAGAAACTGATGAATCAACCAAGGACCAAGTGTGGAGAGGACCTAGACCCTCTGCTCAGATGTAGCATATGGGCAGCACAGTCTTCCTGGGGGGCCCCTAGTAAGGGAAGCAGGGTCAGTCTCTGCCTGAACTCAATTGCCTGATCTTTGATCACCTCCCCCTGGCAGGATGGCCACATAGAAAGAGGATCCAGGCAGTCCTAATGAGACCTGGTAGGCTAGGATCAGATAGTAGGAGAGGAGGACCTCCACTATCAGTGGACTAGGGGAGGGAAAAAGCGGGGGTCAGGGGAGAGGAAGGGAAGGTGTAACCAGGAGGAGATGAGGGAGGAGGCTACAGCCAGGATACAAAGTGAATAAATTGTAATAAATCATCATCATTGTAATTAACTCCAAAAAATCAGTAGCCCTCCTGTATACAAAAGACAAATGGGCTGAGAAAGAAATTAGGGGAACAACACCCTTCACAATAGCCACAAAAAAAAAAACATAAAGTATCTTGGTGTAATTCTAACCAAGCAAGTAAAAGACTTGTATGAAAAAAGAAAAAAAGAAAAAAATTGAAGAAGATATCAGAAGATGGAAAGACCTCCCCTGCTCATGGATTGGTAGAATTAACATAATAAAAATGGGCATCCCTACCAAAAGCAATCTACAGATTCAATGCAGTTCCTATCAAAATACCAACACAGTTCTTTACAGACCTCGAAAGAATGCTCAAGCATTTTTTGATCCCGATTTCCCATTTGTGTTAAATCCAGGAATAGTGTAAGCTTCATGCTTTGTGAATGGGCTTTATCAACCATTGACAAAATCTGATTCACACAGGTTTCCCAGTGCAAGACAAGAGTAAAGACAGGTCACTAGCAGAGAGGGGCAGTCCTTGTGGTTAACAGGCCGTGGAGACACAGGCCACTTTCAGAAGAAACTTTTCAAGATAAGGCCTCTGCTGATTAAATCAGAGTCCCTGTTGGGTCTTGGATGCATCTTGGCCTTTAAAACTCAAATGTTCTTTTAATCTCCTGTCACCAAGAGCTGGTGTGTTTCCTGGGGCACTTTGAGTGTTTCTCAGTGAGAATCAGGGAGCTGCCAACCGAAATAAAATAGCTTCAGAATCTCAGTATTTCAAAAAGTCAACACTGGGCTTTAATGTCTGGAGTCATTGATTTGGGAGAATCTTCTGAGCAGAATCAGGTACAATCAGTCCCTAAGAGAAGGGTTGGCTTAGATCAGCATGAATTTCTTTAGCTGTCGGGGATCTCCTGGGGAGGCTGCAAGTTGAGGTACGGGTTGTTAAGCACCCGACTTTCTCTTTAGGAAGCAGCAAGAAAGAAAAAGGCCAGCACCCCTGCTATCTGTGTGAGCAAGAATCACAATATATATATATACTCATTGTGTTCAGAGCATGAACTTAAGTTGTTTTCTTGCCTAAAGAGCAAAATGATACTAAAGTGCATACACCCTACAGGGAGACAACTGGTCACTGATCAGCATATTGCTGTGTAAACACGAATAATTAAAAAGCCCATACCTGCAGCGCTTTACAGAGCACACCCACATCCATTTGCCATGCAAATGAGTGAATGTAACTACAGCAGGCAGGCATTCTTCTTTCTTCAATTATTTCTTTTATTTTTTGAAATTAAAGTATAACTACGTTACATCATTTTCCCGTTCCCTTTCCTACCTCCAAACTTCCTCACACACACCTTCTTTCCCTCCAGACTTTCTCATATATTCCTCCTTGCTCTCAAATTCGTGGCCTCTTTTTGGCATTGTCTGTTGTTATCTACATATATATTTCTAAATGCGTAAGGGAAACCTGCTCCGTCTGTATAATGTTATTTGTAGGTGTGTTCTCAAGGTTGACTGTTTGGTATTAACTAACCAGTTGGTGCGATCTTCTCTGTCATGGTATTCCTCCATCTCGAGAGAGAGTGGTACCATTAGGTTTCTTTTACCCCTGTTTGGATCCTTTAGTACAGGATTAATTATGGCTTCTGTGTTTAGTATAAGAATGTGTCAAATGACTTCTTCAGGGTTGTACAGTTGTCCTCAGGTTATGTAGGAAATTGGTTTCAGGGCCCCTACTAGATACTGAAACCTCATGCACTCGACTCCTTATATAAATTATTTTCTTATAATGTCCCCATACATTCACACACACTTTATGTTCTTATATCCAATAAAAGCAAATGCCATGTGAATGATTGTGCTACTGTATTGTTATAGGTAGTAATATCAAGATGGCTTTAGATATTATTATAAATATAGATATTTAGTATGGATTCAATTACCACAGGCCTAACTATATGATATGTTTCAGTAGCTATGTAATTTTTTTCTAATATTTTTCCCTCCATGGTTGTTTGAATCCAGGGGTACAGAACCTTCTGATTTGAATAAAGTGCTGACTTTGAAAGCTCAGAGAATATTGTGCCATGGATATAAAAATAAGGGAAGTCCTGTTCTGGATGCAAACCTGCTCATGACACTCTTCTGTTCACATTCTTACTGTCCACTGCAAGCCACACTCCCCCACCCTTGTATTCATCACTTAACAAATGCCTAAGTATTCTTCCCTAAGTTCTTCAAAACCGGAAGTTTTGTGTGGGGCACAACTTACTTTCAGAGCATGGGACTGTGAAAGATGGTGGGTGAGTTGGTTGACCCAGGAGTTTTCAAAGAAAAGGTTTTTGTCTTCGGAATGACACTGACAGTGGGACAGAATGGAGACTGAATGAGTTGAATTAAGGATGAGTCCACTACTCTTTTGTCTTGCTCAAAGTGCCAGCAAATCCACACTGTTCCTTTATATGAATACTTCATAATGTAGAAAAACAAGGAGTCCCTGGGATCAGTCCTTTCTTCCCATGTCACCCGGAGGCGATGATCAGACATGCTGAGCAAATAAATGGCTAGTGCTTTGCCTTTCACACAGCAAGAGGCTCAAAACGGTGACAAGCTTCTCATTCTGCGTCCTTTGTCTCTTCTTCCACAAGAGCATATGAGGTTCAAACCAGTTTTCATCCTTCTTTTATAATTTAAGTGATATTGTCTTTGAATCTATTATGCCCCACCTGTAACCTTAACCACAAATGGTTTTTCACTGCCTCTTTCCAGTTGCCAGGAAATGGCAACCATGCTTTTATTTCAAAAGATGGTTATGACCATCTGTTGTTATGGTTATCATATAATCACCTTGCAATCATGCCTTTGTTTAAAAAGGTTCTTCTGACTAACTTATTATGTTAATGTTCATGTCTTAATTATAACATATTTTACATTATATTATATACTTAATAATATTACATATTATAACATTATAATATGTTATATTATATTATGTTGTGTGACCCTACCAATTTATCTGGAAAAATCTCCCATTTGGGAACCTTCTATCCCTTAGCTATAAAAAGCTTACAACTTTCCCACATCTAATGTTGCTGTCTCAGATCCTGACTTAGGGTGGGGCAGCTGACTGGCTAGTTCTGAGTGTACCTTAAAAATTAAAAGTTTGCTTTAATTGGTCAACTGTGGAAGTAGCCTTTTTTTTCTCGTATCTATTAAGCTTACATCTGTAAAGCCAACTTGAACAGGTCTTTCCAAGCCATGAACTCGTGGAGGGCTTTTATCTTGGTAGCACTGAAGGGAGTTCAGGGGACAAATGTATCTGGGTACCTGTTGATGAAAACATTTTTTCACAATGTCCATTACACTGTGAGTGTCATTTTGAATACAAAAACTTTGCTTTGAAAGCACCTCAGAAAGATTTAATCTTATTCATTCACCTCATGAAACACCTTTCCCAGCTCCAGCCCAGTAGTCAGGTCCCATATTATATTAAAATTGATTGATTATGAGGAACTTGATTCAACTAAGTGAACAGTATTTATTCCTTTGCAAACAATGGATAATACAGCGATGCAGATTAGGTTCAACTTGCCTAGCATCTAACCACTTCTTCAGGAATCCAGAGTGATGAATCAACCACTAAGTAAACCATGACTTAACAAAGGGATTGCAACTTAAAGTAGGAGTTGTAAGGAATGTGGTAAGTGAAAAATAAAAAAAGAAGAAAAGCAGAAGCATGTAAGTAGATATGAACACATTGCAAGACTGACACCTAAGCAGATATGAACAAATTGGAACACTTGAGGAATTGAGCTGAAACAAAAGAAAGAGCAGACACTCATTCCAAAAATTGTACTGAAGGATGGCATTGTGTAAATTCCTGAAAAAGCAGTCGATATGGTCATGCTTTCTCATATGCCTTCCTGTCCATTCACTTTCCCTTCAAAAGTGTTGAGTTGTTACTCCATTCCAAGCATCAGAATAGAAGCAGGAAATATGATGGTGGTGCCAAGTCAAAACTCTAGGGCAAGATGGCGACATTGGTCTATAGTAACCTAATCTTGACATTTACTGTACCCTAAGTCCCTTGTGGACCACAGATCTGGCCTTATTTCCAGCTGTGGGCACTGACTGTCCAACTCTCCTTCCCCTGTAATGAAGAATTGACCTCAGGAGCTGGGAACTTGTGGGAATTGTAAAAGCACTAAGGTACATGGAAGTAGGAAATGACTCATGGAAATCACACAGATTTTGTCATTAATAAGACCTAGCATAGCCTGGGTGGTGGTGACACATGCCTTTAATACCAGTACTCAGTAGGCAGAGGCAGAGGCCGGCTTGATCAACAGAGTGAGTTCCAGAGCTACACAGAAAAACCCTGTCTCAAACAAAACAAAACAAAACAAAACAACAGACCTATGGTGTTAGAGATCTGAGGTGAGTGGCTCAGTAAAGTCTTTGCTGCACAAACTTGGGGTACTGAGTTCAAGTTCCCAGCAGAGACATAAAACGTGCTGAGATAGAGAGAGAAAGGAAGAATTCCTGGGGCTCACAACCAGCTTGTTTAGAATGAGAATGAGTGAGCACCAGGTTCAGTGAGAAGCGTCTGTATCCTCACAGGGTAGAGACTAACCAACGAAGACCTCCAGTATTGACTTGTAGCCACCACACAGGTGTACCCAGGCGCATACATACATATACTGGGGAAATGGAAATCCTCGCATTGTGCGTCAATGCCCAAACACAGTCTACGAACAAAGCCTTGTAAGGAGATTTCTGAGACCTTGTGAGAATAGTCCCAAGGGAGTAGGACAAGAGGCTTACGACTTCTGATCCTACATTACGTGACTGTTCTTGCAATGTTCTTTTGTGCCCCTCCCAGGTGTAGCGGATAAGAGAGTGTTTGCCTAGATTATTCATGGCAGCGGTCTATTTTTTATTTGTTCGTACGCCTCTATGGAAAACTGTGTCTTTGCCTTCTGTGGCTTGTCCTCGTGATTTGCATACTTTACGTGGATAAGTCTCCTTAGCCCTCAGAGTATATATCGTCTGATGCTCTGAATAAAGTTAACTATTGTATGAGACGTCCATCTCATTTTTAGGCTCCATTCTCCCGGGTTGATGCTGGCTACTAGGGCAATAAACAGGTCATGCCTGTAATTCTAGCAGCAGGACTGCTAAGAAAGGAGAATTGACACAAGTTTAAGATGAACATGAGCTGCATAGTTCATTCTGGTCTATTTTGAGCAATAGAGTCAGATTCTATTTCAAAACAAAACAAGATCTTGGAGAAGATAAAAATCTACAGTAAATGGTCACAATTTCCTCCAAGAAATTGCAAATGAAATATGATTACATAATAGTTAAATAATAAAGTTATGAAGACAAGTTAAATGTAAAGATACTACATGGTAGAAACTAAATTTCAGTATAAAATATATTGTATCCTCATTGGACAATTCAGCTTATAATAAAAGATCAGCTGATCACTTTCTTGGTTTGATTTCCAAATTAGGGACTGAATATATTCTGTTTGTGCTCCAAGACTCTATAATGGCATGGAGAGTGAGTCTCCTGATGTCTCATAAAGACAACTCAGGTCTGTTATCTTTGCAAGTAATAAAAAAAAAATGACCTAAATACATGTCAATCTCCAGACAGACTGGAACAGCTGGAGACATCTGTAGAACTACACAAGTCTGAGCACAGTGGTAAATTACAAAAATCGAAATATTCACTACTGGAATGGTCTGTGAGGCTGGACTCAGCTGATTTCCAAATACATCTGGACAGTAAGACTTGCGTTATTTTAAACTTTCATCTTTTGCCCAATTTTGACTTTTATATGAAAATGTAATTTACATTCACATTTAGAGAGTGTCAGAGTTAAAAGAGAAGGAAATGAAATGTTTACTGACACAAATAGATCAAGGGTGATGTATTCTACGACAACCATGTATTTTGCAAGATTTGTCACGTTTGCCAGATGTTTGGATTTGTTGGAAATCGTTCCCTGATATCCTCTTACACTCAACTTTTAGAACATCCAGTGGCTGAAAAATCACCTTTTTACGGAGGCTCTGTTATTTTTATCTAGTATTTACTTCTCACACTCCAGATGGCTCCAGTGTTACTAGTATGAACTGTAGAGGCCAAGAGGCTTCAGCTGTTGTGGAGGCATCAAGTGGGGCATGTGGTTATCAAGTGCATCAGCCTCGTCATTTGCCTCAGGTTGAGTAGACGGAGATAATAAATTAATGAGTTAGTGTATGAGCACACTTTGAAATATTATTCTCTTTGTGGCTATGACTCCCAGCTTCAATAAACTAACTTCAGATTTTATCTGAAGCACCAGTAATTACTCAGGACAAGAGAAATTACCAAGTGTAATCTGATAAGGCTTAACACAGTTGTTAGGCTAAATTTTAAGCCAGAGACAAAGGCTGCAAGAGTTTAATGCCTGCTCCCCCTTTTGCTAAATTCTCACAAACAAATCAACAGATGTACTGGCATTTATTTATTTATCATTTATTTTTGTCAAGAGTCTCTTTTATTTATTAAGAGTCTCATTTATTATCTGTCAAGAGTCTCACTGTATAGCCCAGGCTGGAATTATAGATGTAATTTTATAATTACTGTTCCCAGTGGCCTTGATTCTGAGAAAGAATGATGTTGAACAGTAGAGTAGGCAGCTAAGTCTACAGTTACACAACACATGAGAGCAGAATGAGGATGTAAATTTAACCTGTATTCAAACTGCAGGTTCAGCTACAAAGTAGCCCAATATTCTTTCCTGAGTTACTCAGCTTTGAGTAACAGCTTCGCACAGAAAAATGCAGGATTATCTTTTTGGATCCTGTCGATAGGTAATTTTACACAAAGCTGTGGTCTTTCCAAACTACCAGGAAACCCAGGACTCAATCAGTAGATTAAACTGGCTATCATTTCTTTTGCCAATTTTGTTTAAATTATTTCTTTTAATTCACTAAAATTATAATTACATCCTTACTTCTTTCCCTTTCTTCTGTTGGCACATTTCCATAGACCTCTTCTTGCTGTCTTTCAAATTGGTGACCTCTTTTGTCATTAATTGTTGTGACATGCATGTAAGTGTATGCAGACACATTTAGATTCCTAACTATAACCTGCTTAGTCTGAATAGTGTTACTTGGATGTATGTTTTCAAGGCTGACTACTTGGCATTAGGTAACTGATTGTTTGCTCTTCCTTGAGGAAGACGCTTTGTCCTATTTTCAGCATTCTTCACTTGCCTGTAGTTCTCTGTGAAGAGCTGAGGCCTCACAGGCTTTCCCTTGTCCGTGTTATCATATCTAGTGCTGTCGCCCTTGTTCAGCTCATGTTGGTGAGACCTTATGTGTGTAGCTTCCTGCTAAACGGAGATCTTTTCAGTAAAGCACAAGTAACCAAAATGCAGAAATGTAGAGCCAGTTCCAACTGATGCGTCTACAATACAACTTTCGCACCTAAGGCCCGATGATCCCTGGGGAAGCGGGGACAGAAATAAGAGCCATTGGATTAGACATGCTGCTCTGAGGCTGTGTCTCCTGGATATGTCTGTTGCTGATTTTATTGCTTTGGCTTTTACTATGACCTTGAAGGATGAAAGTATTCGTTAAAGCGTTCTATTTTACGTTAGGCAGATGATGCTAAAAAGAAAGAAATAAGATGATGCCAGTCAAGTCAGGGGGATGGAAAGGACACATTACACAGCAGATAAGAGCAAGGGATCAGGAGCCAGATTTACATCTTCGCTCTATCATGTGCCAATATCTTTCTCTACTGGAGGAAATACTTAACATCTCTGTGCCTCAGATTCCCATAGGACCTGAAGGAAGCAAAGTAACAACAAAGTCGACCTTATAGATTATTAAATGAGAACATGTATTAAAAATACTTAGGGCAGTGTCTGACACAGGGTTAGTGCTCAATAAATCAGGACCTGAGCTCAGCCCCCCCTCTCCATCCCATTGCATTGTCTGCCAAGGAGCCAGCATTGAAGTTTCTCTGGATGTGCATTCTATACCAGAGACACGTCCCTCGGGGTGAAATTTTCTTTTCAGAATCCTTTGAGGAAAGGAGCTGGCATTATCCTCTAGCAGTATTACTCAAGCACATAAATATCTAGATTCCAGGAATAAGCCTGGTAAGTTTTGTGCTCCCAGGAACACCGCAACTCTCCAGGGCTCCTACAATAACCAAACTTGGCAGATTTCCCTGGAGGTCGTGTGTCTGGGGCACTATAATGCTACCAGGGAACTAGAGCAAACATTTTCAATCAGGAAGACTAAGCTGATAGATTACAGAAATATTATTATGCTCAAACAGCCTTGCACTGACAGAAGAATATACAAATAGAACGCTCTAGAAAAACCAAACTAAATAATATATAACTTGCTTCTCTGGCCTGGGGAGATGGTTCACAGCACAAATGTGAGTATTATAATTTTCTTGGCACTGACAGTTGCTAGGCAGCCCTGGTGGCTAGTCTATAATGCTAACACATAGGAGGCTGAGACGGGAGATCCTCAGAGCAAGATACTATGTAGCTTGGCCAAATCAGTGAGCTGTAGGTTCAGGCAATGTGGAGAATGATTATGGAAGTACCCAGGGTCCCACTCTGACCTCTTCATGCATGTGCACAGATACTCATATGCACACCACACATATGCACGCACACAGTATTTATACACATACACTGTACATGCGTTTACATGTTAGATAAATAAATATATGTATTTGGCATTTTTAGCTATTGTTTATCAATGTACCATGACGAAAAGAAACTTAGAAAAGAAAGGATTTATCTCCGATTACTGTTCTACATCACGGTTCATCATCAAGGGAAGTCAAGGCAGGAACGGAGACAGAGACCAGGGAGGAATGCATCTTGCTGGCTTGCTTCCCATGGCTTGCTCATCCTGCTTTCTTACAATCCAGTACTATCAGAGTTGCACTACCCACAGTGGCCTGGGCCCTCATACATCAACCACTGATCAACAAAATGCTGTACAGAATTGCCTATAGGCCAAGACAACGGGGACATTTCCTCGGTTGAGGTTCCCTCTTCCCAGATGACCTTAGCTTGTGTCAAGTTGGCAAAAAAAAAAAAAAAAAAAAATAGCCAGCATAAACATTATCCACTTTCTATCTGGAAACACTGTGGACACATCTTACATGAAATATCAACAGCACTAGTCCCTAGTGTATTTTACAATAAAATAATTGTAAATAGTGTACTAATAAAAGTGTTTTATAAACATTTAAGGAATTTAGTAATATAATCTCTAGTTGAATAGGATGTCTTAGATAAGAGAAAAAACCTAAATCAATAAACCCAATAAAAAAAATTACCTACATAACAAAATGCCAAAAGAAAAGTTAACACAGCCAAATAACAGAATTGAAAAATATATTTATAGTACATGACAAGGGTTGATGGATGGCTCCACAATACAAATGACAGCTAAAAATGTATATAAAAACTAAATGACTCAGAGAAAAAAAAATATGATGGATAGGGTTAGAAGAAAATTGTAAATGGCTACTTAACATGTGAGAATACACTTAGCTTAAGTAGTAGCTAGAGGATGCAAATTAAATCAATGAGATTCCATTTATTTACCAAAAATAAATAGTGACCAGCATCCATGGAGGAATGTGGAGATAATGAAGAAACAGCCATATCATGAAGCCTGAGTGTATCATCAAAGATAAGGCCAGAGCTTTTTTTTTTTTCTGTCTGAAATTTTCTTTTTTTTTTTTAATTTTATTTTTCTTTTTAGTTACATTTTGTTAACTCTGTGTCCCAGCTGTATCCCGCTCCCTCATTTCCTCCCCAACCCCACATTCCCTCCCTGGTCTACTCCCTGCCCCTTTCCAAGTCCACTGATAGGGGAGGACCTTCTCCCCTTTCATTTGACCCTGTTTTATCAGGTATCTTCAGGGCTGGCTGCAAAGTCTTCCTCTGTGGCCTAACAGGACTGCTCCTCCCCTGGGGGGGGGTCAAAGAGCCTGCCCTTGAGATCCTGTTAGAAATAGTCCTTGTTCCCCTTACTTTGGAAAACTACTTGGTTACTGAGCTACCACGGGCCACATCCAAGCAAAAGTTCTAGGTTATATCCATAGATGGTCCTTGGTTGAGTGTCAGTCTCAGAAAAGACCCTGTGCCCGGATATATTTGGTCCTTGTAGAGCTCCTATCCTTTCCATATCATACTAACTCCCCTTCTTTCATATGATTCCCTGCACTCTGCCAAGGGTTTGGTTATGAGTCTTAGTGTCTGCTTTGAAACACTACTAGGTAGAGTCAGATGCCTTTTGTGGTAGACTCCTGTCATACGTTCAATGCACATCCCATTTGTCTTTCTAAATGAAGATTGATCATCTTCGCCTGTGTCCACTTTCTTGATTATCTTCTTTAGGTGTGTAGATTTCATTATGTTTATCATATCTTGTAGGTCTATATAAGCGAGTATATACCATGTTTGTCTTTCTCCTTCTGGGATACTTCACTCAGAATGATCTTTTCTAGATCCCACCACTTGCCTGCAAATTTCATGATTTCCTCCTTTTTGGTTGCTGAGTAGTATTCCATTGTGTAAAAATACCACAGTTTCTGTATCCATTCCTCCGTTGATGGACATCTGGGTTGTTTCCAAGTTCTGGCTGGCCAGAGCTTTTTAAATGTGCCCTGGCAACATCTGTTAAAATACAGGGTGTGGGTACTTTAACAGAACAATACCACCTTTAAGAATCTTTCCTACTGAAATGAAAGCATCACTACAAAAGAAGAATATGATTGAGGCTATTTATCACAGCATTGACTTGAATGCTAAAATAAGATGGAAATAACTATAACGTCACTCGTTGGAATGGTTGAGAAATGTAAGGACTCCTCAAATGATGGATGTTCTCAATAGCCTTAAATGCAAGGAACAACTCGATTAGCATTAATGGGGAGCAACACTGATGGAATAATGTCACCTGAGACAAGGAAAACCTGTTAGACTACGTGCATGTGGGTGTTTGTGTGGAAGCAAATAAGGGGAATGTCACCTAATTCACTGCTCATGCTGGTCACTACTAAAAGGGAGATGATCACCTGTCATTTTCTACAGGTTTTCCTGCAGCTTCTCATATCTATTACTTTGACTTTAAAAAATTAATATAAATAAATTAATTTAAATTAATACAAATATATAATATTAATGTAAATTAATAGTAAATAATATAAAATAAATTACTTATTTAATGAAAAATCAATATTATTATAAATAAACATGTGATGCTGGTATAAATTAATATGAATATAAATTAATGTGAATAAGTTAATATAAAGGAATGAATTTTACTATGAAATTTCCAAACATGTATGCCATTAGACTTTGTTCTTACTCATTACAGTCCATCAGACAGGGCTCCTTCCTGCTTTCATGTCACATATCTTCCACTACTCTATCTTTCTCCTCTTTTACAATCTTTCCCTCGCCTCTCAATCCTCTGTCTACTTATCTTAAGTTGGAATTGTAGCTCAGTGGTAGAGCATTTTCCTGAGTTTAAATATCCAGTACCTAAAAAACTAACTAAATAAAATGAAATGAAAAATAAACAAACTGATCTCAGAAGATCTAGTGCACCTCTTAGAATCCCCCACATTTTATATAAGGTAATTATAGCATTGTCTCTCATAATTTGGAGGAGGATTAAGCAAGATACATTGGGTTTCTAGCACAGAGCTAATGAAATGGTGTTTGATCATTAGTGGACAGCTTCTTGTCCCTTTGTTTCTCTTCTCTCTCAGTTGATGTGTTCTCAGGGATGTGGGTCAGTTACAACACTGGAGTCAAGCACACACGGGATGTGAGATCTGCTGTACTCTGATAACTTCTGATCGCCAAACTGAGGTGATTTTTACTCTGGATTAAAATCCTCTTGGATGGCTCATGTTATTGCTCAGTCTCTCCATCCATCTAGATGTTGAAACCATGACATTAAGGTGGCAACAAATTACCTGTACTCCCTACAGAACTTCCTTTGAAATCAAGCTGGACATCTGAAAGCTGCCTCTTTTTACCCTCCTACCTAGATTTTTTTAATTTAATTTTATTTTATTAATTACACTTTATTCACTTTGTATCCCCCCATAAGCCCCTCCCTCCTCCCCTCCCTGTCTCACCCTCCCTCCCCCTTCTTCACGCATGCCCCTCCCCAAGTCCACTGATAGGGGAGGTCCTCTTCTCCTTCCTTCTGATCTTAGTCTATCAGATCACATCAGGAGTGGCTGCATTGTCATCTTCTGTGGCCTGGTAAGGCTGCTCCCTCCTCAGGAGGAGGTGATCAAAGAGCAGGTCAATCAGATTATGTCAGAGGCAGTCCCTCTTCCCATTACTATGTAACCCACTTGGACACTGAACTGCCCTGGGCTACATCTGTGCAGGGGTTCTAGGTTATCTCCATGCCTGGTACTTGGTTGGAGTATGAGTCTCTGGGAAGAGCCCTGTGTTCAAATTTTCTGGTTCTGTTGCTCTCCTTGTGGAGTTCCTGTCCTCTCCAGATCTTACTATTTCCCACTTCTTACATAAGATTCCATGCACTCTGCCCAACAGTTGGTACCTAGACTTTTAACCATGTTTCTTCCTACCCTAAGAACACTATGAAAGTAGGATCAATGTGTTGATTTCCCAGTACCCCTTCCCTTTGCCACTCTTTCAGTGGTTGCTAAATAGTTGCTACAGAACCAATTACTAGCTTTTTTTATTGACACACTCTCAGTCTTCCCCAAAGACCCTGTCAAGTAGCTACCATTCTGTTTTAGAGACAGAGATTATGGCTGTAGAATTTTGGCTACATATTCATGGTTCTATTGTGGGGAAATAGCTAATATTTCTCTTCTATCATAATCACTCTCTAAATTTGGATGAGTCAGAACATCCCATGGCTTAGATGATACCAGTTTAATGGCATTCCAATTCTAGTGACACTCTGTCAGCTGTTAGTACAACTGTGTCTCTCTGTCTAAGGAAATGTGTCGGTGTTTTAACCAGTTCTGAGAAGTTTCGGTCTAGCAACAAAGCCGCTCTACAAGAAAGGCACGGCCTAGTGCTAGAGGGAAGTGTTTGAGTTGGTTTGCTCCCCCTTCCGCATCTTTTGAAAATGGTAGCTTTATTGAATTTTTTATAATGTTATACAATGTGTCTTGAGAGGAGGGGCTTTCAGGGGAGCAGAGATAGAACACAATGGTATAATGAGTTAAAAGGGAACAGTTGAATAAAAGTGAAGTTGGGTAGAGGTTTGAGGACTGGGGAAAGGAGAGAATATAAAGAACAACTAACACTAGAGACTTTGCTTCGAAAAAGACTTAGGGAGGCCTCTTACTACACAAGCTCCTAAAATATATTCATATGCATGTATAAAAAAGAGGTTTAATAGAGTTACCATTACAATGTGGGGATGGGTGCAATACCCAAGTAGATACATACTAAAAATAAAACCCCCCAGGAACGGGTTAGATTTTCTTCAAGTTATTGGCCAGTAGGGTCAGTTAGACCCTTGAGTATTACAGGCTGTTGTCATCACTCTTGGCTACCCTTCAGAGTGTAATGGTAAGACCCTCTTGCAGGGCACCACATATTTCAATCGCAGAACAGGGAGTAGTCAAGCTGTTGCCCACCTGGAAACCTCATACTTACTGGCTATATTTCACCTTCTAGAAGAGGAGAAAATGAATCCCCGCTCTGTATTTAAGTTTTAATGTGCACACACCCCCATTATAATACTGTGTTTTGTTGTAACCATTTACTAGCGTGTCTGTTCTTCCATCAGAATAAGGCCATTTGATTTATCTTTCTTTCCTTTCATTGGAGATGGCCCATTAATTTCCTTACTGAATGCACAAATTAATGATTATGTGCTAAATAGGATATGTGCAACTCCTCCTGGATCCCCAAGTGAGAAAATGAGGAGCTCTTGTGTGCCATGAACCTAGAGTTCAGGCTATAGAGAAAGAAAGCAGCGGCAAAGGGGTTGTTTCCAGGGCCAATTCTCTCCTTGAAATAAATCTAGAATCAGAAGGGGGTGAAGGCCTGAAACAATGGGCTTTTTAACTATACTCATTAATAACAACTCAAAGCACAGATTTATTACAGTTGAAAACCACAGAAGGGGCAGTAAATTAGTGCTGGTGAGAGAAGGAACACGGGTGAGGTGTGAGTTCTAATTTAAAATGTATCCACATGTTTTCTAACTATGAAATAGGGATTGCTGTCGAAACTGAAGCCTTTATTTGTGGGACTGAATTCATCATAAATATTTTTTGTGCCAATAGTCATTTCCCAAAATTGTATTTGCTTTCCTTTGGCCAAAATGTTGGAGACTTAGATTATTACTTGAAACAAACAAACAAAAAATATTGTCTTAGCTAAGTCTCTTCCTTGCTTCAAATCCAAATTATGATTTGTAAAGCGCTGTCTGTAGCTGAAGAAAACTCTATTTTATCGGCACATATGTTGAAGAGAATAGTTTTTAAAGCCTTCAATTAGTTCTGCCTTTGAGATAGAATTTAAACACACTTGGATGATAGGATTAAGTGAACACACGCGAAAAAAAAATATGTCCCCAACTGTTGTTTAGAACCTAGTTTTTTGCTTCTCAGAATACTGCTAAGATCCTTACTCTTACTCCTGGCTTTGTTCCAGCCAGAGCACATGCATGGCCTTCACTCCTAACTCAGTCTATAGCATTGTACCCCCTTGCCTCCTGGTGGGTTCCTGTCACATAGGAGAAAGACTCAGATTCCTCAGTGGGACCTGAAGAGTACCCAGTTCCCAGTCTCCAGTCCCCAATTAAGTTCTTCAAACCCAACCAGCCTGGTACTATCTCTCCTTTCTTCTCATATGGGCTACCAAGTTCAAGTCATGTGGCTTCTTCTATTTCTTGAACATATCAAGCTCTCTAAAACCTTTGTTTCTGTCTTATGCCTTGGACATCCTCTTTTGAAATTTTTCTAAAACGATTATCCTAGTTCTTCAAAGGTCTGGTATATATCATTTCCAGAGTAACCATCCTTGACCATTCTGCTTCGGCTATGTACACCATTATATCTTTATTCCATAACTCATTACCAACTTAATTATCTTTTATTTTAATAACATAGATAAGCACATCAAAACGTATCACTTAAGCCGGGTGAAATGGCATAAGCCTATAATCTCAGTCCTAGGGAAAACAGAGGCAGGTGGATCCCTGTGAGATCATAAGGCCAGCCTGGTCTGCAAAGTGAATCTAGAACAGCCAAGGCTACACAGAGAAGCCCTGTCTCGAGGAAAAAAAAAAATAAAGCAACTTATCCCTTATATTCCCTACTATGCTAAAGGATTCATTATAAGAAAAAGCCTTATCTGTTTCGTTCACTCCCAACAAGCCAAAAATGAGGACACTGTGTGGCCCATAGTAGGTCCTCAACAAGTATTTTTTCAGTGAATTCTCTGTGTCAAACCTAATATTTGAAACGTCATGGACTTGTAGTCAGCACTTTTGAATTCGGGTTTGTGTTGGTTCTTTAAGGTTTATCAAGCGCTTTGGAATGGTACAAGCTAACTGTATGTGTCTAACGCCCCGCCCACAAGAGCATCATCTCTGCAAGTTCTGCTGGATCTGGACACATCAGTAGGCAGGATGGCATGGATTTGGAGTACACGCTTCAGGGTGCAGATGCCATCAAGGAAAATTTTAACTTTCATTATCAGGATGGAGATTCTGTTGATCTCTTGCTCTCCGGGTCTGCGTTTGTTTTTGTTTTGATTTGTTCGTTTATTTTCTCATAGATTACGTCCCGGCTGCAGTTTCTCCTCCCTCCTCTCTTCTCCCAGTACTGCCCCCACCCGGCCAAATCCATTCCTCCTCTGTTTCCTTTCAGAAAAACACGGGCTTCCACAGATATCAACCAAACATGGAATAACAAGCTGCAATAAGACTAAGAACCTTCCCTCGTATTGAAACTGGATGAGGGAGGAAAAGGCTCCCAAAAGCAGGCAAAAGTCTGAACCCCCCCCAACACACACACACACACACACACACACACACACACACACACACACTCCCGCTTTTAGGAATCCCACTCGAACATCAAGCTACAGGACAATAACATGGGCAGAGGACTAAGGTCAGACCCGCATAGGCTTCCCTGCTGGTTACTTCAGTCTCTGTGAGCCCCCGTGAATAGTCCTGGTTAGTTGATTTTGTGGGCTGTATACTTTTTTTAAATTTCTTTTTCATTTTTTTATTACTTACAGTTTATTCACTTTGTGTCCCAGCTGTAGCCCCCTCCCTCCTCTCCTCACAATCCCCTCTCCCTCCCTCTTCTCCTCCCATGCCCCTCCCCTAGTCCACTGATAGAGGAGGTCCTCCTCCCCTTCCAGCTGACCCTAGCCTATCAGATCTCATCAGGGCCGGCTGCATTGTCTTCCTCTGTGGCCTGGTAAGGCTGCTCCCCCATCAGGGGGAGGTGATCAAAGTGCTAGCCAAGGTGTTCAGGTCAGAGATAGCCTCTGTTCCCCTTACAAGTGAACCCACTTAGAGACTGAGCTGCCATGGGCTTCATCTGTGCAGGGTTCTAGATTATCTCCACGAATGGTCCTTGGTTGGAGTATCAGTCTCAGAAAAGACTCCTGGGCCCAGATTTTTTGGTTCTGTTGGTCTCCTTGTGGCGCTCCTGTCCCCTCCAGGTCTCTCTATCTCCCCCTTCTTTCAAAAGATTCCCTGCACTCTGCCCAAAGTTTGGCTATGAGTCTCAGCATCTGCTTTGATACCTTGCTGGGTAGAGTCTTTCAGGCTGTGTTCTTGTGGTGTCTTTGACCCCTATGGCTCATATAATCCTCCTCCTTTTCTGCAGGACTCTCCCAGCTCTGCCTAATGTCTGGCTGTTGGTCTCTGCATCTGCTCCCTTCAGTTGCTGGATGAAGCCTTTCTGGTGATGATTATGCTAAGCTCCAGGCTACCTTTGTTTTGATAAGACAGATATTCAATACGTTTGTGTGGGAGTTGTCAAGCGATATTAATAGGTTAAACTGGATCTTTGTTGTTTTGGTGATTTGAACAGATGCTGATAGGTTTTGCCTTGATCTTGCCAGGGTTCATGATTTAAGCATTTGAAATCAGAGCAACTCCACATTTTCCGTAGCTCACTGCACACGGAGCCAAGAGACCATTGGGGGTTTGTAGTTCATGGTAAAAATGACAGCATTATCCCGGGGGAAATATTTTGGCAAGATAAATGCATAGTTGTGATGCAGCAGTTAAGTTCCTCTGTTTAGTCTCTGTGAAAATTAATTTGCAAAGATATTCAGGTCTGTTGTGTGTTCTAGTTTATATGTAAATTAGAAAAGTGTGTGAAAGATGCCAAGGATGATGGAATTCCAACATTTTCAGAGTAGCTGACTATTAATTAATTAAAATGGTTCTCACTCAATTTAATTTCATTTACGTTTTTACCATGGTAAGTTGTATTGGTCAAGCTAGAAAAAGCCAGCAGTAGCAGAAAAAAAAATTATTATCTTCTTATCAAGAAGAAAGAAAGTTTAAAATCCAATTCACTGAGAGAGCCATGGTGCCTAACAGCGGTGGAATTCAACAGGGTTTCAAATTCTGAAAAATCAGAGCCCTACCTGCACCTTCTACAACTCTACCTCTGCTTCTGAAGGTGACATGGCGTGTCTGTAAACCTGAAAGGTGGGCTGTGGAGGATGACGAGCATAACTGAGAACTCTGCACACACCTTAATATTGCATCCTAGGGCATAGGTATAACCGAGCTCAGCACACCTAAAACCAGGCAGTTGACTCTCCGGCTTCAGTGAGTACATTCCTTGTCCTCCCATCCTTCAAGCCTCCGTCCTAAAGTATTTCCCTGCCATTGCTTTTGAAGATCTCTTCCTTGTCCGTCAGTCGCTCAAGGTCCCTGGAGTGGTTTCCACACTTTAATTCTTCCTTGGTTGCTTCTCTTAGCAAGCATTGACTTCCTCTTCTATGGGGATCAAAATATGCTCCAGTCCATCCAGCCCAAGAGCACTTTAACGGAAGCAATATAAACTTGTATTTATGTGTGTGAGTTTGTGCATTTAAGTGCACTGTCCTCAGAAGAAAGAAGAGGGCATAATTTGAAAAGTGTAGATCTAGAGTTATAGACAATTGTGAGCAACATAGGTACTGAGGACCAAACATATGTCCCCTGGAAGATCAGTGTGTGCTTTTAACCTCTGAGCCATCTCTTCAGCCGCTGGAGCCGCATTCTGCAAGAGCATCTTCCATCACATCTTCTAGACCATTCTGTCTGTGTTGTCTCAGAGGTGTTCAGCTGCTTTCAGATCCTTCCTTTATTTGACATAGTTGAATTCTGAAGTAGTTCCATTCAGACTTTTGGCTTTGAAATTTGTTTAAACTGCAAAATGGAGACACTGATGTTATTCTTGATTTACAAAAGAAAAATGGAAGCACGAATCTTGTAAAGGTCAGGGCAATAATTAACTCTGAATTTCACTGGGCATGATCCCCTTCTTCTGACTGGAGCCTTGTAGAGAAAAATGTTTTGAAAAGTGGAGCTTTTGTGGCCACAGGAGTATTCAGAGCTGCTGCTGGTCCTTTCTCTGTGCTTTCTTGCCTCTGCCTGGCAGTGACGCTGAGTGGAGTACTTTACCCTCAGCTCTGTGGCTTCCATGCCATTGGTGAATCTAAGTAAAATGATCTCTTAGGTGGCTTCTAATTCTCAAAAACAAAATATTTATGGCTGATTTAAAAAGCAGCCATTCAGCCATGAGTAAATCGGTACCCTTTGAGGTGCCGAGCCAATGAGTGGCTTGGTGAGCAAAGGACAGGGTTTCTTAGTTATTCTTTGAGTCCTAAGCAGGTGGTGAGCATGAGAGGCAGGGACTTTGATGGTGAAGAGCGGTTATAAAGCCCCGAAACTGTCATAAAGAATTCTGTACCCTGTAAAAGCAAAGGCAGATGTTCACATAAAGTTTTTGCTGCTTGTGTTTTTGTGGGGGGACTTTTTGGGTCTGAAGTTTATTAGCAAGGCATGGCAGCATCTGCTCACTGATGGTGTCATACAAAGGCAGCCTTACAGACCGTTTATGGGGTTAGAATTATTTTTGTTAATGATTTTCATGGGAGTAGATGAAATGCAATGTGCACCAGCTGTAAGTGTGTTTATCATGCAGCTGCTCAGCTGCCTTACAGAGAAGACCGCACGCACACACACACACACACCATAGATGTATGTCTTGATTATCAAAGAGCATATAAGCTGGAGTAACTGCAGAAAACAGGAAGATAAAATGGAACCTCGGTGGGGAATTCTAGAGAAGGGATACAGATGATGTGGACAGTAAAATGGAAAGGGAGGCCTTTAGTTGGGAAAAAGGGAGGATAAATAACACTAAGGATGCTTAGAAAAGGCATAGGAAATATTGTTTTATGTTTATTTAAAATTTCATGTAATACATCTAAATGTGTGTGTACTCTACACATCTTGCTACGTGTGTGTTGGGGGAGGGGGTTAAAGGAAGTCGTGATACTTCAGGAGATAAATCTTTCCCCAAAAGACATAGACTATCTGGCAGAAACCCAATTTCCAGCCAAGGGAAACCTTCTTTCAATCTTTCAAGTTGTTGGTTGGGGGATGCCAAGAGACTCCCCAAACAATATGTTATTGCTGTTGCTCTTGGTTGCCTCCCTAAAGCTGAAGGTAAGTCCCTATTGTGGATGACACCACGTACTTAGAAGGGTGTTCCAGAGGATTTGAGCTGAGGTAATCTAGAAGCCCCTTCCCCAAAGACTATCTCTCATGGTACCAGAAGGTGGCATGCAAGCTTTCAAGGGAGGGGGTAATCATTATCTCCTTCCCAAATGGACCACAGAAATCACCAGCAGGCCAGACATCCATAAAGGCGCAGTAGCGGCTCTTACTGTTGTAAGTTCGTCTCTTTGCAGCAGGTGTAGTCCATTACAAAACAATCCACAGCTGGTCAGAATGTGAACAACTGATGGTGACATGCCTGGCCCCAAAATCTACAACACAGTCCCCACAGCTAAGACCTGGGAAATACTGAGGATAAAACGTTCGTTTTTAATACAAGAACTTCACTAAATCCTATAGTTTTGCTAGGATGTGGTGTCTTGTAAGCGTGGTTAGCAATTTTTTTGGTGATAACATAGTTTGCACAATAAGAAATGGGAGCGTCACCCCGAAGCACAAGTCCATGAGTAAGTTTTCTGGCTTCCACTCTTGCTCTTCTTCTCTTACTTCTCTTTCTCCCTCTGGCCATCATTGCCATATTGAAGAGTGCTGATGCTGAGGAAGCCAAGGCAAACTCCTTACCCTAATGGGAACTGAGGTTCCTTGGAATGGACTAAGACAAACTAGATATGAATTCCACCACGTGTTGGTGTTGAGTATTTGTCTAGGAATCTGCTTCTGCCCAGTATTGTCCAGAACTAACAGTAAGGCCATGGAATTTGGGGTTTAAATGGGTCTAAGTATCCCTTCAATCCACTTGGTTGGAGTTATACAACTGTTTGGCAAGTGTTTCCCGGACTCCTCTCCAGCTTTGATCTTTAGCAATTAGGATTGGACAGGCACGACAGCTGCTGTTAGTTAACAGCTGCATTCAGCTTGAGGTTTTGAGGTGGCGGGTGCATGCCAGAGGATTATGGCATGATTGTAGTGTTCATAAATAATCACTGTCTGGTTCCACTCCTCCAAGGGAGAGCTGGATGCCCTTCATCTATAGCCTCATAGCACCCTCCTATTAATCTTGCCTCTTAGTTCTCCTTGTTTTTATCCTTTTATTCTTGCCTTGATATTCAACCTAGCCCAGGGCTGAAGAAAAAAAAATGGTGAGAGCACATTGCATATACTGTAGGTAGATTAGTAGATCAATGGCCATGTAGTCTTAGGAAAAAAAATAGGGGACATCTGGCTTCTACACTTCAGTGGAAATACTTGCGGGGCAATAAATTCTGAAGGTATAGTTTCTTCACGAACATAAACTCTGAGTGTTAACTTTTCTGATTACTCTGCTAACTGTTAAATACAAGGAAACAAGATTGGAAATACTGTAAAAACTATACTAATAGGTGTTTTACTGCAATGCTGAAATGACAATTTTCCTTTGGATCTTTGTCCTTAGCACCCAATGTGATTTTTTTTTTCCTGTCTCTCAATGATCACATTCTTTAGTTGCTAGGACATTAGGTGAATCACACAATGCTGAACCAAACAAAGATAGAGTCAAGTTGCCAAACTCCTCTCTACTTTTGATTGGTGGGTTACAGAAATTAACCATTCCCTCAGTTTGGACTTGACAAACCACAGAAAAACACCTTGTGTATGCCAAATGACATTTAATATGAAAAGCTTCAGATACCTTGAAGATTAGACACTGCTGATTCTCACATCATTCCTGCTGAGGGAGAAAACAGAATGTCCCCTCTTGAGCATCTTGCAAAGAGGATATAACTTAAAAGACAATGTTAGCACCAAAGCATGAACCCAATAAAGGGGCTTCAGAATGACTGTGCATGAAGAAAGAATATCTGACCTTCAGAGATCATGAATATGATTTTGAAGAAATTGACCGAGATTGAGGCCTGGGAAAATACCATGGCAAAACCTTGACACTTCCATAAGTTGGAAAGCTACTTGGCATTCTTTGTTTCGTTACCTCGTGGCTTAGGTTTTCTTTTAATATATTATCTTTCCACCCTTCCATCAAGCTTAATTCTACATACTTTTTTTCCTCCTAGTTCCTTCTTTCTGGGGATTGGTGAACTCAGCTTGGAATCTTTGCTCTGTGGGGAAGCGGCAGTCACCAGTCAACATAGAGACCAGTCACATGATCTTCGACCCCTTTCTGACACCTCTGCGAATCAACACTGGGGGCAGAAAGGTAAACCGCCATGTTGCTTCCGTGATGATGGGTGATGCTCATTGTCAAAGCTGGTCTTCTGGATCTTAGACTCTGTGATATATGACACCTAACAATAATCACACACCTCAAAACTACGCCTGACAAATATAGCTATCTCCAAATAATGCTGTTCCTCCTTCATAAAATCTGTAAATTTTCCTTCATAAAGTGCATCTCTCAACTGTAGGACTTGAAAGGACCAGAATCTTGGCACAAGGCACCCTAAGGCCAAGTTTTCAGCACAAAGAAAATATATTGGCCCCAGAGGGACAAAAGGCAGGAAATAAGAGACAAAGACAAGAGGTAGAATAAGAGGGAGAAGGGAAAAGGAGCAAGGGAGAAGGGGAAGGGATATTTGTCCCTGGGGGACAAAGGACCACCTTTGGATAGAGAAGAGATAGACTTGGCCCACAGGCAAATGGCAGTTTATTAAAAAAAAATGTGTAGGGAACACTAAATTAGAATGAGACATTTAATTTTAATTGGGGGTGTTAATTAGGTGAGCTGTAAGGGGGCTTTTGATTGCAGGACTTCAATATTTTGATAGCTGGACCTTAGAGGTTACCCTGGCCAGAGGGGGAGTCTAATAAGGAAATAGACCTTGGTGGCTAGCTTTAGGAATACAAGATAGGTTTAGCTAGGCAGAGGGAATGGGGAGAAGGGCAAGGCCTGCCAGAGCCATGTTTGCCATGCTCGGGTCTAAGAGGACATTGCTTGAGGTAGCATCCCTTGGTACCCCATGAAGGTCAGAACACAGTTGACTCCCCTGCCTTCCATGTTGGAAAACCTTTCCTCTGAGACTCTTCTTTTGTCTTCACTTAACTGCACCGAAGTAGAAGGAATTTATTTTAACAAAGGTAAAATCAGACGTTTATCATCGTGGGAGGGAAAACAAACAACAATCACCTTAGATGATTTATAAGAAAATCAATAATTAATCTTCCTAGGGGTATCTCGCTGGCTAAGAATCCTCTGTTCTGCCTGGAAATGCTGAGCTGTGCTTTGTGATTCTTATACCAGAATCAGTCCTGCCCTCTCCTCCTGCCAGGAGCACCTCCTTAATTTGTGAAGGGCATGGTGCCTTTGGGGGCTGCTCATTGCTAGACTCTGGGATTTCTCTTGCTGACGTGTTTCTATTTCACTACCTTTTGCTGTTGGCTAGGATTTTAGAATTGGGGGAAATGTACACACATAGAGAATTGTATTTGAAGGTGACATCATTGTTGTGAATTCAAGAGAAATGAAAAACCACTTGAGTGCAAAAAACGCTAGGGCTGAAATTACAGACCTTTGTTATTCCTGGTGGATCCTTCTCCAGATCTGGACTGTCCAGGCTCTGCTCCTCTTCCTCTTCTGCAATCGTCTACCCATCTGCACCAATATATTTGTATGTTATTTGTTTTTTTACCTTTTCTGATATATTGGAACACATTTTCTACCATGTCACTTTGATACACACACACACACACACACACGATGACTCATCAAAAACTTGATAGTGTCTTTGACTCTGGTCACAAGCCAGCTTTTAAGAAGTGTTGCATGGGGGCTGGAGAGATGGCCTAGTGGGGCATGAATGCTTACAGGACTTATAACCCCAGTGCATGGGGGATGAGGCCAGGCAGTTCACAGCCAGTTTAACCAAAACAGCCAACTCATGCTTCAGTGAGAGACCTAGTCTCAAAAGATAGAGTGGAATGTAAAAGGCCTCTGGCCTCTACTTTCACAAATGCAGGCAAGCACATCTGTGCACACAGATGGATGCACACATACACACACACAGCACACAAACTCACTTATGTCACACATATGCACATATATACACGTAATGTTTTTAAGTAAAAAGAAATTGCCTTTGCCTGTGAGATTAGGGCTGTTTAGCTGTGCAGTATTTGGATGCTCTTTTAAAATTTTTTGAGAATCATTTTTCATATATAGAAAGCTCCTATATAGGTTATTTGGTTGCGCTGATTCTATAGAAAAAAGAAAAGCATTCTAATTGTTCCCTTGGTAGTTTTATTTTTCTAAACTCTAAAAGAAACTTGATATAGCTCATATGTATACATATACATATACATATACATATACGTATATGTATATGTATATATGCATTTACTCTAATTCAAATACTATTTTTTAAAAGGTAGGGAAATGTTACAGAATATATTGAAAGGGTTTTTAGGTAACATATGTGAATTCTCACTCAGAAGGCAAACGGGACAGACAATGGAAGAAGGAGAAAACAGGAAACATGACAGGAGCCTACCACAGAGGGCCTCTGAAAGACTCTACCCAGCATTATATAAAAGCGGATAAGGAGACTCATAAACAAACTTTGGGAAGCATGCAGGGAATCATATGAAAGAAGGGAGAGTTAGTAAGACCTGGAGAGGACAGGAGTTCCACAAGCATAGTAACAGAACCAAAATATCTTGGCACAGGGGTCTTTTCTGAAACTGATACTCCAACCAAGGACCATTCATCGATATAACCTAGAACCCCTGCTCAGATATAGCCCATGGCAGCTCAGTCTCCAAGTGGGTACCCTAGTAAGGGGAACAGGGACTGTCTCTGACATGAACTCAGTGGCTAGCTCTTTGCCTCCTGTGGATAGGGGAGCAGCCTTGCCAAGCCACAGAAGAGGATAATGCAGCCAGTTCGGATGAGACTGGATAAGCTAGGGTCAGATGGAAGGGGAGAAGGACCTCCCCTATCCATGGACTTGGAGAAGGGCATAGGAGGAGATGAAGGAGGGAGAGTAGGATGGGGAGGGGGGGCTACAGCTGGGATAAAAAAAAAAGTATGCATTGGGAATAGATTGAGAAAAACAACAAATTGGCACAGAATCAACTTACTGTCCACCTTTTGTTGGGTCATCTTAGAAGAAAGTATTGATATGAAATAAAAAAGGGGCCATTTCCTTAAAATGTATTGGGAAGGAAGAAATCTATGTCTGGGAAACAGGCTCATGTTAGGGGTCTCTCCAATATTAGGATGTTTTTGTTGATCTGGGCCTTTTGTTTGTTTCTCTGAGATTTGTTTTGTTTTGTTTTGTTTTCTCTTTTTCAGTTTGGTACATTGTACCTGTTCCAAATCAATTTGCAGAGGCATCAGAGTTTGTGATTTTGGAAACATTTGCTTTGACAATGAAAATATTTATAGCTGGCATGATTTGTGTTGTCAAGGGTTTGACGAGCTCAGAACTGGCTGGTGGTGCCCTTTATATTTATGTAAGGCAGAAAATAAAATACAGACGGTGGCAGGAGATGAAATGCCTGAACTTGACAGACAATAGCTAAGTCATGTTGTAAGCTTTAGAAAGCTGGTGTTTAATGACTTGTTTTGGAAGTAAGGATTCAAAACCTTGCTCTGATTCTAGAATTTTGCTTTAAAGAAATAAAATGCCCAATTCAAAAGGTTTCAAAATCACCCTGTTATATGGGATGTTTTGTAGAATTGGGGACAAGGTGCCATATTTTGAAGACTGAGATCAGTCGAATGTCAGTAGGTTAAATGTATGCCAGTAAATGTGTTTCCTGTCACATTTTTATCTGTGAGCATTATTTCTTCTGACATTTAAACGTGTCGTTTTGCACAAAACCATGAAGCAGCTCTGCCAAAGGCCCAACTTGTCTTTTTGTGTTTATTTTCGCATTATCTGCTCTGATACAGAGCTTGGATGATGGGATGTAAGGATTTTTATTAGGATAGGCAAGAGCTGAAACCAGCCTTAAGATAAGAGCACCCAGGCATGAAAACGATTAGAAGAGGCTCAAGATGTTCTGTAACATCAATGTAATAGCTATTTTACCTACATGTGTTAATACTTGAGTGTAGATGTACATGTGTGTACAGGAAGGAGTTCATGTGCTTGTTCAGGGCACAGGACAATCTCAGGTGCTATCTCCCTGGAGATGCCCTCTTTGTTTTATAAGGCAGGCCCTCTCACTGGTCTGGAGCTGGCCACAGAAGGCTGGCTGACTGGCCAGCAGCCTTGGGATTACAAGCATACATGTATCTTTCAATTTGCCTCTTCATAACTGATACGTAATATTTTTAAAGATGAAACCAAAGTAACTGCTGTTTGTCTACGGGTAGAAGAAATACCAAGTTCCAGTGGCTGGTTCAAAACCCAGAGTCACACTAATGGCTCTGGCTTAACTGAGTGGATCACAAGCAAAACATAAAAATATGAGATTGAGACAGGGGCCTATAAGGAGGACGGGATACTGATGAGGGTGAGAGTCGTCACCGGAATACATTATATATGTGTATGAAATTGTCAATGGGAAAAAAAATAATGAATTATTTTAACATGAGCCCCTTAAACTAGTTTTGAATTAATGAATTCATACTAGAGAAACTTACTAAACCAACTCAAGATTTTAAAAAGTGACTGACAGATTTTTTAAGACATCAAATCGACTTGGAAGAATGTGGGCAGCTCCTGAGCCAATTGGAAGCTGGAAGATGTGGAATCTCGGCATGAGACATAGTAGTGGAAAGAGCTGACCACGGCTTAGTGACAAGGCCTGAGATGCAGCAAACAAAAGAAAGGAGAGAGACTATTTGCAGCCCATGACTCATCTCAGTCATCTCAGAGAAGCGGGCTTTAAGTGGAGGCGATGAACACAGTGGTCAGGTCAAGGCCCTGGGTACCTACCTTCTGTTATAACCAACTTCCTTTTAACTGTTTATTACCTACAATTTGTATGGGTTGAGTCATCATAGACATGAAACATGCTGACAGATCCTTTTGAATCACCAGTGGTCCCAAAATGATGAGGAGAGGGAGGGTTTACCAAAACCACAGAACAAAGAGAGAGAGAGAGAGAGAGAGAGAGAGAGAGAGAGAGAGAGAGAGACTCAGGGAGGCAGAGAAGGAGGGAGGGAAGAGAGAAAAAGAGGGAGGAAGGAAGGGAATGATGAAAGGAGAGAGCATGCCCACTATGGAGAGGAACACCTGACCTTCAGTGAGGGAAGCAAACAGCTTTGTTGTCCTGGTGTGAATTCTAAACATTCCCACAAGCTCATGTTCTGAACTCTTGTTTCCCAGCTATTGGTGATATCTTGGGAAATGGTGAAAACCTTTGGACTCGGGGTCTTAACGGATGGAAATAGATCACAAGGTTTCGCAGCCCTTGTTTCCTACCATGACCTTTGCCTCTTAGTCCACCACAAGAACAACCTCTGTCACATGCTTCTGTTAGCATGAGCTGAGTTGGTGTGCCATGTTTTCACCATGCTGAGGAGCTGAAAACTATCCACAACCATGCTCCAAAATGAATCTTTCCTCCCTTAAATTGTGTAAGGACAGTGGTTACTGTAATGCAAAATTACTAAGACATCAATGCAACCCGCAGAGATAGAACTGGAGAGAAAAGATCCTTACCAATCTCCCCACCTTCCTGTAAGACCTGGGGTCTCACAGCTCAGGAGTTCAATCACGCCCTTCCCAGAAACTCCCCCAGACCAAGACTCATTGCAAAAGCAAGAGGTTTATTAACCATTGTACAACGGGGTCACCCCTGCCGGTCAGCAAAGAGTGGCACCGGGAGACAAAGGCCTTTAGGTTTTTAAAAGAAAAATTGCGGGGAGATTTGAAGTTCTAGTTTTGAAGTTCTAGTTTTGGCAATTTAGGATTGGATGAGGAAGTTATAAAGTAAGATAATTGGTTAGTCTTAGGTGCTCAAGCTTGGCCAGTCCTGCCAAGTGTGGGTGCAGCTGCAATTGAAGGTGGGGGTGGTTAGCTCATCCTTGAAGATTAGGGCTGCGGGCTCTTGGCTAGAGGTCAAAAGCTACTCAGAAGAAGTCTAGGTTTGTTGCTAAGAAACACTATCTCAAGGACAAGGGTCTGGTCGTTCTTTTGCTGAGTGAAGGTCATTGCTTGCTTGCCCTTTTTTATATCTGTCCTCACAGATAGGGTCACATTCCTTCACTCTCTGGAAAGGTACTAAGAGGCTTTAGCTTAACCTGGACCTAAAACTCAAAACTATAGGCTTTAGAAGACATATAGGTTACAAAGTTAGCCTAACTCATTTCCTCTTAGGGCAGACCCCATTGGGAAGAAAGCCAAGGGAGATTGTTGATTCGGTGTATATAAGGCAGCTTCCAAGCTGTAGAATAAGGTAAAGGAACAAATGAAACACAAGTGGTGCAAAGACATCATCTGTGTAATCCTCTCTGCATTTCTTGTGAAAGCGACAGAAGGAAATACAATCCACAACCACCCATAAGATGAACAGTAGGACCTGGGGGAGTGGCTTGGGTTGTAAAAAGCACTGTACAAGCATAAGGACCTGAGTCTGACTCCACAACAGCCATATCAAAAGCCAGGTATGTCTGCAAAGGTCTGGAACCCCGGCATTGTGGGGTAGAGTGGAGATAAATGGACTCTGGAAGCAAACTCAGCTGAAACACTGAGTTTCTAACCTGGTGAGAGGCTGGCCAAAGCAAAAGATGGAAGTTCCTGATCCTGTCTTCTGGTCTCCACATGTGTGAATGTGTGTGTGTGTGTGTGTGTGTGTGTGTGTACTGATGAAAGTGGGCCTTTGAGGATTATCTAACCCTTATTTACACACACATACACCTATGTCTGTGAGAGAGACAAAACTTTTCTTGAGGAGATGAGGAGACACAACACACACACCTATTCACCCCAGATAGGGATTGCACAACGGACCGAAGTATGGTTACCACCAAAGTTCAAGTTGGTGAACCAACGAGGTTTATTGGGGTGACTTATAGGAGCAGAAATGACTCAAAGACAGCTGCATTACCAAAACCCGGGGGTCAGGTCACAAAGCTGGGACCCTGGAGCACACTGCACAGCCTGCAGGCATCTCGGCAAGCTGGAGAGTGTTCTCTCCAGGTTCTTCTAGACTTCTTCCAGGCGGCTCAGCTGGTTTCCGCTTCTTCCAGGAAGGTTGGCTGGTCTGAGAGCCTCCATTGCAGCTTGCCTCTGCAACTCTGAGGGAGACTCTCGGCTTTTGTTGCTTACTCTGGCAGAGAGAAGCCTTGTGAACCTGCTCAGTTTCAGGTACTTCCTGAAACTTTTGAATTGTTTGCCTTCCTGCTTAAGGAGCTTCCCTGTGGGTTGGAACCTTTCAGTCTCTGTGCTGCAGCTGCTTTTCTTTTGAAGACCCACCAGTGCGCACTTTCTGTGTCTCTCACAAGAAAGGCTATGAGGCTGTAGAACTTTGTACAAAATTTTCTCACTGAATTTTCTCACTCAAGCTCTCAGTGCTTAAGCAAAAAAATTTACCCTCCACTTGACATGACTCCAATCTTTCTTTCCTAACTTCTTAATATCCAGTCCCTGCAACTTCAGTGCCACCTCCCCCATGAAACTCCCTTGATCTCTGTCTGATGAAATTCTTCATTTTGTTTAAGTACTTCACTAATATTGCCTTTAGGACTTGCTTTCTTGTCTATAGTACATTCGTCCTTGGATTAGGAGCTTCTTGGGAAAAATAGGCTAACATATTTTCATTTTAGATCCTGGTGATTGATTGGTGTAAGATTATTGCTTATTAACAATGAAAAGGTTTATGTGAAATTATTCAAGAGTTGCTATGATTCAAAGTGGGGAAAATTTTGGATGTCTTTATGATGAATGGAGACAGTGTCATCAACAGAATCTGTCATGAAAACTAAACTTCATATAATGCAGTTGTCATGAATATTGAATACATTAAAAACATATGATCTCTGAGTTCCATTTTTAGGTAAAACATCCATCACTCCCCCATTTTTAAATTTCCCCATGAAGGTCATAGCCTGTTGAGCTGGGCACAATTAATTGTTGGTATCCATGGCATGTATGTATATCTGTCTCCTGAAACCTTTTTGTGTAAGCTATTTCCAGTCTTCTAAGAATTTTAATACACATTTTGAAGAATTCATATATTTTTATAATTTTTTTAAATGGATATATATCTGGAGAGAAAATACAGATGTACGTGAGTTGTATGGCAGTAACTTATTTTTAAAACTATTTAAGATAATAGTGAAACATACTAAAAGAGCTGTGAACCTCTTAATTAGTAAGTCAGTCATTTGGGCATTAATTCTAAAGGGGGCTAAGAAATTGTGTTAGATGTACCAAGGTTTACAGAGATATTGGGACAAGAGCTAGCATTAAAAAGGTGAATAAGATGAAATAAAGCCTTCAGAAAGGCTTTTAAATTTCAGATGCTCTGACCCCATGTGTATAAAATTAAAAGAAAGCATAAAGGCAGATCCAGGTTTCCATCTGAATATGTTGTTGTGGTGCTGGTTTTTATTCACTGGTGGTGAACGCCCACAGGTAACAGTTCTCTCCTGTTTAAAACTCGTTGAACTTCTTTGAAACACTACAAGCCTTTTATGCTGAAACTCTGGTATGGAAATGATATGTATATGGTTGTATGTGTATATATGATATCCAGGAGGTCTTTAGTACCTGCCCTGTTGAGGAGGTACTTTCACTTCTTACTCATTTGTATTTTGTAGGTTTGACATATTGATAATGCCATTTCCCTGGAGAAATCAGTAACGGGGGGGGGAGGGTGCTACATATTGAAATCTAACTTTAAACAACAAGGAAAAAAAGTGAGTGATGCAGAGAAGACAGTGTGAGAGTATGATCCTAGAAGGCATGATAGTCCAGGCATCAGAAAATACTATGCTTTTAGTCAGACGTGGATATGAAAACTTCAAAGGGCAGAATTTTAAAACTTCAACCTAAAATGGAGACGGGATCTCATTGCTCCATAGAAGATGACACCAGAGGGTTGGGAGGCTCTTAAAAAGAAATTATAGTAATACAACTGCAAATGGTGGTAGCACACAAAAGAACTGGTGGGAGGGAAGGTGTGGAAGTGGCCGCCTGGGGAGTGTTGAAAGAAATAAAGTTTCTGAATGACACATAAGAGATGTGAGAGGAGGGCTTAGAGCCAAGGAGGAGGAGAAAGGGAGAAACGTTATTCATGAAAACAACCTCACACTGAATAAGATCTAGAATGAATGGAGCCTTCCAGAAAATGAGGAACACTTTTAAAGCCGCAGTTAGAGTAAGGAGAAGCATTGATGCCAGATAGGCCTCCAGTGGGGGAGGGGATGAGAGCAGATTTCCATAGATTAATCCTAATGAGACCTGGTGATGAATTGCATATTGCCACCTATTGGGCACATGTGGGAGGTTTGCCTTCTCTCAGCTTCACCCAGCATACTGACACCCACATTCTACAAGAAAAGATACACTTATTAGGCAGACTAGCAGGTGAGCCATCAAATATCAGTGACTAAAAGAGAGCATCCTCTACAATTGTTATCTGATAACAGAGGTGCTGTCATTGATGTTAATGAAAAACATCACTCAGCTCACTTTGGAATTTCTCTGTCAGAGATGCTAATACTCGTGTTAGAACTGGTAACAGATACACCAAGATATTTGGATAATAGATGAAGAACTCAGAGACACCTCATTAGTGTGTCCCAGTCCTAGAGAATGAAACCCCGTGAGCATGAAAGTGAAGTTTCTCCCTCGTTAAACATTTCTAAAAAGCATTGTGGATCCTGGCTGAGCATGACTAGCTGTAAAATTGGAACATGTAAGAAATGTAGAGGAAGCTCCTGGGTAGCATGCTTACTCTGAGTAAAGGTCACGGGAAAGATGCCAGGAAAATTCCGCAATATTACTTAGGGCACGTGGTACTATTCTCTCAATGAGTGAGGCCACGGCTGTGAAGCAGCCTTAACCTCCGATGCTGAGGGTAAGATTCACTTCCAGGAAAATCATTGAGAGATGAAAGTAAAGAAGAAAAGGGGCAGAGTGGTGACAAGAAGAATATATAATGTATTTTATATATTATCTATCCTACCTTCCCTGTGTGTCTGTCTGTCTGTCATCATCAGCTTATCTGAAAAAGAAAACATCTCAGTCATTTCAGATTTTCATGACTGTGCCTCTCCTATGTATCCTCGGATATACAGAAGCAAGCCTGGTGTTTACAAGTGGGTTAGACAAGATTTCAGTTTGAAGCAGGAATCGGGGCTTGTGTGAAAATTGAATGGCCTTCTGTTGTACTGAGACCACAGAAAATAAAAGCTCTGAGAAGCACAAAGGGCTACCTGAGATCATAGAACACACTGAATTCAGATGAGAACTCTGAATTCATCCTTCACACATGGAATTCTGTTACCTCGATAGTAGTTAGACAGGGCTCATGAAATGCATTTCCCTGAAGCTAACCCTGGAAGGAGTATATAATGAGAATGTTACCCCTTCCTTAATGAAATTCCTTTGAAGCACTAGTTTGGGCTTGGAAGAAATTTGCATTGCTTTCTTTCAGTTTCTATCAAATTTACTCCTCAAAGTTTGCAATGCAGAACTCTCTCCCTGAGAATATTTTTCTTTGGGTTGGCTAGAGTGGACAATTCAGGGCAGAATGAATGTTGCACACGAAAAGGTGTAGACTAAAAATAAAGAAATGAGGCCAGGGTAATGGGGGTTTGTTCTTGGAGTAGTGCTTTCAGAAGTGCAAGCTTTCAGTGGGTAGCGATGCATTAATGTGCTGAACAGAGGAGACTTGGCTGCCAAGCCCTAAGTCAGAATGTAGACTCAGTGCAAATTTGCTCTGTAACAGGGCACCGTTTCCTTCCCTAGGTCTGGGCCGAGGATTGCTGCTCGCTGTCTTGGCAGCTCCTTGTGCTGTTTGCCTCTTGATGTCATCCAGGAAATCAATGTAGTCATTACGCAAGTCTCCCCAGGAAACGCCTGGCTGTTGGTTTATAAATGCATCTAGTTTTCATCTCACCCCTCTCAAGAGCAATCAGTCTTTTTTGCTTCGCTTCTCTATCCTTCATTCCCTCCATATGTCTCATCTTTTCTTCTGTTTCTCATACTTGCTCACATCTATTTCTCCCTTATCCAATAGCCTCTTGCTTTCTTTTTCATCTTTTCCAAACTCTCTTATCCTTCTTCCTCCTCTTCTGGTCATGAATACACATGACCAAAGAAACAGTATCTTCTCCTTTGTGTACCACAATAGAATGAGTTCTTTTATTACACCAAACATTATAACTAAACATACAAAGATCAATAATTGTGTGATTTAAGAGATGATACTTGAATGGGGGGAAATTCACGTTATCCAAAAACTGAGCATAATTTCTTTAAGAGAATATTGGAAACATTAACACACAATATTTAATTTGTAGGCAGAAAAAAATGGAATGAATAAAATATAAGGGTAATGTCATGATTTATCACACTGCTTTAGGTTTCTCATATATGATATCACAGGTGAAACTAGCAGGCATTTTACAAATTAAATAGCCTTAAAAAAAAAAAAGAACAAATCAGGCTGGAAAGATGCTTCAGTGGCAAAGAGCACCTGCTGTTCTTCCATAGCGTCCATTCTATCCCAAACATATGGCTGCTCACAGCTTTATGTAACTCCAGTTCCAGGGGGTCTGAAGCCTTCTGGCCTCTGCAGGGACCAAGCATGCACATGACTCACAGACACACATGCAAGTTACATACCCATTAATAAAAATAACTACATCTTTAAAATAAAATAGACAACAAAATGTGTTATTGGGCCATTCTACTTGAACCTCAACTCTCTTACCACCTCTCTACAGAAGTAAGGGAAGAGAAGGAGAGAAGCATGTCCATAGCCCATTAAAAATTTTGCCTTATCTTTTGCGATTATAATTACATCATTACCCCTCCTTGCTCTTTTTCAAATCCATGAGCTTTTTTCATTAATTGATATCACACATACGAGTACACATACACACAAAAGCATACACATGCATAAAATAAATAAATAAATAAATATAACCCCCTCAGCCTGTATAATGTTACTTGTATGAATGGTTTCAGGGCTGATCATTTGGTATTGCATAAACAATAGTGTGAGTCCTCAAGCCTATATGTAGCACACAATTTTTTTCTTCCAGTTTTTCTTCCATTTTTTCATCTCTCAGAAGCCAAGGACTGATCAGGGCTGATCACTGATATTGGATAACCAGTGGTGTAAGTCCTCAACCCTATATGTAGCACATAATTTTTTTCTTCCAATTTTCATCTCTCAGAAGCCAAGGACAGTGGTTCTATAAAAATCAAGATAAAGAAAATCATTTGGATCTAGGTATGATGATGTACACTGCAGTCCCAGCCTTCTGGAGGCAGAAGCAGAAGTATCATGAATTTGAGGAAAGCATGAAATACATAGTGAGCTACAGACCAACCTGAACTCACTATAGCAAGAACTGGTTTCAAAGAGAGAGGGGAGAAGGAGGGTTAAGGGAGAAAAAAAGAAAAACTTGGCAAAGTACCTGAACAGCATCAGAATGAATCACTACTCAAGAGATTTATTTTTTTTATATTTAAAAACGGGGATCTGTTTGCATTTATTCCAAGAAAGCTTTGATACACACCCAGTCTCTTCCCAGAAAACCTGACTGTTTGGATGGATAAACCAGAAAAATTGCCCCACATGAACTGTAGAGACTTTGAACCTTATTAAATGGAACATAATACCTGGGAACCAAATATTTAGTGTGGAAAAAAATAGAAATAAAAATAGCATCCTTATAAACAAATTCCCTCCACCCTCCACACCTTTCAAGGAAAGCAGACAATGATTGAAGGGCTTAAGAAAATGATCATTTTCTTCAAAGTTCTCTTTCAAAACCAAAAGACCTAGATTAAAAGATACAGCTTTGAGGCTAGATAACAAAAATAATTGAACATCGAGAAGTCCATGAGACTTAATCGTTCCTATGAAAACTGAATGTCATGAAGATAAAATTTTACTAATGCTACCTGAAAGATTGAATAACTAGAGTAACCAACCTACCCCTTCACAGTAGATTTTATCACCATCCTTGCTGTGTAGGATTCTAGAAATGAGAACCAAACTGCAAATGTGGTCAAGATTAGGCCCTCGGAACATTGTGCGTCTGTTTTGTAGGTCTTCAGCTTTGTTCTGTTGATGTCAGCAACATCTACTGAATGTTTCGAATCTTCCGCTGCATTGACTCAGATCTTTCTCACATGTAACATTTAGTTGCCATTCCCTGTTCCTGACCCCTAACCTTGAAGCACACATGCTCTGAGTCATACTCAAAGCAACTGCGTGTAATGCCGTCTCATGGTGATACATAATCTCATTTTTACCAGTAGGTGAATACACTTTACTGGGTTATACCTGATGGATACCTATCCAGCTAGCACCATCTCAAGATCTTACCCACAGATATTTTTATCATGTTAATGTGAAAAAAATTTCCTCTTACATCTAATGGCCAGAGTTTCCTTAATTTCTGCTTTCCCCTGTATCATTCAGAAAATTAAATTTTAATTATTGTGAAAGCTGTTTTACAGGTATGGGGATTTAACGAGCATGGTCTCTGTACACCAGGTGAATGCTTGGTGTTGGTTTAGGCCAGAAGAGGACATCAGATCCTCTGCAACTGGAGTTACAAAAGATTGTGAGCCACCACATGGGTGCTGAGAATTGAACCTGGGTTCTCCAGAAGAACAGTCATCTCTCTTAACCACTGAGCCATCTCTCAGCCTCAGCAAATAGTTATTTTTTAATAGAAAAAGTCACTCTTCCTTTATTTATTAGGCAACTAGCTATGTTCATTGTTTTTCAATACAAGCAAGATGCACAACTCAGGCTCTCGTGAAGGAAAGAAATGAGCATTATTTGAACCATATTGCTGTTTGTTACTTGGCTGCTAGGTAAGACTGAATGTGAAAAACCCGACTCAGAGTCTGTTGATTGATATTCTAAAATTATTAGCCTGAAATGATTCATTCACAGTGTGTAAAATAGGATGCAGTGGGATCTTGAAGAATTATCAAATTCAGAGATAGTGTTGCCTCACTCTTCCACTGCCTGGATTATCTCTGAAACAGGCTTCACAACAATGTTCTAGGGAACTGTCCTCAGGAGAAAACTGCACGGATACAGAGGAGGCAAATCAGGGAAAGAAAAACAGGAGCCCCACAAGACTCCAGTTGGAGTGTCAACCCTGAGCCACCAAGTGAATGTGACTATTATAGACCTACTATCCCCTATGCTTAAAGCTAGTGCACCAGCGTCTAGTGTATTCTACAAAGGTTCAGGGCACACAGTATTGTCCAATATGCACAGTATATACAAGCAAGTGATATTTACATATGGGAGGACCAACGGAGTCGGTTTACAAGTTTATGCAATTTTACAGTTTTCTTTTTCTTCCTCCTGTATGTTTTTTTTTGTCTTCTTTAATTTTTTGGAAATGTTATAAAGAAATAGAGCATCCTGTGATTATATTCACCAGCAGCAGCATCTTTATGCCTCTCCCGGTCTTGCTGAGTACACTTTTTCTCAATTTGTCCACATCCTACCCTCTTGTATTTTTTTTCTAATGTAAATCTTATGTGGGCAGGCTCATCCACTGTGCGTTCATGGTTGTAAGGGCCATGCTGCATCTAGAAGACAGCACCCAATGGCATTCGTCTTCATCCTATGGCTCTCAGTCTTTCCAACCATCTTCTGAGTAGAGAAAGTAATGTAGACATCCTGCTTAAGGCTCAGCAAAGTCCCGGGCCTCATATCCAATGAGAAAATCATTGATTATTTCCCAGCAGTCATTGGACACCATCATACTATTACACCAGCGGGCACATCTTGACTGACACATCAGAATTGCAGCATGCGGGCTTCTCAGAATGACATTTGATGACTTTTCTCCTCCAGCTGTCTTCACGGCTGCTGTAATAGTGCTCTGTGACTCCCTTCCTCAGCATCTTAGCTAGCAGCTACTCTCTCACGCTCAGCACTAACCAGCAGAAAAGAAGCGTCCAGCTCAACGCCACCTTGATTTCTCTGTGTCCGGTATCCAGTGTCCACGATGTCTTCAGAAAGTCTTAACTAGAGCAGTTAAGAGGAGAAAAGCAAATTAAATAATTGCAAGTGGGGAAAGGAAATGTCAAGTATCCTTGTTTGCAGATTTAATCCTAAAGACGCCACCAGAGAACCCTTAGCACTAATAAACACTTTGAGCAAAGTGGTGAGATATACAATTAATATACAACACTCGGTAGCCTTCTTATATAATGATACACAACTGAAAATTGCCGGGAGCCAAGGCCAGCTAGTGGAAAGTTACAGACAGCTGCAACAAGGTCGTAGGTGAGAGATTTACATTTCCAGAGCCTATGAGACATCTGTGCATCAGGCTAGGCATTTTGAGATATCTTAGCTCACATTCTTGTAGTATCTCTTTTAGTAAACATTCTTGCGGTGTTCTGCATCATCATTAATCACCCTGTTATGTTTTGTAAACTATATTGCCAACACATTTTCCCTTCCTGCCTTCTCCCTATAAAGTTGTGTGAAAATTTTCAAATAAACGAGAGCGAGATCAGACTATAGACTTGCTCTCATTCCTTGTATCTCTTGTTCCCACCCCATTCTTTTCACCCCTCCTTAAGAACCCTTTGAACTCCCGCTGGATGGGACAGAAAATCAGGGGAACATCACATACAGTCACATCAAAAAGCAATTAAATTACCTTGTACCAACTTTCAGAATCCCATTTTGTGCATCTTCCTACTTCTCCGTTTGGTGATGTTAGGTTGACAACTTCAATCAATCATGGCCAAAGTCTTCCTACCCCAGGAATATGTGAAAGCTACACATTTGGTGGCCTGCTTTTCCGTCAAGCTGGCTGATTCAAATGTACCAGCGTAGTGCTGTTCTTAGAAGTCAGGGCAATTCCCAGAATTTATTGCAAATTATACTTACAGAGACTGGATGAATCACCAATAATGTTAATTGTAGCTGGAGCTGAAAAAAATATTTTAGATTTATTAGAAATATTCTTTTTCAGAAATGAGTCTAGTAGCTATGGAACAGCTTACTGCAGAATGCTGCAGACTGAATTGCTTACATCTGAGATCCCACATTTCCACAGTTTTCTGTGGCTGGCTTCACAAAGTTTGGAGGGCCGAGGGAGACTATGATTCTAGAGGAATCTCACTTCTCAGACCTCCGTTGCAGTTTCTTTCTAAAAATTTCTCTTTACTAACTTGCCTCCTACAAACCACATTTTTCCCAATATCTTTACCAACTTCAGCTTTTGCTACTCTGTAGCTCGAATGTTCCCAGACTATTTTGTAACCTCGGGTACCCATCCCCATCCCTCCACAGGCTTCCTCTAAGTGACACTGTTTCCCACACCATGGCATGCAACACAATAAATGCATATTCTAGGCGTGTTTAAAAACACAGAAGGAGGAATTTCTATGGGTTTTATAAGCAAGTGATCTTTATTCTATACACTGTCCCTTAATGATGACTTCACAGACTTTGAGTCTAAAAAAGTAAAATTAAAAACATTCTGGGGGAGGTGAGGGAATGGCCAGGCAGCTTTGAGTCCATGCTGTTCAATCAATTCGAAGTATTACTGGGTATTTTCCTCAAGAGTATAATATACGACAACTGCCAAGCTTTCCTTTTGTGATTATAAAAAGGACAGATAGCGGAGCAAGCCATATTTCAGCACTGCAGGGATCTAAAAAATGAACTGCTAAAAATGGCCCAGAAGGAATGAATAGCAATAAGACATCAATGTCATCCGTATACTGATTTGTGATGAATTTCCAAAAGGCTTAATGGTATGATGCTATGATATATAGGCGCTCCTGAAAGTTAATGACTGTAAGTTATCCAGTTGAAAGAATATAATGGGGGGAAGTAAGCGGTCACAGATAATATATAAACAAGTACCAATATTAATGTAGTCACACTGTTCTGTGGGTCCCATGTTGCTGCCCTCTATAACTTAGAAAGAAAATTGAAAGCCTAGTGAAGAGATGAAAAAGTCAAATGTTACACAAACACTCAGGCTTACACATCTGGGAAGATTTTTAGTTTGCTTATTAGAATACTGGGACCAACATAACTGAGAGAAATCATGAATATGCATGTGTTGATCACCTCTGCAAGGTAAATTAGTAACAGCCAGAGTTTTCTGATGGGTGCATTGAAGTGGGAGCAATAGAATCTGTTTGGATGAACAAATGGTGTTAGCCGGTTAAGAAGTTGTCTGGTGCTGGCCCATGGATTTATGCTCAAAATGGCTGATAGTATAGAGGCTGTTAGTAGTGTGTGTGAGAGGGAGAGGGACATACACAGAGAGAGAGAGAAACATGCAAAGAGAGAGACTTTGTTTCTCTGGCTGGTCTGTAATTTACTGTGTAGACCAAGATGACCTCAAACTCATAGAGATATGTCTACTTCTGTCTCCTGAGTGCTGGGATTAATGGCATGGGCCACTGTTCAAGCTGTTAATGGTGGCTCTGCCTCTTTTTCAGTCCAGTGCTATTCATGTTTTATCCTGGTGGATGGTGCTATAAGTTTGCTTCATCTTCTGGCTGCCACTCTCTTCCCACACATGGTAGTTAAGCATTCCTCAAATGCACTGATAAATTAGTAGTTAATTTCCCCGTGACCTTCCTTCATCTTAAAGGTGCCACTTGAAAATGCCCAGCACAGCTTTCTTCATCGCTGCACCAGCTCTCTGCAGTTCAAATTAGAGGAAAACATTCAGTCTTGGTATCTAGGATGCAGTATATAGGATTCTCTCACTTAGAGCATGGGTGAGCCTTCAGTGACTCTCTTCTCTGATATCTTCTCTGCATTACAAAACCACATCCTGGTCATCTGCATCTGAGATAGCTCTTTTATGAATACAAACTGTACTCCAGGAATTCTGATAGACACCTTTCTATGTTCCAAGGGGCTCAGGGCTGATCAGGAATTAAGTGTTAAAGTCACAAGCCTCAAAGGACTGGCCAACAAAAAGGGCCTGTCCCTGTTCCTCCTAGGCAGTCATCCTTGAAATAATTTCAGACAATGTGCATAATTTAACAGCAGTGAGGCTGGCATGTCTCTGCCCTTCATGTCACAGCCTGCACCCCCTTCTCTCAGCATAATGACGATGGTGATGAATAGAAATTTTAGGGTTGTTCTTTTCCCAGTGTAGTATCAAGACTGAGAAGGATGCAAGAATGACCTCCTCTCCCCCTCAGTCTAGAGTGTTACCAAGGTGATGCAATCAAATCAAAGGCATAGTACCCACATGAGACCATTGTGCTGGTGTGTCCCAGCCCTCCAGGTTTCTCCCTTCTGTCTTGCCCAGGGTAGCACATGCTTTCTGGGAGGCCAACTCACAAGGAGATGTGGTTTCTCCTGCTTCTCTCACCTACGAGCACACTACATTGTTCTTGATTCATAATGTGGCTCGGTTGCCCCCATCTGAGCAGTTATAGTCTTGCAAGCCAAGTGAGGGCCTTCTGCCAGGGCCCGAATGGTCTGAAAGCCCTGGCCATGAAATGACTTCTGTGTTCTTTAAGGTTTCACAAAAGACAGTATAGTTTTTCAAAATCTCATAGACGCCTCTGATCAAAAGAAAAAAAAAAAGAAAAAGAAAACAAGATCCCCAGGGTCTTATTTGGAAGCCATTCGAGTGACCTTGCCAGATCAGGGCTCAGAAAGTCACAGTCACCAACAAAAGGATAACTCCCCTTAGGCAGACATCTATAGAATCGTCTGTGCCAAGCAATCCATCTTACTCCACCTTTTCAAGTATCAGAAAAGGGCATGTCTCCTCTCTCTGCTTCTCTTGGGACTCTTGCAGTCCACTCCCAAGTCCTCTTGTCTATTTCCTGAGAGTGCTCAGAAACTTTTGGGTAAATGAGTTCCTAAAGGCCAGAGCTGCTGCTTTGGGGTTCCAGAAGAATAGCAAAGTAAGCTCTGTTTGGCTCCCTGTGCACAGGAAGGAAATAATTCTCCCACCTCCCTTTCTTTGTGTATGGGTGCTTCCCATCTGCCCCTTAACCTTCATGTCTCCTGAGTGGTCAGAGCTGCTGGCTTGAGCTTTTATACCTTACCCGAGGATCCAATCACAGTTCAGACAGGCGGGCTGCCTAAGATGCTTTTTAGATTTTTTTTAACTTCTATTTACATGAATGCAGTCTTATTAGAATGGACTATGAGGTGTATATGGGTATTGTATCCTTTTGTTACCAAGGCTTTTCAAAAGATAAAGTATACATTATACTGCACGGAGTATATGAATGTTCGGTAAAATATGATAATGCTACTGCACATGCTGTTCTCTTGGGTGTGATATAGAGAAAATGTTTTCCTCTGACAGTTTCCTATAATGGATGAAAATATTCCCTTTCAGTGCAGCGACTGAGGCATATTATTGGAGTCAGCTAATCTGCCCCTGAAATGCTGGTATTTGAAAACCAAATTTAAGGCTTAAGACGTTTTTGCTTTATGATCATTGACACTGATGTTAGTAAACTCTCTCTCTCTCTAGCTATGAAGAAGAGAAATGGCAGGCAAGGTTTTCTGCAGTTACCATTTGCTTTTTAGTAACTGTACCATATGGAGCACGGTAAATAAACTGTGACGGTGGCAGGATGCACGGGAAAAAGGATGTACTTGGACTCTGGCGGTCCTTAAGCAAGTTACTTTGCTTCTGTAAGCCTGCTTCCCGGTCTGTCAGATGTAGCTAATAATGAAGACCTCTAGTGAGGGTCACAGCATATTAGAAAGTGTGCTGGCTAGTTTCATGTCAACTTGGCACAAGCTAAAGTCATTTAAGAGGAAGGAGCCAATTAAGATAATGCCTCCATAAGATCTGGCCCCAAGCAAGCCTGCAGTGCCACCCTGTTTCTGCAGTATCCAGGCTTGATATGCACCAGGGAGCTGGATTGGAGAGAGTGAAGCTTAGCCAGGGCGGGCCAGTGCAATGCAGAATCTTGGCCAGTGGTGAGTGCATGAGAAAGCCTTCTCGGGAGACAGCTTCAGTGAGACAGCTCATTTAATTGAAGGGAACAAAGGCTATTTAAACCTTTGGGAAATGGGTAGAGGCTTTCTGGATCAGTGTTCATCATTGGCTGGAGCCAAAGTGCTGAGAATGCCTTATTTGCATGAAGAGGAATTCCATGCCGGATGCTTGCTGGACATGACCTTATAAGGAGAGATGTTTAACATGTAAGCTGGCCCCAGGCTATGTGACAGAGGTAGGAGACATAAGATCATGTGCACCAGGGCATGCAGTTCTAGGGCAGGGAGGGAAGGGACCTACTTCTGCCAATCTCAAGAAGAAATTTCTGGGGTTTGGACACACCTCAACCTTACTCTTGCTCCATGCTGGATCCTTGGCCCCACTCTGTAGGGCATTTTCTTCATTAGTGATTGGCGGGGGAGGGCCCAGTCCATAGTGGGTAGTGTTTTGGTGGCTCTGGGTTATATGAAAAAAGCAGGTTGAACACTCCATGATGAACAAGCTAGTAAGCAGTGCTTCTTCATTGTCTTTGCATCACCTCTTGCCAAGTTTTAGTCCAACCTGAGTTCTTGCCCTGACTTCCCTCAGTGATAGACTAAGATGTGGAAGCATAAGCCAAATAAAGCCTTTACCCCTCAGCTGGCTTTTGGTTATGCTGTTTCATCACAGCAATAGTAGCCCCAACTAAGACAGAAGGGGTGGAGGGGATCTGGAGGAGTCGGAAGGAGAGGGATAAGATGTGGTGGATGGATAAGATGAATATACATTGTATAAATGGATGGAAGTTTCAAAGAAGGGAATAGTATTAAGAAGGGGAAAGGGGTTTCCTTATTGTGCCTACCACATGTTTTTAAAACTTATTTTAAGACTTAATTTTTGTTTTGTTTTGTTTTGTTGTTGTTTGGTTGGTTAGTTGGTTGGTTTAGTTTTTCACACGACAGGGTTTTTCTGTGTGGCACTGGCTATTCTGAAATTCACTTTGTAGAACAGGCTGGCCTTGATCTCAGAGAGCTGCCTGCCTCTGCCTCCCAAGCGCTGGGATTAAAGGCATGTACTACCACACCTGGTTAAGATTTAATTATTTTTTTAATTAATTAATTTTTTATTGATTACAGTTTATTTACTTTGTATCCCAACTGTAGCCCTCTCCCTCCATCTTTTCCACCCATGCCCCTCCCCAAGTCCGCTAATAGGGGATATCCTCCTCCCCTTCCATCTGATCCTAGTCTATCAGGTCTCATCAGGAGTGGCTGCATTGTCTTCCTCTGTGACTTAATTATTTTAAAATTTAATTAATTTTACAGGGATGTATCTGTGTGTGGGTTTGTGCCCATGAGTAAAAGTGCCCATGGGAACCAGAAGAGGGCATCAGAACCCCCAGAGCTATAGTTACAAGTGGCTGGGAGCTGCCTAACTTGACTGCTAGGAACTTCATTCAGACCCTATGCTAGAGCTTAATGCATTCTTAGTCAAAGAGCCATCACTTCCGCCCCCACAACGTACTTTCATTTTATTTCAGAGAAGTAGGTGGCCCTAGAAATTATTTCAAGAGAGGCTACTGAGAATCACTGGCCTTCAATTTGAAGCAAATATTATTGATAGCATCAGTGTTACCTTACATTTTAATCAACACAATGGCTGAGAATACTATCTGAAGACTTTACAGAATGCATTCTTTGTAATACCTATACTTCATAGTCTTCATATAATACAGAAACTCATGTAAATTACTCATGTAATTGCTCATGTACTTCATAATACCACATGAAATCATGGCTAATGGATTGTGGTGTTGTTGTTTTTTTTATTTGACATATGGTGATTGCCAATTAAATATGCAATAATGTGGTGGTTTGCAGATACATAATAAATGTTTACTGGATTATTTGGACACATTATCAAACTGAAAGTACCCAGAGATGCAGATTTTCAAATTACAACTTTCATGGTATTCCATAGAAAATGACAACCACATAATTTAAATTTTTACAGAATTTACAAAGACCTTCCTATATCTACAATGAGTAGAATTTAACTGTCGATGACTTTGGTTTCCAAGGTCCTTTTATTCATCCATTTCTATTTTAGCTTCTAGATGGTTCTTATGCATCATTTCAATCAACATTCTCAGCCCCTATACAAAAACATGCATAGTCTCTGGCCATGTGACATGAAAGCAAAGGTCAGGTGGTGCTATGTAGAGTAGGCTATCTCTGTGACTATTAACTTCACATTGCCGATAATTCTTCCCTGGATGTTACTATTCTAGGAGCAGCTAATTTTCCATTAAGCAGAAGGCAGGATTTCTGTAAATGCTAGAAGCCAAATGTGGGAATAAACATCCAAAAAAAAAAAAGCAATTATAATTCATTCATTAAATTTAGATATTTAAATTATATCCATGATAATTTTCTGATCTAATCTTCACACCAACTCTGTAAGGTAGTCAAGGCAGGTTCTTAGCCAGATACTGTCACACAATGATATTCAACAACTAACTACAACATCTCGATATTACGAAATGCAAACATGCATTCAGTCTGGCTTACGAATCATCAGATCTGCTGGGGCAGGTCTAACTTCATTTCAGAACAGGTCAGATGCATTCTGAGGCCCAGAATGAAGGAACAGAAGCTACTTATGGCCTGTTCTATTGTCTGAGATAAAAAGTTTTCAGAGAAGAAAGTGGAAGCATGAGCGCCATGTAAGTCTTCGTCAAAATGCATATCAAGCTGCATATCCATCCACATTCTTTCCAAAGCCTAAATTGGCCTTGAGAACTTAATAGAAAACCTTTCAAAGTTAAAGAAAATACTTGGAAAGACAGTCACTATTAGACCAAAATCTGTCCTCTCCCCCTGATAACAAACACAGTTAAGCTCATTTTGTTTTAGGAAGCTCAAATTTATGACAGTAGCGTGAATTTGCTCTTGACATTCAGTAAAGTATAACTCACGCAGATTTCCAGGAGCAATGTCTTTAACTCCAAGCCTAGGGACTAGGAGAAAACCCTTTTTAACTCCAGACAATAGATGAGCTTTTGGAAACTGCTGTCTGCTTCCCTTCTAGTGTCTAAACTTTCATAGGCATTCTTTAACATACAATAAAACCGGAAGACCTTTGCAACACACTGAATTTCTCTCCAGATCCTATCATCCCCTGTCAGTCCATGTTGATTTGGCTCTAACCACTTTGCTCATTGTTGTAGCCACAACAGCTAGCATGCTGTGTAAACCAAGTCATTTGTGGAATGAGACTGGATGGAAGAAAGAACAAAACAAACAATTAAACGTAGCTGTGCCCCCTCGGGAGCATCTGATTAAGAGGGGAATCAGCTCATCCATTGCTCTGCCATTTTTATTAATTACCATTGGTAGATGGATATTCTCTTTATAATCAAAATTGAATCACTTCTTTGGCGATTAAGTTTCCTAAAAGAGCTTAAGGGCAGGATCAGAGGGGATTCACATTGTCTCTAATCTTCCCTCTAACACACACTCTCTCTCTAACCCTCCTCCCTTCCCTGAGTCTAGCCTGAACCACAAAAGGACAGGGGCTCCCCCTTCTGCTTTTAGTTCCCATCATTGTAATTCTCAGGATGGGTTTGGTTTAAATAGCTCCAGTCACCCAGATTTCAAGACCAAGACAAATACTATAGGCAGGAGCAAAAAAAGAGATTAAGCAAGGCAGTACCAGACATTTTATTTGAATGGCTACTACTTTACACTTTAAGTGGAAAGAAATTTTGATTTGCAGGTGAAGTGGTATGGGTCTTTATTATTTAAAAGCTGTTTCTAGAGAGATGGCTGTGTCAATAAAACACTTGCCTCAAAAGCGTGAGGACCTGATTTCAGACCCATAACACTACATAAAAAGCCAGCTGCGGTGGGGCAAACTTGTAAAGCCAGCAGTGGCAAGATGGTAGGTAGAAACAGGCAAATCTATGATGCTCACTTGCTAGGTTCCTTGGGATCCCTGATGATGTTTAAGGCACATTAGAAATTCTGCCTCAAACAAAAGGTGGAAGATGCCAACATCCATGATTATCCTCTAGTCTCCACACATGAACACCTATATATGAACAATTCATATACACACATACACACACACACACACACACACACACACACACACCATGTTACATATAGAAATTAGTGAAGCAAAGATGGAACAGGGGATCTGAGTTGTCTTATGAGCTAATGAGGAGAGGAATCCTTCTCCACACACTTGTTAGACTGAAGAAAAGTGAGTTCTATAGATCCTGAAGATACGGAGTGGTCCTCTAATGAAACAGGAACCTTTTTCAAAGAAACCAGACTATAAAAAGCTAAATATCAAATATTGAGCAGGTTATTCAATAAAAACCTGTAAAAAGAACATCCATGGAAGATCTTCAATATACGGTCTTGGTCCTTTGAATGAATGATTAGAAGTTGACAAGCTTGGTCTTGTCTCAACACTGCAATTTTTTTCTTATGAAAATGTGCCACTTTTTACCCCTAATATTCGCCGTCCTTCTTTATTATCTTATCACATCTCAAAATAACTCCCTAGAAAGAGCACCAAACAGCATGCTATCCTGAAGCAGTCACCATGGCTTGTGAGGTTTCATTTCCTTGAATCACGGTGGGAAAATGCTTGGCTGCCGGGTGAGCAGTCAGAGCTGAAACCTGACCTCCAGTTCTGGAGAAGCCCCATCTGCCCTTGAGGGAACTTCCACAGAAACATTTGGCATTGGGTTAAGTGAGAACCTGAGTTTTCATCTTTAACGGAGAGCAGGAAAGAGATATCTCAACACCCTCTTCACTTTCTAGCCCCTCTTTGATGAGGGGCGACCCACACAGTGACCCTAGCTCTGGAAGACACAGCTTGGCTACTCTGCAACACGTGTGGGCTGGCTCACACAGTCACTTGAATAATGAACACCCTAAGACTTAAAGGCAGCTGCACTGCTGGCTTCAACAGAGGGCTGGATGAAGTCACATCGAATATCTAGTTATTAAAAAATTAAAAAAGGACGCTTTATTCTGAGAAAGTGACCTTTTGAGTAATGTCTTTATGTTCATAGGAGATTAGCATAATCAGAGTTTGAGTCTCTCTGCATTTGGACAGATGTCACAGGACATAGCTTTCCCGGTGATTTGGTAAAGTGGGTGCTAAACATATCTCTGGAATAGGAGCTGTAATGCTGTCGGTTTTAATCCAGTGGCTGAGACGGGAGTCATTTGGGAGACGTGGCATCATTCCTTAACTGAACTGGCTTGATTTAGCTACTGCATTTTGTGTCTCGCTAATAGCGACGAAATAAAGTGGCCAATATACTCGCCTGTTCCTAGGGGCCGCCCCTATTTTATTTTGATGTTAAGTCAGGTAACACCAGAAATATTTAAGGTAAAAGTCAAGAATATGGAAGCACAGAGTTGAACTCTTTCTCAGAAGGAAAATCTTCTGCCTAACAAAATCTAATCTACCAAGCAAGGGCTGTCAACATGATAAATATTCCAGCCTTTATTATCAGTTTACATACCAGTGCAGGCGAAAAGGAGAAATTATTCACATGCTCAAAATGTGTTAAAATGATGTTGTCTGGCTTCAAGTGACAGAGACCCAAAGAAACTCAAATTTAAGATGGAAACTTTGGGCCCTCCAGGGACCTTCTGATCTCTGGATGCCACCAGAGTAATTACACCGTCACACATGAGCTCTCCCAGGTTCAACATGTGTGGGAATAACTTTTCTTTTTTTTTCAATTAATCTCTGCGCCTTAGATAACTGAAAGTTTCGTCTGGGACTGTGTGTAGGCAGAATCAAGGGCAAAATTCCAAGTGGAATGCAGAGTAAGTTCTAGGCCAATGCAGGAAGGCCTACACAGTAAGGTGTTATCCCACAAAAAGCCAAAGAAAAAGAGAGAAACTTCGACCTGTCCAGACCCTTCTAATTCTGAGTCTGGCCTCACTGTTAAAATCCACAGTTGTATCTGTGACTCAGGAAAGAAGCAGCTGTGATGTCCAGGGCATTGGTTGTTAACTCTTTTGTTTTCTAGTGCTATGGCCCACCTTCAGCCTTTTACTCCCCATAATGAGGAGAACACAGAGAAGTCGAGTAAGTGACAGCTGGGATTTTTGTAGATCTCGTAATTATCTGTCACACAGAACATCAGATTAAATAAAGCAGTTGCCTTTAAACCTGGGGAGTAGTAGTACCCTAACATTTTAGAATCCCTGAGAATGTAAGCAGAATCAGGACCTAGGACCGGCTCTGAGGCTTTGAATCAGGCTGCAGGATCCAAACTCGGTGTGCGTCTCATGGCAACGTATGAGACGCAAAGGAAGCCTAAGAGAAAGGTTCCTTTATCAAGCCATGAAATGATAGAGACAGAAAAGGCTTGGGCTCACTGTCTTAGCATACACTTAATAAAATTAAAAAAAAAAAAAAAAACTTTTTCTGTAAGGATGAGAGAATCCTACGTACATATTTTCAGTATAAGATTTGTTATATGCCGGGTGTGGTGGTGTACGCCTTTAATCTCAGCGCTCAGGGAGGCAGAGGCAAGCAGATTGCTGTGAGTTAGAGTCCAGGACAACCAAGACTATACAAAGAAACCCTGTCTCGGGGAAAAGAAAAAAAAAAGAAAAAGAAAAAGTTGTTCTGCCCTTTTTGTCACTAAGTTAGCACATAATGTTTTTCATTTGTTTTTTTTTTTTGTCCCCTGGATAAAACTCTTTAGGAAATATGTAAGGAAATCTGAATCTGTTCCATGGGCAAAGCCTCGGTGAAGCTGGAAGTTTGTTCTTATGCTGCACTGTGTGTCTGTCTGCAGTCCTGACACACTGAGAGGGGCAGCTTAAAAGCCAAGAGGTGGCCAAGAGGAAGAGGGATGGTGAGAAAAGAATGAAGGGTTTGAATGGGAGAGTTGGGTGGTGGTCTTATAAGCCAGCATCCTCCCTGAAGAAGTGTAGGTTGTAATAAGACACACACATCTTCATATGTTTCCTGTGTGGATTCCCATATTTTAAAACTCTTGAAACTCTTGCATCCTAGGAAACTCTCCGCGCCCAGTAGATAGGGATGGCTGATGACGTTGCAGAGTAAATATGTTGCAGAGATAGAGTAGGAGCTGAACACGTCTGGAACCCCACATACAAATCAGACTATGAATTGACACACACATGTGAGGCTACAGATTTTTCACAACTTCAGGGCAGTATTTTTCAATTCTAGTGAATCCAGGAAACCAAAAGTATATCCAAGGTATATCTTCATATATCCAGTTTGGAATGAGAGCATCCTCATTCCTCCATATACATCAAAGGGCCTTGGTAACATGAAAGGGCTTCTTGCATTTTTCTTTCCTCACTACCCTAAGATGCTCTTTCCTGCCAGCATGAGTTCAACTCTTGATCTTGAAAATACAGTTTCCACATAAGTTCCAACATATCATTGTGTCCTGCGAGGGGGCTACAGCATGATCATGTTCACATCAGAAGGTGAAAATTTAGGAAGAGTAAAATTGGATTTGCATTTCTTCTGGCACCAACCCCAACCTCCATCTTCAGGAGAAAGTGCTTCCAGTTGGGAGCTAACCTGATGGTCACAGATTTTCTCTCCACTGCTGAGTGCTTATTTTGTTACAAAAAGAAAAGACAAGTTGCAAGCGTTCCGGTTTTAAATTTTGGAAACCCACGCACAAAACATATGAAGATTTATGTATCTTATTACAATCTCAGGTGACTAAATCATGTCTGCTTCTTCACTGCTGGCTTATGTGCATGAACTGAAAACAAGATAAGCACAGACCGTGCGTGATTTAGGGGGAATGGAGCAGCAGGGTAGCGAGAAGTTATCTATTCAACTTATGTCACAAAGGATATGATATTATTAAGCAGGCTTCCTCTGATCGGTACTTGAAAAGCTGTTCTGTGGATGCCTGAGCTTGCAAAGGAATGCAACATGTCTAAATTTCTTGTAGAGGGTTGCAAAAAAAAAAAATCCCTTCGAGTCAAAAGAATGCGTTTCACAGTCCTCACTTGTGTAATCGTCTGGTTTATTCTGCATTCCTCACTAAACAGGTATTCTCACGGGTGTTTCTTTTCACCATGGATTCCCCAGACCCCACCACAACGCAGGGCAGAAAGGACACTTGGTGGTTGTGGAGCAAATGAGTCAATGATGGAGAGAAGAATGGCCATCTTTTTGGAGACTGACGTTTCATTTTGTTCTTTTAGCATTAACCACCCACTGTGTTATATTTACGCATGATAATGTCATATGTGATAAGAATGAATTGACTGGTACCCCACCGTATACTAACTGAAGACAACTCTCTCTGAATTCCTAACTTTCATTATATTTGACATGCTGTCTATTGGGTTTTGTGAGAGGTAGGATGACAGAATAACAGAACTGACAGTCCTTTGATTTTGCTGTGAGGTGCAAGATGCTGGATTTATAGCTGGCATTAGACAGGACCTTCATCAGTAATATTTTAACCAGCTGGTGGACGAATAGGTTTGTCTTTCCTGACGTGAGTAGTCATGACTCTGCATAGATAGCTGTTGTCATTAAGGAGATCACTGCATTGAGCTGAGATTTGGTTTCATGCTCAGATTTTTATAAGCTCATTGTGTGGCCTTGGCAGGTAACTGTTCTCATCATTTCTCATTTTCTAGAACACAGGCATTGACATAGCCTAGTGTCCTATCCTCTGAGGCCTCTTGTGAGGAACAAATGGGAGAAAAAGATGAAAATAATGTTACTGAGAAAAGTATAAATCACTTCAGACCCCTGGAGTGACTTATTTCCTTGCCTGTATGATTCATCGGAGGCATCTTTCTGTTTCTGAGATGTCTGTAATCATGTTTCCCTTTTGGTGAATTCTGAAATAGTGCCTCCAAGAAAGATCAGTGGGAACTGCTTTTTTATTTGAAGAAAAACAAATATAACCTGTGTCCTAGAGCCCCAGAAGACCTGTTTAAACATAGACGGCATCTAGTTAGTGATCTCCAGAAGAGAAATTTTACATTGTTTGTTTATTACAAATAACTTCTGTTATATTTTCTTCATTGTAAATGTAATAAAGGCTTATAAGAGTAAAACAAAAACCAAGAGCATGGGGAAGGAAAGGGTGCCAACAGCCTGAACTTTATGAAAGACAAACCCTGCTGATAACATGCAATATTGCTCTGGTTTCTTTATTTCAGTATGTAGCTTTCCCTTGCAAAGAATAACATTTTATTTCCTGCTCCATAAATGTCTTTGTTTTATTATAAACTCTTTATAACATCATTCCTACTAATAGTGGAACCCAGCATTGTGAGGTGGCTGGGAGGGTGAAATGAGAGAGCAAATCTATTACTAGTGATTTCTAATGAGGGCTCAATAAATGCTAGCTGCTGATGTCATCAGCAGCCTCATCATCCTCATTGAGATCACGATGGCTTAGTTATTGGGTGCTATGTTGAATGCATAGAGTTTCCCAAATTTTGGATGCTAGGGGGTAAGTCCTGGGTTGCTCACACCTTCCTCAATAAGCTCCTTCACCATGCTCGTTTGGCATTTGACTGCTGCCACATCAAGATCCGAAGCCCTCTGAGACGCAGGGAATGTAGAGACATGTTCAGTGACACTTGTAGTTCTTACTCTCTGTAAGACGAGATTGGACACACAATTAGTGGACATGGATGCTAAAGTCTGGATGTAGGAAAGCCCCTGTGAACTTATCCAATCCCTCGTGCTTACTTTTCAGTGTGCCCACTAGGATGAGCATCTGTGCACCCTTGCCTTTTTGCAATTACTATGAAGCAGAAGTAACATTAAATAGGACTCAGCTCTGTACTGGGTCTAGTTGTGCACACACAAATCTATGAAGGCAGCGCCTGCTAACCTGGGTCCTACAGGACTATTGAGATTCTGCCAGACAGACTTGGGCATCTAGAGTAAAGCAGAAAATACATCATTCTGATAGAATACATAACTAAATACACGGGACCGGGGTCATAACCCCATTCTGTTACCTTAGGTGTGAGGCCTTGACCAGGTCATTTAACATCCCCAAGCTTCATATGTTGACGTCTAGGATGGAAACAGCAAAAGCACTTCCCTCACAGGACAATGAAAATTTGAAGCCACGTGCTTGGTGCTACAGCAGTACCTGAAGTAACTCAGTGGGCATTCATGAGCTTTGCAGTTGTCAGCACCCATTCTTTCTTCTATGCCTCTTCTGTTTCCTTCTCCAAATGTAAAAAATTTTGCATGTTTCCATCAGAACATTAATTGCAATAAAAAAGAGGTTAGACTGTAGCATGCAAAGTGATACTGAGTGTGAAATCTCAAGGGTGGTACAAAGAGAGTAACAATGGACATGAGTAAAGACAATAGACTATGGAAAGAAGTTAAAGCCAAGATCTTAAAAGGTATGAGAACTCTTTATCAAAATTGTGCTCCTATCTGACTTTTGTTTGGCCTCCTCAGAAAGGGAGATCCACCTGCTAAAAATCTATACTTTTATTTCAAGGATGGATGAATGGATAGATGGATGGATAGATAGATAAATCTATCTATCAGTCTATATCAAAATGAAAAACAATACACATCAACTGAACCTAAATAGATAGTGATGCCTTTTTATCATGCATATAGGTTAGAAATGATTTGGCCTTAGATCACAGTAATTCCTTTCTTTTTTTTTTTTTTTTCATAGATACCGCAGTCAGATGTAGCACGTCCAGCCACCGTGGAATAAGTTTTCTGTGTGGAACATCCAGTATGGGGGCTCTAGTTTAATTATCTGAGAAAAGAAGTAGCCTAGATATGAGCCATTGAAACAATGAAGGAAGTCTCCCCAGTGGAACTTGGTTTTTCTCGGATGAAAAGTGTAACTTAGGGTTTAGCTTTCTCTCTGTATGTCAGAAAGGTCCATTGGAAAACTTGAACTCTCTCTCTCACACTCACTCATAAAGTAAGACTATTAAAGCATGATTTTTTTACCAGAATCACTTAGAAGAAAGAAAAACATTAAGTCACATTGTACTTCATTATATTTTATTAACAGTTAGTAAACAGATTCAAATCAGTTAAAATTCATGTAGCTGGGCAAGGAGCCCCATCACATGGTCAGAAAGAAAAAAAATGTTTTAGAAAACATTCTAGGCTTGACTGTATGAAAACAAATTGAACATGACCTCCCATATATATCTATAATTTGAGCCCTTTGCTATCCGAGGTTATGAACTCTGCATTCTCTGTGGCTTTTTCTGCTTGTTTGAAAGAACAAAAAAGAACACAGACAAGCTCAGTTTAAATCTCAACTGCACTACACTATAGCACTGGGAACTGGGGTTTCCATAATTCTCTCAGTAATTTTGGACTGTCATAGCAGTACTACAAACTGAGCATCTAATGGACAATAGCTCCATTAGGTGGTAAGTTCAAGACCAGGTTAGCCCTCCTCTGCAGTTCATACTGTCATGTTTTCATTGTGTTCTCTTGGCAAAAGGACAGAGAGCCCTCTGGGGTTTCTCTCATAAGGACACTAATCATGAAGATCCTGCCTGCTTGGCCTCATGAATCCTCAAGGGTGCCACTGCCTAACACCACCATGCTATGCATGAGTACATCAACAAAGATATTTGGAGGAACAGATGTGTTCTGCCCATTGCATTCTCTCAAATAGGATCCTTGTCATGATTAACTCAAGTAATACTTATCACCTAACCGCTACCAAATGATCAGGTCCCACCAAGGCAGTATGGTGTTAGCTCTCCATTGTAACAACTAGCTGACGTAATCCTCTTCCAGAGAGAGAGAAAAAAAAAGAAGCCCTTTCCATCCCAGTTTTGGAGGTCTCAGTTGATGATCAAATGGAAGATTGTGTGGTGGGATCAGATCCACTTATTTCACTGCCAGGAAGGGAGATGCTCTCTTTGAGGACACCTGAATCTACTCAGTAGTTCCCAATGGCACCACCATGTAAACAAGCCTGTCATATATAGGCCTTCAGAAGACATTCTAGATCCAAACTAGGGCTATTAACTTTAGTATTTAGTATGGCCATGGTCACTACCAAATGACTGTCACTATTCTACTATTCCTACTTTGTCTAAGAAACCTGCAAATTAGTTACACGGAGCCTTTGGCTACTGAAGTATAAGCTCATATTAAACAGCAACTACAGATTCCATTTTTAGATCCCCTTCATAATGCATGCTCCCCAGGGATAACGTAAGGGCTTTTTAGACCAGCAAATATGACAGAACCATGAGCTGTTCCAATAAGATTCAAAAATACAGTAAGCATCTGAGAGTGTTTGACATTCTAAGCATTTGGAAGGTTCTCGTTTGCCTCAATTTAGAAATACCATATTCATGGCATCTGCTTCATCTCTTTCTGTGGGGTAAGCAAAGAATAACCATTCTTAGTAACTGGAAGGTGATAGCGGTGGGGAGGGGGCAGAAATGGTTCCCTTATTTGGATGATAGTTGTTCACAATTTAGTCAATGTTCTTATTGAATTAGTATTGAAAAGATAATTTCGTGCTTCGTGAAGTGGCAAATTTGATTCATAAGCTAGGAAGGCAAAAGAACAAACGTGATACCGACAGTAATAATTACATCCCACCCCACACCGAAGAAAAGGGCAGAGTAAACACTCCATACCACTTAGGCATGAAGCACACCTTCTGTTTACCACCTGCTCACCACCTGTCTACAAACAGGACATTACAAGATGGCAGAAATCCTTTGTTGGAATTTATTGGCCTGATCCTATTATAAGTAATAGATTGCTATATTTTGTTTGCTTGCTCAAAAGCAGATTCGCTGCTTGTTAACATGAAATTAGCCATATTCACTTATGTGTATAATCAGATGGGCCAAAAACGTTTTCTATATCCCATGTTGTCATCCCACTCTATCTAGCTTCAGCCTTGACTTTGATTTTATTTTTATTATTATTTACAATTTATTCACCTTGTATCCTGGTTGAAGCTCCCTCCCTCCTCTCTTTCTGGCCCCACACTTGACTTTGATTTCCAATGCCTGAGGAAGGACTTTGAAAAATCGATGGTTTCCTTCATCTCAGACTCTTCCCTACCTTTTCACACCTTCATTCTTTCCTCTGTGCAAGTTGCTAGTGCTTGTTTTACTTTTATTTATTATTATCATTTTTTTTCTGTCTGTCTATGCCATGATATGTATGGTATGTGTGTGTATATGTGTGTGTGTGTGTGTGTGTGTGTGTGTGTCTGTGTCTGTGTGTCTGTGTGTGACCATGACACCTATGCACAGGTCCAAAGACAACTTCCACTTTTACATGGTTCCAGGGGTGGAACCCATGTCTTTACTGCTGAGGCTTCTTGCCAGCCTGTGGTTGTTTACGACGATGATGTTCCTGCTTCCAGATGAAGAATTTCCCTTGGGTTTATTTTCAAAGGATGACTTGCCCCTCTTTGGGGCTGGTCTCTATAGATGATGACATGGTGAACTTAAGAATCAGCTTTACACATCTATGTTGGGGCTCATTTGGAGCAGGGTCTTTAAGGTTACTTGTATGAGTGCTTTGTATGAAGTCTCTGAAGCCCGTTTGGTCAGACCGCAGAGCAAGGCGGGAAACGGTACCTGTGGAGAAGGAAGCAATTGCTTCACATGGCTGTTATAGCTCAGACAAGCCGTTGTACTGGGGATGTTTTCCTTCTTGCTTTGAGTACTATTGTGCCCAGTGCTGAGTTCAGGGTGTACCTGACCCTAGCCCCAAATCTTTTAAGTGGTAGGAACTCTCCTACAGCCAGGGCCTCCAACCACCCCAATCTTTCTCTGGCTCCCATTCGAATAATTATCTACTTGCATGGCTATGTATTGCACAGCCTTTTCCGCATTCCAAAAATAATAGCGCTACATGTTTAGACTTAAAGACAACCACAATATAGCTAAGTCACGGTGATTATTATCCAGATGAAGTTGCTCTTGACCACAAAGCCTTCTGTAGCTTTGGGGCTTTTCTTTAAACACAGATATGTATTGTGCACATGCATACCTGTGTGTGCTGAAGCATGTGTGCAGGTCTGTGGTGTACACAGGTTGTGTGTGCATACAAGGAAATGTGTAGGGGTGTATGTGGGGGGTGGGAGGGTGCACATCCACTCTGCCAAGCTCAGCAGGTATGAACTCTCAGCATCAATACCGAATGCTCTATTTTAACATTGGACAGAGGTCTGGAGAGTGACTGAGCTATACTTCACACAGTCCCGGAAGTGTCCCAGAAGATATTTTCAATTATTCTTTTCAAGTCACCACACACTCAATATCCTTCCCTTGCAAATTCCTCGATACGTTTTGAAGTTTTTGTGATCAACGCTGCCAATTTCCCCTACACAAATCTAAGCCAGATCAAACCCCCGCCAAGAAGATGTAAAGATGTTCATTTCTCTCCAACCCAGGCAGACTTGTCACAGGCAGACTAGCAGGCTGTTTTCCAGTCTATTAAATAAAATAAAACAAACAAACAAAAATGCATCTTGATTCGATTTGCTCTTCTGCATCCCTTGTGGGAACAAGCCGTGGTCCTGCTGATCGGCCTTTTTTCTTCCTGGGTGAATGGCCCTTTTCTGTCCTGCACTCATTTCTACTTGTGCCCATTTGTTTATTTTTTTCTCTCTGCAATTGGCATGTTCTCTGTGTGTGATTGGTACTAAATTTTTATTAAATAGACTACAATCTGTGACTTTTGCTGTGTAAATAAAACGTAGTAAGCTTTTACTGCGAAACTGAACATTCTTCATAGTTTTTGCATCCTGGGTTGCCAGTCCTGTACCTTTGCATTTCTAGGGAAGCTGGGAGGCACGTTTTGACTCTGCCAGCCACTAGCATGCACCGGGTGTTTACAAATGAAAAAAATCAAGCATATTGATTTTCCTGTATGTTTTGCTACTTTGTTATACTTTTTTGCTCTTGGTATCTAACTTTATTGCACTGTAGTGAAAGAACAGAAATTCTCAGACTTAAGCTTTGAGGCTTTTGAAGAAGTTCCCTTCAGGAGCACTCTAGGATCTGTGCTCATAAATACCTCAAGGACAAATGCATGGTCTCAATACAGATGCAGTAGAATTTAACTTCCCCTTGTCCTCCTCCCTTTTCTCTAGCTCTCCCTCTTTTGTTCTCTCCTTTTCCTCTGCTTACTGTTTACTGTTATTTAAATCCCTTGCATACTTTCTTTGGCATCTACAAAAAATTTAAAATCTTCCAGCATAATATTTAAAACAAAAATTTTTCCCATTGTACTCCTTTCCATTGTATGTTGTCCAGGGAATTACTATCCACAGCACCATACATAAACTGTAAAAAATAAAATAAAATAAAGAAAAAGTGATCTGCCCATGGTTTCCTTTGAAACTCCCTTATATGGGTGTATCTTATGTATTTCTCCTTTCACAGAATGGTACTTTTGTGCCTCTTTTTAAATTGAGAATTCTTTTTTTTTTAATTTTTTAATTAAATTTTTATTTTTTATATTAATTACAGTTTATTCACTTTGTATCCCAGCTATAGCCCCTTCCCTCATCCCCTCCCAACCCCACCCTTCCTCCGTCATCTCCTCCTATGCCCCTCTCCAAGTCCATGGAAGACCTCCCCTTCCATCTGACCCTAGCTTATCCGGTCTCATCAGAACTGGCTGCATTGTCTTCCTCTGTGGCCTGGCAAGGCTGCTCCCCTGAACTGAGAATTCTTAAATCAAAAACTCAACTGATGGGGCCAACAAGATAGCTCAGTGAATAAAGGTGCTTGCTGCCAAATTTGACAACTTGAGTTCAGTTCCTGAGACCCACATGGTGGAAAGAGAGAATAAACTCCCACAGTCATCCTCTGATTGACACCTACACATATGACATGCCCATACCCCCCAAAAAAAAACAGATAAATAAATAATTGTATTAAAAATGTCTTTAAAACTAAAATCTTCATTGTTTATTGCTATTTCATATTTTCTGTTCTTTATCAAAATTTCTTCATTTTTATGTACTCTCTTTAGTGGTTTTTAATGTCCTAGTGTTTCTTTTGCTCTGCTAGTGGACCTCCATAAACTCTTTATAATAAAAAACTACTTCTCTGTCTCCATAAAAATGAAATATCACATCTAAACCTGTAATGCAACAATGAAAAGGTTGCATCATTGGGTGTTTTATAATTTCCCTTCATTTCTTTCTTACTCCCGCCCCCCCCAAGCACGATTAAAAACTACCTTAAATTTTGGTTCTGGGCCATTACGTTTTTACTTTGCATGGCTTTTGTTTTATGAATGTCTGCTTAGCCATCCCACTAAGTTTCATATCATATCTTCAACAATTACTCAATATTAACTTTAGGTTTTGATGGTTTTGTTCATTTTGTTTATATGCAATGCACTTCTGGTTTGGGGTATTTTTTCTAGCTGAAGGAAATACGTCCTGAACTTTTACCATCTTGCAGTGTTTTTCTTCTAGACTGGTTATGTAGGTGGTAAACTTTTTATATTCTTCTATGCCTAAAAATATCATTACCTAAGACCCACATTTTTAATAATGGGGTTAGAATCTCAAAATGTCTTTCCTTGGTTTTTTAGAGATATTTATTTCATTTTCCCTACTTTTTATGTTATAGATGAAAACTTTGATGGCTGCAATTAAAGTGATAGATCTTAGATGTCCAGGGGAAGATTAAATATTTAGCACAAATAAAACATGTGATGAAAATCCCTTGTACAAATCATGTGTGTATCTGGGCCTGTGTGTCTGTGTGTCTGTCTGTGTGTTTGTGTGTGTGTGTGTGTATGTGTGTGTGTGTGTGTGAGTGTGTAGTCACAGTCCCTTTCCAGCTCAGAGGTATCCCATCTGGATCTTTTTCTTTCCTTTTGATCTCTTGCCTACACATATTGTGTCTGTTAAATCATATTGTTGCTACTATCACAGATTACCACAAATGTAGTGGTTTAAAGTTGCACATGATTGTGTAGTTCAGGAGGTCAGAATCTGAAATGGTTTATGTTGAGCTGAAGCCATGATATGAATAGGGTCTTAAGGAGAGTGTCAGTTGTTGTGGAAGCTGCTTCTAATGATTTTCTCCTGATCACATCCTTTGGCTTCAAAGCTGACAGCATAGCATCTTCAAGTCTGCAACATGGATACTCCTGTGTCCTCCATTCCCGTGTAAGGACGCCTGGGATTGGTGATCCTTTTCATCTCAAACTTCTTCACCAAACCACAAACTCCCTTTATTGTGTGAGGGAAAGATTTAGTTTGTGGGGATTAGGAAGTGAGCCCCTTGTTAAAGGTCCTTGTTCTTCACTCTGTAGAAAGTTGTGTAATTCTGAGAAAATTATTTCTCCTTTCCAAAGGCTGGGAATGTGGGTGTATTTTAGATATAATACGATATTTTTAAATTTCAAGGTTTATGGCTAGTCTTTTAAAGTTCCAACTCAGACTTCAGAATGTTATTCCAAAACTAATTTTCATGGAACTTTTACTTTGGCATGCACCTTCCATTACTTCAACCCAAAGGGGTGAAGAAGATAAGGACTCTAGGGCTTTTAGTAAATGAAAGAAGGTCTTTAGTGTAGTTTTGAGATTATAATACAATTTCATCACTTCATCTTCCCTTCCCCCCATTCAAATCCTCTCATGTACCCTCTCTTGCTGCCTTTCAAATTTATGTCCTCTTTTCTTTTTGTTTGTTTTAGTGAAACAGACACCTTCATTAATGGGAGGAAAAAAATTCCCCCTTTCTCATATGCCAGGGAAACCCCATAAGAAACAATGAACTCAACTTACAGAAAGGTTAGCCTTGATTAAATATTCTGTATGAACCAAATGACATCTCATATTTCCAATTACACTTCCAAGTACTCAAGTACTAAGACACTAATTTTACTTAAGTTCATTTTCTGTTTTCGCCATCAATGATTTTTCCCTAGGGGACTACTTGATTTGCTCCTCTTATGAATTATTTTCAGATTATTTATCTCCACTGGTTATTTTAGATTAGGTTATATGCTCACCTTTGTGAACCAGAGCATAACATAGATATACTCTGTGGAGTGTATAATGAAAGGCTCACCTTATAGAGAAATCATAGGTGATTTCCAGTTTGCTCTTCAAAAGGTGTAGGTGCTGGAGACAGAAGCTCTGACTCCCCTCATACACCAGGCACAAGTCGGGGGATGTATATTCTTTAGGAGTGTCCCTGTGATGAAGTTCCTTAGGAATATAGCATTGAATATTTCCTTACCATAATGCCTATTGAGAACCTATACTGGAGGGAGCCATTCTTTCAATTTGACTCAAGGGACAAGTGTTCCATGAACCTTTTTTTTTTTTTTTTTTCAATGCACTTTATTCAGGAACCTTGAACAATCCTCGGACCCTGGGGAAAGCCAGCCCACAGCTTAAATAGCCTCTGGGTAGTCAACCCAGGCGTGCCACGTGGGCAATGCAGATAGGTCCACATACATGAAAGCAAGCCAGATCCTCAGCCTTAGCCAAATGTGGAATTGTTCGTGACAGAGAGCACTCACCATCGGGAAGGTGGAAGGCGGAAACCAGCTCCATCTTTAAGGCCTAGCATTCTGCAGCTCTCTACAGTTCCCCCTTTTTGTTTTTCCTTGGTTTGCCTGTGGTATATATGCAAGATTAGAGTCTCACAACAGTGTGATGCAGCCATGATCATTCAGACCTTTACAGCCATTGAAGCAGGACATTCTCCCCAAGCATGGTTGGATACCATAAAAAGCTAAAATGTTACGCTCAGGATGCGAGGCTAAGCACTGCACTCAGGGTCAGCCGCTTTGGACCCAGAGAAGAGCATGTCTGGTTGCATGCGGGTTGATGCCCCAGGTCCCGCCTCTGAGAAAAAGGTATCGGACGGGTCTGATGCTCTTTGGGTGGATGACACCTAAATGAACATCAGTACAAAGTCCCAATTTATTTCTAATATCAGAGATCAGACCTCTACTCTCGCCTGATGCGTCCATGAACCTTTTAAATAGAGTCCTTGCTTTGGAATTCTTTGTCCATCTGTCCCACCCATTTTCCTACCTCAGATTTTGAGGTTCCACTAGATTTTAGTGGGAAAAAATATGTTGTCTTGGTCCATCTTTACACGTAACATTTTTCATTGTGAATCACTTCACTTTCAAATATTCTTAGTATGTTACCATTTGCCTTCTACTTTTTAATTATTAATATTGTGCACCAACAAACATGGGTACTCTATACTGTCCCAGTAGGGATATGACTTCTTCCTTATTTTTGAATGCTTTGTGACATTGAGATATGAAATACTGGTCCTGCACAACCGAAAAAAAAGTAAGCTCTAAATTTCTTTCTCTGTTTTCTATTCTTCTGCTGTGTGTATGACTTGATGAATTGTAACACATGTACAGATGTGCAAATAAAATTACATAGACAGTAGACACAGGTTTTTGATCTATTAACCTCGTAAGTAGAGGATTTCTGAGTGTATGAATGTCTGAGCGGTGTTTATTTGATCATTCACTTGCTAGTGAGCATGTCTCTGCCTGAAGCTGTGCTAAGGGACAGAGTTGGTTTGCTGTTGCTACCGTTGTTAGGACGGCCTTTGTATTCTTAATCGTCTCTGGTGTTGGTGGATTCAGGTTTGTACGTTAGGTTGACTCTAAGCAGTTCACACCCATTATATGTTGACAGTTTACCTCATTCAGCAGCTGGACAGAGAATCCCGAAGCTGAAAATCTCATTTTCATGGATTTAGACTCTCCTGATTGCTAACTTCTCTACCAGAAAGCCACACACTTTCTGTTTGTCTCATCGTTCTCTGTCCATGTGAACACTTAACACTTGATTTAAATCAGGCTGACAGAATGCCTCATGCACAGTCCACGAGCTAGTATTTCACTCTTCACTCAGAATCCTCCACCAGAGGGTCACCTGCCCACTTTCTAAGCCATGAGTGCTCTTACTGCATCTGGACCAAGAACCCTGTACTTTGATCTCAGCTTGGGGTTTATAAACTGAATGGTCCCCGAATCTATACAGCCAAATTCTGCCCATGCAGAGCCAACACAGCTTTTATGCCTCTCTCAATCTTCTGTGCTATGTTCCCATTTGCATGAGGATCCCATTATATATGTGTATGCACTTTGATTATAGTCACCTTAACTGAAAGTTAGTCCATATGATATTGTCTTCTATCTAACAATAGCAGCAAAAAAAATGGTAATAGGCCCTCTTTACTGAGTATAAGCCAGGTACCAAGTACTTTCACATGCTGGGTGAATTTTGAGTTTTCAGATAAACATAGTTGAAAACAAAACCACAGGGTCTTAAGCAAGGTTTACTTATTTATTTATTTATTTATTTATTTATTTATTTATTTATTTTTGACGTAATGAAAGAGCTGGGCATTTGAAGCTCCTGGATTCATCTATAATAAAAGCTTTTGAATTTGATTGACCTTTTCCACATTGTTCTACAAAGACTGCATTAGTTTCAGCCATTATTCCCACAAACAAACAAACAAAACCAGAAGAGAAAGAATCTACATCCAAAAAAAGTAAAAATATACCTAAGATGATAGCTAACCCTTCTTCAAGTGTCGGACATTGAAGCATCTTGGCTTGACTATGGGGAACGAGTTTGAAATGGTTAAGTCATATGTTTACCACACCCACAATATTCTAATCCTTGCTCCTCTGCCACTGTTATTCCCCTAAAAGTTATGGAGGGTCAGCGAATTTACATAACTAATTCAAAATGACACCATTTGTCAAGGAACTGCTGAAATTCTAATGACAACTCTGTCTTTCTCTGAGCTCGTGTTCTTTCTTACTTGTTAAATGTTCTCTCTCCTTCTGAGATAATAGTGGGCATAATTAAAGCAAGGTTGAAGGAATAGTTGAATGGTTTGCTTAATTGATTTGGTGCCTATGTACATAAATCTATGTAAGGGATACTTCTTTAAAAGGCTTTACAAAGTCAGCTCTAAGAAGTGGGTGGAAATTGCTGAGGAGCTACTAGCCTGAGCTCCAGACTTAATTCCAGCATTTGCCATATATACTATGAGTCTATCACTTCGTCTCCCTAGACCTTGGGTTTCTCAGTCTGGTGTGTGTGTGTGTGTGTGTGTGTGTGTGTGAGAGAGAGAGAGAGAGATCTCCATGTCAAGTGACAGAGTGCAGGCAAATTCTTTACAAAGAAACACAGCTTCATTCTATCACTCTTCTATTCAAACAGCATCAGTTGTTCGAAGTGGCTACTATAAACTGGCCAGCCAAAAGGAAAGTAGAATTCTCTTTTCCTTTAGCATTCATTACTACAGAATCAAGGGATATGAAATATTCTGTTCCTCAGCCTCTAGGAGTGACACGGCCATTCCTGGCCACTGAAGTGTTAAGTGACAGTCTTGCAAGAGGAGACACAGAATGTCCATCAATGCTTGACCATTCATCCTGTGAGCAGCACAGATGTGAGGCTGGTAGGGAACATCACAGTCGTAACATGGAAAGCATGAGGATAACCCTATCTGCAAGGAACTGTAGGTCAGAGCAAACAGAAAGGCCCATGGTCTCTCATGGTACCTCCAGTCACTCTGCTGAGTCTGGACCACTTGCTTCCTGGATGTCTTGCTTTATGGAATAAATAAGCTCTTTTCTCAATGGAGTCGTTTTCTGTTTCATTTTTCAATCATTGATAGCTGAAGACATCCTTATTGACCATATCTCACTTCCAAGTAAACGGCAAAGGTGTAAGGTCATACTAAAGATGTTCTAAAGTCTGCTCTGTTCCTTCCTTCCAGACTCTTCCCATGATCTCATTCACAAATTTTCATGCAAATTGTTTCCTGTTGCCACCTCAAGTTCAAGATGAGGGGGACGTGAGCTCTCCTTTTCAACAAGTTCTGTTTCCTCACTGGTGCCATTTCTCATTCCTTAGCATTTTAATCTTTAGAATACTTGACACTTCCTACTTTCTGCTTACACTTAATTATCAGTCTCATCTCTACCTTTGTGAGCCCCAAAAGTTTTAGTACTCACCATTAACACCACCCCGTCTTCTACGTGCACACGGAGCCTTCACCCCACTCAGTACCTTACCCAGGAAAGTATTGAGAACAAATGGCATAATGAATAGAAAATAATGTATGCAGTTGTTCTGACATCTTTCTTTTTGTTTCAACCGTCAAAAATAATCTCCGTCTCCTCTTATTTGTCCCTGCTGTCTCTTACACCTTTGTCAAACTTAGCAGCTTTTTAAAATCACCATTCCCGAGCTACTGTTGACCTTCTTAGGAAAATATGAAAACCTGGAAAGGAGGAGAAATACCCTTGTTTACAGAGCCTGGTCTATAAAACTAGTTCCAAGCTGTCTGCTGTGCATTGAACAGGAGCAAGTTTTAATTCACTCCTTGACAGGCAGGCAGATTGGTCTGTGTTCCTGGCATCACTGCCAACTAGCTCCAAATTCAACCACCTCTAAGTGAAATGAAGAAGCTTACAGGCAACAGATCATGTTCCACACAGAGCAGTGCATTGTCCATCAGATGCTAGTCACCAAGCACGTATTTTAATTACTTCTATATTTTGAAATTAAAATATAATTTCATGATTCTCCTATTCTCTTTTTTCCTATATCAACCTCCTCCATGTCTCCCCCTTTGTTCTTGCTTTCATATTCATGGCCTTTTCTTCTTTAATACTTGTTATGTATTCAGACACACACAGACACCCCACACACACACACACACGCACACAACCTGTCCATTTGAAACAGTTTTGAGGCCACATTTCCATATAAGCATGCTTTGCTTTGAAATACTCAGTCATTTTTTATTTATGCATATCATTCACACCCTGACTACTTCTCAAGGAGATTTGTGGTAACTAAAAGCTTCAGGTACAACATGACCAATTTGTCACTCATGTGGGGTGAAGAAGGATAAAATCCAAAAACAAACAAACAAACAAACAAAAAAAACCAAGAACACCTCCATGGTAGGAGGAATTAGTCTGAGATTTTAAAGTTCAACTCACTTATTTTTCCCTTAAACTATAGGCTTCATTTTTTCAAGCAAAGCAGAAAACCAGGGGTCAGGAAATTGAGCCAATGGAAACATATATTACACTCACAAATTTCAGAGCCCACAATTCAAGGCAGCATCTGCTCCTTCCCTCAGCGTCAGATGGTGGCAGAGGCAGGACACTGCTCCCCCTGCCCATGCTGTTCACAGGAACAAACCGTATCACCAAAAAGAGACTTAGGCGTGATTATGTTTAAACCAACATGAATGAACTGAGATGTCCATTCTGTGAAGGTGCCTTAAGCCCCTGACACACTGATAGCTAGGGGAGAAGCAACGCTAGAAATGGTCTTCTTGTTCAGATTAAAAGAAAAACTGCGAGAATTAAGGATTCTCGGGATTGCATAGTCTTTGGGACTGGGACCAGAGATTCTCAAAGGTCACACTCCTCAGAGAATCATCTTCTAGTTTCTGCTGGTACCCATCTCATCAGCGCCCCCTTTTGCATATATACACCCTCTCCACCCCCCCCATAGACCTCTACCCACACAGGTCCCCAGAACTTCAGTTGTGATAAAAGAGTAACAGTACAAGTATGTGTTCTCGGCTCTTTTTAGACATCCATAGACATGTTTGCCAACAATGCTTGGTCACATGTTTTGATACTTTGAGGGTAGCCTTCCTTGACTCAGTGCATATAGGAGAAACTCCCATTCAGAGTGTAGAGTTGAATAGTAAGTACCCGACTGTTGCTCTCAAAAAAGTGCAAATTCTCCTATGAGTGAGTAAGTTTAATTAGAAAGTAAATTCTTTTAATTGAAGGCAGTCCCCCAATGAGCCATGCTGTACGGAAGTTACCCAAACATTTGTGAAGTTAGTGATTGATTAGCCACAGGTAATCAACAAAATGGTGAGAGAAGTGACACTGGTTTCCGAGTCACAATGTGATGAGAAGTCTTTCCCTTGGGGTGTTTGCAAGGGCCAGCACTTGGGAGTCTCCCATTCAGAATTTGGCTACCATGTCCAACAAGTCAAAACTCTGTGGAGAGGCCAAGAGGAAGTATCAGGGTTTACCAGCTCAAGCTGAGTTCCCAGCTGTTAGGTTTGGGTATAAAATGATTGATGTGTTGAAGGTGTGGCCCCCAGCCAGTGAGTAGGGAAATGGAACCTCTATCGTTAAAGAAGATCCCCTCGGCTTGGTGTCTGCTGTGAACAGCTTTCTTCTGTCACACCCTCCCACCACTGTGTTTCTGACTTGCCACAGACCTAAACACCTTGAACCAGGTGCCTATGGACTGAAATTGATGAAACTATGATGTATAATAAGATTGTCCTCCTCTAAGTTGATTGTCTCAGTCTTTTTGTCACAAAAAGAACACAAATTTGACCAACCCATCGACTGTGGTCTAAAAGTATTTGCTAGTCTTGAGGGTACGCCATTATGGACATCCGGTCCAAAGAGACTTCAGACAACACCCACAAGAAAGATCCCAGTTATTCCCACCGATACCAATGTGTCTAGAGAATCAGAGGATAATACATCCCTATTTTAGGTCACCATGTTGTAAAGCAAAGGATACTGGGAACAGTAGGACATACTGAAAGTTTATTTTCTCCTCAAGTTTCTACAAATCTCAGTGGCAAACTATAATCAATATCAACCCAGATCTAGAAGCCGGCCAATGTGGAATTTATTTAAACTTTCTTCCCATCTTGCCAAAGATTGTGCCATTTACAGTCAAGTTATTTCTTTCATTCCACTCTTAAGCGAGATACTAGGAACAGAAAATCTTGAAAGAAAAATGCAATTTAAAAATATCTGTTGAGATAGGTATTTTGACATTTGAAGGAAGGAAAAACAATTTAGGATGCTTTAAGAGCTTTTCAGTGTTGACTTTCATAGTATGTCACTCTGCGTTACAAAAAAAAATAGTCCTTATCTTTCCATCTAGCTATTTAGAGCAATCTGTGTGGCACGATGCAGCCTTTAAAGGTCTTAATTGGAATGGGCATTGAGACTTTGAGGTTGCAGGTTGCTTACTGTACCTGCAAATTGGACCGAATATTTTTTCACCATCTTGCCTTTTCTTCTTCTTTTTTTTCCTCCCATTCCTACCCCCATCTTTCAATCTTCTCTTCCCCTCTCTCTCCTCCTTCCTTTCTCTATCCCTCATACTTTTCCCTTTCTGCTCATTCTGTTCTTTATTCCTCCCTTTTTCCTCATTCAAATCGATGCTAATTCCAGTTATAATTTATTGAAGACAATAAAGAGGAAAAAATCTTATTTCAGGAAATTCCTAAGTGTCCGTTATCATACTAGGCCACACACACACACACACACACACACACACACACACACACACACACACAAACTACATTAGATGCTCAGCAGGCAAACCAAGAGGTCATATGTGCAGTGTGCGAGTGAGGGAACTGAAGATGGGATAAATTCAATAATTCATCTAAATTAATTGAGCAAGAAATAACTGGTGGGGCATGTATCCATACCGTGTCCTTTCTTATTTTATAGACCTTACATTTTCCGTTATGCCACCTTGTATTTGAACTCTGCCCTTTGGTGTACCAATTGTCTACCGTACACAGAGTACCTGCTAAAGTTTCTATCCATCCCAGAATCCCTGTCCCTTGTCTAACTGCTAACAATCTACAAAAAAATTATGATTTACTCCGCTCTGTGCCAGCACCCTGTGAATTTTCTTACCTCATCTGTAAGCTTCTTTCTGTGTGCCCACAGATACTCCAATGGCAAGATAAATGACTATATCAAAAGACTTCTTTTTTTTTCCACATATTTTATACTCCAGCTTTTCAGTTGCATTCATCAGGTTGTCTAGAGTCACAGAATTGATAAGCTACATACATGAGAAGATTTATGCTGGCTGGGATTAGGAGACCATAGAAAGGCAGCTGTGCAATTCAACATGAGATTGAAGGCCTCAGAAACGGAGGAAATGGAAGCTGGCGAGTAAGTCTCAGTCTGGGACTAAAGGTCTAACACTAATGGTAGAAGTCCAGGTACTCGTCCAAAGGCCTGACAACCAGAAGCATCAAAGCTTGTGGGGAGAAGAGGGTTCAGGCATGGCAAGCAAACGCCTCACCCTGCTACCTTATGTTTTATTTGGACCCCTCAAAGGTCTGAATCATGGCACCCCACACTCCTGAGGGGTCTCATTTCTTTTGTGCCTCGTCTACTCATTGAAGGGTTGATCTCTTCCTCAAGCACCTTTACAGATATACATAGAAATAACATTTTGCCCGCTCTCCGAGCATTCCTTAGCCTAGTCACGTTAACATACAACATTTCCATCACAGTGGTTAGCCATGATGCATTCATGGATGGTTTTAACATAAGCACTCCTGGACCCCTTGGTAAACTCTATAGAGAGGAAAGGCTAGACAAATGTTGGTTCGCTGCGCTACCAGAGTCATCTCCTGACTTAGTGTTCTCTGGCTGATTTGGCATCTCCTGTTCCCAGGGTTGGATGTGGTTTGATAGTTTGGCAGAACCTGCGAAGAGTTTATTGTGACAGAGGGGCCAGTCCTCAGTGTGCTGGTATCAGGAAGCTATGGACCTTTTGAGAGAAGGGACTTCACGGGTGGTGTGTGAACACTGAGGGAGAGGCTCTCAGGAGAGATTGCTGGGGCCCCAACATGTCTCTCTGACTTCTTATGATCTAAGCTATGCCATAAGTACTCTCATCAGGGTATCCTATCATTCATTATGTTGCCCTTCCTGTTCCAAGGTTGATGGTGGATCAAGTGATCCACTGGGGAAAATGAAAAGAGCTATGATCATATGGAAACACCATTAAAAAAAAAGTTTTATCAGTCCCTTTCCTTAAATTTGCATTTATGGGCACACAAAGTAATAGGTTTCCTCCTGTATCTCTGATTAGACTTTGAGCATCATAAACTCTGAGCCAAGTAAACCTTTTTTCTCTTTGTGAGCTAGCTGCCTCAGGTAATTCATTACGATGACAAAGACCTGCCATACCTCCTTCAACACACACACAGTACACATACAATTCGTAATTGGCACTCACAAGGTTCAGAGATTTTTGAATAGTTCTTGAGGTCAGACAATCACAAGTGAAAGGTCCTAGGTTCTTCACACCAGGGATGATGGGGCACTCAAATAAACAACTATCAGAGAGAAACAATGATATAACACTGAGTTTGTGGAACAGATTTTGTCAGTCACTTTTTACTTATATTTACATTTGTGCTTATAAACATATATTACATATTTATATAAATACATACATACTTGCATCATAGTTGGCATTCAACTTTTTTTTCTTTTTCTTTCTAAAATATGATATCCTGTGTATTTATTTTAACAGTCAGACTGTTAGTCTCTTCTATCTCTTTAGCCTCTGTGAGCCTTTCCGCTCAGAATCATCCATGTCAAATGATGAACCTATAGGATGCTTTCCTGTTGTAATTACGGTGCTCTTAAGAACTGCCTCCTTCTCAATAGCAGCAAGCGATGTCCCTTCTCACCCCACCTCAGTTTGCTGGCACTGGAGATTACCTGTCTTTAAAAGGTTTGGCAATCTTACCTATAAAACCCCAGTCTCGCTGCTGACTGAATTTGCGTCTCCCTGATTGCTAGTAAGGTTCTTCACGCTTTCATGTGTATCTGCCTATTGGTATTCCTTGCCTTGTTTTCCTATGAGGATAGGCTGTCTCTTCATTCTTAAGAGTGTGTTATACATTATGAATACTAATCATCTGGGGATGTTATGTTTTTATTTTATCATTAATCTTTTAAATATGTTCATAGTGACTTTTCTGATACCTGGAAACTTCTATTTTTAGGATTTTTTTTTTTACATTTTTGTTGTTTCTGAATTTTCTTCTTGCTATGAAAGCTGTAGAATATTATTATAAATACTATTAATTAAATTACTGTAGACGTTTTAGATTTATGACTATAATCCACCTCAAAAATTGAGTCTATTTTATTATAAATAGTTTCTTTCTTTCCAGTTTACTTAATTTATGGAATAAATTCCATCACTACTAATTTGAAATGCAACTAAGTCCTGGAATGTGCTTGGGTCTGTTGGGTTCTGTTTTTAAAAAGATTAATTTATTTTGATTTTATGTGTGTGCATGTTTGTCTGCATGTATGCATATGTGCCACATGTGCCATCAGAGGCCAGAAGAGAGCATTGTACATCCTAGAACTGGAGTAATAGATGGTTGTAACCCACCGTAGGGATACTGGGAATTGAACTTAAGTCCTCTGCAAGAACAGCAAATGTTCTTAACCAGTGAGCCATCACTTCTCCACTCACAGTTCTTTCCCTTAAGTTTATCTCATAAAAGCTGTATGGTTTCTTTCTTTTTTATATTCTTCATGCTTCTATGTAAGTCTTTCATCTACTTCATTTTTAAATGTTTTATTTACTGAAAGATACTGAACATGGCAATAAGCAGGAAGTCCTACAGGAGATTAGGCACAAAGACAGTCAAGGTGAGTACACCAGCCATAGTAAGGAAGCTCTCTACAGAGAGTCTTAATAAAATAATCAGGGCATTAGGATGTCATCAGATTAGGAAGTAATCATTCAAAAGATGGTTATGTTTCTTATTGTTGCTAAGATGAAATGGCATGCCTCCTCACACAGGGCCACATGGGAAGTAGCATGGTCACAAAAAGTAGCATTAGGGCCTCATAGGAAATTAGTAGGGTCAATGGGTGAAGAAGCAGAAAGGAAGGAGGAAATTGTATTAGAGTCTTCATCATGGTTCCTGCAAGAAGACATGAGTCAGAGTGAGCAAGCTCAGAGCTGGCTGTTTAAATGATTACAGCAGGTTCTGAGTCATAGAGACTTTCCATAAGACATCTGGTACTTGACTATGAAGTATTCAGAGATGAGAGACTGCCCTGGAGGATGAGAGGCCAGGGTCTAAGTTAGGATTTCTATTGCTGTGATAAAACCCCATGGTCAAAAGCAACTTGAGGAACAAGGGGTCTATTTCAGCTTACAACTCTCAGGTCACTCCATCTTGGAGGAAACTCAAGGTAGGAACCCAGAGGCAGGAGCTGATTGCCAAGTCTATGAAGAAACACTGCTTACTAGCTTGCTCCTATGGCTTTCTGTGCTGATCTCTTATAGCACCCAAAACAATAAGGTCAGGAAGGGCATCACCCACAGTCTTCTGGGCTCCCCCATACCAATTTTCAGTCAGTAAAATACTGTGGGCCTGTAAAGTAGGGGTTTGGGGAGCAGGAGCAGGTGCTGGGTTGTCTAGTTTGCACAGGAAAAGCACACCTAGGAGCAAGTCAGTTATGGCTCCTAGGGATTGGCTAATTCAAGGTGGGACATCCCTACTGGACAAGCGAGGCCTTAGAGATCAGAGCACCAGAACATTGAAAATGAACATTACAACATGTTTTCTCTCAAAGAGGGCCACAGCCCGGTGACTTTCACTCCCACACAGGTTGCATTGCCCTTTTTGAAAGAAATTACCATTCTAGTATGGATACCTGATGTTGAGATCTGTCCTGAACATGCATGCGTGCGCGCGCACACGCACGCGCACACACACACACACACACACACACACGCACAGAGAGAGAGAGAGAGAGAGAGAGGGAGGGAGAGAGAGAGAGGGGGCGGTCAAAAGAAATCCAATTACTATCTAACAAAATACTATGCAGGTACTTGTGTTATTTGTAGAAATTGAATTTTTATAAAAGAAATTAAATCAAGGAGAAAGTCTCACGCTGTGAAGGAAAAATTAAAAATGAGAGAGAGAAAAAATGCTATATGCTCTGCCTTTATTTTAAAATGAAGAAAACAATCTAAAACATTAGAAGTAGTTGTTTTTATAATACTAGCAGTAATTATTTTTAGATTGGGAATTTATAAAACTTTCTTGTTAGAGTCATCCTTTTACATTTACTATAATGAGCACATATTGTATCTTGAAGGAAAGATTAAATATTTTCAAAACATATTTTTGACTGACTGGACCCTCATTTGGGCAGAGGACTGAGTTTGTTACTGTGTAATTAAATCTGAAAAACATTTATTTGGCCCATATGTTGTATCAAAATCCTGGCTCAAGTAAAGCTTTACCCAAATTATCCTTCATCCTAATGGAGTAATCAAAGTAAATGTTTGGGTCGTAGAAGACAATGGGACAAAGAGTTCCCAACTACTGGCTACTTGCCCATTCTTCAGGTGGAAACAATGATGCCCACTCTACCAGTTAGAGCCAAGCCAGGGGGAAAATGTTATGTTGGGCTATGGTACTGTGGCTCGCAGCCCTATCAGCTCAACCGTGAGGCCTATTGGCCTTCCTACAGAACTGAATGATTCCAGGAGGCTTAAGATTCTTTGGGATCTTATTTTCAGCTCTTCCATGACTCGACTAGTCACTGCGAAGCGTTTCTGCTCATTAGAATTGTGTGAAGAAAATTTCCGAATGCGAATTCAGTTCTTCGCCCCGATTGTGAATATAGTGCTGCATAATTTCAGTGAATGTTGGAGTAAATTTTCCAATTTCTACAGAGCACTCAGACGCAGCACAGCTGAGAATCGTGTTTGTGGGCGACTTTACCTCTCTCCCCATTTTCAAGAGGTGTAGAAAACTTGCTGACCAAAGCGCAGCTGCTAAACAAAAAATGATCCATAAGAGGGAGGTTTTCAAATGACTTTGTAAGGTTAATTGTTATTCAAAAATACATATATAGAGATGTGGCCTCATTGAATGATGTATCAAAACACCTGAGGGGCAAGTGGACAGTGAAATATATGCTTTCTTTCAGGCCCCATGTGTGAGAACAATGTTCCCTTGGGGTTTGTGGAAGAGCTGAAAAGTTCTGTAAAGGCTTGGCATTACAAAGAATAAATGCATAGCCAGAAATATTGGTGAGCCTCACTAGTACTTGCTTCAATATTTTTATAGCTGATTACTACTGGAATGGCAAACTTATAAGAATATTGCTTACATAAATTATTGAACAGTAAAAACTTCATAAAAACTGTTAAGGAATGAAAAATTGCAAGAGGTAGCTTGAAGAAAAACTTGGCAGTTTCTTTTAAAAGTAAGCATACTCTTATCATATTCTGTGTGTGAGTGTGTGTGGTTGTGTGTCTGTGTTTATTTCTGCATGTGTATCTGTTTGTGTGTGTCTGTGCATGTGTATCATGTTTGTGTATCTGTGTGTGTGTGTGTGTGTGTGTGTCTGTGTCTATGCATCTATGTATGTGTTTGTGTTTCTTTAGGCTGGGTCTCCATATCCTATGCTGAACTCAAGCTCACTGTGTCACTAAGGATGACCTTGAACTCTTGATCCTCTTTGCTTCCTGATTGCTTCCTCTTTGCTGAGATTGCAGATGTGCTATCAGGCTCAGCATATGCTGAGCTTGGGAATCAAACCAGCTTTTTACGTGCTAGACAGTTATTCTGCCGACTAACCTATATCCCAGCCCCAGCGCAGGTCAGAGAACATCTCCTCACAACAAAAGACTCTCTTGCTCAAACTGTAAAGGCTGAGGCATGCTGCAACGAAGAAATGAAGGCCTGAGGTGACACCTATATGTGGAAGTTTGTGGTAGCACTACCCATAATCACTAAAAACTGAAAGCAACCACAATGTATGTCTTTTATTCTCTATTACATACAATCATTCATTCAGTTGTGTATCTATTTCGCTGTGTGTATGGGCTTGCATAGGTACCCGTGTGTACATACATGTATATATACACACACTCTCTCTTCACGAGCCATAACATATATGTGGAGGTCAGAGGACAACATGTGGGAGTCAGTTCTCTCCTTCCGCCGTGGGAGCCCTAGAGATGGAACTCAGGAAGTTAGCCTTCCCTGACTGAGGCAGCTCACTAAGGCCTTCACATGCACCAGTGAGGAAATGCCGGTACCCTGTACAATAGTCTGCTAAGCAGTGAGAGGAATTAATTGCTTGCTGAGAAGTGCGGAACCACTGCTAATCCTTAGAGGCCGACGTTGCGCTAAGTGATGGAAACCAGTCTTGAACATTACATGCTCTGTGAGTCCATGGAAGTGACATTCTGGAAAAGGCAGGAAGACAACAGGGATAAAGAACTGACCAAAGATTTCCAAAAAATAGAGAGGCAGAGGGAGGAGTTTACACCCAAGGAGACTCCATGAGGAAATTCTGGAGATGGTGGGATTGCTCTGTAGTTTCATTTTGTTGCTGGCCATGTGAATCCACATGTGTGTTAAAATTCACCCCAAAGGTAATTGTTGTTATAAACACAAATCATATTCTAAAATTTAAAGTATGTAAAATCACAAAAGAATAAAAACTGAGACACAGACTCACGGGGCAGTGTACAGAGGAAGACCTGGGGCCTTGTGGTTGCACACGCCGTGCTTATCTTCACTCTGTGAGGCTCTCAGTAGTCAGAACACTGAGATTTAAGTTAAGGTCAAAAGCAGGCATTAATTTGATCAATCAAGTTTCTCTCAAAATTGTACAACAAGGGCTCTCTTATGATACAACAGCTCTGCCCCTGTCTAAGAACAGACACAGAGCTAGGTCTAAGCTACTGTCCTTGCTATGACAACCCAACCCCAATTGGATACCCACAGACAAGTATGGAGACCTGACCACTGGCACAGAGACCCAGTTCAAGAAGTGCTGGCTTCAGGTAAAGCCAACAGCCTGATGAAAGTCAGAGAGGCAGACAGTGGCTTTGGAATTACAGTTGCTGCAATTCATAGCTACATTTCTCTGTTTCAAACATCCATCTTGCAGTGCTTACCTCTAACATGAAATGTTGCCTGGGGTGCCAGAAACAAGACCAGGAAGAGCTGTCAGTGTTTTCATGGCATCGTCTGAAACAAGATTAAAGTAAGGGGCCTGGTGTATCATGGGTTTGTCTCACGCCCTCTCACATGGCTTTCTTGTTATATAGGGTCAGAGGCTATCCTAATCTGGCTGTCTCCTGACATTTAATTCACAGAATCAACTGCAAATGCTTAGGAAACAACTAGCAACAAACTATACTTAAAAAAAAAAAAGAAAGGAAGGAAGGAAGGAAGGAAGGAAGGAAGGAAAGAAGGAAGGACGAACAGAGAAAAGAGAATTGAATGTTTAATTCGTTCCTCTAAATAATTACCCAAAGAGCATATACTCATTTTGAAGGAAAAAAAGTAACTGTAATAGGTAAGATATATATTGGCTGGTCACTATCTGTGCTAAAAAAAAAAGCCATTAATGAAAGTATATCAAGTTCTTGGATCCTGAAGAAAACAATAAAAGCCATTTTTCTATGGGTTTCAAGAAAGGATACCATTACCTCCCAAATTTAGTAGCTACCAACTCCCACACAATTGTATACATAATGGCCAAATGTTAGTGAAAGTCTTTGGTTTCCATTGAGTATTTACATGTCTACATTTGACTTAGAATAGCAGGCTGGATTTTTCCCCCAGTGGCAGAATACATGTTGCTAAACATTTTATGCAGAAAATGCAAAAACAATTCATGTTGCTTATAAGTCATGGTGATTTATATCTTTCTTTCTTTTTTCATAGAGAAAGGCTAGAAGATGAGTTAGGAAGAAAAAAAAAAAACTAGTGTTAAAAGCCAATTACATGCCAAACATGGTCCAGGTGTTTTGGATGCATTATCCTGTGTGCCTCTATAATTTTCCAAAATCCTGATTATCTATTACCGTCTAGGTATAGAACATAAATTAATTTCTGGACATTTTAAGCAATGACTTTTTGAGATTATAATTTACTGATATTTCCCCCTCTGTTTACCTACCCTTATATTACCCTTCCCACTCACCTTTAAATTCATGGCCATATTATTTTTTTCACTAATTGTTATCAACTCTACACAAAGAACTATAAGCAACTTAGGGAATCTGGGAATAGGAGGAGTGGCCTTCCCTACAGAAGAGCCTACCAACTGGTTATACACTGACAGCCAACCCTGAATATGGACTGAGCAGGTTATTTTTATACATGTACGAATGTTTTAAAGGGTCTAGAAGAGGAATCTGGACTAAATCACCACATCTGATTTCCATCGTTGTAGAAACCAGGGAGTGTCTCCTACCCTCATAGGCTCATCTAGCCAGCACAGATGCCTCCCACTGCCCCTAGCAGACAGGTAAAGACTTGGGAACTTTGCTGTAACAAAAGGCTAATGTCTCCACAATCTCCAACAAAAAAAAAAAAAAAGAGAGCCATGAAAAGAAAGGTTGGGCTTCTTTCTTGCATCTGCATCCCAAAACAAGGCTTGATGTTAATGGAACTCACATCGCTCAGGAAAGCTAGGGGCAAGGTGTCTGAGAAGGATCAACTTCGTCTCCCTAGGCGCAGTATGGAGAAGATTAGAAGAGAGTAGAATGGGTAGTGAATGTCAACCACATAGCCTACACCACTCTGTGAGACAGCTCACAGTGTTCAGATTCTTCATTGAGAAACTCAGGGAAGGGTGAGCACTTTAGGAAGGCAGTACAAGCCAGAGAGGAAGTACTGGCATTTCACACTGCCTTGCATTCAAAGTCGCCAGCTAATGAGCGCATTATTCCGTATGTGTTATTACAGGTATCTTCATCATGACCTTATTTAAGCTTTCTATTGTTTAAGTACTATGTTTTTCATTTTGCTGGCTAATTTTGTAGAAAAATTAACTGCATTAACACGGTCAATAACAATTAGAATAACAGTCTTAGGTACTGTCTTGGTTGGCAATCCGTTGCTAGGAAGAGATACTATGACCACAGCAAGTCTTAATTAAAAAAAAACAGAAAGTATTTAATTGGGTGCTTGCTTACAGTTTCAGAGGCTTAGTCTGTTATCAGCATGGCAACAGCATGGCAGCACACAGGTGGACACGGTGCTGGAGAAGTGGCTGAGAGTTCAACATCCAGATCCGTAGGCAGAAGCGGGAGAGAGGCTCTGGGCTTGGGACGGGCTTTTTGAAACATCAGAACCCCACCCCACTAACAAACTTCCTCCAACAAAGCCGTATCTCCTAATTCTTTTAAATAGCACCACTCCCTAACGACCCAGCACTCAAATCTATGAACTTAAGGGGGCCGGTTTCAGTCAAACCACCATAGACACTAAACTTTCCTGCTTCCAGGTCCCCCATGGCACGCAGCACTCTTGATGGTGGATTTGAAAAGCACAATCTCCACCACATTTCCTGAGATCCCAACATCTCATGCCTACGGAGTGAGCTGACAATCCTCACAAAGCCAGTTGTACGTTCTTTGGTAACTAGTATGGAATATTTATGGAGACTCGAGAAATGCTCTCTGTAAGGCTTATAAAACTCTGTAGCAACCAACTCTATGGAAATAAGGACCCTAATTAGTAGCTTCTGCCAGCTTCCATACTATAAATCCTTCGACCATGGCCACTTTAGAGCAACCAATATTATATCAACTGTCTTACAGAGTTTCTGAGAATTTATCAACTAGCTGTAGCAAACCAGTATGACCCAATTCCAGAGGAACACATGGTCCTTGTTTGCCTAGAACACAATCATGAGGAAATTTGAATTCTGTCCCCCTATTGAGATGTCTAAACACTAAAAATTTCTTGACAGAAGGAAGACAGTGAGAGGGGGAAAAAAAAAACCAACAGATCTATAAAAGGAGCAAAAACGCATTTGGCAAGGTCTAACAAAGTGGATTTGGTAATATCTCAGGGAATCGGTTTGAGGTGGGTTTTGTTTGTTTATTTGTTTCTTTTGTTTAATCTCTGAGTTAACCATGACCACGAAGAAAGGAAATATTATGCTTTTAGAGATTTGAAACAGTTTACAGGTGGGTTCCCCCCACTGGCTGGATAAGTAATACAGAGGAATAAAGTCTCCATGACTCCCATTCATTGTGCAGAATAGCCTGTACCCGTCATCAGGAAGAAGGGGCCTTTCCATTCTACCCAAATTTCCCTTGCTGTTTGAAAAAGAAACACATGGTGAAGGAAGCCATTATGAGTACATGACTGTGATCTTAGCACTCAGAAAGCTGAGGAAGAAGGATTGAAATTTCAAGTTCAGACTGCTGTGTATACCTAGGCCCTGTCTCAAAATGAAAAGACTGAGTAGAATTACTGCTTTTCTCATCTCATCTCCAAGTCTGCGATACGCTGTTCACTGGTTTGGGGGATCTTTTTCTTCTTCTATGATATTAAAATCCCTATTCTTTCATCTAGTTGTCAAATTCTATCTTGAATGGGACACTTTTCCAAAATCTCTTCAGTAGGAATTTGTCATTCTTTTCTTAAATCATATTCCTTTTCCAGGGCTTGTTAATCATTTTCAGTGGCGCCGTCACTAATTTTTGCCTACACGTGATTCACTAACAGAAGATGGTGAAGCTTTGAGGGTCAAGATGATAGTTTGTTCGTGTCCATGACTATACCACTGCCACATAGCAATAGGTCTGTCACAGGTGTTCAGAAGTGGCACTGGCATTGGTAATAAGTGCTCAGAAAAGCAACTGACATCTTAGTATGTACTACAAAACTAAAAATAAATAAACAGCGGAGAAGGGTAGAATGAAGAAAAGGACAGACAAAGAGATAGATAGGTAAAAAGAAGAAGAAAAGAGAGGGAAGGAATTTCCCCTCCTAACATGTAAGATGAAGACTGGGGATATATTTTACCATGACCTGAGGCAACATGGAAGAAAACACAAAATCTTTTTAAAGCACCTTGGAGTTACCTGCCAGAGTCATTGAGTAAGAATAATCTGCCCTGTATTTCCTATTTATAATTTATCTTTTCTAAGGATACACATGTTCTCCAGAAGAAGCATTCTCCAGAGAGATGCCCTTGGCAAGGCCATTGATCAGAGACCCTAATAGCTTCATTTCAGTCTATGTTGCCAATACTTTCTTAGTAGGAAGTCCTTCCATAATACAAACAACTTAATCACTTTGTGTTTCTCCGAGCGTGTCAATAAGTGCTCATATATAATATATGTGTGCTTACAGCATATATAATATATATGAATGTATGTGGTGTTTGGTACGCCATGCCTGAAAGAACAGCTGATTTATTCTGTAGCTTTTATGGACTGTTTTATTATTCTCAACAACATCACATCCATCCTCTTTGCATGCATATTTTATAGTACCTTGATGGACTTATTTGATTTGACCCAGTATTTTGATGACAGCATGGCCATAGGAGGTGCACATTAACCCACACAAATCATTTGCTCAAGTCACTTTAGAGTGTGATCCTGCCCTCAGGTAATTTGTAAACTGGCAGCTCTTTCGGGATGGGCAAAATAGCAAAGCATGCCCTATAAAGCCATGGAGGGGCGGGGGAAGCTACTGGCAATTCCTGGATCAACAGGGCATTCTCCAGGAAAGGACTGCTAACTGTTATTATCAATTATATATTGTTGGCTCTGCACCACTGGCTTTCTTTTTTTCTGGCTTTTAACTTCCTTACATGGAGAGGGTAAGACAGAGTGTTTAAGTCCTGAATCCTGAAAAAAAAAAAAAAAGCGCAACAATAGATTTGGCTTAATAAGACTAATTAAATAGTGGTCTCTGGGACTGTAAAAATGGCTCAGTGAGTGCAGAAGCATGGGGGCTTGAATTTGGATCCCCAGCATCTACACAGGAATCCAGGTGATGCCCCACACAGCTGTAATCCCAGTGCTTGTGGGGAGGGAGGGCAGAGACAGGATTATTGGAGTTTACTGGCTACTAGCTAAGCCAAAAAAGAAGAAGAAACTCCAGAAAAACTGTCTCAAGGGAGTAAGGCAAAGAGCAATAGAGGAGACACAGTGCTCCTCTAGCCTCCCACACATGTGCACACACATGCAGCACACATGCATTTATATGCATGTACAGGCACACACACACACACACACACACACACACACACACACACACACGAACTGGCAAGAAAGCCTGTGGCTTGAGTTCAATAACTCCTGCCTTCTTTCTCCCTCCTCCATCTCAATGAATACAGACCTAAATTCCACGGTTTATATCTTCCTTCTTTCTGGTGCCCTACAACTTATTGGCCTTCCACTGTCGAACAGGAAATACTTTTTAGAATCAGTATGAATGTTCATTCTTCCTATAATGTTGTCATCCTAGGGAGTCTCCTCTGGCTTCAGATAAGTATCACTATTAGTTTGTTTTTTTTGTTGTTGTTGTTTTTTTTATTTTCAATTTGGCACAGCCTAGAGTCACCTGGGAAGACAGAGCCTTAACTAAAGAACTGCTTCTCTCACATTGACCTGTAAACACGCCTCTGGCCGCTGTCTCGATCACTAATTGACGTAGGAGAGTCTGTCCCACTACGGAAGGTTACACCCCCGCACAGGAAGCATCGAATTATATGAGACAGCTAGTTGTACAGAAGCCAGACAGCGAACCAGCAAGTGGTGTTCCTCCAGGGCCTTTTCCTTCGGGTTCTTAACATTGGTTCCTTCCCTGTATTCCCTCAATTATGGACTGTGACCTGGAGGTGTAAGGTGAAACTTTCTCCTACTAAGCTTACTTTGGTCAAGGTGTTTTATCACCATAACGGGGAGGACTAAGGCATCGTGTGTTCATTTTTAAATGTCGCTGTGTTAGCAATAGTCTGTTTACACCTGCCTGATGCCCGTAGAACATGTCTCATAGAGGTCAGTGTTTACGCTGGGTCATAGGACTTGAAAATGTCTATTTATTCAGCACACACCCACTGTTAACATCATTGTGTTGTCTGTCTGGTAGAAGTGAGGTGCTAACTAAGCCTACCAATGAGTTCTGTCTTTCAGTTCTACCCAACACCAGGGCATGTCGTAATTACTAGAATGCTTGTGGAAATACACATTCCCAGACGTGGCACTCAGGAGAGCAGAGCCCCAGTGAGCATTCAAGATTCGCTGCTTCAAGAAGCCCATGATCTTTCCATGGATCTTATCATGCTGTGTTCTGATCAATACCTCTGTAGAGTGCTTGAGTGCTGTGGAAGCACAATGTAATGAAGAGCTCCATTTAGGAAACCTGAAGCCAGGCTTCCCCCAATATATGACAGACAGCTTCTTTTTTATTTTATTTTATTTTTCTTACAATTTATTCATTCAAAATCTTGATTGAAGCCCACTCCATCAACTCCTCCCAATCCCACCCTTCCTCTCTCTTACCCTCTATCCCCTTTCCCTAGTCCACTGAAAGGCAGAGTTCTCCTCCTCTGCCATCTGCCCATAGCTTATCAAGTCTCATCAGGACTACCTGGATCCTTTTCCTCTGTGGCCTGTCAAGGCCACATCACCAGGGGCAAGTGATCAAAGAGCAGGCAATCGAGTTCAAGGCAGAGGCAGCCCCTCATCCCCTTACTTGGGAATCCACATGAAGACTCAGCTGCCAATTGGCTACATCTGGGTCTGGAATCGAAGCAGATGCACAGACTCACAGCCAAATTTTAGGCACAAGGAGTCTTATGGAAGACGGGAGGATAGAAGGACACAAGGGGACAGGAGCCCCACAAGGAGAGCAACAACACTAAAAACCTGAGCCCAGGAGGTCCTGCAGAGACTGACAGACAACTTCTTTTCCTGACCCTTCTTCACTCCTTAGTCTTTGTCAGATAGCTCTGTCCACGGTCCTGAAACCTTGCCTAGTAAATAAACAACATGTGAGATACTACCAAAGTTCTAGAAGGCATGCTCTCATTCAAATAATCCTGGTGAGTTGCCCATTGGTTCTGGCAATCCCTCATAGTAACCAGGCCTAAAGGACACACAAGTAAATTTACACATAAAGAAATTAGGATCTGAAGAAGCCTAGTAACTCAATCTAGATCACAAAACAAGTTCATGAAAGAATCAAGGCCAGGTCACAGACTTCATGACTTTTAAGTAGCTAAGATGCTGCTTTCTTATACGGGGATCACTTATTGTAGTTTCTGTGACCTATTGTAAATATTAAATGGAAAGTTCCAGGTCTAAATAACATATCAGTTTTCATTTGTGTTGTGTTGTATGTAGCATTATAGAGACATTTATTTAGCTCTTCCCATGCCCAGGATGTAAACCATCCTTTTGTCTAGTCTATCTTCCTGGCATATGTTACCTACTTGTTGGTAGCTATCTTAGTTATCAGACTGATTGCTATCTATATTGCCACTTATGTTCAAAGAACCCTTCCCACAATTCCCTGACAGAAAGGTATCTTCTTACTATAGATTCTATCAATGTCTTTGTTTCCTTATTAAACTTTGTCCTTTTCAGTTAAAAGAGACAGTTTATGACTTCTCCTTGACAAACTCAAATTGCCAACCCTGCTACTCTTGAAATTTTTAAGAAGGAAAAAGAAATGCCTGCTAATTTTGTTTCCACGCCTCCAACTAATGCTAGAAGAAGTTAGAGTCACAGTTGGAACAAGTACTTCATTAGGACAGAGAAACCATTAAATCTATGTGTGTTGGGAGGAACACAGTATATGTGAGGTTCAATTCTGTCATGGATTCAGTCAAGCCAAGAGGTTTGTCTAATTTATTTCATATTATTTTATGTGCATTGGTGTGAGGGTGTCAGAGCCATTGGAACTAGAGTTACAAACACTTGTGAGCTGCCACATGGGTGCTGGGAATTAAACCTGGTCCTCTGGAAGAACAGCCAGTGCTCTTAACCGCTGAGCCCCAAGCCAAGGGGTGTTAAGACATACTTGCCATACCTAAAGGTTACTGTTGTATTCTTTCCGCTCCACTGAGGTCTCACTAAGCTACGGATGACTTTGAGACACTTGTGTGCATTGAACAGTGTATTTCTATTGCACTTGTGCAAAAAAAGCACACATGATAATTCAAGACTAAAGTTCTCATAATTAACTTTAATAGCAGTGACCCTCTAACCCTTAAGATTGTTTTATCTGTATCTACTCTTAAACAGAAAACAATGGTCCTTCTTAAAATGGGATCCCCTTTGGGCTTCCCCTCTTTCTAATTTGCATTTTATAGCTTTTATAAGGCATAAAAATCATTTTATGTCATTGTATTTTAATATCTCTAGACATACATATATATTTGTAAATGTGTCTTATTTAATGCGAATAACAATTTAGAATGAGTAGTGTTTTTATGCTTGCTTGCGTGCATGTGCATGTGTGTCTGTGTATGTGTGACTTTTTATAAAACCTTTTGTAAAAAGCGTTGAACCTGAAGGCAAATTTGTTTTTATTTAATAATGGTCATGAATATTCAACACCAACCCCTTTGGACAAAAACTGAGAAGGGTGGAAGGCTGTGTGAACACTGAGCAAGCCCAGCAGAGTTGATACACCTTGTCTTAGTTAGGGGTTTTATTGCTGCAGCAAAACACCATGACCAAAATCAAGTTGGAGAGGAAAGAGTTTCTTCAGCTGACACCTCAACATGCCTGTTCATCAACAGAGGAAGTCAGGACAGGAACTCAAACAGGGCAGGTTCCCAGAGGGAAGAGCTGATACAGATGTCAAGGAAGGGCGGTGCTTACCTGCTTGCTTCTCATGGCTTGCTGAGCCTGCTTTCCTATAGAACCCAGGACCACTAGCCACAGTGGGCTGGGCACTCACCCATCAATCACTAATTAAGAAAACACCTTACAGACAGATCTTTTTTTAACTTTTATTAATTACACTTTATTCACTTTGTATCCCCCCCATAAGCCCCACCCTCCTCCCCTCCCAATCCCACCTTCTCTTCTCCTTCTTCATGCATGCCCCTCCCCAAGTCCACTGATAGCGGAGGTCCTCCTCTCCTTCCTTCTGATCTTAGTCTATCAGATCACATCAGGAGTGGCTGCATTGTCATCCTCTGTGGCCTGGTAAGGCTGCGCCCCCCTCAGGGGGAGGGGATCAAAGAGCAGGCCAATCAGATTATATCAGAGGCAGTCTCTCTTCCCATTACTATGGAACCCACTTGGACATTGAACTGCCATGGGCTACATCTGTGCAGGGGTTCTAGGTTATCTTTATGCATGGTACTTGGTTGGAGTATAAGTCTCTGGAAAGACCCCTGAGTTCAAATTTTCTGGTTCTGTTGCTATCCTTGTGGAGTTCCTGTCCTCTCCAGATCTTACTGTTTCCCACTTCTTTCATGAGATTCCATGCACTCTGCCCAATAGTTGGCCATAAGTCTCAGCAACTGCAGACAGATCTTATGGAGAGATTTTTCTCAATTAAAGTTCCCTCCCTTCAGAGAACTATAGTTTATATGTCACCTTGACATAAGACTAAGCAGAACATAGGTGTATTCTGTAAGAAGACATAGTAAGTACACGCTAGACTTGTGGAAACATCAGAGGATCAATCTGAGTAGCACTGAGCCAGGAGAAAAACAGAAGGTACCAACATCTTCAATGGAAGAATCAGTTGTAGCAGCACCACAACTCTTTGAGGTTTATTTAAATGAAAGCCAGAGGATCAGGAGAGATAGCTGCGGCAATCAGACAGACACTGGACAGGATCATGCTTTAGTATAAGGCTGGTTTAGAGCTAAATCTAGTCATTTTAGTTACCAAGTGCCTTCTAAGCACATTACACACTTACACAGGGCAGGGCACAGCAGCCTGAGGGCAGGACACTTCTTTTGACAATAGGTCAGTTTCTTCCAGAAGCAACCTCACAAGCACACATTTATAAACCATGGCAGTAGAAATAATTTGAACATTATTAGGGAGTCGAAGAGATTCTAGCGCTTTGAGTAAAAACCTTTAAATTCCCATTTCATTAAAAATTCTTCTCTGCAGCTGGTAGCAGAGATTACCATGGTTCACCATCTGTGCCGATTAATGTTTACTAAAAAAAAAAAAAAAATATGGGGGGAGAGGGAATAATAGATAAGATGAATGGCTTCCAGATAAACAGAAAGCTAAAGCAAAATGTATTTCTCACATCTCTCTCTTTCTCTCCCCCGTGTGTGTGTGTGTGTGTGTGTGTGTGTGTGTGTGTGTATGAGTGGGTGAGTGTGCTGCACCTGTTTTATTTAAATCCTGTGATAGAATGTTTAAGGAAAACTCAGGCTTATTTATTTTTAAAGACTGAATAATGTAGAAACAGTCAATCATCATCATGCTGCTTCAATGTACATTTTATGTGAAATTCATTTTGAGACGTCTTCAGAATGTGTTAGAAATAATTAGGCGAGTTTCGTATTCTCAATTACATTTCCCTCTGGAAGGATGGTGTGTGTGTGTGTGTGTGTGTGTGTGTGTGTGTGCATTGTTTGCAGCTTGGGCTCACAAACCAGGACCCCAGGTTCTGTCTTGGAAGAGGTTACGAATTACCTCTAGGTGTGATTCTGATTGATCAATTCTAGGAGTACATCTTAACCACAGATAGTGGCCATGAAAGGTCACTGATGGCCTCCCCTTAATGAGGCTTGCTGGTGAGACAATAAACAACAGAGCTTCTCTCTGTCTCTGTCTCTGTGTGTGTGTGTGTGTGTGTGTGTGTGTGTGTGTGTATGTGTGTGTGTTCCTGTGAATGCAGATGTGCACAAGCATGTGATATATGGCCAGAGATCAACCGTGAATGCCATCCTTCAAGAACCATGCACCTTACATTTTGGAACAAGGTCTCTTCTTGGGGTCTGGGACTCCCTGAGCAGGCTAGAAAAGCTGGTCAGCAAGCCCCTGAAGCTTCCGAGGGTTGGACAGTCCCTGCACACCCTCCTTCCCCTTTTACTTGGGTTTGGGGGACTGAACTGATGTCGCCACTCTTCCATGGCAAGCACTTTGCTGTTGTAACCATCTCCCCAGCATTTTTCTTGTTTTTCTCACTTGGTTTGTAACCAGAACTGTCTTTGCCTTACTTAGCAGTAGATAATCTTCCCATAGCCTGTCAGGTTAGGGACTGTATCCAACTCACTCCGGAGGGATCATTTTACCACAAACACAACTTTATTTTTCACTACCAACTGAGAGCCTTAGACAGTGTGATGAGGAAGAGTCCTATTGAATAGATCCACTTATTTATTCATTGCCGTTTCTGTCGAACCTCTACTACATTCAGACAGAGATCAAGGCAATAGAGACATATATGGCTATGAATCCAACTACACAAGAGTTCCTTGCTTACATTCTAGTGGGAAGTGATAACAGTTCAACAAATACATAATTTACATAGTATGTCAGATATCCCAAAGCCTAGAGAACATGAGTCAGGGGATTATGATGAGGAACATCAGGCTGCAGTGAAATGGTTTCAGTGCTAACCATTCCAGTTACACCTCAGACATGGACGTACAGACCCTGATGGTCAGAGATGACCTGGGAAGAAAAGTCTGTTTGACTTCTGCTCATCTCCATCATCTCCTAGAAGCTAGGTCCAACAGAGGGAACAATGCCTACTTCGTGCTGGTCTCTGTAGTCCCACTCAGTATAACATCTGAGACAGGAACTAGGCACTCAGTGATCGTTTGGTGAACCAGGCGTCACTCGTCAAACCTTTCTGGAGAGGCAGTATATGCCCTTTGACACTTGGGCTATCAGCTCAAGCTAACCGTTCCACTCCGTGCTTCAGCTCGGCAGGCAGTAAGTTTCCAGCCTCCGGGTTGCTTATTGATTGGAGTAATAATAAGTAATGGAGTGGCAACTGAAGTGACATTAATATCACGTGGGGAGGAATGAGCACTGGGATTGGAATGCTCCCATGCATCCAGGCACTGCTGCCACTCAGGGAGGAATTGGATTTTCTTGCACAATGTTTTCTGTTTCACTTCCACAGCATTCAGAGCTGCCATATCCCAACGGGAAAAATGTGTGAAAGCAAAAGCACTGCTTTAGGTAGGAACTCATGATATCTTTTGCAATAGTAAGGAATGGTGATAATGGAAGGAACACAAAGTTAAAAAAAAAACTTACAGAAGGAGAGAGAGAGACTATGAGGTCTTCAATGCCATAAGTAAATCTACTCAGAAAAGGGGTGAGTTCAAAATTGGGGAGCAAGGGGGGAATATAGTTCGCCAAATATTTTCTCCTGAGGTTGAAACAATGATTTTTTTTAAAATAACTTTGATCATTTACTCTTTTATTCCACAAATACTTACTGACAGTGCACCAAGTTTTCAGGACTTTACAAATCAATCTTTCTTCCAGGTTTTAGCTCCTTTGTCAAATCAAATGTCTTCTGGGTGTTATGGCACTCACCTTTAATCCCAGCATTCAGGAGGCAGGGGAAGGTGGATCACTCTGAATTCCAGGCCAGTCTGGTCTACAAAGCCAGTCCAAGACAGCTAAGGCTATACAAGAAACCCTGTCTCAAAAAAAAAAAAAAAAAAAAAAAAAAAAACGAAAGAAAGAGAGAGGGGGAGGGAGGGAAGGAGAAAGGGAGGAAAGAAACAAAGAAAGAAAGAAAGAAATCAAGTGTCCTTCGGGTGTATGGGTTTATTTCCAGGTCTTCAATTCGATTCCATTGACCACCATTCTGTTTCTATGCCAGTACCATGCAGTTTTTATTAATGTTGCTCTATAGTACAGCTTGAGATCAGGAATGGAGATACCTCCTGAAGATCTTTTATTGTACAGGATTGTTTTAGCTGTTCTGTTTTTTTTTTCTCCCATATGAAGTAGACAATTGTTCTTCAAAGGTCTGTAAAGAATTGTGTTGGTATTTTGATGGGGATTGCACTGAATCTGTAGATTGCTTTTGGTAAGATGGCCATTTTTACTATGTTGACCTTACCAATCTATGAGCATGGGAGATCTTTCCATCTTCTGGTATCTTCTACAGTTTCTTCAGAGACTTGAGGTTTTTTCATATAAGTCTTTCACTTGCTTGGTTAAGGTAACACCAAGATACTTTATGGGTTTTGTGGCTACTGTGAAGGATGTTGTTTCCCTAATTTCTTTCTCAGCCCTTTTGTCTTTTGTATATAGGAGGACTACAAGAATATTTGCTCAACTATGTTCATAGCAGCTTTATTGGTAATAGTCAGAATCTGTAAACAACCTACACATCCCCCAACCGAAGAATGTATACAAAAATTTTGGTACAATTTTTACAGTGGAATACTACTCAACTATTAAAAATAAGGAAATCATGGAATTTGCAGGCAAATGGATGGAGCTATAAAAGATCATCCTGAGTGAGGTAACCCAGAAACAGAAAGACACACATGGAATATACTCACCTATAAGTGGATATTAGCTATATAATGCAGGATTACCATATTATGATCCACAGACCTAAAGAAGCTAAATAACATTGAGGAACCTAAGAAGGATGCTTAATTCTTATCCACAGGGGCAAATAGAATAGACACTGGAAGTGGCTGAAGAGCGGGAACATGGCAGGAGCCTACAAAAATGTCCTCTGAAAGACTCTGCCCAGTTGGGGATCAAAGCAGATGCTAAGACTCACAGCCAAATGTTGGGCAGAGCACAGGGAGTTGTAGGAAAGAGCGGGGAAATAGAAGGACCCAGAACAGACAGGAGCTCCATAAGAAGTCCAACAGGGCCAACAAATCTGAGTTCATGGGGGCCTGCAGAGACTGATGCACCAATCAAGGACCATACCTGAAGAGGACATAGACCCTCTGCTCAGATGTAGCTGATAAGCTGCTCAGGTCTCCATGTGGGTCCTCCTAGTAAGGGGAATAGGGGCTGTCTCATGGACTCTGTTGCCCTCTTTTTAATCATATTCCCCTGGTGAGGGGGAGGGGAGGAAGGCTGGCCAAGGCCTCAGAGGAAGAGGATCCAGGCAGTCCTAATAAGACTTGATTGGCAGGGGTCGGATGGTGGGGGAGAAGGGCTCTCCCTCTAAGGACTAGAGTAGAGGAATAGGAGGTAAAAGGGAGGGAGAGTTTGATGGGAAGAGACAAGGAAGGAGGCTACAATTGGGATGTAAAATGAATAAATTTAAATTTAAAAGGTGGGAATGGAAGAGGACAAGGGAGGGGGCTACAGCTGTGATACAAAATGAATACATTGTAATTTATTTAAAAAATAAATTCATTTTTAAAAATTTAATTAAATAAATATAAATTAAAAATCAAAGTGCATAATCTCTGACCCTGTGTAAGAAAAAAAAAATTGGCTCCAACTCCTACACAGTAGCCATTAAACACTAATTTTCTAAATGAGAGGGGTAGAATTGCCACTCATGGTGAGCATTCCCCAATTATTTAACTTTTTCCCACAAGGCCACACTTCTTCAACTATCCCTCACCCCTGAATAATGCCACCCAATTGTGTAAAGCCGTCATAATATGTGCGTTCAAAATCTACACCATGATAGTAACAAACAGATGATGGGTTTTTGCTAATGAGGTAACTCAAGATTGACCACAGATATATGAGCAAGAGGACTCAGCTTTGGGAGCTAACCACACAAGAAAGATCAATTGTGCCATTATAGAGTTAGGGCTTTGGGCCATCTGATAATAATCTGATCATGAAGAAGAGGAACTGAATATGGAGATTGATTGGCTGACCAATTATTTGAAAAATCTGGCAGGAATAACAGAACCCCAATAAAACCTCTCAACACCAAAACTTGGGTAAGCTTTTCCAATTGCCAGCACTCTGTACAAAGGGGTATTGCATGTTTGGGGGTGAGGAATGCTAAAATTTGTCTTCTAAGCGCAAATACAGTTCTTTCTCACATCATTTTAGTGGATTCTCAAATCTACATGAAGCTAAATTTGCAACCAGATGATCAAAAAGGAGAAGAGGAGATACCCCAAACTCAGGTGACTGGTGTCAGAGTGAGAGCAGTCTTGATATAATGATGTCTTTTACTCTGAAATTTGGCTTAACTCTAGAGAGTTCCTCACATGTCGTAGCCTAGAAAGAGAGCTGAAAAGCCACAGTCTCAGTGCAGCGAGAAAGCAATTTGCACACAGATGTGTCATGAAAAGTAAAGCAGGCGCCATCTGCCTCATCGTGCCACCTGAGTCTGGTGTTTGTATTGCTCACCATTCTGTTACAGCAACGTCCCAGGAAGCAGAGATTGGCAGAGAGGAAAGGGTTGTTCATAGCTTTCCTGGAGGAGATTCTCCACTACAAATCTTTATTTCAAAAGATTTCATGGGATAAAAAAAGTTTCATGAGATGCGGAAAAATGGTGAACTGAGGGACAGCGGGCAGGAAGTCCATTTCTTATCTATGGGCTTATCTAGGGGAGGAAGGCTTGCCAAGGCCTCAGAGGAAGAGGATCCAGGCAGTCCTAATAAGACTTGATTGGCAGGGGTCGGATGGTGGGGGAGAAGGGCTCTCCCTCTAAGGACTAGGGTCCTTTCTTTACTGGTGGGAGCTCACAATGGACTCTGATCTCCCACTAGTTGTTCAGAACCTAAAGAAGGAAATAGGGTGAGAAAGGGTCAGAGGGTCAGAAGGCAAAGTGAAGGACAGGGAGCAAGAGCCCACTACAGATAAACCCATCATAATCAGAGAGAATGAGAAGAGACCTGGGCAAAATAAAAGTCAAGCAGAAGAAAAGCAAAGCAAGGCAAGTGCAAAGTAATGGGGACCGAGAGCAACATGCTGAACAATTTCATGGCCATCCCTTGCCTCCTATACTCATGGTATTAATAGCAGCTGTAGCAGCTAAAGTCCCCTACCTGCTTGTTTTGTGCAATGTGCTCAAAGTTCAGAGTCCCCACATAACTTACTGAAGGAGCTGAGGCCTCTGTCTTTTTTTTTAGTTAAGTACCTGAGGCTAGAATGGTTGCGCACTTTGAACAACACCAACCAATTACAGGTTTCTGCCCCTTTGTAACGGCTTTTGGTTATGTGATGCCTGAATGTTTGTGACCCCTTCTCTGCCCAGTGCACATGCTGATGACTTCATTCCTAAGTTTAGGGTATATGGAGATGGGCCTTTCAGAGAATAATGTGCAAGATACGATTGTGACATAGGACTTTCAAACTGGGATTAATGATCTTCTGAGGGAGCTAGTTCTGATGTGTTTTCTCACCCTTTTCTCTTCAGCCTCCTTTTCTTTTTCTCTTCTCTTTCTTTCATCATATACAGACATATACAAGAAAGAACAATAAAAGAGCCCCTACCAGTTTCTGACCATAATGACTTGGACTTCTAGTCTCTAGAGAAAACAAATTGTTGTTGGATAGCTACCCAGACTGCAGCATTATGAATGTTCTGGAAGAATAAGATGAACTCTTACAGAGTGCTTTTCCTCTCTGTTTTGGATATCAAAGCAGCCTAAAGACTCTCGGTTGTAGATTCAAGCTACCCAACAAGGAATAGCCTTGCTGTCACTTTTATAGGTAATTAATTGCCTTTCTGCATAGGTGACAGCTCCTTCGTGCAGATCAGATCATCTGAAAATTCTTTCAGAGAATTAAAAATGTACCGCTGTGTGTTTTACTCTCATTCATCCTGGCTCCATCACCGAGAGAATTAAGGTAGAAATTAATGTTAATAGCTTGAGGGTGGCTATTGTATGTGGCTGTCTGTAGAGGTTGTCATGATGATTCTGTGTTGAACCCTTTCCAGCCCTGGGGAGTCCATCACCTCTCATTTTAAGGAAGTCATGAATCTGGAATTCTTTTCAGATGTAGCCTTTGGTGACTAGCCTTTCACTCTGAGCCTTTGAAGTGTCTAGTCATATACATAAGTGATCTTTTATTCAACTCTTATTTTCTGTGTATGCATTCATTGTTCACATTAAACTTCTTTTATGTAAATTAAGTCCCTCGATATGAGGGAAACAAAGCAAAGCCAGATTAATTGGCTAATTTTCAAAGGCTTATTCTACATTGATTGCAGCTTTTTTTCCCCATGAATTTTTTATTATGCTCTTTCTTTTCATTGTTGAGAGTTGCCTTTGAAACAATGGTATGTAAAGTTGGGGTATAGAAACTTGACCCAAATCATCTCATTTAAGAAGAGAAAAGCCACACATCTGTGATCATAACCTATTTCTCTTTTTCCCCCAACTCAGCAGGTTTAAAATGTAATAGAGGAGAATGGAAGGGAATTTTTCACAGGTGTTGTTTTTGCTACTATCTTTCCAACCTCATTCCTTCCACTATCTTCCCCTCTCCTTTCTTCCCTCCTTCACTTCCTCTCTTACTTCTTCCTTCATTCTCTCTTTGACCCTCTCTCTTTGTGTGGTGTGTGTTTGTGTGCATGTGTTCTCATATGCTTCCTTATTTTCACCTTTGTGCTATTAACTTATGAATTTAAAAACATGAACCAAAAGCAAAAGAAAAACTGAAAAGAAAAAATAATCTGAGTGTGAAAAAAAGTTCAGCAGTAATTCTTGACCCTGCTACGAAGCCCTCTCCTCTAAACTTAGCATCCCCCTGTCTCCGGTTGCCTACTTTTTATCTGATGGCAGTGCTTACCCAGGTAATAAATCCTCTGAATATTTTTCACCTTTATAAAATTAATGTTTATATGGAGCATAAATTACTTGGTCTCCTCTCAGTCTTTGATCCCCGAGCCATTGCAAACCTGTTCATTCCTCATCTACTGCCTAGTTTCAAAGAGAAGGAGACTGAATTTGCCCAGCCCCTCCCTTCATTCCTTCCTCTTTGGCTAAAAAGAATGACCTTTATTTCCCTTCTAATTTTGTAAAAATCAGGAAAAGGAGGACAGTTTTCAATTTTGTTTTCTTAAACCTCCAAGTACATTGAGATAGTCCTTTTTGTAACAGCTTGGTGGGAAATGACACAATCACTTTCTTGCTACTAATAGTATTTACACACAATTATTTTATATGCTTTGACCAGTCATAATAGTATGAGTGTTTTATTTGATTACTCTGAGTATATATATATATATATATATATATATATATATATATATGACTAAACATGCATAATCCAAACACTGTTTTAAATTTGTAAATAAAATTATAATTACATAAATTCTCTCTCTTTTTTTCTGCCTTCTAACCCTCTTTGTGCCCCTACCTTGCCCTCCTTCTAATCCATGGCCTTTTTTTCTTTAAATATATATATTTAAGTACATAAATTAAACTTGTTCAGTCTGTTACTTGTATGTGTATGTTTTTAGGGCTAACCACTAGATATTGTATATCCAATTCAGAGGCTCTTCCCTGGAGAATACTATTTCTCTCACTCTCATTATTTCTTAGTTAAATTTTTTGAAAGTTTTTATTTTCTTTTTTTTAAATTTTATTTTTTTCTTATCAGTTACATTTTGTTAACTCTGTAATCCCAGCCGTGTCCCACTCCCTCATTCCCTCCCAATCCCACTCTCCCTCCTTCATCTCTACCATGCCCCTTTCCAAGTCCACTGATGGGGGGGACCTCCTCCCCATTCATCCGATCCTGTTTTATCAGGTATCTTCAGGACTGGCTGTTAAGCCCTCCTCTGTGGCCTAACAGGACTGTTCCTCCCTTGGAGGGTGGGGAGATCAAAGAGCCAGTCATTGAGTTCCTGTTAGAAATAGTCCTTGTTCCCCTCACTATGGGAAACCAATTGGTTACTGAGCTACCACAGGCTACATATGAGTGGAGGTTCTAGGTTATATCCATACATGGTCCTTGGTTGAATGTCAGTCTCAGAAAAGACCCTCTGCTCAGATCTATTTGGTCCTTGTGGAGCTCCTATCCTTTCCCCATCATACTAACTCCCCTCCTTTCATATGATTCCCTGTACTCTGCCAAAGGTTTGGTCATGAGTCTTTGTATCTGCTTTGAAAACACTGCTAGTTAGAGTCTTTCAGATGCGCTCAGTAGACTCCTGTCATACGTTCAATGCACATCCCATCTGTCTTTCTAAACGAGGATTGATCATCTTACCCCATGTCCGCTCTCTTGATTATCTGAAAGTTTTTGTTTTCATATGTTAATAATACATTATAATGAATTTCATTATGATATTTGCACATATGTATTAAATGTGGTCATAGTCAACCCTTTTCCTGTCACTGACTCTTCCTTTTCCCACTCCCTGACTCTCTCCCTCTTGCCAACTGATTCCCCTTCTATTTTCATTTCATGTGTGCAAGGGGGTGACTCTGTGTGTGTGTGTGCGTGCGTGTACCAATGAGTTTAGGGTTATTAGGGTTACACACTGGAGCACAGCTGAGGGGTTATTTTAAGGAGCATGGGCAGCATGTTTTCAGCTTTGGGGTCTCTAATTGAAGAGAAATGCTATTGGTTCTCAATGCAAGTTGTATTCTTTATAAAAATGAATCAGCCTGTCTGGAGATGGTCAGAAGACAGTAACCACACCAAGCACTTTGATGGAGGACAATATCAAGGTATCACAGAAGTGACACTGGAAAGGGAATGATACCACTTTTAGGTCAGAGGGAACAATGGGGAGATACTGAACTAAGCCCAAGGAACGTGACCAGTAGGGCCAGATGGAAACATTCAAGAAGGGCATGTTATTTGGTCATGGCTGGTATCTCTGGGCTGAGACCCAAATCCCTATGCAGCCCTTGTTGTTGCTACGCCTCTGATCTCTAAGGGATCATAACGAGCTGTTGATGCCATACTGGAAAAGCAACAAGCTGGATGAGCCTGCCCATGCCAAAGTGAAAAGTCCAGGCCGGTAGCATTGCCTGGAACACAGAGCAGTGGCTAGGGTATTGGTTTCCCAACCAACCTCTGCCTCTCAGCTTCCCTCTAGGACAGTGATTCACGCATTGCTAGTGCTGTGACCCTTTAATACGGTTCACCGTGTTGTGGTGATACCCAATCGTCAAAGTATTTCATTGCTACTTGATAACTGTCATTTTGTCCTGTTATAAATAGTAATGTAAATATCTGATGTGCAGGATATCTGATATGGAAATCCCTCTTGGGGTCACAACCCACATGTTGAGAATCACTGAGAGCCTCTCGGTGGTTGAGTGAGGCAAGGATTCATCTGGCCAAGTAGAAATGTGTGAATCATGGCCTCAGCATATACATATATATGTTTTTATATATAATATATATATATATATTTCCATCCTTAGGAAACTGGATTTAATCAGAAAGATTATAGCTCCATAAGTAGCATCAGTGATATTCTACGGTAAAATCTGAAAGATTGTTGTCTCCTGACTGGCTCAGTGAGAAATCTGCTCAATACACCCCACAAGCAGGAGAGCGTAGGGAGTAAACCAAGTGCTTAATGCAGCACCTTAGTCCCAAGCTTCTGTTCTCTTCATTTCTTCCAAGCCCCATTTTATCAAAATGGTTGATGTCAGAGCATCTGTTCTGAATACACCCAAAGGCATTTTAATGGGGAGAGAAATCAATAGCTGCTGTGCTGTATTTATATATCATTGAACTGTATACGTATATCTTACTGGCATATATTCACTCATCATTGAGTAGAGCATTTTGTTGTGTAGATGAAATTCTAAGAGGAGGGAAGGGCATACCTACTGCTGATCCTCCAAATCTGGGGTCATTAAGAGCTGAGACCCCTCAACTGTGGAGAGAGTGCATCCTCCAAGCAATCTCTAAAAGAAGTGAGTGTGGACACAGCCAATCACTTCCCACCAGTTCATTCCCGTGAAATCTTCTGTGCAGATCTACAACAGGCATTGGCACCCACCCACCCCCTTCCTCAGCACACATCCTCTTGCTATCTTCATTGTAGTGAGAGTTCTAGATACTCATGTTTTTCTGGATGTTTCCAAGAAAGAAAATAAGAGAATGTTGCAATTGAAGCCTTAAGACTGACTGGTGAAGCAAAGCGGACTGTAGATCTGACTGTGTGTCAAACCTCTCTGTGATTCCACGTTTCTAAATAGGAAGGGCTCATTCCGTGGAGTCAGGGCTGGGTCCTGTAAAATCATCTATCATTTAAAAATTAATGCTTGATTTGGACCAACCCCAAAGTGTCTCAAGAGACCTGAGAAAGGGCTTCCAGGAATGCAACTGGAAAGAATATAAGGATTAAATGAAATCCATCAGTAAATAAAGAGGAAACATGTAAAGTCAGATTCTAACAAATTAGAAACAGCCCTTACTTTCTACCAGCACTCTTTCCTTCCTACATCTCCTAGCATGGTCCTGTATGAACAGTTTCATCACCTCACAATGCTATATGCTATATCTAGTCAGACCCACAGCTCTAGTCTTTGATTGAGAAACACATTAATTTTACAGGTGTCATCACATCAAAGTCCCCTCAACCCTATGAATCCTTAAAATAAGTAAATCATCCGATACTGATGGCTCCATCTCCCCAAATTAGTTAAGTGCTTTTAAGAAGCTATTTTGACTGTTGAAGGTCCCTTTGTGTTACCTTGAGTGTTCACAGAAGCTCCGTACAAGAAGTATTATTATTATTGTTTCCATATGAGAAAACAGCAGCTCAGAGGATTTATGTGGAAGGTCAAAGAGCACGTTGATTGAGGATACTGTTTATTTTGTAATTGTTATTGTTGGTGCTGGCGGTTGTTTGAGATAGATCTCACATTATAGCCCACTCTATCCTGGAGCTCACTATGTAGCCCAGGTTACTCTTGAACTCCAGTTGACCCTCCTACCTCAACCTCCCAAATGGTGTACAACCAAACCTGGTGCAACTGGAGACTCCCTTAATAGGTCAGGACTGTACTTAGATCCCTGGACTCCAATAAATAGAGCCTTTTTTGGTGCATGTGAGATGTGGCATACAAAAGTCACGTGTCTTGCTACATGATTGGGTCTGCTGAGTTTATTTCCAATTCCAGCCAAGACTACATACAACCATAGTAACCTCTGCAGGCCATGATTCCTGCATGAGGGAAAAGGCTGGCAACAAAGTGGCAAAGGAGACACCAACATACTTGTGACATACATGTGACAACTATGAACCTGTCTTCACGCTCTTCACAGAAGGGCTACGCAAAGAAACGTCTTATTGTAGAATAGAGCTCTAAAGAATGCACAGTAACAGGCCACTATCTGTTGCCAGTATTCTGAAGAAAATAGCCACATCATTTTCTCATACAGGTATGCTCACTAAATTTCATTCTACCGTAGATTTGAGATCCCTCCCTTAAAGTGGAAGAGAAAACAATGTCAATTCAACAATTATGATGATAATAACTAACTTTCATTGGGCACTCATTTTGTGTTCCCGTTTTGCAGATGGGAATAATGAAACCTTGAGAGGCTGTTCCCTGTTCCCATAGGTATTCAGAGGCAGTGATGGTATTTAAGCCTCATCCCTCAGACTTGTGCATGTATCCATCTATCCATCCATCAGTTACCATCACACAGCCTAAATTTGAAATCTGCCATCAGCTTCTTTTCACTAGCCACTGGAATGATTTCAAGATGATGTTTTTCTCGGTGGGTTTGCACAAATGTGCGAGTCATAACAATTTACAGCATTCCAGCAGAGGCAGGGACCGAGGCACATCGGAGCCAAGTGTTTTAATAACTTCTTCTGCTAGCAGTTATAAAAATGTAATTGTTGCTGCAGGTTCAAGGAATTAAAATATGGCAAGGTAGAAGGCACTCTAAAAGCTAGTTTTCAGGGCTCAGGCTTTGCCCTTGTAAACAACTTTTATATGCCCTGTTGGAGAATGCATAATGAAATGACTAACATTTGCAGCCAGAACAGGGGCTATTATACGGCAGCTGAGTGTTCCGTAGCTTGAAATCTGTTCAGGAAAAACACTGAGAACTGGTGGAGCGGGTAGGCCATGTGGATTCCTTCTCTGCATGGTCCTCTTTTCTTCATTCTCTCCGTGGGATTGGCCTATAGGAAACCAGACACAGTCAGAGCACCAGGTGAACCATCCCCTTGGCTCTCGGTGTGAAACAAAAATCTCTTCTGCTCATTTTGCTGCTTCTTTGACCCATGTTCCTTCACTCTTGCCCCTAGAGGCAGCACATGTGGCTTTATTTGCCTTTAATGTTCCTCAGTGAAAACTACAGGTGGAACATTCCAGGGGCCCAGCAAGAACCCAGGAAGACAGGAGGTTTACATCCCTAGTGAAGATTCTCAGCAGGCTGCAAGATGACGCCTTCCTCCTCTGACTCCCAGTTCCTGTATGAATAGTCACAGTAAGAGACATCAGTTATCATCATTACCCAGCTCTTTTTCCCTTGAATTTCAGAGAGCAAGCCTCTCCCAGAGGTAGCATGATGGAGGCTAAAGAGAAACTGTGACGTTTCCCCTCCAATATCAACCCGGATCGTACTTAAAATGAGTGTTTCCTAAGGCGAGACACTATCTCGGAATCAGAGAGATGACTCTAATGCTGGCTTTTCTGCAGAGAATCCAAGGAATCATAAAATTATGAAATCAGAGCACTGAGCCTATATCATCCACCGTGGCTGATACCATTCGGATTGTAAAAGACAGAGTGTTCTATTTTGGACACTCTCATATAAAAAATGGCTATGGGAATAAGATGTCAGAATATTTCTCTTCCCTTAAATATGATAGTAGTCTGCAGCTAAAAATAAGCAGTACAAAACACAGAACGGTGTCTGACCACGACATGGCATGGCAGAAAGATTGGTCAGGAATCATCTGAAGGGGCTTACTGTCTAACAAGAGCCCAGAGTTGTGCTAAGGTGCCTAAGAGCTACCCCATGACAGTGCTGTTTACATATGCACCACGGTCTTCACTGATGAAATGAGCAGTGCAGGCTAAAAGGCATAGATTATGTGTGGGAGAAAAGCAGCCTCTTATATCCCACAGTCTTTTCTTTAGTTTTCACTCCGCCTTGGGATTGACAGTGCATCAGCCTCTGAAATGGGGAACACATCACCCTTTTAAGAGCGATGTGAAGAGGGCAAATGGTATCATAATTGGAAAACTCATAGTGGCAGCAGGCAGTTAGGCAGTGGTAACTAACATTAGCATGGACCACAGACCTAAAACAGTGACTTCAGCTCATTTGGATTATATTAATTGTTAAAGCTTTTATTTACCTAAATATGGCTTCCCTCTACGAAACCAATGTGTTGTTCTACGGTCAATATCCAATCAAATCAATCTCTCTGTCTCTGTCTACTATAATACACACATGCAGGCCATGGTCCAGCCCCCTCACTCTGAATTATTGTCCTGAACTGTAGACTTTGCCTATGTCAACCAAAACACCCAAACTGGAAATGCCAGTTTTTTCTCCAGATGTTGAATGATTTTATCCACCTGCTCAAATTCATACCACTACCACCTTCCCTGCCATCCCTAGGGAGGTTTCTCTCTCTCTCTCTCTCTCTCTCTCTCTCTCTCTCTCTCTCTCTCTCTCTCTCTTTTGTTTTGTTTTGTTTTGTTTTTACAAGCCTCACTTTCGAGTTCTTTGGACTAAACTTTCTATTGTGCCTGTACCCCTGCATGCCACAGGTAGCCTATGGAAAGGGGTCTTACACCTTTCCTCCTGCCCCATAGGAATGGGTGGAGCCTCTGGAAACAGGAGATGTGATAGACTCAGCTTTGTTTCCCTCCTCTTTTGTGGGCCAAGTCAGCAGGTATGGCTTGGAGCTAGTTTAATACTCAAATTGCCAGATGGGATCACTGTTCTCAATTTCCTAGCTGTTGGTTTGTTTGCCCCAGTGTTATTTGTGTACCCTTGGCAGCCACTTAATTTACAGCTATCTGCCCCTGCTATATTGTTTCTAGACTCCTTGTGGTCTCAGGTAATGGCATTCAGAGGGCTGGGAAGTTGTCATCGTCATTTTACTGAAATGTCTCCCTTATCTATTTTTGTATGGATGACCCGTTTAAACAATCAGAATTAACACAAGAAGGAGGAGGAGGACGAGGAGAATGAGGAGGAGGAGGAGGAGGAGGAGGAGGAGGAGGAGGAGAAGAAGAAGAAGAAGAAGAAGAAGAAGAAGAAGAAGAAGAAGAAGAAGAAGAAGAAGAAGAAGAAGGAGAAGAAAACTAGGGGTTTGGGTTGCAAAGTGTCTGCTAGTGCCTGTGCTAATATAAGGGAAGAAGTGTGACTCCCTAAAATGTTAGACTTGATATGCTCCAAGAAAACACTTTTGAAAAAGATGTTGCCCCGTCTGCAGGTAGAAAGCTCAGGCAGAAAAGGGCAATGTGACAGGCAGTTCAGGTGAGGGGCTAGAAATGCAGAGAGCACTGGATGACACAGTCTTCTGGTCTTATCCCCAGCCTAACCTGCATATATGTGCCCAGGGCTTGGACATCTACTTACCCTGAGCTAGAAGCACCTTCCATGCCTCTCCTCCATCCTTTCCACTGGAGGATTCAGGAAGTTGGGTCCACAGGTTAAAGCAGCAACCCAAGTACTTGGGTAACTAGGGAGAAAAGAGGAGCCAGCACGTCGTCTTCGGGCTCTGTTTATCATGTTGTTTCCTGTAGTCACAGCCTCTTCTATTTACTAACTACCCATACAGTCTGAATTTTGTCATTTTTGAGAATCTGTTTAAGGAATTAATCATTTCATCATCACCTCTTGTTATTTCAAGATGGCACCAGATTCCTGTAGCTCTATAAATGAAAAAGCAAACAGCCAGCACTTAATTTTCCTTGCATACATTACCTCTTAGCAGAAGGCTGGCCCAGATCAAGTCCTCTGTGTGTGCTGTTCTTCAATCTTGTCCAGTCCAGACACCAGCTTGTTTATTTCCTTGCTCTCCTTTGACAGGTTGGTGAGGGGGAACAGAAGGGGATCTCAGATGATTTTATGTTTTTTGTATGTAGATAGTTCACACTATATTTTGGATTTAACATCATTGAACCATACATTATAATCTGTGGTATTTAATGGTTTGATCTTCAACACTAAGATAAAGTAATGATATTTGTAATCTCAGCATTTTACATTTTTAAATGTTATCACAACTCAAATTGTGCGTGGTGATTTCTAGTGGAATAGTAAAAAGTGCCTTCCATTGAACTCCTGTTATAAGGCAGACTCTCTGGGTTTTGTTGGTGGCACTAATTATTTTCTCCCCTCTTCACAGCAATTCCTCAAGCTGGTTGTATCCTCATTTCGTACATGAGGGGATGAAGGTATAGCAATGTTGCTAAAGTCATAAGATAGAAGGATGCAGTCATGGTCTTATGGCTTACCCCAAGCTGATGTTCTTTCCAAATAGGATCTTGTCAAAATTTTCTCTGGGTTTCCCCTGTATCTAAGTGGACAATAAGATGTAAGACTTCACATGAATGCAGACCAGAATGGCACTCAGTCAGTGGTTGGGCTTCTTTGAGTGTCTATTTTCTCCTCTAAAAGTATCATTAGGCTGTTGTGAGGGTAGGAAGACCTGTATAGTGCCCCTGGAACCCTCATCCAATAGTCAGCAAGTTTGGGGGTAACAAGTGACCACATTGATCTCTGATTTGCTGGATCCACTCCACTTTCAATCCCCTTCCCCTCTATAAATAGACTCTAGACCCTTCTATCAAATCGTAAGCCATGTGTCCTGAACTATCTGCAACGCTGATAGTACAGGCCTCCTTATGAAGAGCCAGTCAGGAAGAGGACCACAGTCTCAGGGACTCCTGACTCTCAAAGGCCTGGAACCATGGTCTGACCAATGCTTGCTTTCCTTGGAGGCTGAAGGTGTTAGGAAATGACTACTTGTCTCTCCCTACTTTCTAAACTTCCCAGGCTAAACAGAAGTCGCTCACAGGACTAACCCCTAGAGATGTGCATGACACTATTGCTAAATCCAAGAGCTTTTGGAAAGCATTTTACTCTTCCATGAGAGAACGTTTCCCCAGTCACAACTGTGCCTGGGATAATTTTGTTTCTGCTGAGTAAGCGGGTGACCTCCTGGGAAATACACAAGGCCCACTAAGAGTGAAGCTGCTGCCTCCCCTTGTAAGGTAAATTCATTTGCCTGGGTCTTAGGTTCTCATTGTAGATCACAGAGTTACCAGTGTTGCCTCCTTAAAGAAAATTGTCAGCTAGGCAACCATTCATTCAGAATCCGATGAAAGAAGAAACCTCTCACTGTCTTCAAATGCAGGAGACCGGGGGGGGGGGGGGGGAGATCTTAAGTCTGTGCAAGGCCAGTAGAGGGACTGAGTCAGAAAAGAGGTTTGTACATCAAGTCACCCCAAGCAGGGAAACACAGATACGAAGAGGTAGTGGTTACAGAGAATCTTTTTTTCCTTAAACTTGGGAAGCAGTGGTCTTCCAGAGAAGATGACCCATATCTTCTTAAATGGTTCAGTAGGATAGAAATCTCAGGGAGCCAAAGATACCCATACCTAGAGTGGAGCCACTGACCAGTCCAGGGACAGCAGCCAGGACCATGTCCCATTGACCAGTCTTGTCCATCTGTAAGCAAAGCAACCTGCAGCATTGAGACATCTAGCATGAAGTCATAAACATGGTTTCCATCACTTTCCTCTCTTGTATAGAGGTTTCTGGGTTTTCTTATGTAGTTTTTTTCTCCTAAGAATTAAGGGATGGGCAATATTTACTTGTGTAAAAAGCATGATACAGAAGTATCAAAATTGGAAAATAATAACAAAGAGGCAAATTTGACTGGCACCTACATTGCAACATTATGCTGAAGGAAGCAGCTGCCTCGCCTTCCTGAACCTTCACAGTCACTCTAAGGGGTTTAGAGTTTTCTCATCTTGCATGTGGTGACTCTCATGAACCCAGACTTGGACATAATTAGATTCTCCAGTGCAGTATCTTGGAAGGCAAATCTAGAATTTAAATAAGGATCCTTGTAATACCAGAACACACGTACTTACTACACACAGAATTTGATTCAGAACAGGACTTAAATCCTAGCTGTGTGACTTTAAGCAAAAGACTTCACTTTTCTGAATCTGTAATCTGGAAATTCATTTTCCTTACCTTGAAACTTCAATGACTGTTAGAGTTGATCACATCCAGTCGCTGTGGTAGTGTGAAGATGGCAGGCAGTCTCTCTCCATCTTCTCTCTACTAACCCGCTGAAGCTGGATGTGACTGAACAGGGTTGGACCATGATCAGAGATAGCCATCCATCCATGTACATGCAGCCTCCCAACTGTGGACAAATGAGAGCTACAGGTGACAAGAGGAGCTGAGTGACCTGGACCTCAGGCTCCAGACTTAAGAGCTGCATTCTATTAGGTGCTGGATAGACAATATCAGTTTCTGGTATTGCAAAGAAGTATAGCAGATTGTTAAAAGTCTTTTCAAATAGCAGTGTTTATTTTGTGTGTGTTTTCTGGCTGATAGACAGATAAAAAGATATTTCTTAATTTCTCTAAAAATAGGAGGATTTGAGATGAGACTAAGTATGGGGGCAGCAAAGAGACCCAAGACTTTCTTTTACCGTAAATGGTTCTTATTCGTTTAACCAATATTTACAGACGACCCAGGATTTGCCCAATGGTGGGCAAAAGGTGGTAGACAAGTGGACATAATCTTAGACTTCTAGAAGTTTCCAATCTATGGTAGGAAGGTCGCTCAGCGAATAAAGCACTTGTTATTGCAAGCATGAGTGCAGCAGTTTGGATTCCAGGAATGCCTGCAAAAGCCAAGCAGGCATTGGGGTTGCATGTAATGCTAGTCCTAATGAGGCAAACACAGGGGATTCACATGGCAAGCCTAGTTGATGCGCTGAAGGATGCTGCCTCAGTAAGTAAAGTGGAAAATTATCAAAGACACCCAACATCGACTTTGGGCCTACACATACACTACATATACACATGGATGGATGGATGGATGGATGGATGGATGGATGGATGGATGGATGGATAGATAGATAGATAGATAGATAGATAGATAGATAGAAAAATGGATGGATCAATGGATTGATGGATTGGATGGATTGATAGATGGACAGACATACAGCAAGGTATACAGATACTGATTCCAGAAAAGTTCCAGTCTAATCTGGAAAACTGACCCCTAACGTAAATTGCTTTTGTACAGAATTTTTTTAAAGGTGAAATAAGGAGAAAGACCATCAAGGAAGGGAGGAGGCATGAAAAGAAGAGAAGAGGCAGGGAAAGAAGAAAGGAAAGGGACCCAGGGAATTAATATGAGCAAGGTATAATAGGATTACTTTGCATACTATCTTAAAATTAATTTAAACATCAGAATGGTAAAATTATATTATAAGATTAAGAGAATATTTTCTGTAATTTTTACTTTATACTTATTCTTGCGCATTAATTATACATATTAGAGGATTTTACTGTGAAACTTTCATACTTGCATATGTATTGCCTGTGTAGAATCCACCCTCTTAACCACTACGACTCTCCATTACTTTTTCCTCTTTCCCACCTCCCCCTGAACCCTTCCCTTCCCTAGTCATCCATCTGTTACATCTTTTTCCTTCTAATCCCCGCATATGAAGAAAACCATGTGATGCCTCTCTTTTGGCGATGGCTTTACTTTGTTCAACGTATCGGTTGAACCCATTTCCCAGCAGATGACACACTCTGTTCCTTAGAGCTGAATCTTCCTTCGTAGTGTATTTAGATAGTCTGTATGTGTTCATCTCTGATGAATGTCAAGGCTCACTCCGCTGTTGTCTGTAATAGGCGGTGCTGCCCTAGACATGAGAAGGCAGGTGCCCCTTGTATCTCCACTTCATACATTTCAGGGAGGCTTTTGTTCTGATCCACTGATCTTCATGTTTGTTTCTGTGCCAGTGCCATGCTGTCCTGGTTGTCGTGGCTCTGTGGCAAATTCTGAAGTCAGGTATTTGATAACCCCAGCACTGTTCTTTTTGCTCAGGGTGGCTTTAGATGTTCAAGGCCTTTTGTTCTTCACAGGCTGCCATGTGAGAACAAAGAATGAGAAGTACTGCGTTACATTTAGAAGCGAAGTCAAGGAACAAAATAAAGATTCCTTCTTAAGCTGTGGGAATTCCTAAGTGTCCTACGTAATCTTTCCTCTCAGAAATGATGTCATTCGCTCTTCAACCAGGATCCCCTCTCTTCTGCATGAATGATCTGCTTCTTTCCATGACTGCAAAGAAATCCTACTGGGAGCACAGTAGATAGGAACTAAGTTCAGAGGGATCTGGGTTGGGCATCTCCACCCTCCAGCTAGGCTGGTACTTCTTGAATATTGTCTGTGGTCAGCACTATCATAGGAGCTGAGAATGCAGGGGTGTGTGGGGTTCTTGCTTTCACGAAGCTCCTTCCAGGCATGCCTGGCCTGGTAGGTATCAGTTCCCTCTTTACGAGGTGGGAAAAGTAGCGCCTGCCTCAAAGAATTTCAGGGAGCTTCTTAGGGTGTTCAAGAAAGGTTGATTTCTTCTTCATCTCCCAGCTACCCAGTGAAAACAAATGCAACTCAGCCTGACTTTGCAGCCTGTGTCCTTATGTGTAAACTCTATTTGTTGGTGCTATATAAAGTTAATGGATGCTTCCACATCCATTTAACCAGCATGGGTTAAAGCAGCGAACTAGTTGTCCATGTTCCTCTATTTTATATACATTATGGCTCTGTATATGGAACCATAAAACTCAGGACAGATTTATTCATGTGCTGCACTATATATTTTCATAGAAATGTTTCGCTAGGCACCTGTAATATGCTGATGTATGTGAACAGTTTTCTAAAGTTTATTTCTCATATATCTCTCTTAAACTGCATGTGAAGTGACATTTTATGGCTTAACTTTTGTTTTCATGACACATCCCCAATTTGCATTCCTGCTGTAGCCTTTGGATTCCCCCCACCCCACCCCCTGCTTGTGGCACGATTGCTCCTCTTGTACTTGATGCATTTCTTTGAGAAGCTATCATAAAAGACCCTAGCTTGGCCTCTTTCCTGGAGAAGCCAATCCATCCCTATGTGTGTTGTAAAAATGCACTTTAATTATTCAAATCACATACCTGAGTTGCTTATGAGATATTGATGCAAAGACTTGGAGTGGTCCCATTCTTTGTGTGGTCAGAGCCCTTGGCATGAAAACAGCTGTGAAATATCATGGCCCTTTTCCTAAGTGGTTTTCCTCACCTAGAGTTGACTGAGACTTTCTGACTTGCAATTCCACCAAAGTAAGATGGAAAAGAAAGACTTGCACATCTGCCAAATACCTGCAGTGAGACAGGTTTGTGAAGCACTCTGAAGATTTACAGTCTTGCTTAGGGTCTATATATCAGGGGAGCTTGACCTTATTAAAGGAAATAGTTGCAGAAAGATTAAAGAACTTGACCAAGGTCACACAACTAATGAGTGGTGGAGCCACTGAACTAAACTCACAAATATCCAGCACTCACAAAAGGATTCAGGTGAGCCAAGGGCAACACTGTCATCGCCTTACCTACAGCTTCATTCACTTGAGCAATCACTGAGTAAACATTTATGTATTGAATGTGTCTTGTGTGTTGAAGACTGCACTAAGCACTGCATTTGAGCTAGACACAGCAATTTTTGAGTTACCAAAAGATTTCATGTTACCTCCTTCTACGTATAAGACTATTGTGTGAGACTACTGTAGATGAATGCTTTATTGGCACAGAGATAAGCGAATTTCTCTCTTCCTGTGTTTCCGGTTTTCTCTGACATACACAGACGAAACACTCCTCCGACATTTTGGAATGAATCAATAATGGGCAGATTTACAACATGCCTAACGAAAATCTGACAGGCTCTTATCTGCATATCTGGGATCCCCACAGTCCAGCGCTGTAGTTTGTCATCTGTGTATCATCGGTTCCTGGCGCTGTACTCACCATAAATCAGAGGCTTGATATACGAGTGTGTGGGAGAAACGGTGAGCAATATCAGGGTGATTGGTGTAAGAGGAGAGAATTAGGAAAATAGGAGTCAAGTGCCAGCTTCCAGAATAACATTTAAAATATACAAAAAAAAAAAAACCTTAGCAATCAAGTTAAGTAGTATTTTTAATGCAATATTTTAAATAATCAAGACGGGAACTGACAAAGCCAGGATTAGCATATGATATGACAATAAGATGAAAAGTCATAAGTCATCTTTGTTTAAAATTTTTGTTTTTCGTTCCTGTTTCGAATTATCCTTGTTTTTCGTTTTTTTTTTTCCTTAAGGAAAAATGCATCATTTTTTTTTAAATTTCTGTGGCTGAAATCTTGACACATGTTAAATTTTACATCCAAGGTAGATTTCTCTCATTTGCCTTGCCTTAGCCATGGCTCTGTAAAGCCAACACTAATAATGAAAAATTTGGGTGTCCAGTTATATGAAATGTACTTTGTATAGGGAAAGTCGTGGGAAGCTCACAGAAGCCTCTCTTCGGGAAGGTTCAGAGAGAGAGTGGCTGAAATGTGAGGAGGAAACACTGCCCTCCCAGGGTGTTACAAATGGATCACAGATGTGTCCTAGATATTGGTTTTCTTCAGCCCCCAACAGGTACTACCCAGAGCCTGGGTCTGTGAAGGTCACAGGATAGCTTCCTCCAGTCAGAAACAGCCTCGTGCATTTAACCCAGCATGCTACACAAACACTATATCCCAGCGCATTCTAAATTCTAACCATTTTCAGAAGCAGCAAGATTTTAAGTTTCAGGCCCCTGGGCCACCATGATAACAGCAATTTCCGGGTGCTAAGGACTGCAAGATGCATCTCAACTTCAGAGATTCTGAAATGTGAAATTCTAAAATCTACATTTTTTGAATGTTTTTTTTAAACAAACAAACAAAAAAAATGGCTTATCATTCTATGCCAAGTGGCCATGATGTTGAGAAAAAGCAGAAATTTTACTTAAGGGTATGCTGCAGCGGCTAGCACAAAGGTAAGCACTGTGCCAATCTCTAAATATTTACAGCCCCGTCTACCACCTCCAACCCAACAAAAGATGCTGTGCTTACAATGAGAGAAACTCCAAACCAGTGGCAAAGGAGAGAAGCTATTTCTCTAAGGAAGGAGGCTGCTCCAATTGCCTCCAGAGAGAGGGGAGATCACAGTCTTTGCTGTCCGATAGTGTTATTCTTGGAGAGGTTAAGAATTCCATCTACTTGCAAAGTTACTTGGAGAGGTGGAAATAAGGAAGGCACGGTGAGAGGTTGTGGGGAAGGCTGAGCCTGCTGCTCTTCCGGAGGACCCAGGTTCAATTCCCAGCACCCACGAGGCAATTTGAAGCCACCTGTAACTCCAGTTCCAGGAAATCCAGCACCTGTTCAGGCCTCTGGTACACAGGTTTACATGCAGGCAAAACACCTGTGCACATATGAAAAGAAACTTTTTAAATTATTAAAGAAGGGGAGAAGCAGCTCAGCAGTTAAGAGCAACTTCTGCAAACTCACCTAAACCTGAGTTCAGATCCTAGCTGAGTGTGCCTGTAACCATAGAGCTATGCAGGATAGTTGCTGGGGTTTTCAAGAAACATGGGACTTCCAGGTTTAGGGATAGATCCTGCCTCAAAGTAATAAACCAGAATATGACAGAGAGTGCCCTCCAGCCTCCACTGGCCTCTCTCCACGTATTCAAGTACAATTCACTACCTGAATGTGCACCCACATACGCTTGTACACACATTCACGCACACATGAACTCAGCTCTGTGTGTGTGTCATTCCATGACCCTGTCTCTCTCTCTCTCTCTCTCTCTCTCTTTCTCCCTGTCTCTCTCTGCCTCTTTGTCTCTCTGTCTCTGTGGTGTGTCTCTTTCTCACACACACATGGGAGAGAAAACAAAATTATCTTTCAATGGGAAGGGTTAATGCAGTACTGCAATCTTAATTAGGGTTTCTATTTCTGTGATAAGGCATATACCCACACGAAGCTTGGGGAGGAGTTTCCTTCATCTTACAAATCTGTCCAATAGTCAGTCAGCCTATCTATCTATCTATCTGTCTGCCTGTCTGTCTGTCTATCTATCTGTCACTGAGAGAAGTCAAGCAAGGAAATGAAGAACAAGCCATGGAGGAATGCTGCTTACCAACTGGCTGCACATGGCTTGCTCAGCCAACTTTCTTATGCAACTCAAGATCACTTGCCCAGGGGTGGTACCACTCCCCATGAGCTAGGCCCACCCACAACAATCCTTACTCAAGAAAATGTACGACAGACTTGCCCATAGGCCAGCCTTGTAGAGGCATTTTCCTCAATTGAGAGTCCCTCTCCCCAGATGACTCTGTGTCAAGACGATGGAAAACAAACCAACACAACAGCTAACGAAAGATTCAAAATCTCTTTTCCTTAACCATATACATTTGGTACAGAACTATGAGGAGCTGCAAGGAATTCCCTAGTTGGTGTTCGGAGTCTGAAAGAATAATCCCAGGTTTACCATCTAACACAAACAATCCACATTGTTCTCCATCCAGCTAACTTTCCTTCTCCAATACTGAACAGATGTACCTATCATATTGAATGTGTTCCATGTACGAGTTCTGATAGTGATCAAACCTGAAAGGCAAACAGATTCTAAAATTTCAAAAAGCATATACTTGGCAGGTCAGGTATCTCCTCTGAGTTCCCATCTCACTTCATACATATTTGGATATCTCTTGCTGGACTCTCTAACGGATAATATTAGGGCCTTATCTTTTCCTCCCTTGCCCACCTAGGACCTAGTATCCTGTAGGCAGTACACAGAAGATACCTGATACATCTGTGTTGAGAAGCAGTGGTCGGAGCCTGCCTCTGCAAACATGGAGCTTGTCTTCTCTGTTCCATTCTCAAGGACATTCACCCTCCTTTCAGTCCTCACTTACACAGCTATGGGAGCAACCCCTGTATGGAGCCTCAAAGGTGCCAGGAAGCCATGGAGCAGATGCACACGGGTGGGCCCCTGAGCATCCTCTAAAGTTTACTGGGTAGAATGCCAAGCCTGGGGCCCACTTCCCTGAGCATCTCTGTGGGATCTGAAAAGCTTCAGATAATTTTGGAAATATCCGGAGTAATAAAACCAATAAATCTCATTTGTGAGAGTGACAATCGCTCTTTATTTAGAATCTTTACATCTCAGAGATAATGGACGTTTATGACCACCAGCCCCAGGAAAGAAAAAAAGCCCACTTTTTAATCTGTCAGAGAAAGGAGGTAGATAAGGGGTAGAAATGAAGTTATAAAGAGTTATCAGAGCCTTGGGAGAAGAATTCACTGCTCAACTCTCAGGGTGTCTTAATGTCGTTGAATCTTCAAAAACTCAGGAGTTGGGGAAATTGGTTCTGAGGAACAAAGGAGACTATATTCTGTGTTTATTACTGTAGGAAGTCAAGTCAAAGCTCAGAGGCTTAAGCAATGAATATTTATCATCACACAGATGCTATGGGTCAGAAATTTGGAAGCAGCTTAATTGTAATTCTGGCTCATAGTTTCTCAAGTATGGTAGTCAGTATCTGAGCAAGACTGTTCTGACATGACATGGTCTCTTAGAGGAACTGTGATATGGGATATCCTCACTGGAAGAGCCATAGTCATGTGCTGTCTTAAATGAGATCAGAAGGCCACATTCAAGCAGTGGGGCCTCTCTGTAGGCTGAGTACCCTCATAACAGGATCGACAGCCTTTTTCTAGAAAAGGATGTCGGAGAGAGGTTTGGGAGAAAAACGCAGTGGCCTTGTAGTACAGTCTCTGAAGACATGCTGTGTCTGTGTCCGGGGCTTCCTGATCAAAGTACCACAAACAGGGTGGCTTCAGCAGGGTGCATTCTCTCACACTTCTCAGGCAAGAAGTTCAGCATCAAGGCGTAAACATGGCCGTGCTCTCCTTGAAGGCTCTAAGGGAGAATCCTTCCTTGTCTCTTCCTAGCTTCTGCTGGCTTCAAGAAGCGTTCAATGTCTGGGCTTAGAGATGCATCATTTCAACTTCTGCTTCTATCTCCACGTGGCAATCTTTTTTTCTTTTTAAATTCACTTTGTATCCCAGCTGTAGCCCCTCCCCTCATTCCCTCCCTTGTCCCCTCCCAATCCCACTCTCCCTCCCTCTTCTCCTCCCATGCCTCTCGCCTAGTCCACAGATCAGGGAGGTCCTCCTCCCCTTCCATCTGACCCTAGCCTATCAGGTCTCATCAGGACTGGCTGCATAGTCTTTCTCTGTGGCCTGGTAAGGCTGCCCCCACTGAGGGGGAGGTGATCAAAGAGCCAGCCCCTGAGTTCATGTCACAGACAGCCCCTGCTCCCCTTATTAGGGTACCCTCTTGGAGACCGAGCTGCCATGGGCTACATCTATGCAAGGGTTCTAGGTTATCTCTATGAATGGTCCTTGGTTAGAGTATCAGTCTCAGCAAAGACCCCCGGGCCCAGACTTTTTGGTTGTGTTACTCTCCTTGTGGAGTTCCTGTTCCCTCTAGATCTTTCTATCTCCCCCTTCTTTCATAAGATTCCCTGCATTCTGCCCAAAGTTTGGCTGTGAGTCTCAGCATCTCTTTTAATACCCTGATGGGTAAAGTATTTCAGAGGCCCTCTGTGGTAGGCTCCTGTCCTGTTCCCTGTTTTCTCCCTCTTCCAATGTCTATCCCATTTGCCTTTCTGAATGAGGATTAAACATCTTACCCAGGGTCCTCCTTCTTGCTTAGCTTCTTTAGGTGTACAGATTTTAGTATGATTATCCTATATTATATGTCTAATATACACTTAAAAGTGAGTGTATACCATATGTGTCTTTCTGCTTCTGGGATACCTCACTCAGGATGGATATCTATATGTAGAAAAATGCAAATAGATCCATATTTATCACCTTGCACAAAAGTAAAGTCCAAGTGGATCAAAGACCTTAACATAAAACCTGACACACTAAATCGGTTAGAAGAAAAAGTGGGGAAGAGCCTTGAACTCAATGGCACAGGGACAACTTCCTGAACAAAACACCAACAGCACAGGCTCTAAGATCAACATTCGATAAATGGGACCTCATGAAACTGAAAATCTTCTGTAAAGCAAAGGACACTGTCATCAGAACAAAACGCCATGCTACAGACTAGGAAAGGATCTTCACCAACCCTATATCTGACAGAGGGCTAATATCCAGAATACATAAAGAACTCACAGCTACCTTTATCATTTTTGTTTCCTCCCCCCCTTTTGTAAAGATTTTTGTGTGTATATGAGTGTTCTATTTGCACGTATGACTGCAAAACAGCAGAAAGCATCAAATCCCGTTATGGATGGTTGTGAGATACCATGTCTTTGCTGGGAAGTAAATTCAGGACCTGTGGAAGAGCCACCAGTGCTCTTAACCACTGAGCCATCTCTCCAGCCCTGTTTTCCCTTCTTAAAAGAGCAACAGTCACTGGATTAGAGCCCACTCTAACACTCAGTGTGTCTTCAGTTTAACTGATTACAGCTGTGAAAGCTCTGTTTCTACAGAGAAGATCCCATTCTGAGATTCTGGGCTGGCAATGATTTTTGGGGGGGGGCAGAGACACTTTGCATCCCAGAAGACTCACCTTTACTTCTCTTTTATTTCTATTCTTAGAAATAAGCCACTAAATGCAGCCTACACTCTAAGAGGTGGAAATAATGTTGGTCCCTCCGAGACAAAAGTATAAAGAAATATGTGCCCTGCCACCAGGATATCCAACACATCCATTCCAGATGTCCTTTGGGATGCTGAGGTTTTCTTGTGCTATGTTAGGTCATATACGTACCTGTAAAAGGAGAATAACACTGATTCGTGGTCACAATGTACACCCAGAAAAAGCCATTCAAAGTACACTCCTTTACAATAGGAGTCAAAGTTTCTTTTCAAATGGGTGAAATGATGTCTTGGCTTAGATTTCTCAATAAAATTATGAAGGAAAAGTATGACTTACTCCAATTTGTGCGATCAGGGTTGTATTTCATGTATTTGTTCATTTATACTTGTATGTAACAACAATGGTTGAAGAAGAGGAGGCTGGCGTGTGATGGCTCAATGGTTAAGAGCACAGGCTGCTCTTCCAAAGGACCAGAGTTCAATTCCCAGAACCTGCATAATGACTCAAAATCATCTATACCTCCATGTTCAGGAAATTCAGCCCTTTCTTTTGGCCTCCAAAGGTACTAGGCATGTGTGGGCTGCACAGACATGCGTGCAGGCAAAACATGTCTGTGCACCACACACATGCCTGGGAAGAGGGACATGGGAGGATTATCATAGAGGAATGAGAGAAAGAAATGTCATTATATTTTAATTAAAATTGGAAAACATAGTAGTATATAGTCATTTTAAATAGTGATTGTTCCATGGAGGCATTTTTTTCAAGTATGTCATAGGCATTATCTTATTCACTCTTCCACACCCTCCTTCTCTTCCTGAACCCCACTGATTCCTTCCTCTCCCAAGACAATCTTAAACTTCTGCTTTTATGCTCTCTCTCTCTCTCTCTCTCTCTCTCTCTGTGTGTGTGTGTGTGTGTGTGTAATTTTGTTTGTCTTTCTAAAATCTAGGATTCATACATAAGAGAAGATGTGATATTTGTCTTTCTGAGACTGACCTATTTTTCTTAATATAAGAATCTCCAGTTATACCCATTTTCCTGCAACTGACCTAACTTCATTCCTCTTCATGGTTGATTGAAGCCCATTGTGTATTATTTTATAGAACATTGAATTCATTCATCCATTCACCTATTGATGAACACCCATACTGGATACATACTTTAGCCATTGGGAACAGCAGTTCAGTAACTATGCATGTGCAAATACCTCTTTGGTATATTGATATAGAGTCATTCAGATAAAAAGACTTGGGCATTGTATGGCTGGATCATATGGTGATTCTGTGTTTACTATTTTGAGGACCTTCATAGTGAATGTATTAACTTACATTCTCACTGTTAGTGAGGGAGGCTTTCCTTTCCATGCATTCCTGTGATCATTTGTGGTTAACTTATTTTCTTAAGGATGGCCATTCTGACTAGGGTGATACTGACTATAAATATATGTCCTGATGGCTGAGGCTACTGAACACTTTCTTTCTGTGTCTAGTGCCTATTTCTGCTTTCTCTTTTGAGAATTGTCTGTTCATTTTGTTAATCCATTTATTAATTGGGACAAAGAGTGACCGATCTTAACAGATATGACGGTAGACACCTGTAATTGGTCTTAGGAGTCAGAGACAAGAGAATTACCACAAGTTCAAGTTCAGCTTGGTCTACGTAGTGAGCTTTAGGGGTGCCAGAGGTATACAGTGAGACCCTCTCAAAAAAGAAGGAAAGAGGGAAGAAAAAGGAAACAGGAATGATCTAGTTATAATCTCCCTTTCTAAAATTTCATGATTCTATCATTCACTCTAGGCTGGACTTCCCCATAATCATTCAGAAACTATTTTACAAAAACCCAGTATCCATCATTTGTCTCTTGTGTCCTGTGGAATCCGTAGCCAGCTCTCCCATGACTCCCAGACTGTGGTTTTCCTTGAAGTTTCTCCCTTCTTCAGGTGACATCTGTCAATAATTCTGCCACCTCATCATTTACCAGTAGTTCTGCCTCTCACCTCACCACTTCTTTAGTGTAACCTTAAAAAGAAAACTTCCCTATCTTCTTCTTTTTAGAAAAAAAAATCAAAAGTTTACATTGTAATCAGTTTACAGAAAATTCTGTAAGATTTCATTTTATGAATGGATGAGAGACCAATTGTGACACTGACTGTGATTCAGTGTCACAATTGTGAGTCATTTTCAAGAGGGGATTGATCTGATCAGTAGTCCGTTTGGTGGCGACTGTTTTCTTGCTGTTGTGAAATTAGTTCTTTTGCAAACCCTTCAGCTGTTGCAAACTCCAATCATGAAAACCCAGATAACAGAGACTCCACGAATTTCTCTCTCTCCGCAGCTCCATTTCTCTTGCCTGTGTGTATGCGTGTTTGTGTGTATGCACATTTGTGTGTGTGTGTATGCATGTGTATGGGTGCAGTTGGAGCCTAGAGACCACATCAGGTGCCTTCCTGAGTTATTCCCCACCTCATTATTTGATATAGAATCTCTTATTAAATCTGGAGTTCATTTATTCAGCTAGATTGGCTGTCCAGAGAGCCCCAGGAATGCTGCAGTCTTTGCCTCCCCAGCCCTGCATGCTCATCACAGTCAACTTTTTCTGGGTATATACTAGAGAAATGCATTCAGGTACTACAGTGCCTTCTCCCCATCCTTCACAGCACCAACTCTATCTCATTAAAAATATCATTAAAATATTTCTCTCCACCATTCTTTAATCAAAAAAATGTTTTTTGTTTTGTTTTGTTTTGTTTTGTTTTTTTAAAAAATGCCTCAGTGGTGCTATCCTTACCCCCTCACATTCACTTATTTCTGGGTGAACTGTGGCTGCTCATTTCCAAATTTCCGCCAGCTCCAGATTTGGCGTACGCACAGTGGTTGCCAACCGTGGCGTAGTTCCTGTAGTTAACTCAGCATTTCTAAATAACTCAGTAAGTTCTGTGTGTAAGCGGCTCCCTTTGCTTGGCCTCTTAAAACAACCCGCTCTCGGCTCCGCTGTGTTTCGCACAGCATTGAAGAAGTTCTGCTTACCTGTCAGATGTCCATTTGTAAAAACGGGAAGCTAGCTGAAAGATGGGGGCTTAGGCTAGGTGGCTCCACACACAGTCGCTCTCTTAGATGGAATTCTTTCACTTAAATTATTTATTGATTTATTGATATGACTTTTACTAAAAGCTGGAATGGTTTAATATGCATAAAAAATAAATGATCTTATGTATATGTATATATATATATATATCATACAGATATAGATATATAATTTCTCTCTGCAAATTCGTGCCCATGGGAGTGCTCAACAATGATGTCATCTTGTCTTCTACAAAGGCCAACAAGAAAATCTGGTGACCAAGAACCCTTAAAGGCTCTACACAGCGCAGCACACAGTTACTGCCCGTTGAGAACTCGGCTCCTCCTGATGGCGCACAGGGGAACCTGTCACAGAAAGGTTCCACTTGCATGTGTCTAATGGATATGCGAGGGATGCTGCTCCCACGTTTCTGCAGCTGCGGCACAAAGCAGTCTGACCTTCACATCTTCTGGTTGTTGTAATTATGCCACGCTTTCCATGACCAGAGCTGAAGTTCTCAGCCCCAAGTCTTTTTGAGCCTGATCCTATTATAACCACATCCTCTATTTCCTTCTGTCTCTCTGTATGTGTTTCTGTGTGTGTATGTGTGTGTGTGTGTGTGTGTGTGTTTCTGTCTCTCTCCTCTGTGTCTCTCTCTGTGTTTCTCTCTGTGTCTCTCTGTGTCTCTCTGTCTCTGTCTCTCTCTCTCTCTGAAAACCTCACACATGCAAGGCAAGCATTCTAACCCTGGCCCAGGTTTCTTTTCTTTCTTATTTTCTTTTTTCAATAAAAATCATGGTATGTAGAAAGTATCGGTAGAAGACCCTATCTTCTGCCCCCTTGTTCTCAGAAAACATGACCCTATCACACTTGGGAGATGAAGCTCAATCGTCTCAGAAAACTGTGGAAATTTCATACCCATATAAGGGACTCCATTAGAGACGAATGTGTGACCCTTCAGAATGGTGCGATTAACTATCTGAGCACATGTGGGAAGCATTTCTGAAAATTGGAAGAAGGAGAAAATGCCCCATCTCCTGGACCTGGTATGGCAAACTGATGACAAAGCAAACCCTGCAGTGAAAGCAGGGTCACAGGGGACCGGGTCAGCATGCCCACTCATGAAGAGCTTCCTCTGGGAGACAATAAATACTCTAACTTTAGGCTGATGGGATTTTTCTCTGGTTTGGTTGCTTCACTTTTGTTTGAGGGTTTGTGTACTTATACAAAAGATGTTTAAAAGATTAACAAAAATAAAAATAAAAAAATTTACATATACACTGTCTTTTGCCAAGGGGGAACTTCTGACCCTGCTTATCTCTGATTTTGAAAACTGTCCAAGTTTTCTTCAGAATGCAGGAAGCCACTCCTTGATCTGATTTTCCATGAGACTTTATACAGTGCAACCTTATATTTAGTCACAGGAGAGGGCTTGGGTGTATACCTTTCTACGTGTGCACCAGAAGAAGAGCTGGATTTGCACCGGAACACTGCTCAGAGCGCCATTACATAGAATGTCTCCCAGGCAGGAAGGAGTAACCTTCATGCATGCTGACTTAGAGAATGTGGTGCCAGCATCAGAGACACGTCCAGCATGATGGATGTGTGTGGAGGCCACTAAAACAGACAAAAAGACTATCATAGTGGCTCATCAGTATCAGTACATGCATGTAGATAAAGTTGCCCAGAACAGAAAATTTACGTGACATGCAAACTGTAGACTTGACGTAGGAGGATGAGGTTCTGATCCACAGTGCTACATAGATAGGAAGGAGAGGAAAGGAGGGCAGGAAAGGGCAGGAGAGAGGAGGGGAGGGAAGAGGATCGGAAAAGAGGAGCAACACCAAAGTTCTTCCTCAGGATAGGCAGTGGGGACTGTGTTACACAGAAAGCTGACCTCTCCAGGAAGGCAAGATTCTGCTGGCTGACCAATGACAGTGACAGTCAGTGATGCCTTATTCCCATCACGTACCTTCCCAGAATGTTCGGCTGGATCCTAATTAATCAGAGCAGCTGTGTGGATCCTTCGGAAGTAGACCCAACTCTTCACTTTCTTTTGATTCAATGGAGATATGTGTTTGCATGCCTGTGTGTGTGTGTGTGTGTGTGTGTGTGTGTGTGTGTGTGTGTGTGTGTGTATGCACAAGCGTATGAGTGTGAATGGAGGTGGAATCCAGAGGCTGACATCAAGTGTCTTCCTCAATAGATCTCTCTGCCTTATCTTTGAGATAGCCTCTCGCTGAACCTGGAGCACATCAGTTTTGCTATGCTGTCTACCCAATGAGCTTAAAAGCTGTCTGGCTCTACTCTCGCAGCTCTGAAATTACAGACTAGTTAGCTTTTTTTATAGGTATAGAGGATCTGAGCTCGGGTCCTCATGTATGTGTGGAAAGCATTTCACCAACTGGAATGGCTTCCCTTTTCTCCCTTTCTAACTCTAAACTGTAGAATGCTCTCCCAAGTTCTACCCTGTCCCCGCTTTTGTCCTCCTGTTGATGTTTGCTTTAAGGTATCTGGAATCATAACTACACATTTTGGGGCTGTAATTCTGGTGTTTTGCTTCCATGCTCAAGCCATCTGGTCCTGTGTTTCGTGTAGTCAGTTCTCTGCTGCTGATGCCTTTATGCTGCCATTCCCATTTGTACTCTCCTCTGCATGTCCATAATCCATGGGACTCTAAGAACCAATCTGTTCAAAACTGAAATCATTATCCTTTCTATCGTCAAGTCTAGACCTACTCTGCAAATATGCAAACATAGGAAAAAGTCCAGTCTCATTTTTTTTTGTTTTGTTGTGTGCATCTTATGCATGCTGTGTGCATGTGTATGTTTGTATATGTGTATAGTGTACATGAATGTGTACTACATAAGAACATATTCAGAGCAGGTCAGAGGTCCACCTCAGGCATCTTCTCCTATGCCTGGCCTATGCCTTGCCACCTGCTTTTTCGAGACAAGTTCTCTCGCTGAGCCTCAAGCTAACTGATTCCAGCATCCTCATGTCTCCACTTGTCCTCACTGGGATTACAGACACACGCCGCTGTGTCCAGCCTTTTATGATGCTGGGGACCCAAACATTATCCAAGTGCATGATTTTGTGGCATGATGCCTCTATGCTGCCATTCCCATTCTCCTCTGCATGTCCATAATCCATGGGACTCTAAGAACCAATCTGTTCAAAACTGAAATCATTATCCTTTCTATCCTCAAGTCTAGACTTACTATACAAATATATAAACATAGGAAAGAGTCTAGTATTGTTTTTGTTTTGGTGTGTGTGTGCGTGTTACGCACGCTGTATGCATGTGTATGTGTTTTTATATGTGTGTACATGAATATGCACTACATAAGAACATACTGAGTTCTTGACTTACTGAGACATCTGCCCAGCTCAGGAGCCCTGATCTCTTCCTCTTTTTATCTGCCACGCACCACTTTTTTATTATTATAGGCACAAAAATTACTAATGCATCATAACTATATATCATATATATGTATACATAGATAGATAGATAGATAGATAGATAGATAGATAGATAGATAGATAGATAGATAGATTTAGGATTAGGTTCAGAGTTCAAGTACATAATGTGGGTCACCTTTCTGCCTTCAGACATATAATAAATATATACAATTTGCTGTTTATAAACAGGAAACAAACACATGTGCTTTAGAATCAACAGAAATGATGGAAAATCTTGCTTTGACCCTTGAGGGCTATGTGGTATGAAGCTAAAGAGACCGCCAATACTTCAGGGCTCTGTCTCAGGTGTCCTAAACTAGGTGAATGCCATCATTAGCCCTAGTCAAGACAAAGTTCTGAGACTTAAAATGACTTTCTTTTAAGGTTCACATGGCTACATTACAGACCCAAGATTCAAACCCAAATTCTTCTGACCTGTATCTATTGTGCTACATTTTCTCCAAGTGTTTAATCTGTAAAAGGAATCAGGTCCATTGCAACACAACCTGTCCCACCCTGAGTAACTACATGGGAACACTGGGAATGCATTGCGTTTTTAGCAGCAGGTTGTGTGGTACTAAGTCTTGGAGTCGATTCCTATTTGATTTTCCTGCCAGAACTGTTTTTGTGTTGTATTTGAAGTTTTATAGTTCTCGATTGCATTTCTCTTTCCCATTCAGACCTCTGATTTACTTTATCTAAGTTATTTGACCTTAGACTAACCTCTTCCCAGCGAGCTCTAAGGGCCCCAGTATCTCTGTCATCCGTTAACATGCATAGTCATCAGCCAGTGCTGGGACAGGCAGACATTGGCCCCATAGCCCTCACACTTGATGAACAAATCAGTGACCTTTTCAGTGACCTGTTACACTTCTGCTTACCTCTTCTTCGAGGTAGAGTCATTTCAGCCTTAATTTCAGCTCATTTCAGCTCATTCTGCGGATGGCAGGAGAGGAGCGAATGTGTTCAAGCATGTTCTTTCTTCTGCTTAATAAGTATGTACATATCCAAAGACCCAATTCCATGCATTTATGCCTCCTCCAACAAATGTTTCTGGGGTGTTATATACCATGGCTAATAGTGCTGTCTATCTCTGATGATGGTCAAACACATGGTCATCTTCACTATTTGTCTAGGAAAAGAAGAAAACAGCAGCAGGTCCTTCCCAGGGACTATTTTCTTCCCAGCCATGGGCTTTTGACCAAGTTTGCAACACAAAGGTGAAACACTCTTGTGTGGATCAGGGTTCAAATGTAGCTGGAAAGCGTTGTTTGCTCCCATAACTGTAATGCCATTATTTCATCAGGAAGCACATTTTTTGCTTGGCAGGTTAGTAGTGTTGATCACAGGGTTTACAGTTGGGTGAGACTGTAGATTGATACCTTTCTTCCTCAGCAGCTTAGACTGCACCATCTGGCCAGCAGGGAAGAAACTTCTGGCTATATTCCATCTTGATTTCTCTATATCCCAAAACCAATGTGCCTTTTGGCAGTGGGGCCTTATTATCTACTTCTGATGTTGGTTGGCACAAAATTTTGGAAAGAAGAAATGAGACTGAAAATAAAATTTTATTATTAAGAAACCTGTAAAGGTCACAGTGGTGACAGATGTGAAGGAATGCAGAAATTTTTGATGGGCAACATGGCAAGAAGAAGGACAGGAGTAGTTATAAGTAGTAACAGAAAGCTAACACATCAAGTCTATTTGTGTTTTTCAGCTTTGTGACAGAAAAGTACAGAATATATAGAGGTATTAGCTATCTGAAAAGAAGGGTACTTTCTCTCTTATTTTGTCAAATTTTTATAGAAGTTTTGATAATGAATCAAGTTATCTTAGAAAATAATTATCAGCCTTCAAAGAAAGCAAGACGCCAAACTATTCACATTCATCTCCTGTATCAGTTCAGTAGTTTCATCCCTTATAACACAGCTAACACATAAGTCACCTCTGATATTTATTTCCTGGAATTGTGAAGCCACAGCAGTTCTAAGACTCACATTTCCAAGGGGAGTTTAGATGCAAATGGAGGTTAATTTACACAGTGGTGGTTCCATCAGGATCTTTTCCAAACTAAAATAAATCATCTAAGACACCAAGAACACATATTCAAAAGACTAGAATTGAGACACAGACAAGATAGTCCAGTGTCTATAATGTCCAAGATTTGGAATCCAGAGCTAGGAGCCCCCATTCTAAGATGTCGTTAGCTGCTTCCCTTGACTTGGAGAGAAGACATACGTCTCACTGGAGCATAGTTTTTTTTTTAATCCATTAATATATATTTTCAAAAGAAATGGATTAATATATGAATGTAAAGTGACAATCCTAATACTGAAACACCTACTCCATAAGAGTTTTAAACAAGGTAATTAATTATACATTGGAAAGATAAAGTGCTTCAAGACACTTGGCCTCCTATTTTTAAACCAGGGACAATAAATACCACTGATTTCAGAGTCTGGAAGCATAGAGCATCTTTCATCATCCAAATTTGCCCTTGACCAGAAAAGAATTGTCAACTTGAAAAGTAGATGTCCTATTGAATTTTATTAAGTGACTAGTTGGTCAGAAACTGCAGAAATCTAGCATCTTGTGGGAAAATATGAAAAATAAAATTTCACAGTAACAATGAATTAGTGGCAGATCATCACAATAAGATTTTGTACTGCTATAATACATGAAGCATATAAAACTCTCACATATTCACATTTGATCATGTACACATAAAAGACACTATTGAGAAAATAATGGTGCTAACTCATTTTTTAGACCAAGGTGGGAAAGGCCCGATGCTTTGGAATAAAAGAAATTTGGGTTCATTTCCTGACTGCTTTCAGCCTCGTGGCCTTAGACAAACAATTCTACCATCCCAAGTCACAATCTTGGCTCTAGCCTTTCATACCCAACATCATAAAGTAATCCTAAGAATGAGACTTCGGGGCCACAGAGTCAGTACAGATGATACTGTGTTTGCTTGCAAGCACAAAGACCTGAGTTTGGTCCCTAGGGCACACATTTTTTTAAACCTGAGGCATAGTCCTGTGCCTTGTGATTCCAGAGCTAGGGCAATGGAGACAAATGGAGCTTGCTAGACACTCAGCTTCTTCTATTTGGTGATTTAAAGGCCAGTGAGAGGACCTCATGAAACTGAAATTTTTTTGTAAAGCAAAGAACACTCTCAACAGAACAAAATGACAGCCTGTCAACTAGCAAAAGATCTTCACCAACCCTACATTCCATAGATTGCTAATATCCAAAATATATAAAGAACTCAAGAAATTAAACTCTAACAAACCAAAAAATCAAATTAAAAACGGGGTACAGATCTAAACAGAGAAACATTTAAAGAAATGATCAACATCCTTACTCATCAGGAAAATGCAAATCAAAATGACCCTGAGAGTTCACCTTATACCCATCAGAACGGCTAAGATAAAAAACTCAAGTGACAACATAACCTGAAGAGGATGTGGAGAAAGGGGAACCCTCCTCCATTGCTGGTGGGAATGTAAACTTGTGCAACCACTTTGGAAATTAATCTGGTGCTTTCTCAGACCTCAAGACCCAGCTATACCACTCCTGGGCATATACCTGAAAGATGCTCCACCATACAACAAGGACATTTGCTCAACTATGTTTATAGTAGCTTTATTCATAACAGCCAGAATCTGGAAACAACCTAGATGTCCCTCAACCAATGAGTGGATACAGAAATTGTGGTGCCTTTACACAGTGTAATACTACTCGGCTATTAAAAACAATGAAATCATGAAATGTGCAGGCAAATGGATGGAACTAGAAAAGATGATCCCGAGTGAGGTAACCCAGAAACAGAAAGACACACATGCCTGGTATATACTCACTTATAAGCAGACATTAGCCATGTAATACAGGATAACCATACCACAATCTACAAACCTAAAGTAGCTAAATAACAAGGAGGACCCTAGGGAGGAAGCTTAATTCTAATTCAGCAGATCAAATAGACTAGACACTGGAAGCAGCTGAAGAGAGGAAATAGGACTGGAACCTACCATAGATGTCTCCTGAAAGACTCCACCCAGCAGGAAACTGAAGCAGATGTTAATCTCGCAGCCAAACTTTAGGCAGTGCTCAGGGAGTCATAGGAAAGAGTGGGGGAATTGAAGGACCTGGAGGGAACAGGAGTTCCAAAAGAAGACCAACAGAGCCAACAAATCTGCACCTGTGGCAGGGGTCCTGCAGAGACTGATGCACCAACCAAGAACCATACATGAAGGGGACCTAGATCACCTGCTCAGATGCAGCCGATATGCAGCTCAGTCTCCATGTGGGTTCTGTAATAAAGGGAGCAGGAGCTGTCTCTGGCATGGACTCTGTTACCTGCTCTTTGATCACTTCCATATGAAGTGGGGCGGGGGGGGAGGGTGGCTTGCCAGGCCACAGAGGAAGAGGATGCAAGCAGTCCTGATAACACTTGACAGGCTGGAGTCAGATGGTAGAAGAGGAGGGCTCCTGCTTTCTGAGGAATAGGGGAAGGATAGAGAGAAAAGAAGGAGGTAGGATGGGACCAGTAAGAGATTAGGGAGGGGGCTACAATCGTGATGTAAAGTGAATAAATTATTTAAAAAATAAATTAAAAAATAATTATAAAGGCCAGTGAGAGACCCTGTCTCCAAAAACAGTAGGTGGTACCTGAGGAATGAAACCTGTGTTTGGTCTCTGGCCTCTATCTCTTACATACACAACACATGTAAAACATGAAATGCAATCTCAACCCTCACCTCACCACCATGAGAGTAAGTAGAGGAAGGCTCTGCTTTTACATTACATGGTATCACAATGATAGAGGAGGAGATTCATGTTTTCTGGAAGCTCAACTGGCAAACAAACATGAAAAACCCTATCCAAAGACATGGTAAGCCAGTCCTTTCAGTGCACTCTTCTTCAGAGGGTTTTTCTTTGTTTTTTCTTTCTTCTACAATTTATTCATTTTATATTCTGATTGTAGCCCACCCTCCCTTCCTCTTCCTCCCTACCCCCTTTTCCCTAGTCCACTGAAAGGGGGAGTTCTCCTCCCAAATTGTGCAGCCTAAAATTGATTCATTTTACTATTATTGCCCAAGGTATGCGTGTGTGTGTAGGTGTGTGTGTATGTGTGTATGTGTAGACATGCTCCTGAACTCCAACTACTACATTGAAATGCTTTCTTCTGGCATTATAAATATTCACACATTCTAGTCTGATCCTATTCAGCCTCATAACCCTCATATCCTCATCCCTCCTCCTTTAACCCTTAATGCCCCACAGTGCGTCACTGTCTAAGTAAGACCCTCCATTGGAAATAACTAAGTGTGGACAGTAAGTGTTACAACTCAAGGATGTCCACCTTTTGGGAGTATTTTCTGTAGCCATGCTTCTTCCCCTAAACCCCATCCTCCAGTCATCATGTTTCTTTGTGTCACAACAGCTCCCTAGTGTCCATCACATACTACATACAGTTAGTTTTCTATGTCCATTTTCCTCACACCTGGGAGACTCTGGGACAAGGAGCGAGAAGTGCTCAGCGTAGGCTCCTCCTCCCTAGGTGGGGGGACAAGTGCATCATAACTGTTCCTCCGATGTGTGTTTACTCCATAAAGATAATGGGCAGGATGCCAGGAAATTCTCCACAGCCTAGTATGGAGAAGATCTGGCGTACCCATGGTTTCCTGTCTATACCACATGACCTCTGCCCTTAGACTAGTTGGCCATGCTGTCTCCAAGCTGTGACTTCTGGCTTTGACTCAACTATGTGTACGAATTTGGGTCCCCGTGTTTTATTCAAAGTGCCATGGCATAAGGAATTTCACTGAATTTACAGAAGGTCATGGAGGTTTCCGAAGGAGCCTGGAGGAATGATGCTGTTTCTTCTTAGCTGTGCATTTCCGCTGGCCAGAGGGAGTAGCAAGTGACATGGAGAGCCAGCCTCCAGCCTGTGGTAATGATGCCTTGCTTTCTAGCCAGGACAACAAAAGCTCTAACAGATGTTTGTTTGCCGTCTCTCCAAGTTTATAGGTTAAAATCGAACCTGAACAGAAAGTGGGTGCAGAGCTAGACCTCTGCATCGCATTTAGGTTTAATTTCCTTCTCTCTCGCTGTCCCCTTCACCATGGCCATCACGACCATTACTTGGACTTTGTTCATATTCTTTTCTTTTTTCTGTTTCTAATCTGTGTTACCTATTCTTACTCATTTTTCTAGCTTGAGTGCTTTCGGCTGTGACCTTCCTCACAGCCCTTCTCCATGCCTTAGGCTTAACCCACAGTGTAGTGGAGGACTGAAACTTGGTGTGTACACGGGAGTAACAATCCGTAAACAACTGGAGTCTTAAAGAAACACATTGGCGGCAGTGGCAAGCCCTGTAAACCCAAAGAGAATCTGCACTCTCACATCTGGGTCAGGAGAAAGTAGCCTGGGTGCCTCTCAAATGACAGAAGAGGGAATGAGGATTTATCATATACATCGTTTGCTTGTAATCTTCCCAATGAAGCCCACTTCTGTATGAACTGGGATGGTGGCCATTGCCTGAAGATCCCATCAATGACTACCTTTAACTCCCTGATAAGCTGGCTCTTCAGTTCCTTTTAGTAATTGAAGTGTCTGGAGCTCAGGTAATTTAAGTAACTTGCTTAAGGCCTCAGAGTAAGTGAAGAAGCAAAAACTCAGGCCAAGCTGGTCTGCTGAACCCAAAGCTTTGTTGCTTTACGTGGCAGCTTTCATTCCTGATAGAAATGAGAGAGCATGTCCTTCCAGTTTCATTCCAGTGTTGTGCATGGATTGACTGCTGGACCCTGAACATACAGCCAGAGGAAGGACGGGAGACATCAGTAGCCTAACAATAGCATGATTATATGGACAGCTCGCAGTTTGCCCTTCCTTCTCCTCCTACTCCTCATTCTCATTCTTCTCTTCCTCCTTCTCCTTTTCCTTCTCCTCCTCCTCTTTCTCTTCTTCCTCCTCTTCTACCGCCATTGTACACATGATGCTGGTCAGGACATGAATGAGAACCCAAGGAGGAGTATTCTCCATGAAGACAAGCCATGTCTTTTCCTGGTTTGCCCTGAAAACTCAGAGAGGGCTATATGCAGTTTCCCTTTATGAATTGAAGTCTGGGGCAATCTCTAAATCATTCTCATACATCATATGTCACTTTCCAAAGGGAACGAATATGCATTAAAAAGATTTGTTCAATCCTGAATCTGCCTCTGAGCACCCAAGATCAATGCTGGTGCTGATTGAGTTGTGCTCTATAGATTTCTGCAGTCAAGTTCATCAAGGCACCCATTCCTCTTCCTCTAATGACGCTGAACCCAGAGCTCTTCTCTGAAGTGCTTTAATTTTCACTCGGTCATCGCAGAAGACAGTGACTTAATGAACTGCAAATAGGAAAAGAAAGACACATAAATCATCTTCGTATCCTTCTCCATGGCCCAACCATGGCTCTTCTTTGTTCATTATGGCGCCTCCAGTGGCTTTTCTGGTCTCAGTGGTGAAAATTAAATTATACAGCACATTTTCAGCAATGTAACACACCAATAAATACATGAAATCATCAAGATAAATAACAAAGATAAATTAGTTAACACAGCACAATGTGATTTTGCGTGTGTTACAGCCAGTGCTGTCTTCCTGTTGGATCCAGTCAGCTGGCTCAGGAGACACTTGCCTCCATACAGAGGCCTATCATAGACCTATTTCAGTACTGCTATCTATTAATGTAGTTTCTACAAAGCCAATTTCCTGGAAGAGGCTACTACGCAGCGTCCTTTTTATATTCTCTGGCAGACAGTTCTGTCTTTCAGAACGATAAGATAACGAGCCTGTGGTTTGCACATAGCTCTGTGTTTGAAAGGTAGCATTGAAAATTAAAGTGACGTATTAATTAAAGATTAATCAAAAGTGCTAGATCTCTAGTAAGTTCAGTGCCTTTTGCTTAAAACTGAGTGGCCCACTTTAAAAGAGTATTGCAACTTTCATTGAAATTCTCATCAGCTGCCCAAAAGTTAAGAAAATAAGAGAGAGAAAGAAAGAAAGAATCCCTGGGGGGGTAGATTTTTAAAAATGCATCAGAGGCTTTTAGGAAATAAGCTTTTAATCTGTTGTCATGTAGGAGGGAGTGAATGCTGAGTGGAGGGCAGGATGTTTGGGTTTCCTCTGGCCTCTCACGTGGTATGTTACGAGGATGACCAGTGACAATGGTCACCCTGGTTCCCTTTCAGTGCAAGCTACTCCTATACCTTAAACAGTTATATGAGGACCTCTCTAAATCCAGTACCAGTCTAGGTTAAAACACTAGCCTCTGTCCACTCCAGAACTTTCTGTAAGGCTAGTGCTGCCCCTATCTCTCAGAGAATCAGAGATCCCAGAGCTGAAAAGACCTACACGATCTTTTAGCCAGCCTTGCTACTTTATACTACAGTATGCGGGGAGCCTCTTCAGGAGACTAACCTTGCTCACTTACCCCCAGTAACAGGAAGACCATTGGTTCTGTTGCCTAACCTACACAATGAGTTCTAAGACAGCCTAGGCTACATGGCCAGACCCTGTCTCAAAAAAATCAAACCAATTAACTAAATAAGCCTGTCAGAAAACTCGGAGTCTCTCCAGGAGTCCTACATAGTCAGGCCTTGAAGTCAGAAACAAGCTTAGTGTTGTAGGCCTATAATCCAAGCTACGCAGTACACTGAGGCAGGAGGACCTGAAATTCTCAAATTGAAATTGAAGACAACCCTGGACTTCAGAGGAAGTTCAAGACCAGCCTGGGTAATTAGTGAAACGCCTCACCTTGCCTCCTCCTCTAATGGCCACTTTTAAACCCAAGTCCTTCGTGGGTACAGCACATTTAGAGGACACATGGTTCTGGCCTGCATCCTTTATATGATAAAGCTTGGGAACACTTGTTTTCCAGTCTCTCTTTGAACAAACAGGACCTATAACATATACAGATGATGTGTAACATACGATCTCTATGGAGAATAGGACTCCCTGTCCCCAATTCCACAGACACCCAAAACCCTTGTATAAAATGGCTCTGTTTTTGTTTTGTTTTGTTCTGTTTTTGCATATAACCTATGCACAGCTCTGTCCCTTGTATACTTAATCTCTAAATTGCTTATAATATTTAACAGAGTGCAAGTGTGACATAAATGGACATTGTGTTGTATCATTTAGGTAAGAATGACAGAGAAAGAGGCCTGTTCCTGTTCAGTACGGACTTTTTTTTTTTTTTCAATTATTTTCAACCCACCATTGGTTGAATCTTTAGGTATGGAATCCATAGATATGAAGGGGTAATTATGTAACCAGATTATAAGGGGAGGGAGGACAGCCATCCGTGGTAAATATCCAGTATAGTGGGACAAGCACGGGCCATCATCCCTTAAGCCAGTCAGCCAGGGTCACATTTCTTGTCTCTCCTCTGTCGAATAAAGCGAGCAGAGAAGTTGCATGCTAGCATCTTCACTGGAGGGAAGAAGGATCAGCATTTTATTCCAGGAACACCTGGGGCCCCATCTCTACTAAATCAAGATTGTGGGGTGGGGGAGGAATGTCATTTAGTGAGGTGAGCTCTTAAAACCATACAAAGATTTACGACATACCGAATTTACTGATGTCAACTCATTATCAACCCTTCGTGACTATGAGGAAAGAGAGTTGAAGAGACAGTAAACTGGGAAAAGTACTTTCTGCGTAAGCACAGGGACACATATAAAAGCCAAGCATGGAACTGTGCATGTGTAACCTCAACCCTGGTGGGCGCAGGTATAGAAACATGTTGTCACTAGCCCAAGCACTGAAGAGCACACCTTGATACAGACAGAGACAGAGACAGAGACAGAGAGAGAGAGTCTCTTATCTGACCAAGGCTTTGGACAAACCCCTCACATCTCTGAACCAGACTATTACGGTTCGTAAAATTTGACCAGTAAGTGCCCATTTGGTAAGGTCTAGTGAATGATCTATGAGTGAGTTTATTAAGTATGTAGTGAGCAAAAAATAAATAAATGAACAGCAAGTGGCAGATGGTAGAAGTAGCAGACAGACAACAAAGCATCATGAAGTCAGGAGTCCACAACGTCAGCAGAGATGACCAAGGCAACCTGACTGGGAAAGCATAGAGAGCACCATCAACTCAGAGACTTACAAACATTAGCAGCAAGCAAACGTGGAAGCTGAGGCAGTCGGCTGGAGTTCCTGATTGAGCTCTCTCTCCATGGATAAGCTTCCCATGTCTGAGCTTCCGGCTTCCCATTTTTATATTACAAGCATAAACAATAGGAATCTCTGTCGGATACTGCTTGTTTGCCTTCCAGCTGTTCTCAAGGACAGCGGGGGTTTTTTTTGTTTTTGTTTTTTTTTTTTTTTTTTTTTTTTTTTTTTTTTTTTTTTTTTAGTGCCCTTAGCTTCCTGCTGTTTTCAGCTTCCCTGTTACAGAACCAGGGGCCCAGGCTGATGCAGAACAAGAGCTTTGGAGGACGCTTGTCATAAATACATGTGCGGGGTCAACTCTGCCTCCAGAGCCAGCTCCTCAGTGAGCTCAAAAAAGGCATGACAATTTGCCGATACAATGTGTGTTGTAGTGTTTTGCTGAGCTGGCACGACAGTTAAAAGGCTGCCGTGCTAATCATGGCACTTCATGTAACACTTGGCACCTAGTGGGTTACCAAGTAAATGCCAGTTTCCCTTCTTTTTCCTGGGGGCTGTGTCACCTTTCAACGGTGGGGTTCTCTTCTGAATGCTCTGTCTGAATCTCAGCATGAAGGTTTAGATACAAGGTCTCTCCCTACAGCCATCATAACTTGCAAGGAACTGTAAGCTATGCACGGTGTCCCAAGAGGTGTTTTTGGAACCCCCACTGAACACAGCCTCAGCACCTCATTGCTCCCTGTGCAATAGCAGCCCTGACAGCCCGTATGTATAAGCAAGGGGTCACAGAAACTTGCAGCCTTGGTGAAGAAGTCAAAACCTTTAAGAATCCCAAGAAGGAAGTACAGGAGAGCTACAAGGAGCTGTTCTGAGGTTCTGAACGCATCCGTGGTGGGCAGTCTTTGAGTTGTTATCCTGGAGATGAGATTGACACAAATCTTTTGTTTGGTTAGATAAAGGATCAGAGTAAATATTTTATGTTTTACCAGCAAGCAAAGGCTTAATAATCTATTTCTAGCTAGAGGACAATATTATCAAAAGATAAATGTGCAGGTATTTTATTGTTCGTGTTGTTAACTGGCAACATAAATTGGACAGCTTTTAAAATATATTTTTAGAGCTATATTTCTATGGAGTGTTTTGTCCAAAATGGGTTTCTCAAACAAAACCTTTTGGAAGATGATGCATCATAGTCCATAAATTCTAAGACCAACCTATTTTTTTTTTAATTTTGCCATTCTTGAAATAGTGGTACATTTTGCAGTAAACAGCTGCATACATACACAGTAAAAGAGTTCCTCTCTTAGTAATATGTAATACATATACATATATAGGAAATAATGCAGATAGAAATAAAATAATATAGTTAGTAACATAAACTCTTTAATCTTGTATTTTCCAAATATATTAGAGCATGATTTCTTCGCTACCTCTTCCTAAAATCCAGCAGATTTATTGTCCCCATGATATTCATCTTGACAAAACTGGGGGAATTTTTTGTTTGCTTGTTTGTTGGTTTGTTTTTAGTGAGGGGTCTGAGTTCAGGACCAGGTGGATAAACAGTCTGCTGTGTCGGAGCTTGCTTAAAAGGCTACAGGGAGAAGGTAAAAACTGAATTGGACACATCAGTGAGGGTCCCAGTGTGACACAATACTTGCAGATTGTGGGGAGATCATGAGAAGAGTGCAGTGCCTGCCCAGTGAGAAAAACCGTAACTCTAACTCTAACCCTGGTGTTTTCCATTATCTAGAAACATCTGCCATTGCCCTCATCTTTAAGGGGTGGGTGGAGGAAAGACCCGTATAGAGAAGGCTGCCATGCAAAAAAAAAAAAAAAAAAAAAAAAAAAAAAGCCTTAGATTGGCGAAACAACACATCCAATGACCTCTAGCTAAGCAAAGAACATGCCAGCCTCTTGATGCTTCCATGCTCTATCTCTTGCCTCAGGCCCTTCCTTGGTAAAAACCCAACTGGGCACTAAATAAGGGAGTCAATGCCAACCAAAAAGCTCATGGACCCAGAGCACAGGCTATGGAGGTGGTGGTGGCCAGATGACAGGGCCAAAAAGAGAATCAGTAGAATCCAATCTCTGAGGACTTATGGGAAATGGGTGGAGTGTGATGAAACCCGCCTGGAGAAAGTCTGATCAGTTCCTAGTGCCACTCTGATTCCAGATTTTGGAAACCTTCCAAGCAGCTTCTCATCCAGTGCCCCAGCAGCCTATGAGGTGAACAGAGCAGAAGTGACCATCATTTATCCATACGGTGATGCTTCTCCCATTCTATAGCTAAAAAGGTCACACTGAGACTTGAAACAGAATTTCAGGAGCCAACCTGATGCTATTTCTACCAGGTCAATGACACCCTTGCTGGTGGTGTCCCAGAATGATGGTTATCTCCGGGGATGCTAGTCACTTCCTGTTAGACTTCTCAGTAGTTGGTAAGAAGCTACTGGGTTAGGGTTAGTAATAAGCTGGCAAGAAAAAACTTAATCCTTAACCCTTGCAGTCTTCCATATTCATGTAGCACTTTATACCCAACAGCCACTTCATAGAAAGGTCATGGATATCTTTGGCCTTAAGGAGCTAAAAGCTTATTTCCACTGGCGGAACCCTGTGTTCCCTGTTCACTGAGTACTCAGCACCACGTTGCTTTGCATAATGTGAGCACGAAGTTCACATGGTCTGTTGAGAGAAGGCCCCTGAGCCTAGAATACAGCAGACAATAAAGTGGCGAGATGACATACTAGAGGGCCTTCAGGAAGAGTACAGAGTGATCTCGGAGTGTCAGAGGAGGCATCTTCTTTGGCACAGCACCTCACTATGCTATGCGCCCTTCACTATGTGTGCTAACTGTAGAACTCGCTGTGTAGACCAGACTAGCCTTGACCGAGATCTGCATGCCTCCACCTGCCTCCCTGGTGCTGGCGTCAAAAGCTTGTTCTAGCATGCAGTGCCTTCGATTTGAGCTTTAGAGAGGTGAAATGAGAGGGGAGGGTAGACAGCCTTCTGCACCTGAAGAGATGCCTAAGTGTCGGCGTGGAGCTTTAAGTGCAGCTCCTAGCCTCGCTGCCACCTTTATTTGCAAGGAACTGTTGGCTGTGCCCGATGTCCCAGGAGGTGTCCTTGGAACCCCACGGAAAGCAGCCCTGGCGCCTCATCACGTTCTGTTCTCTAGCAGCTCTGACAACCCCTGTGTATAATGAGGACAAAAAATAAAAAATAAAGCATTTGCAAAAGTAAAACACTTGAGGTCCAATAGATGTGCATGACAACACACATGATTCGGTATTCTGGTTAGCGATTCCGAAGTCAGACTGCCAGGGTTTCCTGCTAGTTCTTTTGTGCTAATTTTGACACTCTGGAACTGAGGGACCTTGAGGGCAGTGACTTAACCTCTCTATGAGTGTGTGACTTCATCTATAATAGGCTGCACCCAAACAAACAAACAAACAAACAAAAACCAGCCCCTTTGCTTCTCTAGGGTTGTTGTGAGGATGGCATGAGCTAATACATGAAGTGCTGATGATACAGTCTGGTACAGAGTATATTCTAGATTAATAGTTGCAACACTACTGTAGCAAGGATAGCCCCAAAAGAACTGAAGGAGTGGAGGAGAAGGAGAATGGGGAGGGGGGAGAGGAGGGAAAGCTGCTTAAACGACTTTTGACTTCATCTCTTACAATAGGTCTCCAGCGTTTTGGTTCATTCTTTAATCCTCTTCTTTCCTCCTATACCTTGGCTGCATGTAGCTGACAGAGTGGATGGAGCATTGTTTCTGGCATGCCCAGCGAGTCCCTGTTCCGTTTCAGTTAAGTTAGATTGTAGGGCTCATGCTTTTTTCATTTTACTGTTTTGCATTCGTCTTCACAAATAGTTTGGGAGATGCAAGCAAATTTGCCCCAAATGAACAGGGTATGCAGTGGTACAGACAAACTGGGCAAGGAGCTGCCAGGCGCTATGTCCAGCACCATGCTTCTTAGTGATCATTGGTTAGTGAGGTGAGGAAGCCTGAATGTGATGAGTCAAGACAACGGAGCAAAAATATGAGAGAGATGGAGTAAGATGTAATCAGTCCACTGTGGTTTCAGAGTAGCAACAACACATAAAAATGGACATATTATTAAAAAAAATCAATATCCAAAAGTTGAGGAACATTATTTATATAGTTTCCAAGGAGGAAACAGTCTTTATAATGATAGAGTCAATGCAAAACTGTGATAGTGAGAGTTCAGATCAGGGTCAGGATAATATCAACATTTTAGGTTAGGATAAGGCCAAGCAGGCCTCAACTATATTAGAGCTGATGGAGGGAGACACAATTCCACTTACCTTTTCCTTATTTAATTTTATTTACTCATCATTCGCTTTGACTTTGAAAGTTTTTATTGAATAAATACAGCAAATGAAATAGTTATTATGATGATAAAATTTTGGGCTCTTGTTTAAATTTTGCGTGCAAGTAAGGTCTGCTGCCCTGGACCTGGCCTTTCTGGAGTATGATGTACCAGAAAAGGCTCTCTCACAGAGATGTCTTTGATGCCAGGAGGCTTGGGCTCAAATTCTGGCTCAGATCCACTCCATGCCACACCCTGGGTATGATGTATGCTTATCACGGCCAGTCATTCTCCCTTTGCGTGCTGAGTACCCCCCCAGACAGGATATCAAAACCTAACTCTTTTGTTCAGTCATTGGCCACCAAGAACTTATCTGAGCATGGGACTCAGCAGTCTCCGCACTAGGAACTCCTTTGATCTAGTGGGGAGATCGATGACCAATAAGAATAGGTTCGTGATATCCTAACGCACAGTGACGTAAACACTCTCAAGAACATGAACTCAGGGAAGCCCTAAATTAGTGTCATCGCGAGGAGTGGGAATTAAGTGGAGGTTTTACCAGCATATGCAAGGGGACTGAGGAAAATCAAAGTGTTTGGCACTGTACCTCACACTTCCTAACACATGTTTATATCTCTCTGAGTAGGAGAGAAAAGTTTTTCAAAGGCAGGCTGGGTCCCACAGGCATGGCTGTGCTGCCATCTCTGACGCTGAAAGAGCAAAGTTCTGGCACATTCTACAACTCAGTGTGAAGACTGAGTAAATTCCTAACAGCTATCACCATATTTGAGTCAGCTCCAGGAGCATGAGGTGGCCCTGAGGCCCAGAAAGAAAATTAACAGGAAAGTTCCACTCCACCTCCTTTGTGATGAGCATACTTGGGCTTCATCCTGTGCCCTAGTCCTTACAGACAGCAAAGACATCAGATATGCCAGAAACATGAGGGGGCAGAACTGGAGAGCAGCCCATGGTGGCTGTTACCCTTCAATAGATGAGGTGCCTTTTCAGAAGACAATTCAACTATGGATAGGAAACACCAATGAAGCCATCATCCTTGGCTGGAGTTGGCTGTCAGTCCCATGCTCTGGATTGCAGCAGACTGTGGCACAGGTTCTCCTGCAGCCACCTGGGGAATCTGATGATGTGACCTGGGTCGGCCCACCTGGCCTTTTGCCTGTGTTGCATGAAATCATGCTGGCCTCTCACCAGCTCATTTCATGGTGCTTGGGCTCCATCAAAGTAGCACATATAGAAAGGAGTGAAAGCTTTCCGGCTTTTGCCTGGACTCTTTATGCTTATTTAAAAACACAGGCAAGAGCGAAGTAAAACAAAAGAGAAGCCAAAGTGTCTCTCGGGGTAGAAAGATCAGGGCTCGAGAGAAGGTTCTGTGGAAGCTGTTAATATACCGCTAAGGAGAGAAGGCTGAATAAGACTGTCTCTCTTCCTCACTCCACTGTGAAGGGGTTCAAGAAACCCTTCTATCTAGAATCCTCCAGAGTGCCCCAGAAGAATTGTGGCTTTTCATTCGTTTGAATGAAAACAGCACTGTGGCGGCTGTCACCCCTCAGTAGATGAGATGCCTTTTTAGATGATGATCCAACTACATCACTGCACACGACGATAAAACTCCCCCAACAAACACATCCTTCCTTTCTTTTCTAATACACTTCAGTTCTTCAAAACTGGGAGTTAAGTCTCCTCCCAAAAGAGCTTAGGGTCCTGCTTCTCCCTAAGCAAGTGCAGTCGGATACACTCCTGTGCACCGCTCACACGCCCTCGCACGCTGCCCTTCCTATTCGTTCTTTTTATTGACTTGCTACCACGTGACAGCCCCCAAATTCTACATCTGTGAAACTAACCATATATTGTTCTACAGAACCTGTCTGTGTACATGCTCAGCAATCCATAACCCTCCAGCAGCGCTAAGTTCTTTGAAGGCAATCTAGGCCAAAGGGTAGCAAAAAAGAGAAAATGGGCATAACAATGCTGAGAATGTGGTCCAGCACAGTTTCCAGTAAATATGAGATATAAGCAAGAGCCTGAATACAGGGAGAAACGATCCGTGTGGGGATCAGCAGAAAGGGGACTTCGAGCAAAGACTGCTGTCAAAGTACCTATGAACATTTGAAGTGGGTGTGTGCTTGGGGTAATCAGGGCAAAGCAATATGACCAGTGTGGAGAAGAGTGGGGAAGAGAGGGGCATCAGGTGAGAGCAGAAAAGTCAGAAGTAGAAGACCTTATATACAACCATTAAAACCTTATCTCTTGCACCGTAGGAGATTAGAAGCCATCAGTGGGTTCTGAGGAGGGGTGGCTTGCTCCGGTTTACATCTTTATAAATTCTTCATGATCCTCAGATAAAAACGGGGCTATATGGGAGAAAGGTAAAAGTAGGAAGCCCGGTTAGGAAGCTACTCAAATACTACTTGGGAGAGAAGATAATGGTTTGGACTAAAATAGTAGCTTGGGGGTGGGAGGGCAGAATGAGAAAGACTCGGATTTATAATGTATCCTGAGTGTAGCCAACATGCTTGGCTGATGGGCTGTGAGATGTAAAAGAAAATGAGGACTCAAGAATGGTCTCACCATATCTCAACAGTATGGTTGCCAAAACAAGATCAGCATAATGGCACCAGTTGACATACAAATATGAATGGGGGAAATTTCGCAAGCCCCACCCTTTGATGAAGATCTGCAGACAATCAGTGACTGCTGAAAAGGGAGAGACAGTTTTGTTTTGTTTTGTTTTGTTTTGTTTTTTAGAGATGAACTCTCCCATAAGTTATCTAATCAAGTGGTCAGTACTAAATTCATCCACATACTAGCAACACTAAATGGACGAGAGAAAGAGAAACAAAAATAATTAAGAAGAGACCATGAAATAGAGAGAGAATGTAGGAGTTAAAGGGGAGGAAGAAGGGATCAAATGATGCAAAAACACTATCATATGTATAGTTAAAATTACTGCTCTTGGAGGTTGTCTGTCATCAAATAAAAATGGCTCAAAACAATATTTGAAAAGAATGATTCCAATACTTAATGGGTGATCACGACACACTGTCTCTCCCCCTGTCTGCTTTCTTGCTGACATGGCCTCCCTGTGAGACAGGAGTGCTGAGGTGTGTGATCTTCTACCCAGAATCTAGCAGCTAAATATCCAATGTTGAGCCTCTACTAGCCCGTTTGAGGTAGGTGGCGTAATCAATACCTGTGGAGGAAAAGGGAGATCTTAGAGGCAGTTAATCAGCCACAGTACTTCTATTTCTTGGGAGGGTCTGGAAAATCTGTCCTTAAGGTCTCTATGGATTTATTATCCATCATGAATATGAACAACCAACAACTTGTTGCCAATAAAAATAATAACAGGTCTGCAAGTTGGTTGAGCACAGTGTTTAACTTGGCCTTAACAATGAGTCTGCAAAGTGGCCAGGGTGAATAGGGGATTCTCTCCATTTCATACATGAGAAAAAGTAGGCTCAAGTATGGTGAGGTGACTAGAAAGAGTCACGGCTGGTAAGACACAGACCTGGACCTGAGGGTAGGATTCTTGACTCCTTATCAAGCTTTACCTGCTTTCTTAGATATCTTCATGTTAAAGAATCTTTATGCATAAAAATAAATAAATAAAATTCAGTTATCATTCAGACGACAGGGGATGAGTTTAAACTTCTATATCGGGGATTTTATCTCGATATAAAAACAGATTTGCCCAAAACAAACAAACAAAAAAAATGTAGTACACAGTCTATACTGTGAGGTGGGAGAAGAGGTCTCTCAAGGCATAGGATAATATCATTACATACCACAGGGCATCCAAGAAGAAAATCCACGGCACACATGAGAGGCAAGAATACAGCTAACTGAGAAACTATACAGGTGCCAATGGCAGAATTCTAAGAACTCAAGGTTGAAGGCTGTGCTATATGGGAATTTCAAGTTCAAATTCTAGAGTCAGAATTGGTCTCAGCACTTGGTGGCTCCAGCTCCAAGGATCCAGGTTGAAATTCTGTCTCTGCTACGTGCAGCCTCCCTTCCCAACCCCTTTCGCCTTCGGATAGTGACATTTATTTCTTTGATTGATTGACTGATTGCTTTGTTTGATTGATTGTTTATTTATTTATTTATTTATTTATTCATCTCTCATATATTACATCCTGACTGCAATTTTCCCCTTCCTCCTATCTTCCCGGGCCCCACCATACCCCCATCCACTCCTCCTCTATTTCCCTTCAGGAAAGTGCAGGCCTCTCAAGGATATCAGACATGGCATAAAGACTAGACACATCCCTCATATCAAGGCCTTACAAGGCAGGCCTGTAGGAGAAAAGGAGTTCCTAAAGCAGACAAAAGAGTCAGAGACAGTCCCCCGCTTCCACTGTTGCGAGTCCCACAAGAACGCCAAGCTACACAACCATAATATATGCAGAGGACCTATGCAGATCACATCCATGCTTCTTAGTTCAGTCTCTGTGAGCCGCTTTGAGCCCTATAGTTGGTCCTGTGAGCAATGTTATTGCAGTGTCCTTGACTCCCCTGGCTCCAACAATCCTTCCTCTCCCTCTCTGTGGGATTCCCTGAGCTCCTCCAGAAGAGGAGGGATTCTAAGCTTGGGACCAGTCCATTAATCTCTTCTGTTCCTGGTCTATATGTCAAGCAAAGTAACAGTCAGATCCTCCAAAACTGAATGAGAAAAATGCACAGAAGACCTCAGTACAGAGCAAATCTTCAAGCAATGAGAGAAAGAGAATTAACTGAGATATCACAAACAAAAGAAACAGAGACAGTGCATACTTGGGAGCAGGGTTTGAACTGTGGAATACCAGAAGTTGGACCCAAATGCAAGCAAATAGGAAGACTGGATAGAAAGACCAGAACTTCCCTGGTGGGGCTTCTCAACTCAGAATAGAGGAAAATGCAATGAAAAATAAACTAAAAGCCCTTTTACTTCCCAGACTCTGATCACCCTACGTTACATTCTTGTAGAGGAAGTGTGAACATGGAGTTTCGGGGTCTTAAGAAAGTTACTTTATTTTTAGGTTGAAAATCTGCTAAGTGATTTCAGGAAGTGACCACATTTCAGGTCCATTAGCTCATCAGCAATTTCTTAATGAGGCTAATTAGCTCTAAGCAGCTCCCACCGCTGCAGGGCCCCACTGAGAGCTTGGCTGTGTGTAAGCCAATGAGCCTATGACCTTTGTCAGTGGCAAAGAGGCCTGGTTTCTGGGAATCGACCTCATCAAGCCTTGGTAATAAAGAGAGTTCACGGCTAGTCAGGATGCGAGGTTGCCCTGGGTCCCTGAAGTAACCAAATGCTGAGACTGTTCAACTATATGAGAAGTAAATCAAAGGCCAACTATTGAGTGAGAAGAAAAAAAAAAACATAGAAGATTTCATTCGGGAACTGTGAGGAGGAGTTTATGGGTGAATCCACACTCCTTCACCAGAATATGAACTGAATATATATATATATATATATATATATATATATATATATATATATACTGGTATGTATCTAGTCTCACCATTATGTCCCATACTTTATATCATGCTTTAAGTCCATCATCTCTTTTGACGCCTCACAACTCCAAGGCAAGGACTCTTCTCATTCACCATTTACGTGGCAGAAAGCCAAGACTCAGGAGGAGCCTAAGACACTGCTGCAGAGTCCCATAGTTTTTCAGTGGCAGAAAGCTAGAAAGTTCCATGCTGTGCTCCCACCCCCAAGAGAAACACATACATCAGTTGTGATTTCTAAGCTCAGAAAACCATCATCATGAAATCAAAGAACTCTGAAGAAAACAGTTCCAGATCCATGAGGCAAGGGGACTGCAGGTCCTCAGGAATCAAGGTCTGAAGTCTTACCCTTAGCTCATGTTTCCTTGATGATCCAGAACAAGACAACATGTCTCGGTGGGCTCCTGAGAGGAAAAGTCTGGATTAGAAATATCGCTTAAACACCCTCCTAGCACCTTCAGTCGTTTGACTCTGAACCAACAAAAGAGACTCAAACAGAGCCTTTTTAAATAAAAGGAAAGAGCCAGCTGCTAATTTGGGCAGCTGTCAGTTGTGTAGCTCTTTAGAAGGAAAAACAAAATGAACTTGTTTTGGTTTGATTTGGTTTGGTTTAATTTGGTTTGGTTTGGTTAGGATTCACAGTTTCAAAAAGGAGAAGTTTAAACAGCTAATTTATCAGCTTTCTTCTTTGAATGAGTTCTAAATTCACAAGATAGAATCAGGATCATAATTCCACGTTGACAGTTGAATGAGCTGAGGCCCAGAGAGGTCAAGTGACTCACGCAGGAGCATGGAGCAATTCAGTCCCAGGGGACAAGAGCAATAACTGTGTCTCATTTAAAAGACCAATCTAAACTGAATAATGGCAGAGGAGTGTCACAACTGTACTCAGGAAGCACCCATGAAGGCAATTTAATGATAGTACTTAGAGTAGGGGAAATGGTACTTGCATAACACTGGTGCTGGCTCTCATCATCTGAGAAAATGCTACCTTTCAACTAAAGGTTAATGAAAATAAAGAGGTGATGTTTCTTTTCTCTGGAACCGGCATCTACTCATGGCGGTGAAGGAGCCAAGTCCGGGAATTACCCGTTAACTAAAGCACTGTTTCTTAACCTGTGGGTCACGATCCTTTGGAGGTTGAATGATCCTTTCACAGGGGTCGCCTAGAATCATCAAAAAAAAAAAAAAAAACAGATATTTACATTATAATTCATAGCAGTAGCAAAATTACATTATGAAGTGGCAACAAAAATAATTTTATGTTTGGGGGTCACGACAATGTGAGGAAATGTATTAAAAGGTCGCAGCATTAGGATGGTTGAGAACCACTGATCTAAAGCAAGAATCAGATTTGCTCAGTGGATTCCTTACATCACCAGACTCAGCTGGTGATGTAAAGCCTCGTGGGCAGATAATAGACCTGGCCCACTTGAGGACAGGTGGCTGTACCTGCAATCCATCACCAGGTGCTAAGTCACAGGACTACACCAAGCCATAGTGGGGGAGAGGGAGAAGCTTTTGCGTACTTTATGTGAGTGCAAGGAAGGAGGGAAAATTACATGGCAATGAGCCAGCAGTGAGAATAAGATTTAAGCCTTGATTTTCAGGCAACCAAATTGCCCTCATACAGCTTTTCTAAGCTGCCCCAATAATTCACACACAGCCTAAAATATCTCACTTTTTTTTTGGGGGGGGGGGTCCATGGCTTCTCTACAGTAGCAAGTTTGACTCTGAGGACAGGATGACTCTGCTACAAAGGCTTTTTCCTGTGTGCCATGTAGTGATTAGCATGCCTGAGCCCTGTTAGAGATGCCAGTGGCACCTCTAATCATGACAGCCAGCACTAACTCCAAGCACTGCTACATATCAGCTACATATCACAAATGGACAGGAACAGAGGTGGGATTGCCCCTAATTAGGAGTGGTACTTTTAGTCCCCTTACCTCATTGTTGGGATTCAGTATCAAAAATGCTGGCCCTGGAATGTTCAAAACAACTCAGAAACAAGAGCAACAAGACCCCAAGAAGCCACACTTACAATATATCATCTTTTTTTCTTCTTCTTCTTCTTCTTCTTATTATTATTATTACTAATTACACTTTATTCACTTTGTATCCCCCCATAAGCCCCACCCTCCTTCCCTCCCGGTCCCTCCCTCCCTACCCCTTCTTCATGCATGCCCCACCCCAAGTCCACTGATAGGGGAGGTCCTCCTCTCCTTCCTTCTGATCTTAGTCTATCAGATCACATCAGGAGTGGCTACATTGTCATCTTCTGTGGCCTGGTAAGACTGCTCTCCCCTCAGGGGGAGGTGATCAAAGAGAAGGCCTATCAAATTGTGTCGGAGGCAGTCCCTCTTCCCAAATATGTCTTTTTTTTAGAACAGAAAGCTGAAGATATGCTGTTTTAACACATCTCTCCCTAAGCTCCCACTTACCTTGGTCTGTTTTGCTGTGTGTTCTGTAGGGTGTGAGGGAGGTCTAGGCTAGTCACACCATGATGGGAAACCCACTCGGAGCAGAAAATCCATCATATTGTTGGGAATGAAAGGAAGTCAATGGGAACTGAAGGGAATGCCCTTGCCCAGCTCCACCGGACCAAGGCACACAGAATGGGGAACAATAAAAGTATCTCCCTTTGTGATGAATGCAGAAGCAGTAATATATGTCTGCTGTAACCAACCAGCCACATGTTTTCTCCCAAACAGTCTTGGCTCTCCAAGAACCTCAACTTTTACTTGGGTGTTCATCCAGAAAACACAAAAGGTCATTTCCATAGAACATGAACTCAAGAAAAGGGAAAACAAAACCAGCTTAAGAGATAATCATGAAGAAGAGCTCCCTTTCCTGGTTATATGTTCCAGCACAGCTTTAAAAAAAATGAAGTAGGCATCCTGACTGCAAGACACGCGAAGCCTTTCATACATCTTGAACCTCTGCCCTGGGCTACAGACACAGTATGCAACATTCGTCATTCAGCCCTTTCTTCACTGAGTAGTTCTAGGAACTAAGTTATTCCCCAGATACACTTCATAAAAAAATCTCCCCATCCTCTCCAAATCTCAGTTTCTTCATATATACAATGGGGCAGCAAGATCTCACTCGCTGGTCTTTCAGAGAGAGGAGAAATGAGGAAAAAAATACTTGAGAAAGTGCTTTGTAAACTCTGAAGAGTTATAAAAGTTTAAGAGGTCATTATTAATGCATACTCATCAATAATTCACTACTAATAAAACTTTCTCTGCCTCACTGCGATGGTGAGTTGATGAATATGATCACTGAAGCAACCAAGGTCCCAAGAGGCGAAAGGGTTTGCTCAAGGTCGCACACTAGGCCTGGAGTCACGGTACATAGTGATCAAGATGACAGGCATGGCGGCAGTCTCCACAACCCGAAAGCGTTCTCTGCAGCATCGGTTCTTCATTTGGGGGATGGCTGTGATTCTGATTTTTGTGACCATCAAGGCAGTAGGAAACCAGTGTTTGGCACAAAAGCCACCCAAGAGCTGAGGAACAATGAGGAAAATGTGCTAGATGAGGAAGTAGGTGTACTGACCCTGAGTGCTTGTGCGGGCAACTGGGCTTTCTGAGCGTTTGGCCTCCAGACTACAAAATGAGATTTTTTTTTTTTTTTTTTTTTTTTTTTTTTACATACGCTCCACTTCCAGAGTTGTTGGGCACATCAGGATAGTCCATGAAGCATCTGGATTGGTGAGGCAGGCCTATAGTGTGGGGGGAGGAGGTAGCTCAGTTAGGAAACTACAATGCACACACCCTTGAGGAGAACACAGCCAGGCTGCAGCTCTGGTGGGAAGATTCTTTCGTAGACGAGAGAGGAAATGGAGTGATCTCACTTTTGTCGGTGGAACATGAAAAAAATAAATGACTATTCAAAATAACATTGACCAGAGGGGAGAGTTCCTGGGATTCTGAGTACATCTTTTGAAAGGGCTCCCTGGGAATGGTGGGGCATGCTCTGGCCACCACCCATCCTGCCTGTAAACATAAGCATAGCCCTTTACACATCTCTCACCACTCAGCAAGTGATACACCCTCTTGCACACTCGGCGAGGGGATTGCGAGTGGAGAGTAGGGAAGGGCTGCTGCCTGGTAGAAGCCAGTTTGGATTTATGCCAACTAAGATTGCAGCCAACCATCTCCCAAGTAAGAAACACACACACACACACACACACACACACACACGCAGTGAATGCGTGTAATGAAGCTTTTCATCCCAGCATAATGGCACAATTATATGTCAGCACTGAGACAATGCTTTGTGCTTCTGGAGTATTGTACAATCATTAATTAACTAGACTATGACTGTGCCAGACATCATCACTCGAGGATGTAGCCTTGGAGCACAGCTCCCCTGCTCTTCCCCACCGGTTCAACATTGGATCTCCTGTCTATGACTTTTTTTTCTCTCTGCCCCACGCTTTTAGACTATCTGGTTTAATAAAAGTGAATTTTAAATGCCAGTGGAAATATTTCCAAGTAAATAAAATACATAACTATATTTAGTTCCAAACAGACCGCGAGATGATTGACTGAGGAAGGGGGAGGTATTTAGGCGACATCTGTGTAGGAGCCTCATACCCTTAGCTCTCCCTCGTCTCTGACATTAACAGTCAGCACAACTTCTCTGAGCTGTCTCTTCTTTCTTTACTTTCGAGCCCCGGACAGACAGTCGCTCTTGAAGCAGATAGGACACAGGCAGGTAGGAAGAGTACCAGGAAGGAATGGATGGATTGGTGCCGTAAGATGAGCTTTCTTAGGCAATGAGAAAGAACGCCACTGTTCATATTGTACACAACAGCATGGTAGAAAGAGTCCAAATATTAATTGCTATTCCTGTCAAATCCTTTGTCACCCACAGGACTTGAGTTCATCATGAGCCTGGCTCTCAGGTCTTGGTTTAAGGCCTCAGCATGGTGTGCCAGTGTAAGCAGCGCTGTATTAGTGAGTGTTTGCCCACCAGCTGGAGAAGGGGAGCTCAGTGGTTATGGTTCCTAGCATTTGCCAACGTCTGCGGTGTAAATGCTCCAAGTACTAGCTGGCAACTAATGACGCTGAAGACGTGTGTGGGAAGAGAAACACGGCAGCGTCAAACAGTTCCCACCATGTGGGTATAATAACACTATTCATCAATCCCCAGTGCAGACGATAATAAAAGAGTAACAGAAGGATTGAGTCTGAGGAGGCCTCCACGTTATTTTTCGTAACATTAAATGTACTTAATTATAAGTTGATTTAATGTTAATTTTTAATAATGATATACTTCTCAACCACCTTACAAATAGTCTTATAAAACTGGCAGTCAGTACTACTGAGCTTTTCCAGGTAGGATCCCGTGTGGCATTCACTATCTTGGCCATACCATCACCAACACACACACACACACACACACACACACACACCTATAGTTAGGCAAGTTTGTTTTCTTGTTCCCTGCAATGAGGGCGATTACACACCAGGGAGATCCACAAGATGCCTCAGCAAGACTTATTCAGAAGACTCTATGGATTGCGACTTGGTGTGGGGACTCTGGAGGCCAGCTAGGAAAAGCAGCGTGCTGTCAAGAAGGGGGTGACTCTGGCCAAGAACCCTGCAAATTTTCCCCACACAGCTACACAAGTAAACCCAGTGTGATGTTTTAATCGGTGAACAAAAAGCTCTGCCAGGAAGCAGGGCCTTGACCATGTCTGTAGTTCCCATGAGTTCATGTGTTGCCATTAGGGGAGCAGGCTTGGTTTTAAATTGGTCCATCAGGATTGTGACGTAGCCCTGTCTGGGGTTCTCCAAGAAAGTGTTTTCCTTCGTTAGAAGCTGACCGATGTTTGGCTGAAAGGCAGAGCCCAGCGTTAAGCATCAGCAATTCTCTTTCCCAAACCAGATTTCCACTTCAAGCTTATGTCGCTGAAGCAGCAACTTCTTCCTCCCTCCCTCTCTCCCTCCCTCCCTCCCTCCCTCCCTCTCTCTCTCTCTCTCTCTCTCTCTCTCTCTCTCTCTCTCTAACCTTTCTTCCATAATGGCCAATTTTCTAAACCACAAACACAATCATCTCAGAGCTCCACCTAAAACACTCCAGATATGGTCCTTTGTTGCTCAAGTCAAGTGAAAGCCCCCACAATTCTGAAGTCTAGACTCAACAGCAACTTGAGCCTCATCTTTGGTAGTGTCCACTTGGGTGTTTCTTAGCCCTTCTGCAGGCCAGCCTTCATCATTGTGTCTCTGCCTGCATTGTTTTCTTGATTTGGAATAGCATCTTCCTCCCTTCTACCATTTCACCCCTGCCTGACCCCAGACAAAACCTACTTATCATTTAAGGCCCTTCTGCTCTACTGCCACCTCCTATAGGAAGCCTTCTTTGACTTCGATCCCTATTCCCAGAGTATAAGAACCTTTCCAGGTACCCTTTCTCAGTAAAAAAAAAAAAAAAAAATCTGCCTCTGACATGAACTGATTGGCCTGCTCTTTGATCACCTCACCCTGATAGGGGAGCAGCCTTACTAGGCCACAGAGGAAGACAATGCAGCCACTCCTGATGAGATCTGATAGACTAGGATCAGAAGGAAAGAGAGGAAGACCTCCCCATCAGTGGACTTGGGGAGGGGCATGTGTGGAGAAGGGGGAGGGAAGGTGGATTGGGAGGGGAGGAGGAAGGGGTTTATGGGGGGATACAAAGTGAATAAAGTATAATTAATAAAAATAAAAAATATTTAAAAATCTATTAACTGATTAATTCAACAAGCATTTGATGAATGCTTTCTTTTATAGGTTTTGTTCTGGGATCTTGTATGATCGCAGAATCAAACAAGAAATGGAAAAACATGGCCAAGGTGCTTTAGAATTGTATATTCTTTTTTTTTTCCCCAAGACAGGGTTTCTCTGTGCAGCCTTGGCTGTCCTGGACTCACTTTGTAGACCAGGCTGGCCTCGAACTCACAGAGATCCACCTGTCTCTGCCTCCCTGAGTGCTGGGATTACAGGTATGGCTGAATTTTATATTCTAATGAAAGCATTTAAGTAATAATTTGCTTAAAATCTAAGACATAAAGAATACAACCAATATTCACAAAAGGCTTTGTATAGGTTTAAGACAGAGCACTCTGAAAACAATGTGATTACTTCAGTCTGAGCAGTTCTGAATAAATGAGAAATGAGGCTCCACCGTGTAGCCCCACTGCCTGACACACGGACTCATTCATGAGTCCTTTATGAAACGATCAGATTCAGGGAGGCTAAGTGTCTTGCCTATTGCAACACCTAACCAGATTTAGAGATTTACATATTTGGGCCCGTTGTCATTCCTCATCACAGGCAATATTTGAACCAACTCGCTAAACTAGATAGTGGTTCCCATAAGGAACGTGACCACCGCCCCAACCTAGCACCACGATGGTGGACCCACTGAAGCCTCCCCACCTTTCTGAACTGCCCTGCCATTCCAAGGCCAAACGCTATTCACTCTAGCAACCTCTAGAGGCTCTGGTCCTGAAGGCTTGGCCAGATACCACAGAGCATCGGGCCTGCAGCATCCACAGCCTGTGTTATTGATGGTCTTCTGTACCAAATGCTGCTGAGAAACAATGGCATGCAGCGGAAAGTGTGTGTTATTAAAGGCCAGAAAGGCCTTAATTTAAATTCTGGCTCCAGCACTGTCATTCTGCGGGACATTCAACAAATCATTTAACCTTTCTGAATCTGTTTTTCACATCTGTTCAGTGGGCAAGCTTCCTTGAGATAAAAGGCTATTTTTTTAGGTATAATTTGCATATGACCGTAAGGACTGAATCTTATCTCTGTAACCCAACTTTTTAAAAACTGCCTGACATATAACAAATGTTTATGAATGCTCATGAACTAAATGGAAGGGTTAGTGATATCCACCTTCATCAGACATGTTTAGGAAATGACAGATTTCATGAACTGAATAGATAATAAGCTAAAATAAACCGATTTTTGTTCTTATGCTAACATCTGTTTGACCCTATTGCTTTTGTTCCTTTCACTGATTGACTGATTGATTGATTGACTTGGGTTTCCTTTAGGTAGTGTCTCACTGTGTAGCCTTGGCTGGTCTAGAACTTGCAATGTAGACTAACTAGGCTGGCCTTGAACTCAACAATCTACCTGCCTTTACCTCCCATGCACTGAGATTAAAGGTATGTGTCACCCTGAACAGCTTGTCCTTTTTATTTGAATGATTATGATTTTTTTTCCTCCATAGAAGGTTGTGACAAGTCCTGAATGTTATGTTAGAGCTGATAAACCTCAGTTAACTGGCGTAATGATGCAATATTTTCAGTATTAGTAACCATGTTTAAAGTAAGTACTTTTCTATTGCTGTAAAGAAACACCGTGACCAGGGCGATTTATAAAAGAAAGCAATTAATTGGGCTCAGTGGGAATGGCATGAGTCCTTTGAGACCTCACAGCTTGCTCCCACACATCTTATTCAGTCAGGCCATGCCTCGTAATCCTTCCCAAACAGTTTCACAAGTATTTAAACATAGGAGCTTATGGGGGTCTACTCTCATTCAAACCACCACAATGGGGAATCCAGTAGCTTCGGAAAAGATGCCTTGAAAACACTGGGATGAAACTTTGTTCTACTCCCAACGATGTTCTTTTAAAAGGTATTAATATGGTGTGCACTGCTTAAAGAGTCTATTTAAAAATACAGAAAAGGAAGAGGAATAATATACATTACTTCTCCTACCTAACCAACGTTATGTTTAGGTAGGATGTTAATAATCCAGTGGATTTTATCTTATAATTTTGCCTAGCTGAAACACATAGTATGGACAATTTTGTTCATTTTTTTTCCAAATTACCATGTCATAAGCCCTTTTCAAGCAACCATCTGGCTTTAATGTTTCCATTATAGTCCACCTAGCAGATGTGTCAAACTTGACCCCAGTGTGCACTGTCATCAGCCACATTTGCTTTTATCAGATTGTTTGGTAAATAACACTGCCATAAGCATTAGTGTGGGTGAAGATTCATTCCCTAAACAGTAAACTCTAACAGCTCAAAAAACAAAGGTGCGGAAGCATGCCTGAAATCACCTCTAGAATTTTTTGGATAGTAAAAAAAAGTAATGCTAAAGTAAACAAAGTAAAAACACTTTTTAAAAATCACACCAGTTTTTGTTTTTGCTCTCTTTTTTTTTCAAATCCTGTATCCAAGCTCTCTTGGTGCAGGTTGAAACACTGAAGGGAGATTTCAGAAGTTAATTGGGAAATAACAAGTAAAGCTAAGCAAATGGCCTAATCTAAAACCATTAGATAAGCCTTCACTGCGACGCAAAACCTTGATGACCGTAATTAACACATTTATAAACTCTCTAAGAAACTTAAAGCTTCCCTTTTATTGACTGAAAACCAGCAGCTTTTTCAAGCGGAGCTTATGGCCAAGTTGACGTGTTCTCTGGGCTGTGGGGCTTGTCAGCATATCCCCTGGGCCTTCTACTCTTCCACCTTGTCTGGCCTCTTCAACCCCTCACAGGAGAAGCAGGTGGAAACACAAAGAAATATTTTACTATCTATTAAATGTATTGCATTATAAATTATATTCAGGAACATTCAATATTGTGAATGAGAGGGTAGCTTGGGGTAGATGTTTATGGCCCCAGGTTACCTCCATTTGAGCATTTCCAAAACCCTGAGAGAAGGCTGCTTCATATGGTCCCTATTCAGATCTCCATCCTTTCTTGTCCGTTCATGACCTTCATATAAGCCAAATCACTGTATGGACTCTCTTTTCTTTCTTTTGCTTTCTTTTCAGTTTGTTTGTTTGTTTGTTATCTGTCATTTCTTCATCATCACTTATTCTAGGATTTATAAGAAATAGTTCATACATGTTCTTTTTCGTTCCTGCATATTGTGTTCATATAGTGACCATCCCACAATGCACGTACACATTCTACCACTGATGGACATGAGCATAGTTTCTACCTTGTGGCTGTTATGAATAAAGTGGCTACAGATGCGATATCTTCTGACAAACAACAAATGTGAGCTCTTAAGTGCTTGACAAGAACACTGGTGAGAACATGAGCTGTGTTAATTTGTTTTTCTTTTTTAAAATATTTTTTATTTATTACAATTTATTCACATTGTATCCCAGCTGTAGCCCCCTCAGGGGGAGGTGATCAAAGAGGCAGTCACTGAGTTCATGTCAGAGACAGCCCCTGTTCCCATTACTAGAGTACCCACTTGGACACTGAGCTGCCATGGGCTACATCTGTGGAAGTGTTCTAGGTTATCTCCATTCATGGTCCTTGGTTGGAGTATCAGTCTCAGAAAAGACCCCTGGAGCCATAGTTTTTGATTCTGTTGCTCTCCTTGTGGAGCTCCTGTTTCTTTCAAGTCTTTCTACCTCTCCTTTCTTTCATAAGATTCCCTGCACTCTGCCCAAAGTTTGTCTATGAGTCTCATCATCTGCTTTGATAAACTTGCTGGGTATAGTCTTTCAGAGGCCTTCTTTTGTAGGCTTCTGTCTTGTTCCTTGTTTTCACCCTCTTCCAATGTCTATCCCATTTGTCTTTCTGAACGAGGATTGATTATCTTACCCAGGGTCCTCCTTCTTGATTAGCTTCTTTAGGTTCACAGATTTTCGTATGTTTATCCTATATTATATGTCTAATATCCAGTCATAAGTGAGTATATATCATGGGTGTCTTTCTGCTTTTGGGATACCTCACTCAGGATGATCTTTTCTAGTTCCCACCATTTGCCTGCAAATTTTATGATTTTCTTGTTTTCAATTGCTGAGTAGTATTCCATTGTGTAAATATACCATGATTTCTGTATCCATTCCTCAATTGAGAGATATGTGGGTTGTTTCCAGGTTCTGGATATTATGAATAAAGCTGCTATGAACATGGTTGGGCAAATGTCCTCTTCAACAAATGGTGCTGGTCTAACTGTATATCTACATGTAGAAAAATGCAAATAGATCCATACCTATCACCCTGCACAAAAGTCCAAGTGGATCAAAGACCTCAACATAAAACCAGACACACTAAACCTTTTAGAAGAAAAAGTGGGGAAGAGCCTTGAACTCATTGGCACAGGTGACAACGTCCTGAACAGAACACCAACAGCAAACGCTATAAAATCAACAATCAATAAATGGAACCTCATGAAACTGAAAAGCTTCTGTAAAGCAAAGGACACTGTCAGAACAAAATGACAGCCTATAGATTGGGAAAGGATCTTCACCAACCCTATATTTGACAGAGGGCTAATACCCAGAATATATAAAGAACTCATGAAGTTAAACAACAAACCAAGAAATCCAATTAAATAATGGGTTACAGAGCTAAACAGAGAATTCTCAAAAGAGGAATATCGAATAGTAGAGAAACACTTAAAGAACTGTTCAACATCCTTAGTCATCAGGGAAATGCAAATCAAAATGACCCTGAGATTGACCTTATTCCCATCAGAATGGCTAAGATCAAAAACTCAAGTGACAACACATGCTGGAGAGGATGTGGAGAAAGGGGAACCCTCCTCCATTGCTGGTGGGAATGTAAACTTGTACAACCACTTTGGAAATCAATCTGGTGCTTTCTCAGACAGGAATAGTGCTACCTCAAGATCCAGCTATACCACTCCTAGGCAAATATCCAAAATATGCTCGAGCCGTGTTAATATTATACAAATCATTTCACGTTTCTGGTTTCTCATTCCCTCGACTATAAAAACTTTGCCTAGTTTCAGTTTCCTTTCCTGTAAAATAAAGCATCTGAATGTAATCTTGCCAAATGGTCTTTGGCGGTTTTATATTTCACCTCTCAAAAGACTTGAATGTGGTTCACACGTGAGAGTCAGTTGTGGTTTTCCACAAGGAGAAGCCCCTGTGTCCAAGGAGTCCTCCCAAGTCCCAGGAGTCCTCCCAAGTCCCACTGCCCTCCCAAGGGCCACGAGCTAACAAAGGCACTTGGAAGGAGAACACACTGGCGCACATCTCAGCTGATTCCCTTAGACATCTCAGGAGTAAGGGAATTTGAATTGCACCTCCCCGTCTGGCCTGTTTCATGAGCTCTGCTCTTTAGCTTCCGGTGACAAGACACTGAAGCTGGTGCTGCCCACCAACATCAACACAGTGAGAGAGAACCCGCAACTGGGTCCTGGAAGCTGTGCATCATTCTATGTTAGCTTTCGCTGTTATCACATTATGTCCTGTAGACTGATAGACTCAACCCTCTGGTGGGTTCATTTACATAACATGAATTTACAGGGCGCTTCCTTGGTGTGCTCCCTCATGCTACTTGCTCAGGAGATTCAAAATCACAGCAAGGTCTTAGCCCTTGAAGAGACCTATCACTCAAGTCAACAAACACTCATTTCCTGAACACCTGTTATTGCACCAGGCACAGTGCCAGGTGCTAGGAAGAGAAAGATAAGCAGCACATAATTCTTTTTTTGCCTTTCTCATTTTTGTTTGTTTGTTTTCCATTAATTTTCTTATTTGCTGAGGGTCTCCTCCCCACAATGAAATCCACCAAAAAAGTTGGTAGCCTATAGGGAAGACAGAGGATAAACAGATTGCTCGTGGTCCTACATAACTAGTTGCTCAGTGAAAGTGTGCAAAAAGCTCAGGAGAGCGGAAGCAGGGGGACTGAGAGGGTCTTCCACAAGAGTCCCCTCACTAGGTTAAAGGATGAGCACTCAAAGAGAGAAGCTGCTCTCTAACTGGCCTTTCTGCTTCTCTCCTTGGCCCCTCCGATCGTGTCTCCATAGCATTATTAGAGCCCTCTTTAAGTGAGGATCGGAGTTTGTTATGCTCCAGCATTCTCAGGGTTCTTGGAAGCAAACAAGCTCCTCACAGTATCGTATCACAAATCCCTATGACTCCCAGACACGGCTGCCTGCTCTATTCTCATTCTCATTATGTACACAGTTCCCTTTCTGCTAGGCAAGTCTGAAAACTCTCATTGTCCTTCTCTCTCTCTCTGTCTCTCTCTGTCTCTCTCTCTCTCTCTCTCTCTCTCTCTTTCTCTCTCTCTCTCTCCTTTCTTTCTCCTCTGTCTGGAGTGCCCCTTCTCATCCCTTGTAGTCCTGGTTCATTATAACCCTTCTAATCTAATCTAACCAACGCTTCCCATCATTCAGAGTCTTAAATATTCTTAATCCAGCCTGCACATTCAACTCCCTGGGAAATAAAAAGTCTAGAAAGGGCAAATCTATAAAATGAGGGTTGGTATTTACTAAAGGCTGAGGGGTGTGAGGTGTGCCTACCAAAGGGAAGGAGAGGTTGTGAGCGACAGAAATATTATAAAGCTGCACTGTGGGGATGGTTACACAGTACTGTAATTGACTGGCAATGGAAGAGATGTGTATGTAAATTATACTTCCATATCTTACTTTTACTCTTGTCCTGTAACGCTTTCGGGAGACACCTACATTTGGGAATACACGCCTTCCCAATTCCAATGTAATTAATCTGAGAATGGAGTCAGGGTGCTCGCGTCTTTTAAACTTCTCAGCCCATTCTGACCCGGAGCCACGATTCAGAACCATTGCCCTGTGTCCCTTGCCTTCCGCGCACTGTGATAGTCTTCTTTTATTAATTATGGGTTTGGTTATTGTCCCTCTCATGCATCGTAATAAAAACTCTAAAAGGAAAACACTTGCATAGGATCACCCCTGAATCTCCAGCACCAAGCACTTCGTAGCTGCTTAGTATGTATTTTAAAATAAATGAACATCAGAGTAAAGAGGAAAAGCACTCACTCACTAATGCATGGGAACAAAGAGCTGCCAGGGTGATGAGCATAGTTAGAAATAAAATATTTCTGTAAAAACCGTTTGGGAGTTGTGAAAGGGCTACTCACGGGTTCAGAGAAATGGTTTCGCCATCCTAAAAAGATCCCAGGTACTGGAAACCCAGGAATGTAGTGGAAGGGTCTAGCCACAAGAATGAAGACTTCAGAGAAAGCCCTGGCCCTCCTTGTCCTCTCTATCCTCCATTCTTGTGGCAGACTGGGAAAATTTGCAATTAGAGAATTTGAGGCCATATATGGCAAAAACCTAGAGGGTTAAAGAAAGTGCTATAAACCAATGCAACCCATACGGATGCTTTTGACTATACTAAAATACAGCAACAAAGTATGTGATATAATATAAATAGCACCCATCATATGTGCATACAGCGTTAGTAAATATACATATTGAGTTGGTAAATATTGGCTGGCAGTTTTCAGGCTTTCTTTCCCTCATTCTCCGTGGAGTATTTTAACAGCATTTCTCCTAGGAAAGCAAATTATTTCTTTTTCTCTCTGGTACCCTATCTAAGCTTGAAGAGTGAAGTGGGAACCAAGGAGAAGGCTCCGAAGACTGAGGGTGCTGAAAGAAACAGAACCAAGCTAATGGAATGTCTAACTTCAGGTCAAAAGTTGCCCATGAACTGGAGTAGAGGAAAATCATGAGACCTGCCCTCCTCTGAGGATTTATGGGCAGCTAATGGCAGCTGGGAGATGTAGGGACATTTCTTTAATGGAGTAACCGCTGGTAAGTTGCCTGTGCTCCTGAAAATGACCCCTTAACCATAGTACAGTCCTATTTAAATTCACTGGTTAACTCATAGCAGGAAGACATGGGAGTAAAAAGGGGACTTTTTGGGAAAGGGGCAAGAGATGGTAATGGGAAATGGATATGATTAAAGAACACTATGAAAATGTCATGCTGAAAGCTGGGCGTGGTGGCACACACCTTTAATCCCAGTACTCAGGCAAGCAGAGGCAGGTGGAACACTGTGAGTTCAAGGCCAGCCTGGTCTACAAAACGAGTCCAGGACAGCCAGGGCTACACAGAGAAACCCTGTCTCAAACAAACAAACAAACAAAAAGGTCATATTGAACTATTTATTGTGTATAATTAATATATGCTAATGAAAATATTATTTGTAACTTTTTAGTTTTAAAATACGTTTTCATTAAACTCTTTGAAAATTCTACGCATGTATGCCTTCGATGTATTTAGGTTATTTTCACCCCCACTGCTCTCTCTAACTCCTCCAAGATCTACCTCATACCCTCATCCCTCTTCCAACTGCATGTCCTCTTTTTGTTTTTAATAGCCCACTGAATCCAGTTTATGCCACCAATACATTCACTGTGTGGGGCTATCTGCCAGAGCATAAAGGAGACGTGGTGGCGGCAGGGGACACGCAGATGACACAGGGACAACTGTAGAGTCCAGGGCTGGGTATATCTTAGCGGAAAAGTAGTGAGGGAAGCTAGATGGAGTGAGATGTTCCTAGAATGCAGCAAGGGAGTGCTACCTTTCTCCTTGAGATGTGTAAATCCCACAGGACACGCCTCACTCCCGTTTCCTGACTTATAATGAAGTTGGCTGTGCCCTTCCATTCTACTGGAGACTACTCAGCCCAAGCAGGAAGGCAAGGGATGACAACAACAAACCCATCTCATTGCAAAGTTAACGAAGTCAATCTCGTCTGTTGTGCTTCGCAGGGTGCCCGCAACAGAGAGTGGCTTTAACTTTCAATGTCATTGTCAGGGAATCAAATACGCCTATTATAGATCAGGGTCCTGTGGGTCAGTTTTACTACTACACAGTGTATTTTAAGTATTCATTAGCTAATGATCTTCGGTTAAAACCCGAACCAGAAAACGTCGAAGGTTAGGAATTGGTCAGTGAAGGCTGCAGTGACTCTGTCTTCTTTACAGGTTTCTTGCTTAGTATAGCGGCTGTAACAGCAGCCAGCGGTGGAGTAGCCTACCCTGTGTAGAGCCCACTTGTCCCTTGTGGGAAATACCGTGAGAAGCTCTGAATCACATGTCTATGTATTGTGTGTCTGGACTGAACGAACATGTGCTAAGAAAAAAACATCATGCTGTGAAAGTGAGCCCTAATCCCTCTTTGAAGATGAGGAAGTTACACACAGCATCTGTTCAAGCACGGTGGTGAGGATGACCTGTTTGACCAAGGATGCCTTCCTGTCAGAAAGGACTTGAATTCTTCCAGGAGCCAAGGAGGCTTTATTAACTGGGTTGCGGTTGTTAGACGGCATACTGTCATCTGTTTCAGGAAGGACTTGTACCATTCCCAAGACCACAGATCGCAGCCTGGGCTGCTCCATAACTCCCCACGAGGAAAATGGCCATGGCTTTGAGGAAAATCATTCCCTCTGGCCAACACCAGAACTTCTATAATGTATACGAAGCCTATGAAAGAAACATGCTCATTGTGGGAGTTTGGGCTGTAATGCTTCTGCCTTCTCATGGCTCTGTAAGTATTTGTAAGACTCATAACAAAGCATGAGCCAGATGCTCCAAATGCTTACAAAACTACAGTTGCCAGGAGAATGATGGACTGACCCCAAGTGGCAGATGTTGGCGCCAAGGAGTTGACATTCTCGCTTTTTATCTCCAGATCCATTGCTAGGACTTTGTGCTTCTGAATATGATTAGCATTGGAGGTTCATTGAGAGAACACAGCACTAAGGACGGGGGCTATAGCTCAGTGGTAGAGACCACTCACCTAGAAACCATAAAGGGTGTTTTGTTTGTATTTTTTTTTAATAGCATAGCTAAGACTAATTTAGCAGTTAGCATTCTTCTGTATGTTTATAAGAACAGACTCATTAATTCCTTAGAGCAACTCCGTGAGCTCACACTGGCAGGAAGTCTCCAAGTGTGGAACAGAGCATCTCGGCTCAGGAGACGTCACAGGCCTTCACAGTAGACTTGCCTAATACAGTGAACAGGCCAAAAGCAAGGGCAAGAACCACTCCTGTTACCATTTTGCCTTTTCATTCTCTGACAAAAGGAAAACCGGTTGATCCCTGGTACAGTCCAGTCGCTTCAGCTCCCTCTGTGGAGAAAGTTAAAAACACGAGGAAAGTAAATTTAATTAGTTCCGTGGTAATTATTGTCTGACTAAATTATACTTTAAAATTTAATATACCAATCACCACATAATTAGCAAAGTGATTCGCAGAGGATAGCCTTATGCTCCTAAGCTAATAAAAACTGGCTAGTATGCATCACATAAATTCCACTTTTCCTAGAATGGAGGGTTTCTTAGCTTGTTCACTCACACGGCCTACCTACCCCCAAAACTCCACCAAAATAAAAGCAGAAATAAACCAAAGATTTTCCCAAGATTTTGAAATCTGTGGAAGTTCTTCGATGGCGAATTAGACTACAAAGCTGGCATGGAGACACAGATGTCAGACCTGGTGCGGGTGGGGGCAGGAGCCTGGAGAGGGAGGGATGATACATCCGGCCTCTAGATATCTAGATACAACACAGTGCATTGGCAGAGACAGGAGGGGAGCCTTCTGCCTGCCGCTCTACAACCAACTGGGGTGCTAAGGGAAGAGCAAGAGGGTGGAGAAAAGGTACTTCTGCTGCAGGATCTGTTGAAATCAACATCCCAGGCCCACCAACTCTACACGGCCAAAACTCTAGGCCCACATTCCCAAACGGCTCCCAGCCAGACTTTCTCAGTTGCTTACAGATCTGAGAAGTAAATCAGTTTCTGGCTGGCATTAGGTTGAGATTCCTACTGCCTGATACTCCGCACGGAATATCAACAAGATCCCTGTTTTTCTTGCTCGTGGTGGAGAATAGGACACTTAGAAACAGGAAGCTTTAACAGAGCCCGGGAAGAAGCCCTGACTGGGTGCATGGAAGCAGGCACAGGGTACAGAGTAGGACGTTGACAGATACCGTGCCCTGTTGAGCAGGGAACAAGCGAGGCCAGTTCCTCCATCACTGCAGCTGTCAGTGTCATCTGCACAGAAGCTGGAGGTGGGGTGTTCTGTGGATGCCCTTCACCATCTGCCTCTCAAACCGAATCCAGGCTCAGCAACCCACTCTCACTTCAGCCTTAATCCCCAGATGCTCTGTGGCTCAGATATGGGAAGCATTCTTTTTTTTTTTTTTTTTAATTTAAGGCACAAATCCTCCAAGCAGAGCTTGCAAAGTACATTATACCCCATGTGAAGGCAATAGCCTGGGACAAAAAAAAATTCTCATGTGGGAAGTGTCTTATGTCTACAAGCCAGAGATTGACAATTCCAGGCTTTAGGGGGCTCACCTGAGTTAAAGTCTGCAAAGCCCCTTTGAACCACACAAAGAATAAAGAGAACTATATGCAAGATATCACCTGATATTATCATTCCCATAATAAGAAAATGAGACTCTGGTTCAGTAAATTGCCCACTGTCCACTGACGAGGAATAGTACCAGGATTGAAATCAGGCCCACTCTGTCCCTAAATCTTTCCCTTTTAGGATTGTTGTTGCCTTAAAATAAGTGTAACGAGATGAGAATGAAAAGAGTCAGAATACATCTTATTCCCTGCCCGAGTTAAAGCCCAGGTATACCTGATCTATAGTAGTATGCTTTCGATGGAAGCTCTGACTCAGCCCCAGGTTCCCTCTCATGTGATAGGCAAGGCGGTCACTCCCCATCCTTTGGCACTTGGGTGAAAAAAAAAATGATGCTATTTTCCCATCTGTGTGTTGTGACACTCGGTGCCTAGGCATGCAGCCCCTATGTACCATACCTAGCAATCTTGTCCCTCAGGAAGCGTCACCACCCCTTCCTGAGCGATATCCTCAGTAGGACTGATCTAGAGACCAGAAAGTCTCATGCGTTCCAGATGCCAGCATTGCCTGAGAATGATGCACCCAGTGTATCATAAGTGTTTGCCTCAGCCGCTCTGCACCAGACCGCTTGCAGACAGCAAGAGCAGCCTTACGCTGCTGAGATGCTCTTATCTCTCTCTACTTTTTGCCATGCTATCCTTTAACCAAGGAATCACCCAAAATAAAATACAGGCCCCCAAGAGGACTCAGCGATGCAGTCAGAGTACCCACCGTGCCTCTCACTGCCCACTGTCCATTGTTTCTGAGGGTTGTTCCTGATCATTCTTTCTTCCTAATTGCCTTTCCCTACAAGAATAAGTTTACAGCTCATGTAAGGGTCACATATATAGAAGATGGGGCCAAACAGCCTGTTTTTGTTGGGTTTCCTCTGGTGTGAAAACTCAGAACACACGTTCGTGCTGTTCAAAACCACAGGAAGCCAACGATGAAGCTGTTCTCCTGCCTTTCTTAGATGGAACATAAATTGCAAGAAGGAAAGAGAGAGAGAGAGAGAGAGAATTCTCCCCAGTCCTCAGGGGACACTGCGGATTTACTGACAACTGAAAGATGGATGCTCTGTGTTTTTATTCATCCCACTGTCAGTCAACAGCTGTGGCCACTTGTCACACAAACAAAAGTGAGCACGTGTGTGGCTTTTTCATCCCCTCTTCAGTGACAGCTACCCAAGGCCAGCTGTTTCTCACCATGACAACCGCTCTTCTTGTTTCTCCCAGTCACATCCCATCACAGGAAAGGAAAAAGATGCCTGAAGAGTTCCGGAGGCAAAAATGTCCTCTTGTTCCCAAGGGAGAGGCAGGTGCATGCCAGGCTAAGCCTTCTGTTCCTACAAAGAAATAGATTCTCGGACTGAGTGCGGTCCCCTTAGTAAATCATATAGGGGGACAGTGGGGGCCAAGGGAACTCGACACTTGAGCACATGTGATGGAATCTGGGAGTCACGAATGAATATTGGAAGAAAACAAAACAAGCATAAATCTAGCAAAGGTGTGAGAACCTAAAACTGACTCTGAACACAGGAGAGTCAGCGTCATTGTGTAGTCTTATTCTCAGGCGCCACAAGTTTCTTCAACGTGTTCCTTACTTGATTGAGTCGAAGACGTATTTTTCCACATTTAACATCTCCGAAATTAGGATGCATTTTATAATTGATAAGCTGTCATGGCTGAGTTGGTAATGAATTTTTTTTCTACTTGATATATTAAATAATAGCTCTTGCAATCCACAGCCTCACATACTTTACAAAATATGATTAACATGGCCAAGTACTGTGCTGGATGCCTCCCTAAGAATTATCTTGCTTTTATTTTCTTCTTCTTCTTCTTCTTCTTCTTCTTCTTCTTCTTCTTCTTCTTCTTCTTCTTCATGGAAGGTTTGCTGAGATAACAGTAAAATGCGTAATTCAAAGTGGATAATTTATATATCCACAGTGTTGTATAACCATTATCACAGTCACCTTTAGGACCATCTTGTCACCCTATAGCAACACTCCATGGTCATTAAGAGTTACCCCAATTTTACAAAACACACCCATCCTTAAAGAATCTCTTGCGTATTTTCTAGTTCTACATATTTGCCTGCTCTGCACTTTTCACAGCATATATGGCCCCTCGTATCTATTTTCTTTTATTTGTGAGAATGTTGTCAGAGTTCGTTCATCCATCACGCCTTTAATGGCTGAATAATATATCAGTATATTGCACTTTGCTTATTCATAAATCCCACGATAGGCATTTGCTTGCTCATCTCATCTCTCTTTCTCTTTCTCCCTTTCGGTCTCTCTCTCTGTGTATATGTGTGTGTGTGTGGTGTGTGTGGTATATGTTTTCCTGTGTGTGATCCTCTAAGGAGGTTACACATGTGGAGGCCAGAGATACAACCAAAGAGATCCACAACTTGAGTACTCCACACTTTTTTAGATAAGGTCCCTCACTGAGCCTGAAGCTCATCGATTCAGCTATGCTGGCCAGGGGAACTTCAGGGATCCACCTGTCTCTGCACCCTCAGCCTTAGTTCTGGGGTCACAGACAAATGCTGCCACACCAGCTTTTACCTAGGGACCTAAAGTCAGGGCTTAATGTCTGTATTAGCAAGCACTTTACTAATAATACCGTGTCACAAACCCACTCCTACCTTTTCACTATAACCATAATAATTATTTTATGAATATATTTAGGCATAGGTTTTTATGTTGGAGATGTGCTTATTATAGTTGAAGATACATATAGGAGTTAAATCAATGTGCCCAATGGTAACCATATGGTTAACATTTGAAACAAAGTTTTCCAAAGTGGCTTTATCACCTTTTTTTTTTTTTACATTTTAAAATTTTTTAATTATTTTTATTTTTATTAAGTACAGTTTATTCACTTTGTATCCCCCCTGTAGCTCCCTCCCTCCTCCCTTCCCAATCCCACCCTCTCTCCCTCTTCCCCACCTGTACCCCTCCCCCAGTCCACTGATAAGGGAGGTCCTCCTTTCCTTCCCTCTGATCCTAGTTTATCAGGTCTCATCAGGAATGGCTGCATTGTCTTCCTCTGTGGCCTGGTAAGGCTGCTCCCCCCTCAGGGAGAAGTGATCAAAGAGCAGACCAATCAGTTCCTGTCTGAAACAGTTCCTGTCTCCATTACTATGGAACCCACTTGGACACTGAATTGCCATGGGCTACCTCTGTGCAGGGGTTCTAGGCCATCTCCATGAGTTGTCCTTGGCTGGAGTATCAGTCTCAGAAAAGACCCCTGTGCCCAGACTTTTTGGATCTGTTGCTCTTCTGTGGAGCTCCTGTCCTTTCCAGACCTTACTATCTCCCACTTCTTTCATAAGATTCTCTGCACTCTGCCCAAAGGTTGGCTATAAGTCTCAGCATCTGCCTCGATACCCAGCAGGGTAGAGCCTTTCAGAGGCCCTCTATGGTAGGCTCCTGTCCTGGTCCCTGTTTTCTCCCTCCTCAAATATCCATCCTCTTTGCCTTTCTGAATAGGGATTGAGCATCTTAGCCAGAGTCTTCGTTCTTGATTAGTTTCTTTAGGTGTACAGATTTTGGTTTGTTTTTCCTATATTATATGTCTAATATCCACTTATGAGTGAGTATATACCCTCTGTGTCTTTTTGTTTCTGGGATACCTCCCTCAGGATGATCTTTTCCAGTTCCCACCATTTACCTGCAAATTTCATGATTTCCTTGCTTTTTATTGCTGAGTAATATTCCATATCAACTTATATCTCCCATAAGCAGTATGCAAAGGCTCAGGTTTCCCTACCTCCTCATCAACACTTGAAATTATCTGACTTTTTACTGTCAATCACCACCGTGGCTATCTCGCTGTAGTTTTAATTCATATGCATCTAATGATTAATGCTAATATTTTCTCATGAGCTTACCTCTTACTCTGAAAATATTCAAAAAACATTCAACTCTTATTTTGCAGCAGACTTTGAGCCTTTACCATATTCTAGCCATGTAGAAAGCTGACTGCATTAATGGCCCCGGTTCTTCAGCCCTCTCTATATTCATACTCTTTGCCAAGTAATTTGACAGTAATCTCTCTTGCTGACTCTGAACTTGTTCCCATAACTTGCTTTGGCCAGTGGGATTTTAGGAGTCTGTGCCAAGCAGGCTTGATGGAGGATGAGATTTGTGGTACAAAGCCAAATAGTCATAGCATCTCAACCAAGAGTATCCAAGATCAGCCAGCACCCAGCCAAGCCCTTGAAACATAAACAAAACCCAAGAAGTTTGGAAGAACTGCCTAGAAGGTTTGTAGCTTACCACAGATATATCAGCAGATCGAGCCCATATTATCCAAAGCCCAAAGACTTATGGGCTGATTGTTTCTCCTCAGCCACCGCTGAGAACTTATGGTTGGTTATTTTGTAGTACTATTCTAGGTTTGCCACAGACACTATCTTAGGTGCTGAGGAGAGAAAAAAGAAAAAAGAAAAAAGAAAGAAAGACACAGCTCCTGCTTCCAGGGAACCATAATGAATTAGAGAGGGCAAAAGAATACCCAACAGTTAGAGGCCTTGAGGGTCTTCTGTGAAGAACATTTGGGTACTACTTTGACCAGGTTATCTATGAAGTGTTACAGGTGAAGGAGACCTTGAAGATCTGAAAGGCAAAGCTTCCTAGTTACCTCCACCCTCAGTTTCTCTCCCTGGAGCACTTAATGATCTCCGTTGATGCTCAGTGCAGTTGTATCTTCTACCCATATCATGTTTCTCCTGGAGCCATTAAAAATGTTTGGTGATGCACAGACTTGGCATAAAATTTTAATTATGAATCTTGGTTGCCTAAATTAGTGTGCTAGCATAACTTTAATTAAAAGTTACTGTTTCATATTCCTCCCAAGTCCTACCCTGATTTAAAAAAAAATAGTTTACTATCCTCCCAAGTTATTGCCTTAAGCCTCTGTTGGCTTCTCTTGCAATTTTCTTTGAGACGCCTTTAGGTCGGCCACACTTCAGCTCCTCATTAGTCACAATGCAGATTTAAACCGATTTTTAAAAGCCACAGAAAACATTGTGATCATCCCTTGCATCTTGACGTTTTAACAAATGTTTGTAACAAATGCTTGTCATGGCTAGGTGAGCAAAGGGGAGAAAAAAGAGTAACATTAGCTGTGTCTCCAAAGTAGACTCCACCACTCTTTTTTCCCCCAAGTTTTAAATTATCTCCTTTGAAATTGTACGTGAGTAACCCTTATCAGGGATATTCTAAGACAGAGGGTGAGCCCTTTGGGGGATGGAGATATTTGTTGAGCATCTGAGGAAAGCCATGAACCCTTGTGCCAATACAAGAACAGATGCCTGCATGCAATATTCATATATTCACGGAAGCCCAGCTCTAAAGCCTTAAGATCTGTCTAAACGTTTAGACACCCTGCCCTAATGAATTTGTGGAAGGATTTCGAGTTTCTAGTATGAGAAGGCTAGAGTAAGTATTTTCTATCAAGGAGCATGTATGCCTACCCAAGGGATGTTGTATCATGAATATGTAGAAAACAGCGAGAAGGCTTTGTTCTTCAGTAATAGGCAGGCAACCTGTGCCACAGAAAGGAGCAAAATGTAAGAATTTAAGCAGTTTGCTTCCTTTTCCACAGTCTCAGCTCCACCATGATTTTGCCAAAGGCAAGTGACTTTCCCTTCCAGAACCATTGTGTTGTCTTCAGCATGAAATCTCAGGGATTTGAATATCACTAGCTCATTACAAAACATTTAAATAAAAACTACATTCAGAGCCCATCCCACCAGAGAATGAGAGTCATCAATAAAACAAGTAACAACAGATACTGATAAGGATATGGGCAAAGGAGAACCCTTATACACTGCTGGTGTGAATGTAAACTTGGTCCAGCCTCTGTGGAAATCAATATGGAAGTGCCTCAAAAACAAAACAAAAAAAGACAAAAACAAAAACAGACCCACCAGATGACCTAGCTATATCACTCCTGGGAATTTGCCCAGAAGAATCCAAGCCAACACATCACAGAAATACTTGGACAGTTAGCTAAGCTATGCAACCAAACTAAGGTGTCCTTCCACAGAGGAATGGATGAGGGAAATGTGGTTTATATGCACAATGGAATTTTTTCAACAATGAAGGATGAAGTTTTATGTCTTTTTCAGAAAAACAGATGCAACTGGAGATAGCCGTATGAATTGAAGTAAGCCAGTCTCGGAAACACAAATATGTTTTCTTTCATTTGTGGGTGCTGGATTTCCTATACTTAAGATGCAATATGTATGGATGACGTGAAATTAGAATTGAAACTGTCTGGGAGAATTAAAGGGGGATTGATGAGAAGAGGGACACAGATGGAAGAATAGGGGGGTGTGGGGGGATATACTTCAAGTACATTATATACGTGCACAAAAATAGCTATCTATGTATGTGTGCACACAACTGCAGGTCTTGGGAGTTGGTTCAGTCAGTGAAGGACGCGGGTCAGAAGGGGAGCAAGATAGGAACTTGGAGAGACTCAACAGAAGGGACAGATAATGTAAATATATCTCAATTTCAAATAAATCTTAAAAATCAATATGAATGCTAGATGTGGAAACACAAATTTATAGTCTTGCCCTAGAGAGTAGGAGACAGGCAGAGATGGGTTGATACCTGGGGTGTGCTGGCCAGCAAGCTCAGTCTATAGGCCAGCAAGGGAGCCTGTCTCAAAAACAAAAACAAAAAAGGGAGATGGTACATATGGAAAGATATCCAAAACTGTCCTCAGGCTCCATACATACCCTCATGCATATGCATTAAAAACACCACACACACACACACACACACACACACACACACACAAATACACACGCCCCTACAAAGAGATGCAAGTGTTTGAACTGTTAGACCTGTGCTCCCAAATGCTTCTCTCTGGATATGTAGTAGATTGTCTGTATCCCAGTACAGATATCTTGCTTTCTTTTTTCTATTGTCTGAGGTAGAGGACAGCTTGCCCCCAGTCTTCTGATTCTAATTTCACAGGTCAGGATCTGTGACTTTCTGCAAACTCCCCAGGTGATTAGTGGGCACAGTTGGGTTTAGGAATCACTGGATTAAATGAACCCTGGGAAAGGCCATTTCTAGCACCACCACTTCATAAGGCCAGTATGAGTGTGTGTGTGTGTGTGTGTGTATGTGTGTGTGTGTACGTACATACCCATCTGCTGTGGTTTGGGATAGGCTACATCTGCAGCTTGAGCCTGGGACACCCAGAGGAAATGGCACTTCTTATACTGTGTGAGATAAGTGCCTATCCTTTTCCATGCTGTCCAGATGTCCTCTGTATCCAGTCCACACACAAACTAGCTGTGTCAGCCACCAGTAGCTGTGGCTGCCCATGGCAACCTGCCTGCTGACCCCAGGATGCTGGAGATGTAGTCTGAAGCTGTGCTGAGGCTCCCTGTGTCTATCTTCCTCCTGCTGGGCTGCTGTGCTAGCAGACACCCTGAGCAGATGCTGTGTGTAGGAACGTGGAGTGCTTCTAGAAAAAGAAAGTATAGATTATATAATGACAATCATTGTTAGCAAAGTCATTATTCTCATTTAAAAAAAAAACTGCCTTATAGAAATAAGTGCCAGTACCTCTGATAGCTGTAGGGTCTGACTCTCTGGTGACCTTACCAGGGTTTGGTGGCTTTTGTGAAAGTAGTGATGCTTTCCGCTTGAGTGCTAGAGGTCATGGCCATGGACAAGACTTCAGGGAGCTGATGCAGGTGAGGGTGTGAAACAGCATGTGCCATACTTCAGGTAGGAGAATGGTTTTTCCTAACTGGAAGATCCCTAGGCACCTGGCCATAGGTGGAGAAAACCCAGAGCAGTGAATTTGTGACTATTGTGAACTCGGGGTTAACCTTATTCTACAAGGGTCTGGCATTTGTGAGGTTTATTCAAATTATCTGAGAGAGATCGAGATTAGGAAATAACTAAATCTTCCTATCCATTTATTTAACTAAAGCTCCTTCACATCTCGCTCACCTCATAGGATACAGGAATTTGGCCATGGTGCTCTAGAATCACCTCAAAACAGCACAGACCTGGCATTTGCACTTGCATTTCCTGGTTGGTCAAGGGAGCATGCTGATCACCTGTCTAGCTATGGCCTTTAGCTATAGTACTGTTTGTGACTGGGGGTAAGCTCAGGTCAGGGTCACAATAACTTCTGTAAGATCTTGGGAAGGCCCCCTCCATTTTTCTGAGTCTCAGTGTGTTCTGAAAAGAACAGAATCAAAACGAGCTGTCTGATGCCTTCCAACTGTAACATCGCCCATCCATAATTCCAGGTTGTGGTCCAAGGGTGGCCTTAGAAAAGATAAACAAAAGCCATGGCATCCCATGGTGGTGAGAAGAACATCAGTTTCTTTGTCCCCTGCTGCTGTTTACTGGAAACTTCTGTCCACATCCAGACCATGGGCTCCTTTTGTGAGACAAAGGATTCACAAGACATTTGTGAATACTTTGGTTTTTAGAACATTTGTGTGCTATGGTTTTCTTCACTTTGGATTCTCCTCAACTCATTTAACTCACCAAAATCTATTTCGAGGAAATGGGGGAGGGGTGATGCATTCGGAAGCATTGGCACCTGTCCACCCTTGTCTCTTCCTTGAGCTGTCCCAGGCAGTGCCACCCTGTGACCACCGTGAGTGTGGGTGAGAGACAAATACAAATCACCTTGTACCTCTCAGGGTCAGCCCTGGGCTCTGTCAGCACTGGACAGATCCAGGAGAAGTTTATTTTTAGTAAGGTCACTCAGGTCCTTCCCTCCTGAAGGAAGCTGATGCCAAGAAACACAGACTTGCACCAAAGGCACCTTTGTTCTGTTAACATAAGACAAAGCCTCAGGGACCCAAAACCCTTGCAGCAACCACGTTCTGGCCCACTAACTCTCCTGGCTGCCTCTGTGGGAAATTTTCTTTGTCTCTTTTTCTCTGGCTAAGAGTCTTTCTAAAATGGGTTAAATCCATTGTTCTGCTTTGGTAATTGGAACATGGTGGTGAGAATCAAATCATCTGTGTGTGTGTGTGCGTGTGTGTGTGTGTGTGTGTGTGAGAGAGAGAGAGAGAGAGAGAGAGAGAGAGAGAAATAGAGAGAAATAGAGAGAAATAGAGAGAAGGAGGCTACACCACCTCATGGCCATTGTTATAAACATTGATCTTGATCTGATAATGTAGATGGTGCCAGAGATAGTTCCAAATATCAAGGAAAAGGCCTAAATATGTCCTCTGGAAGTGCGGCCCTGGAAATAAGGAAGAAAACGAGCACTTGCTGAGCAGATGCTGTCCGGAAGACTCTGGGCACACATTACATGACCCAACCACACTATGGAACATCATGTTGTCCTTTTACAGCAGTTGAGTCATGGAGAAGTTAAAACATCTGAAAATTCTGGATCTAAAGCCAGGACCATCCAGACATCCCACTGCCTATATGCCTTCTATTTTTTCTGGCTTGGCTCTCCTTTCCAGTGCAGAACAAATGAGCCCATTTTCATAATCTGAGAGTCTTGGGTAATCCCCTTCTTGGAGGAGCCAAAGTCCCACTGCTGAGTATTTATCCAAAGGAAATAAATCAAATGAGTATTACTGCAAAGATTTCTGCATCCTTGTCTTTAGGTCACTAGAAGATGAGGAGCCAAGAGAATACATTGACCTAAGTGTCTATCAACAAATGAATAAAGGAAAATGTACCACCATGAAAGTGTTCAGCGCTTGAAAAAAAAAAAGGAATGGAATGATGTTCAGTGGCAATATGAATGAACTTGTAAAATGGAAATCAAGCAAAATAGTAAGCACAGAAAGACAAATTTTACATGAGCTTATTTGTAGGCAAAATTTAAAGTTCACCCTCAAACGTCTAGAGAGTAGCATGACAATTTTAAGATGATGCTGGCCAAGGACTAAAAGTTACAGGGAGATTGAAAGAATAGATTCTGCCTAGAGTTAATAACAATGCACTGTGTATTTACAAATAACTAGAAGAGAATCTTTTTGAATAGTCTCATCTCCTAGAAAGAAATATTTAATGTGACAGGTAGACTAGCTATTCTGGTGTGCTTATCACACAGTGTATATGAATCACACTGTACATCAGAAACACATACAGTTATTACGCATCAACCACAAAACAACCTAAAAAGTTACAGAAAAATTCTGTTTATAGTGAGAATTTGTAGATGTTGTGCTTTGTAGATAGGAGTTAAACTGTGACAAATCTACTTCCTGTGTTGCCTTCTTCATTTTTTAATTTCTCTGCTTTTTCCCTCTACTGTTTCATTCTGTTGTAAATTTCCTGTACTTTTCTTCGAAACTATGACAATCTCCATTCCAGTGCATTTCATAAAGGTCCTCAACAAATATTTGTTGGAAGAATGAGAAAAGTTAGATGACTGAATGTTATATTTATGTGTGTATAAAATACACTATACTTATTTGGTTTTATTTGCTTGGCATCAATTATTAAGTAGGGTACAATTGAAAAATAAAAAAAATAAATAAATAGGGTGCAATTGAATTTAAGATATAGAGTGAGGCTTCTTGACTAGAAAGAGGACTGTGCACAAAAATTAAAATTAACATGGAATAGCAGGGTGACCAGTAACCCACAGTGAAGTGACCTTTCTTCCAGTCTGCCTTTACCACCAATTAGTTGTATGACCTTGAACCAAGCACGTAACATCTCTGGCCTCAATTATTTTCTAGTAGTAAAACGTAGATGGGACCCTTCCAGCAAGGTTCCTTGTAGCTCAGTCCTTTGTGCCTCTATGTGTGGGTGCATGGGGTACGTAAAGCCTTGTTTGTAGGCTCATTCTTGATAACAGAGCCAGAAACAAACTAAATGACTACCTTTCCCTCTTGTGACATTCAAGAAATCCAAGGTGACTAGTGTAATTAACTTCTCTCTGTGGGCCTTGTGAACCCCAGTGAAATCCTGGGCAGAAAAGTGGTTTAATTTGCAAATATCTGCCCTGCCTAGTTCAATTCAGCCTTCCTCCCAACAAGAATGTGTGGAAGCTGTTACCTTTGCCAAGGTGGGTCCCACAGCCACCCGTTTGCTGTTCAGTATAGTACACACAAAGAGAAAAGGAACTCTGAGAGCAAATCCCCTTCAGATTGAACCGGACAGTCCAGAATCTAAGCATGGGAGGCCTTTGCGGCAGATGGAGGCACTGTGGTTAGATAAAAAAATAACCCCACACTGAATGAACAGTTGACAAGAAAGGTCAGAGATGAGCTGGAAGGAAGGAAAGCATGAGGAGAGCCAAACATCTGTCTAAAAGACACATGGGAAAAGAAAATTGTCTTTCCTCTACATGTGGGTCTGTGTTCTAATCTGCCAGTCAGCAACGGTACAGTGTGTCCATTGTACACGGAGAAATGTGTGCTACCACACTAAAACAGATTCCTGTATGCTCCACCCCTGCTCAGTCAGCTCCGATCCTCCCACACAAGGCAAAACCTGGCTTCTCTGGGGAGCCCAGCCTCCCAGGAGATACTAGAACAAGTTTGAAGCAGATTCAAGGTTAGTGGGGATCAGGTGCAGCTTCAGACTTTTGTAACCCTTTCTTCACCTTTGTCCATGTTAATCCTTGGGTACAGAGAAATAATCTTAGACACATGAAGCCACAAACTCGTGGTCTCTGTAATAGACCTGTTGCTTTTGTTTCTCCTCAGCGCCGCCCTCCCACTCAAATATCCACTAAGTCAATGGCGGTTGTCAGGAACTAGAAATCCTCCATAGAGCCCAGCACTCTTCACTCCCTTTGCCCTCAGTTAATTTACGTCATGAACTAACATTCCCACCATTTCCCCTCTGATGCAAGACATGCTGGATTCTCACCAAAGGGCATACAAGCAAAGAAAGAACACCAGAGGACCCGAATGAAGTGACCCAAGCCATGGATTTCTCTCCATGTGCTTTGTAACACACACACACAGAAATCCATGGGATGATTTGGACTCCCAGCTGCAGGATGCAAACCAGTTCCCGCTCGGTCGGCTGATCTTGATTTTTTGATTGCTTTTTCGTTTTCAAATACATGAAAGCAGAATGGCAAGCCATCAATTTCCTTTTGATTTGAAAATAATAGCGTGCTATGGTGATTGTTTTACACAAATCCAGCATCAGAAGCTAGGCCTCTACCCTGAGCTTAATTCATTAATTCGATCTTTGCTTCCTATTTAAAGTGAATTGACTCCTCGTAATGGGGTTATTCCGGCGAACATGCTGTCAGCGGCCCTCTGTCGCTCAACTGCTTTGAAGCTCTTAAGTGAGATTTGATTATGACTAGCTCTGATCACATACCCTCTATTTGTTATTGAGTCTTGGTTCTGTGGTTCCTGAGCCTCTGCTTTGTGAGAAGCACTGAGAAGGAGCACAGAAAACGAACCAGGTTCCATGGTTTCTGTGCTGTGCTTCTAGCTTCGCTGTTTGCTTGTCACCGCTGCTTGGAGCAAGCTGCTTTAACCTCTCTTAGCCTGTTTGCTCCATGGTAAAATTAAGAAATTTACACATGTCTCTATGGTGAGAATTACCTGTGACTTCTCTAAAGCACCTAGAACAATGACTCTCAGTCTTCCTAATGCTGTGACCCTTTAATACAGCTCCCCGTGTTGTGGTGACCCCTAACCATAAAATTATTTTTGTTGCTACTTCACAACTGTAATTTTGCTATTGCTATGAATCATAGGGTTTTCCAGTAGTCTTAGATGACCCCTGAGAAGGGGTCATTCGACCCGCAAAGGGGTCACTACCCACAGATTGAGAATCGCTGACCCAGAGGAAGTACAGTCTCTGAGTATGGAGCATCACTGTGTTCATAATTACATACATGGGGCCCCATCTCCTTATGAACCACAGACACGCAGTCTCAGCGACTTTTTCACAGACAGTTCCCATTATGGGTGAAGGAGGATGGGATTTTATCAAGTAATCCAAACAGTCAGGTCTATACCCTGCTGTCCCAGGCAGCTGGAAACTTCAGCACCTACAAGAACAGCAAATAATTCTGGGGAAACTTGTATTTAGCAGGCATTAGTTGACTACCCATTGTAAGCAAGCACTGTTTGTTTCAATCAAGTGCATAGACAGATGGACTGCTAATTGTGTCTTTGTTGATGAAGCTAGAAATACAAGTCCTTAGTCATATTACCAATTGGTCATAACAAATAGAAATTTAAGTTAGCAACTACTCTAGTAGGCAACATTGATCAGACAGGCCAGTCATGAAATTTGAATGCCTACATCTTAAGGTGGCTCAGATATGTGGTAGGCCTGTGTTCAGAATCCAGTTTCTGTTACTGCACACCAAGAGCCAACTCTATCCTGGGTACCCGCATAAGTCATTCTTCTCAAAGCTCTCTGAAACACACATCTTGGTTCTTGTTCTATAAATGCAAAGGCAGAGGTTTGGAAAAGTCATGTAATTTGCCCAGTGTCACATACCCTCTAGCTGGTAGGGCCTTGATTTACACTGTAGTCTATTTCAGCACTAGACAAATTCCCTTTGACTGATATGTTATGCTGCTTCCATGTTGATTGGTTCCTGAGTAATTTTTCTTGCCTCCCAAATGGAGAGAATGCATATGAAAGTGATGATGTGTTGCAAAACTCTGTCCAGATGTTGGTTATTACTTTAAAGTGGCATTTAGTGCATTGTTAACAAACATTAATATGAGTGAGAGGCACAGATGGTGGGGCCTTCAGAATGGATCCACCTACGCATCTTTTCATGATAACAAAACGAATTTGAGACTGAGACTATCAGGACACATATTTAAGGCACCAAATACTAGTTGAGCCCCCAATGTTTCCCGAGCAAGGACAAATGGGGGCACTCCCGCCCCTTGACGTACTCTTAGCTTAGTAGAGAAGACAAGCAAATTGCAGTTGGTGTTTGGTAAATCTGAAAAAAAAAAGAGAGAGAGAGAGAGAGAGAAATGTGTTCAAGGTAGAGAAACAGCCGGAAGTAAAATAATGTTCATCCAAGCTAGGGAAGTGGCAAACCCAAGAGACGCAATCCCAGCCACCTCTCACTTAAACCCAAGATTACGACTTCTAATGCAGCGGACAGTTGTTGTAACCGCGCACCGTCCTGCTGCGGGCGGGAGCTGGGTTCCAGCTGCAGGTACATCAGACTGTCACATTCCTGCCACTCCACACTCCCTCTCTTCTTGTCAGTCATCACGGACCCAGCCAAGCAAGGGAGAGCAGAGGCCAAGGCTCCAGTGGAGCAGCGTATTAAAGCAGAGCCTCTGGCTCTGGCAACTCAGACTTGTCTTACAGATTTTACAGATCTCAAAGCCAGGCCCTGGAAGGAGACTTAGCTCTCAGCTCCTTGGTTAATCAAGCATGTGATGAACAATGGCTCCTCTCATTGCCAGCAGCTCTGGAGGTCATTGAGAAGTCATCTGCAGGCCTGGGTTCACACAGCAGAGCTGGAGGGGCAGGAGCTACTGTAAATGCATGATTTGTACTCATGGTGGACCCTTGAGGTGAGAAGAAATGAACTCCTCAGTACTGGGAACAGAAAAGGCAGGGCTGAAAGGCCCTTACTGGGGTTTCAACCACACTGTGAGACCTTGGGAAATTCACCTTGCTGAGTTTGAGGAGCTTCATTTGCAAGCGTGCATAATAGTAACTAGTTTACTTTAAATGGCCTTTATCCAAAATGCTTAGGACCAAAAGCATTTTGGAGTTCAGATTTTTTTTTTTAATTCTGAAATATTCGCGTGTACATAATGAGATATCTGGGGGATGGATGGCAGGGCTAAACATAAAACCCACTTAGTTCTCAGCCTGGAGGCAATTTCAGATAATGTTTTCATGCACCTGCATTTCCAGCGCAGCCTATCATGCAAGGTCGGGTGTGGAACTGTTCACCGGTGGCATCACGTCTGTGTTCAAAACATTTCAGGTTGTGGAGCATCTCAGATGGTGGGTTTTTAGAGCAAGATGCTCAGCTCAGCCTCTAATCGTTAGGAAGAATAGGTGGGGAAAAGTCTGAGTTTTTGTCCGGCCATTAACGGGTGCCTTTTAAGCAGTCCATCAGTCAGTCAGCACACCCTGTGTTTAGGGCACTGTTGTGCATGGCAGGGATATAACAGCATGTGAAAGAAATGCTGGCTTCCATACTTCTCTAATGAGGCATTTAGTAAACAACCATTTCAAGTTTTAATTCCTACTTTGGAGGCATCATCCTGCTTATCAGTACCACTGCAATATGGGATGAAAGGAAATAGCAGGTTCCCGTCATCAAGTGAGGCAGCTCTGTGAAAAAGAAGGTTAATAGTCAGACAACAATTGATTGAGCGAGTGTTACATGTCTAAACGTCAGACTAGATTATGTCACTCGGGATTCATGACTGCAAGGGAAGAAAACTAGCTGTGATTGTCTAGAGGAAAAAAAAAAAGATTGATGGAAAGGATACTGGGGGGAAGCTTGTGGTCCAAAAGGGGATTTACTAGAAGGATGCTAATAGAGGCTTGAGGTCCAAAGGATGTTTATTGGTAGTAGGTTGGTAGGAGGCGGAGATCCTAAAGAACATTTATTAGGAGGATGCTAGTGAGATACTGGAGATCCAGACTTGGAGCAAAGAATGATAAGCGTCTGGTACAACCACCTACTGGTCAGAAGGTCATCAAAGTCCCTGAAATGTCACTGCTGCCAGGTTGAGCTGACCTCTACCAAGCTATCACCTACCCTCACATGCTCCAGAGGCACTGTCGTGCCTGGTGGCTGCCCCAATGAATATTGGAAGCATCTGCACCCCATTTCTCCAGAAAATGGACACTTGGGATTGCTTTCCTGCCAAGACCATCCATCCTAGAGAATACAGAAGTTCCCATTCGGTTGGGAATATTGGATTCCAATAGAAAATTGGTACATATATCTGTAATGCTACTGTTTCTTCTGGCATGAATGCCATGAATGGAGAGACCAAATGAACTGGCTTAGCCTTTTCTGCTATCAAAGAAATAAGCATGGCTGGAACCCATCATTTGAAGGAAGATTCTGGTTCAATGAAATATGATCTCAAAGGGAGTAGGAAAATATTTTCTCCCAGAAGAGTCTGAAAGCAGGACTATTCTGCAGGGAGACTGGATTTCTGGGCTTGTCATCTGCCATTACAGCATCTAAGTGCCTGGGTGAGCTATGGCACTGCTATATTTTCAGGCAGCTGTTGTTAATACTGTTTGGCCTATAAACAGACAAAAAAAAATTCATCCTTGCTGTATGTCAAAGCTGTAATTCCCAAAGGCCAGGACGAATCAGTAGTCATTCTTTGGAATAATCCAGGTGACTGTGGGACAAAGGTCTTTTCAAGGTAATTATGCAAGTATTTAATAAATGTCAGCTTTTCCACATTAGCATGGCTATTAAGAGGAAAAGTGCATTTGAAAGCATAATCTGATTGGGAGAAGATACTAAATTACATGGAATGATTTGTTACATCAGAACCATTAGGTTAATCTAAAGGTCAATAATGAGAGGTCATTTGACCAAGAGCCTTCAGGAAAGCACCCCAATGAAACTATCTACTGTGGCCAAATAGCATCTGTCCAGTTTCACCTGAGGCAGGAAAAAAAAAGCAGCTCACCTGTGGAATCTTTCATTTCTAAATGCATCTCATCGGGGAGAAGGTGCCTTCAATAGCAGCCAGCGTTTTACAATACCTGCTAAGTGCCAGAAGTCTGCTGGGTCTGGCTTAGATAACATCTATAACAGCCCTTCTGAAGAGATGCTTTGATTCCCATTGTACAAATGAAGAATTTGAGGCTCTGAGAAGATAAGAAACACACACAAGCATATAGCGCCCTTTTTTGATCTGATCTTTACCAAACTTACCAGACTCACCTCTCATCACATGTGTTTTTCCAGTTCACCCTCAAAACCCTTTATACCCCAAACACTCTGTACAACTTATTACATACATATCGTTCGTGTTTTACTACTGTGACAAAAAGCCTGGGATGAGCAACTCATAAGCAGAAAAAGGTTATTTTGGTTCAATGTTTCAGAGGCTTCGACACTATGCTCTGTTGTTCTGGAGCCCAATAGCTAGAACATCATAGTAAGAATGGAAGCCTAGTACCAGAGGATACATCTGCAAACCACTCCCATACCTAAGACTCAGGGAACACCGTGGAAGAGGGAGCCGAAAGACTGTAAGAGCCAGAGAATCATGGTGTTTGCTGTGAGATTGTCAGAAGCCAGAAGCTACACCCATAACATCTTTCTAACATGAATGATTAAACATGAACTGAACAAAGACAACACCAATAGACATGCAAAAGTGTACTTTAAAAATACCCCATGAGGCTTCAACCCTACATACAGAACTACAGGCATCTAAAGAATGCTGAAATGGAGCGATGTCTTCTCTGGGGAAGAGCACACCGACTGGTTATCTGAAACCAAATCCTCATCCCTGAAAACATACATAGCTGTAAGATTCTACGGACTGAGCAGATTGTATTAGGGACTATCTATGTATATTCACATGAATACATGTCCGTAACAGTAACTAATGAAAAAAGGGGACCGTGACTTTGAAAAGAGCACAAGGGTATATGGTAGAGTTGGAGGGAGGAAGGTGAAGGGAGAAATGTAATTATATTATAATCTCAAAAAATAAAAGCAGGGAAAAAAACTCATTTTATTGTAGCTGGAAAGTCAGAGGAAGACGGGGGCAGCAGTACCAATGTCCGCTTGAAAGTCATGCCACAGTATCCTAACTTCTACAAAGTCCCACCTCTTAAATATAATACAAAGCACCAGTAGCACCAGAGGCTAATGGATAAACCTTTAACATCTGGGTTTTGAGGGAGAATTGACATTCTAATAGTAATACTTTAATGCAAAGGTCAATAAACCACAGTTCACTAATCAAATCTGACTTGTAGCCTAAATTTACAAATAAAGTTTTATTAGTATATTGCCAAGCCTGTTTGCTTTCTTTATTGTCTGTGGCTGCTGTCATACTACAAGGAAGTTGAAATGACAGCATTACTTTCACAGTCTTCATGGAAAATACTGTTAACATCTCCTTTTGTGCTGCAAGCCCTCAGCTCTCGTTCATGCTTTTATTTTTGCCAAATAGCCCATTTCTTTCATCAGAGCATGACAGGCTTTGACTTTGGATCTGAGATCCTACAATTCCTTAGGCTTCAAGGCGTTTGTTGATTCTTTTATGGAGTGTTGTGGTTTTATGTATATTTTTATATTTGCATTGTCATGTTGAAAATTCAGTTGTGCTCTTACTTCTCAGTTTGACTTAAAATCTTTTATTTAACGTCTCTGCCTCTCTCTGTCTCTCTTTCTGTGTGTGTGTCTGTATGTCTCTCTCTGTGTCTTGTCTATTTCTGTGTCTCTCTGTATGTCTTTCTATCTCTCTGTCTCTCTGTGTGTCTCTGTCGCTCTGTCTCTCTCTCTCTCTGTCTCTCTCGCTCTCTTTCTCCTCCTCCCTTGTGTGTACAGTGAGACTTGAACCCAGGGACTCATACACTCACACACGCTAGGCAAGTGCTATATCACTGAGCTACATCTCCAGACCTCACTCAAATCTCTAACTCACCTGCCACTTCATTTCTTGAACATCTTGAGCTCTCACTTCCTATTTGTTGGTGCTAATTTAATTCCTTCCTGCCCTCCCAGCATTCTGCCATGAGCTAATCCATGTAATCAGAGGTTCCTGGAAGCAGTGTACTGTGCCAAAAGGGGCCACTGGGAGCAGAAAGTCGGAACTCAGGAAGCTGGTCTCGTTTGGAGTCTCTTGTCTTGTCACTTGACTAAGTTTGTGTAGGACCATCATCCCTCCGTCTGCACGCTTCTGTCCCTTCATGAGATCTTCATGATTATCTTAAGCGATCTTCTTGTCTAAAAACCCCGTGATATATCTGACTGAAGTTCAGCAGTTAGAAGTGTAATTATCCAAGCAGGTAACTGAGCCAACAACACAACCTCATTATCAAGAGAAATTTATGCCTTAAAAGATCCCAGCGCTACTCCAAATTTCAACGATGAATATCCATGAAAACACCCTGAAAACTAATTCAATCAAAGTTTCTCTCCCTTTTATTAAAATAAGTGTTCACTGACAGACAGCCTGGTTCTTTATTTCTCTATTTATTGTGTTGTGCTCTACTCACCTGGCATTCACAAAGAGACACTAAGCCTTTGGCCTCCTCCCATGGCAAAGCCAACAAAATAGGTTGAGTAAATGTCACGGTGGCGTTACGCTGCCTTCCATCCCCATGAGTGACACTGCACACCTGGAGCACATTCCCCAAACCTGTTCCAGAACAAGACTAACGTGACACACCGCCTCTCTCGGGTACAAATCTGCAAGTTCTTTACCTAGACCGACTGAGTCTGAGTCCCCCAAGAGTAGCACCGAGGGATCTGCATGCTTCCTAGGCACCCCAAGCATTCCCATGCGAGTTTGGGGACCCAGATTAGGGGTCGGATTCCAGATGTACAATTCTGCTGGCTCTGACACACCCCAGAGGTTCATCGTTATCACTGTTTGGCTGAAATGGCAACCCCCATCTGTCATCCAAATAAAAAGTGATTCTGAGAAGGTGTTTACGAGTGAGACCCCTCTATCTACCCCTGCAGCAACACCTTCAGGCTGCACTTATATGCACACCTGCATATCCCTTCCCTAATTTTCCAGCAGAACCCTCTGTGAATAATTGCAGTTTTGCTAATTGAATCTGAGAGCACCTGTTTCTTAATCAATATTAATGCATTGCATGGACACGGAATTTGTAATGAATCATTCTAGAGGAGGGATTACTAAGATCAGAACGAAAGGGAAAAGAGGAGAGAAGAAAAGTGAGGCATTTGCTTTTCCTCTGCAGCCTGGTAATTTGTGAACTGGGTGCTAGCTGGGGAAATGCGGGACAACATGGGAAGACCAAGGGGCCCCTGGCTCTCCATCAGGCTGCCAGTTGAGGGGCTGCTGTCTGCTCATCTTTATCTTATTTTCTGGAAAAGGAAAAACAGTTGGCATGACCTGTCAGCTCCTGGAGAACCTCTTTTCAGATTCAAGGCTGGGATCATATTTCCCCTCAATCTTCAGACCCTGAAAATCCCACCACAGATTCTCCTGATCTTATAAACAAAAGACGCCTAGTGCAGCTGGCTCACATAGGGTAAATCCCTCCTGAGAGAAGGGCCTGAAATCCCTGGATCATCTGGGTCCCCTTGACTCCCACAGAGGAATGAGAGATTTCTGTGTTTATGTTCCCTCAACAGTTTCAGCCCAGATGTTGATTTCTAGAAAAGCTTCTCACCTTCAACTCCCTCTTCAGTTTTCACTTTCTATGATCCTTTGAATATACCTTCTAGCACATTCCATACCAAATGACTATTCATTGAGTCTCCGTTACTAAGCAGGAGGAAGCTTGGGTTTCTTACTGGAGTCTATCTCCTGTGCCCCATAGAGAATGGGAGACCACAGGCACTTTACACCTTTGAGTTGAGCAAATGATTGAGCACTGCATATGTCCTCTGTGGAAAGGTGTTAGATGTGATTTTCCAGAGACCAAAGCTATTACTATACAGTCAAGGTGCATTATCGGCAACCCCACCTAAACTGATGGAACAAAACTTTCTAGCTAAGTATGAAATCCTGTAAGCCCTCATCACCGGGACCATTTATCCAGTGACCTCATCCTTAGGACCTCATCCTCAGTTTGTAGAGAATCTCCTCCATATCCAGGACTAGGCTTCTCCCATGAGGAAGCATACTCCACATTGATAGCTCCTAAGGAAATTGGTTCAAGTTGACCAAAATTTCAGAAGAAGGCAGCAGAGAAATGAGCCAGCCCTTGGTCATCACAGAGAGTAGGAATACTCTTTCCAAATATTGCATCCTTTCCCCAAGACATCTCTCTATTATCATTATCCAAAAAAACAGTACCCAAGGAGCTAAGATCCAAGAAAAGTGAATGTGCACTCATGACAAAGCTTTTTCTTCCAAACCATGGGCCAACCTTGCCTCTCAGCGTACAAGATCTCACCTGTCATTAAATAAATGCTCATATCTGCAGTCTGACTTTTATTCCATCCTATGCTTATTATGGAGACTATTTCACATTATTTCCAGGAACTTTTACACATATTTCATCATCCCTTATTATATGTTCTTTTTATTACTCAAGCCATAAAATAGCCTGAAATATTTTTTGATCTCTCCCAAAGCCACCTCAGTACCCTCTTGTTTCACAGAAGCCCCAAATTTGTGTGTTCAGAACCAAGTGAATGATCTCATTCTCAAACCAAAGTATCCCTACATTTCCCTGTCTCCGTGAATGTCATAACTACCCATACAACTATAAACCAAAAAAAACTTTTTCTAAAAATATGTTTGAATATTCTCTTTCTCCTCCGTCATTTCAAAGCCTATAAGCCGTGTCTGACATGAGTCCTCTAGAAGCCATGCCCTCTTCCTCTGATCTCCACACCAAAGTACATGACCACATAACCATTAACTGCCTAGAGCTTCCCTGTCTGACAGAATCCATTCCACCCAATCCAAGCCAGGTCTAAAATGATAGTAGCTGCCAAAATTCATCGGATGCAGTTAGTGAAGAAATGACCTGATTGCCCAGAGATAATAGCTCAAATACTGATCCAAAGCAACATCCACTTGCCACATAAGGCTACTGGACACTTACATTATTGCAGGTGCAAATGAGTACTGAAAATTTAACTTTAGTCAATTTTTAAAGTTAATATTATTATCATTATCATCATTATAAATTTTATTAACCTTGTCCTTTGACAATTTAATGCGTGACATGTATATAATGTATTCTGATTCCTCTCACTCCACACAATCTTATCTCCTTCTGCCAGTCAGCCTGCCCTCCTCCTTACAATTGCCTTTTCAACTATCATATCTGCCTACTTTATTTTATGACTCACTAATTTTAGCCAGGACTATCTGCAAGATGACTGCTGAAACCTGGTGGGTTGACCAGTAGGCACATAACCAAAGACAATGACTGCCTACCCCGATCCATTGGTAGCTAATAGATAGTTCAGCAGAAAGAAACAAGGCCCCGTGGGCTCCTCTCCAATCCGTGATTGACCATGGACAGGCTGTCTTGTCCAAGCCCAGTTGCTATTAGATTATGTTTGGAATGGCTGCGCCATGCCCGTTGGGTAACATTTGGCTGTCCTTCTTCCTATCCTCCAGTTCTTACATTCTTTCCACCCCCTCTTCCGTAATGCTCCCTAAGCCCTGGGGGGAATGGTGTGAAGCTTGAAGAACACTGACGTAATGCATTCCTCTAAATGAGACGGTCAAGAAAATTTTAATTATTTCCACTAGTGGGATGGATCCTAACCATACACATAACCTCAGAGGCAAGAAGGCTTTGTACCATCAGAGTCGTCTCTAACAGCCAAGAAAAGAAGCCAGAAAATGCCTCCTCCATGGGCAAGGAATTGTGTACATCATAGGCCCCAAATCAGAGACAAAAGCCCTTTGTGCAGAGGATTGAGAAAAGAACAGAAAGACCAGGCAAGAATCTCTGGAAAGATTCTCTTCTCTTGAATTATGAGGCATGGGAAGTAAAAGTGTTCTTCTGTGCTTGAGACCTGCTCTCTCACCTGTAAGAGAGTGTCAGCGGACATCCGTGATGGGAGGGTGGAATGAACAGGGTTGTGCAAGCACTTGAGGTCATGCTAGGAAAGCTGCATATTTTAAGAACCTTAACTGATCCTTTGCTGTCTGCCATCCTACTTTCTTTCCTCGTCCTTCTTTCGAAAATAAAATTAAAAAGCATTCATTATCTGAAGAAGAAGAAGAAAAAAAAACTGGGCTACTGTCCTTAGCCTTGATCCTATAAAGTGGCCTTGAATGAATGAAACAAGGATTCTACCCACACCTCCCACGGACTCCACATTCTACTCCCACTCCGCTCATGGAACATGATCGTCAAACAGATTGATTTGCAGGCTGGTGGGACAGGGCAAGGGATAGGATTCCAATTAAAAAATGTGTTAATGTCCTTTGAAAATTCATAAGTAACAGTGAAGAATCCAGTTTGGTGCTTGCGCGCTGACAGCCTGACAGCATCGTTGGTTGAACTCTTTTTTTTTTTTTTAAGTAACTTTAAAACGTGCATAAATTGCACCTTTTGTATTTTAAGTCACACAGGCATGGCAGTATGATTATTCATGACTTTGGAGAATGTTCTGACGAGGGGAGGACACTGAGTCCCCAGCCCTATATCAAATTAATAAGAGGCTCTGAGCATCAAAGAGAACAAACAGGCAACGCTCCTTCTCCGTAGGAGCAGAGAAGGTCTGTGCTTTGAAAGGTGCCGGGGCCTGTGGTGTCACTTATGAAAAGGCAGGTGTGTGTTTCTGGCTAGAAGCTGATAAGTATGCTTAGGCGGACGCTACCAGGGAGCTAGGATGCTCTACCAACGACAGAGAGGGCTTTGATTTACTTTGTGTTACAAGTAGCAATTGGAAGGCTGGGCATTCTGAAATGAGGAAGGAAAAATGTATCCAAGACAATAGAAGCTCAGACAAAAAAAAAAAAAAAAAAAAAAAAACCTGTAGAATCAGGGGCAAGAAGGAGCTATGGCAATAGCTACCATTCACTGAGGGTGTGTCATGCACCATCATACTTAAGAAGCACATAACAGGAGATCCCCAGGGGAGGTGCTGTTATTGTTCCATATAGGGGGAAACTGAGGCACCCAGATGCTAAGCAGTTACCTCATGGACATATGACTGAGGAACAGACTTGGTCAGATTTGGATCTCAGGGAACTCTCTGTGTGATGTACCACCACGCAGAAACATTGTGGCTTCTCCATGAGTGTGTGAGCGTGTCTTCTCTCCGAATGTCTGCTTCCTTCCCCCGCTTCTCAGACAGAGCAAAGCCGGCCACGGCTCCTGACTATGCCTGTCACATTTCAGAGGCAAGCCCAGACTGAATCTCTTATTTTGACGCCCAAATTGGTAAGAGCAGGCAATCCGCTGCCTGGGGTCTGTGACTGAGTGGAACCCTTATAGCCAGGAGTGGGAGCATGTATGTAGCTCCAACCGGTCCTCTGGTCCTCTTGAAGCTCGCTTATGGTGTCTCCTGCTTCTTGGTAGCCTCGTACATCACAGCCCCTCACCAGGCCATTCAATACGTGTTAGGAACAAAATAAGATGGTGGACAGGTAGAAAAGAAGAAGGAAGCCAAAGCCCTGGGCGTGCCTCTCACTTGCTTAGCACCGTGGAAGGGATCTCAGGTATGCAGGTAATGAAGCTTGTGCCGCATGTGTGTCAGGTCCAGAGAGGCCACGTGCTGTGAGCATTCAGGGAGAGAAGACACAATCTGCTCTTCCAAGATGCTCCTTGGATCATTCTGTTGGTAACAGTGAGGTAGAGATGTCACAGATGTTGGAGTAGAATTTCTGGATGTGAACTCCATTCCGTTCTGTGACTTCATCAAGTCACTGAAGCCTCTCTGACTCCCGAGTTCCTCTATGTATAGCTTGTATAACACCGTTTGCCTCTCAAGAGAATTAAACTATATCCCTGTTAGCTGATGGAGTAAAAAAAGAAAAATACTTTCATGGTTTTTCCCCTTCTTCCTCCTTTTCAGTGGTTAGTTCAGCCCTTACCTCCTTTTAACTTGGCTGCCTCTCCTATGTGTCTGTTTCTCTTTCTTCTGCATTTGCAAATTCTTCTGGCATATTGTTCACATTCTAGCTCTCTTAATTGACAAGACAGCAAAGGTTAGGGATATGTACCAGCTCCAAGTGTTGGAAGCCTTATTTTTTTATTTTACTTTATTTTATTTTGTTATTAATTACACTTTATTCACTTTGTATTCCCCCATAAGCCCCCCTCCTCCCCTCCCGATCCCACCCTCCCTCCCCCCTCTTCACACATGCCCCTCCCCAAGTCCATTGATAGGGGAGGTCCTCTTCTCCTTCCTTCTGATCTTAGTCTATCAGATTTCATCAGGAGTGGCTGCATTGTCATCTTCTGTGGCCTGGTAAGGCTGCTCCCCCATCAGGGGAAGATGTTCAAAGAGCAGGCCAATCAGATTATGTCAGAGGCAGTCCCTCTCCCCATTACTATGTAACCCACTTGGGCACTGAACTGCCATGTGCTACTTCTGTGCAAGGGTTCTAGGTTATCTCCATGAATAGTCCTTGGTTGGAGTATGAGTCTCTGGGAAGTGTTCAAATTTTCTGGTTCTGTTGGAAGCCTTATTTTTTTTCAGCTGTTATTTTTATTATTATTATTAATTACACTTTATTCATTTTGCATCCCCCCATAAGCCCCTCCCTCCTCCCCTCCCGGTCCCACCCTTCCTCCCCTTTCTGCATGCATGCTCCTCCCCAAGTCCACTGATAGGGGAGGTCCTCCTCTCCTTCCTTCTGATCTTAGTCTATCAGATCACATCAGGAATGTCTGCATTGTCTTCTTCTGTGGCCTGATAAGGCTGCTCCCCCCTCAGGGGGAGGTGATCAAAGAGCAGGCCAATCAGATTGTGTCAGAGGCAGTCCCTCTTCCCATTACTATGTAACCCACTTGGGCACTGAACTGCCATGGGCTACTTCTATGCTGGGGTTCTAGGTTATCTCCATGAATAGTCCTTGGTTGGAGGATGAGTCTCTGGGAAGTTCCCTGTGTTCAAATTTTCTGGTTCTGTCGGAAGCCTTATAACGTTTTGCACCATCACCTGTCAGTCAACATTTTCGTTATGAAATAGTAACCAAACTCAACAGTGTTCCTTCTCATTTCTTTGAATATTCATTTATACTTACTTTTTTATTTATTATGCTTACATATCTATAAAGCAAATGTAGTATCATTGCAGCCCACTGGATTGATGTCAATAATCCCAGTGTGCGCATCAGAGTTGCGGTAATAAAACGCTAGTAACGAATGATCAGTAACCAGCTACTAGTGCCTAATGTTCAGTAGTAATCACTTCACTTCGAGCTTTGCTCTAAGTATCTTCACATGGTTATCTTACTTAATTTCATTTTATGGCTAAACAATAGCCACCATGGCCCTCCCCCTTTTATAGATGAAGAAAACAAGGAAAAGAGACGCCGATTGTTTTGAGAATGCAACAGAGGGAGGAGAGTGAATGGGAGGCTAACACTTGGGGTACCACCACCAGGCTGGTAATGGGTCCCCGATTCTGAGCCACATGATGTGCTGTGCTGTGAGAAGTTTTGTCGGTGCTGGTAAGATGCGGTGCCTGCCTCTGCTGCAGAGATGTCCGTCAGGGGACCAGAGCGAATGCTAACATTCACCAGCTCCACTGCCTGAGTCCCACCCCACCGATTTCAACCTTTACGTACCTGGTTCCAAGACGCAGGACCTAGGACACAGAGTGTGTAAATGAACTAGGGAAGAGCTGGACCTTGGCTATCCTTCACCTGCTAAAACAGGAAAAAATAACGGACAGGGCTTCAACATGTGGGACGTGACAAAAAGGTGCAGGTGGAACTTCCGAGACTTCCAAATCTATGGCTGCTAAGTTCCCTGGATGTCAGCGGGTCCTCGCATCTGCTGCAGCCATTGCAGAGCAGGAACTCCCCAGAAGACACGGAGCAGCTCCCTGAACTGACTTTGTGGAGATGGTAACATGAAAAGACTCCACAGTGGCCAAACCTAGACGAGTGACCAGGTTTCATCACCTGTAAACTCTACGTTTCTGGACAGGTCAGCCGTCCATTTGAGCTCCTGATGTCACATCTAAGGAGTAAGTGTGACATCAGGCTAGCTGTCGCCTGTTGGGCCTCTGAAATGTGTTCAGTGCTGGGTCTAGGAAGTATTCAGTGGCATTTACATATACTAACGTATGCGTGTTCTTTGTCTTTTCTTTGACCTTTCAATTGGGGAGGTGGGGGTTATCTTATGCCTTTGATTTTATTGTCTCTTCTACCATATGTGGAGAGGAACTCAGGGTGTTACAGGCTCAGCTGGTAACTCGCTGTTCTCCATGGGTAACTAAGATTTAGAGCGATACAGGAAGCCATTCCCTGAAAGCGTCTGGTTTCTGGAAGGGGCAAACACATTTTCAATGTGCCACTACTGTGCATCCATATACATTATACCAGACAGCTTCTCCCAAGTAGCCTTAGGAGAAAAAAAACTGTAAAAAAAATTACCAGAGCTATTTTAAAAGGCTTTACCTACCATCCTGTAAGAGAGTAATGAAGATATATGTTCTTAGACTTGCAAAGAAGCCTCCGAAATATCTCCTGTCTAGCCTTCCTGCATCAGATCCTCCAGCAATTTGGCCTAAAAAGAGACTCAGAGTAACAACTTTATGGTCTCAGACTGACATAAGATATATCCACCCTTAACCACAAGCAGACTTCCATATTCTACCTCGTGCCCTTCACCCAACTGGTCTTCATCTATAGGGAGCTAATTGCTGCCTTCCCATCATGATAGATAGATAGATAGACAGACAGACAGACAGACAGACAGACAGACAGACAGACAGACAGACAGACAGACAGACAGATAGATAGATAGATAGATAGATAGATAGATAGATAGATAAAAACTGCTCTGTCTGTTGTAGCCCATTTTTCCTATGTCTGGGGAATGAGCAATCAATTCACCTTGATCAGCTGTGTCAGGATATACCCAGGAGATTGGGTTTCACTTACTAGTTGTACTAAGTACTCATGCTCCAAAGTCTCACTGAAGCAGCGGAATGGCTAGATGTAACTCCTCGATGTTCCTCATCGCCACCATTGTTGACCTCACAGGCATCAGCCGAGTGACGTAACTCCTCGTTCCCATATGGCTGGTGTCTCCCAAAACTGCAGTCTCCTTCCCTGGAAATTTCCTAAGCAACCTTTTTCCACCCCCCAAACTCCCCAAACACACACACACACAGAGAGACAGAGACAGACAGACAGAGAGAAAGCCCACATACTCTCTGTGGGTCACCGATCATTTTATATATCTCACAGTAGCCTTTGCAGGCCTCTGTCATAGCAGTGTCACTGCACACACACACTGTTCAACCTTCAGCCTGTGGAGACCCTTTCCTCGATCCCCTCTGGAACATCATAGTTACCTAAGTACTGGGAGTGACCCAGTAAGCCCAATGATGGCAAAACACTGTTTTCGCCTGTCCTTCCCCACAAGCTTGCTATAGACCCTGGCTAAGTAGTCCACCCACTTAGAAAAACCATGAGCAGGCTGAATATTAGTCCTCTAAACACTGTTTTCTTACTGAATTGCCTTAACACGTGGAGAGAGCAGATGGCATTCCAGACATGTTGTCATGATGAAAGTATGAAAATGTTATTTGTTTAAAAAAAAACAACCCTAAGAACCAGCGTATCATTGTAGTCTATCTCAAGCTCAGCCCTATGAAAACTGGTACGGAGGAGAAACATGGTATTTGGATGTTTGCCTTTTCTTGCTGTACCATCACTTCTCCCCGGGTCTTTCTTTTTGGGAAATGTGACTGACACTCAAAGCTTGATTCAGAAAGGAGCTTGATTTTTCTCTCATGCTAACAGAAAAGGGGCATTAACATAGATCAGATGCCTACAGTGTGCAAGGAGCATGTAGCTCATAGCATAGGCTCTAAAGTTCACCAATTTCTCGATATCAATGAAATTCTACTATGAAGTTAAGGCCTTGGTGATAGAGAGAAAGTCGTTACAGTTGGTTTGGATTTGATGTAGTCTCAGGAACTGGAATTTAGAGTCAAGCCTCTCAGCCTCATAAATGTCCATCCCTGTATAAACACACAACATCCTCCATGAAGAAAAGTCCCAGCCGGCAACTCTGGATGGTTTGCCTTATTGAAAGCTGAGCATGAAGATCAATAGAGCAATATTTTATGGAACTCAATTTATCAAAAGATTTCATGACTTAAAGATGATAGAATGTCTTATTTATTGGCAATCATGGGAACTTCAGGAATATTTGGTGCAGCAAATGCTACAGCTCAAAGTTGATTTGAAATTTCCTGTTCTTGAAAGAAGACAATGATAGAGCGTCGCTCTTAAAAGACTGAATCTCAATCCCAAACTCTTGCAGCCAGTGTACAAACAAGTTGCTGGGCTGAAATCAAAATGGCAAGCGCAAAGGGTTTGAAAAAACTGTCTCCAAAAGCAGATACATCGTGAATGGAAAACTAGTACCTGTTTTATTAATCTTTGATAATTTTATACAATGTATCTTGTTCATATTTACCACTCTTCTCCCTGATCCGCCACCACTCCCTACCCATCCAACTTTGTCTTCTGGTTTTCTTAAAAGCATATCTCATCTAGTTCATGCTGTTCATATGTAACCCTTCACACCACAGACACAAAATTAGGTTAAGGCTAACAGTCATTAAATATGATAAAGAATCCCAGCTTGGCTCCTGCAACATGAAAAGGAAATAGTGGAAAATTTGGTGAAAATCAAACAAAGCCTGTAGTCTAGTTGATAGTCAAGTGACAGTGTTGATTTCACTTTTTACTGATTTTTTTAAAGTTAGTATTCAAAGTAGTAGCTTTTGCTATGGTATTTCAACGTGTGTGTGTGTGTGTGTGTGTTTATACTTTGTTCTAATTCATCCTCCTATCCCAACGCCTCCTGCCTCCACCTAGCTTCTGCAAATCTCTGGTTGGCTCCTTCTACTGTGTTTTGAATTTGAAATGTCTCCCACAGACTAGCGTGTTCTAATACTTGGTCACCATCTGGAGCAAGCCTTGATGTGGGGAAGAAATGAGTCACTGGGGAAAAGTGTCCAGAGGGTTTTTAGCGGTCTCCCGTTCCATTCTCTCTCTCTCTGCTGGAGGAGGGACAGCTTCCTGTACTCATCAGTGACGCCTTCCCCATCACACTGAGCTGTGACCTCTTGACCTGAGAGCCAGAATAAACCCGTCTTCCCTCAAGTTGCTTCTTGTTATGTATCATGGGAACAGCAAAAGGAAGTTCACACGTCTTCCTCCCAACGATCCTTCCTCTGCTTTCAGGTCCTATGTGTCCCATTACCTGTGTCCCCTCTCCTTTAAGATCGCTTCTCTCATCTCCTAATCACCTTCCTAGTTTCATCTCTCACACACATGCACACGCATACACACTCAGACACACACTCACATATGTACACTTACATACACACACTCATATATATACACTTATACACATACTCACATACACACACATACACACATTGTTTTAAATATAGATCCTGCACATGGAATGAAGTGTGGTATTTGTACGGCTGAGAATGGCTTCTTTCACTTACCATAATACTTTTGCAATTCCATCCTCCTACAAATGTCAGATTTCGGCTTTCTGTGTCGCTGAATGAGATTCCACTGTGTGTGCTCCGTCTTCGTTATTCATTCATTCATTTCCATGGGCTTCTGAGCTGGTTCCAGTCCCTGCCTGTTGTGAGGAGCAAGACAATGAACACGTATGTGCAGTGTCTCTGTAGTATATTCTCAGGGGACTCTAATCCAACATGCCAGCATTAATTTCTTAGTTTGACAAATAAACGATGTTTGTGTGAGATGTCAACATTTGGGGAAGCTGCCTGAAAGATGTCCCAGAATTCTCCAGGATGTCTTTGCAAGCTTAGTGCAAATCTAAATTGATTCCAAAAAAAAAAAATGCAGTTTATTTTAAAATTTTAAGAGGATTAAACCCACAGTTTACTGGCCATAATACATGAAGTACTGAAAGACTGTGAGATACAGAGTCTACCGGAAGACGGGAGTGAGAAACTCCCTCTCTTCATGTTTGCTGTGGCTGTGATTAGCTGGTAACCTAGAGCCTCCATCTCCAAACCTCTCTAAGCAGACATAATGAGCCAGCAAGATGGCTCAGTGGGTAAAGGCACTTGCTTCCACGCCTGAGGACCTGAGTTTGATCCCCAGGACCCACGTTGTGGAAAGAGAGTATTGACACATCCACATATAGAAATAAAAGAGGAAATTCTTTAAACACAGAAATAAGTAAATCAAATATGAACTGATACATACAATAAACTTGGATTGAAATGTTCAGTGCACAGTACTTGAATTTAGTTTTATTTAAAAAACAAATGGGGGGAGAGATTTTTGTAAGTAGAAGATGCGTGCCAGACATCTTCTACAGCTTCTTCTGAGCAAGCAGGGTCTCCTTCCAAAGATGTGGCTAACAGATGGGCCTTATCAGCCAGTAACGATCGGGAGCCCTCAATAGGGGATCCAACTCAGCTCCACTAATTTCTCACCTTAAGTACACACCTCTTAGTTGGCATATCCCCATTCCATGCCTGCTGATTCACGGGGAACTTTTCTTTTCGCACACCAAGTTATTCAAAATGACTACAGTTTTACTTTCCTAAGTAAGTTCTATTATAGATTTAAAATTGTTTCAAAACTAATTCTGATACTAAGAGTATCCTTTTCTCTCTCTCTCTCTCTCTCTCTCTCTCTCTATCTATCTATCTATCTATCTATCTGTCTATCTGTCTATCTATCTCTATCTGTTGCCAGAGAATATAAAAATAAACAAACTGGTACGATTTTCTTATTTTTCTGGGAAGAGGTAATTGTCTTGCAAACTAAACTCCAGTTACGGGAACTACAGCTCAGAGAAGTTCAGCAACCCTTCCTGCATTGCAGAGCTGAGAACCTAAGTTCTGCCCCCTTTTGTTGGACCATGCTTGAGGCCTGTTTGCCTCACCTACAGGGCTTCCCATCTTCGCAGGAACCTCACAGGAAGCACCGTTTAGCTAGTAATGATCTCAACATCTGTCTTCAGCCTCGGTTTACTCTTGGCTCCATTGCTTTCTCATACCCACTGTTAACTCTTCCAAGTCTCCAGGTGTCTGCATGGCCAGGGCCACCTCAGCTCTCTGGACACATAACCCTCTGTCCTTCCAGGTTCCTGGTATTCTGGCTAGTCTGACTATATAAAAGCCAGACCACACACACACACACACACACACACACACACACTCACACACTCACTCACAGAGACAGGGAGAGACTGAGAGAGAATGAGAATATGCTGCCTGGCTTGCAAGCTCTCGTTAGCATTAAATGCCAAGTTTCCAGAATCCAGGCGCCTTGGTTACAAGTAAAGTGGACATCGCTGCATTAATGCAGTAATGGAAATATAATGAAGGAATTTATTGTCCCTGAAAGACAATATCTGCCACCAAAACCCCATGGGGCATCCCCCAGACAGTAAGTGCATCTGCGCGCCTCTCATTTCACTGGCCCATAATTACCTCAGGAGGGCCATGACCCTCCAGTTCTCCCTATTAAAAGTGTATTTCCTTACAAAGTGAGCTGCGCTTTATCGAATTGCATCATTTTGATCACTGGAAATTGACATATTGGGCTCATTAGCCAGGAAGTTGGATAGTTAATTTATGAGGCTTCTCAGAACTTGTCCCAGACCAGTCACTGAGAGAACACAACTGCCCACGATGAGATGGGAGGAAAGTTACTCCAGCGATTGCCACCTTCTCCTCTCATTACAGAAATAATGAAGAGGAAACTTCTCTTCTACAGATGCTGCTCTCCAGGCCTACCCACACGCGCCGGAATGATTGTGTGTTCTTGCAACTAAGTACTATCTGACGGGCACACAGGCTTAGCACGCTCATTAGCACCGTTTTCCTCTTAAAGTGTTTCAGCTGTGCAGATGAAAAGATGATCTAAGTCTTCGCCTTCATCTTTAATATTTAAAACTGTTCACACAACCTTTTAAAAATCAAATATTGATGCTGTTACCTGTTGTTCTTCAAAGTGGAGCAATTATACTGCAGGCCCCTTCGAATACGCCTGCGTTTGTTGGAATGAGTACAAGGATGTTAGGGAGACATTTCTTTTCCCTGTCTGTGGCCTCCATCGTCTTCTGCCTCGGGTGGGAACCAGGGAAGAGCTTTTGACTCTTATTAAGGAACACGCTGAGACAGCTTCCCGAAAGCACCTAGTGGGCAGCCTGGCAGGGGATATGAGACGCAAGGAACATCCTCAAAGTAGAGTCTGCAGAATGGCACTGTGCCCTTGGAGCGATACAGGATCCAGGCTCTCAGCCAGTTTGCCCACAGGAGGCCAGCTTTCTTCCACCTCTGCAACCTAGATTCTTGGGGAGCAGCTATTCTTTGTCTGGGATGATTCCACGCTGCCCTCTAGTGGCTGCGTCGAGAACCTACATGTCTAACAACCCAGTTTCAGCAATGCTGAGCACTTCCCGTGTCGGAAACTGAGGAGACCGAGATACTCCTTAACAGTACTTGTAGGGACAGACATTCACGAACATGATTCTAAATCATGCTGATGATCTTTGACACCTGAGCAAATTCAGGGTGCAATGGCAACACAGGAGAGCCTTAGGTTCCATGGAGGTGGATGAGACGGTTCTAAAGGATGAGAAAGGTCTCCTGCATAGAGGAAAGGAGGTATTGCTTGGAGCCTGCTGGTCAAGATCTGTTATGCCGGGAGCGTTAGCAGGCCTTCTGGTGTTGGTCTCCTTAGTTTGCCTGTGGTATATATGCAAGATTAGAGTCTCACAACAGTGTGATGCAGCCATGATCATTCAGGCCTTTACAGCCATGGAAGCAGGACATTCGCCCCAAGCATGGTTGGATACCATAAAAAGTTAAAATGTTACGCTCAGGATGCGAGGCTAAGCACTGCACTCAGGGTCAGCCGCTTTCGACCCAGAGAAGAGCATGTCTGATTGCATGCGGGTTGATACCCCAGGTCCCGCCTCTGAGAAAAAGGTATCGGACGGGTCTGATGCTCTTTGGGTGGATGACACCTAAATGAACATCAGTACAAAGTCCCAATTTATTTCTAATATCAGAGATCAGACCTCTACTCTTGCCTGATGCGTCTAAAACAAAAAGGGGGAACTGTAGAGAGCTGCGGAATGCTATGCCTTAAAGATGGAGCTGGTTTCTGCCTTCCACCTTCCCGATGGTGAGTGCTCTCTGTCACGAACAATTCCACATTTGGCTAAGGCTGAGGATCTGGCTTGCTTCCATGTATGTGGACCTATCTGCATTGCCCACGTGGCACGCCTGGGTTGGCTACCCAGAGGCTATTTAAGCTGTGGGCTGGCTTTCCCCAGGGTCCGATGATTGTTCAAGGTTCCTGAATAAACTGCATTAAAAAAAAAAAAAAAAAAAAAGATCTGTTATGCCACTACAAAGGCGAGGTGCTAGAAGACAATTACATTTTGCTAGGATACTCTTTCACTGAGACGAGAACATTGCTTCTGGGACGCATTTTCTTTCTCACGTCTCTTTCGGATGCTTTCTGCACAGGATGGTTTGGCGTTGTTTTGTTAGAGGACTCTTTCTCTTTGCAGTATGGGATGGTAAGTCGTGCCGCACTCTACCATACACAGCATCTGGGATCTGAGAAATTCAGGGGCCAGTTGTGGAATCGCAAGTTGTTAAGGATGGTACAAGGTGAGGGATCCGTTAGAGCGAGGCTGTGGAAACAGAGAGTGTGGGGCAGGCCACAGAAGACTCAAAACGGTGGAGGCCTTAAAATTTTTCAAATACTTATAAGAGGTGGAACAAAAGAAGAGAGACTCTCTCTCTCTCTCTCTCTCTCTCTCTCTCTCTCTCTCTTTGTGTGTGTTCAAATGGAAGAAACTAACAAACCCATGCTTTGCCACGACCATTTCAAACTCATTGATGAATCTGAAAGAACTGTGGAAGAGCAAAGTGCATAGTAAAAAGGCATCATGAGATCACCTCACTGGGGAGAAATCCAAGCTCTCCTCTAACAGGATGGGATGCAGACTAGTAGAAACGGGTTGGATAGTTTCTCCTGGGCCCTCTCGGTTCACAACCATTTTCTGCTTCTAAGAAACAGGAGCAGAGGACCCCCTTTAACTGGCTCTAACTCCAGAGGCAAACATGCTCTCCTGGTACCAGCAAGATCAAGTGACCAGTGATTTCGTGGCCACTTGATACTTTTGTCATGGGTGAAATAAAAGGACACCACTCACTTTCTCCAGCAAATGGATACCCAGGTTGTGGACCCAAACAAACAAACAACAAACACTGCACCACCTTCCCTCAACAAGCATTTCATTCCACCAGACACAAATTGGCTGCCATAGTCACTGCTTTGAAGCCATGATATGAAATATCAGTTGCACAAAACAGAGCCATGTATCTCTGAAATATTGGTTATTGCAATGTGTGTCTGCTCGCCCTGAAGGTGAAATCCGAGCTCCTCCTGTCAGCTACTTAATCATGTCATCAGGCTTTGCCCAGTTGTTGACTTTTAGATTTTATTGCTATTAGCCAAAGGCTGGGGAAGAAGGAGAAGGAGGTTAGCAGGGGCGGAGCGAGCATTGGCGGCACGAAGGGGAGCTTTCTCTAATATAAAAATGCAGCGAATGTGGGAAATCAGTGTAGCAGGGCAGAGCATGCCAGCAGGGGCTGATTTCTTAGGAAAGGTGTCCTTTGTTAATGTGATTTATTTCATACTGCAGTAGAAAGAGTTGGAAAGACACACGCCCAAGTCCTCCAGTTTTTTGTTTGTTTGTTTGTTTTATTTTTTTATTTTTGTTTGTTTGTTTGTTTGTTTTTATTAGCCGTGCAGCCTAGGCAGTTTTTTAACCCCTTAGACCCGGGTAGGAATCCTACATACCTATCATGTGTGAAAAATAAGATGATGTGTGTGAATCACTAGCGGTCCGTTACCTGGCAAACATCCATTATCTGCTGCCACAGATAACCTGCGCAGCCACCTCAGGGCAGCTTTTGTCCCTGTACCCCAGAAACGCTGAGAAGCCACTGGTGCCATTCCTTCCCTAGCCCCATGCCTTCCCTATTCTAGATGCCTCCAGATGCCCACATCCTGCCTACTCCCAAGGCCCGATCCCAGTGCTTTCTTCTCTAGACGATGACCACAGTTTCCCTAAACAGAGTGATCTCTCCTTCTCAGAGCCAGTCCAGTAGCCCGGCATGTGGAATGCAAAGGCTCTCTCTCTCTCAAGTTCACTATCTCCAACTCTTATCCCCCTCCCCCTGCGACCTATTTACCCTCACTGAACCTCAGTTTCCTCAGAGGAGCTTAATGAAAATGCCAGCTTCCTGGGGCAGCGGCAAGAAAATGGCTGCTAATGCATGCACAGTACCAGGCATATGGAGCTCTGGAGAGGGACTTGGCATAGCACTGAATTATCAGTAGCACCATTTCCAGATGTGACCTTTCGTTGGAAAGCAGGATTTGCTTGGTTGCATACTTCTAGAAAGGACATACGCTATTCCTAGCTATCAGGGCTGAGGAGCTGGATACAGCTCTTGCTGGGTGTGCAAACATGAAGACTAGAGTCTCATCCCCAGAACCCACATAGGAGACTCAAGCAGAAGGCTGGGGGACAGAGCTCAGTGGCAGAGAGGTTGAATGGCATGCATGAGACCCCACAGTCAATCCTGGTACCTACAAAATACAAATTGTTTTTCCCCCTTTTTTTATTAATTATTTGTCTATTTTATATTCCAATCGAAGCTTCCCTTCCCTTCTCTCCTCCCAGTTCCTCCCTCTGACCTCACCCCTCTCAACCCATCCACCCTTCCTCCCCTTACCCTCAGAAAAGGGGAGGCGTCCCATGGATTTCAACCAGCCTTGGCATATCAAGTTGCAGTAAGACTGGGCACATCTCCTATTGTGGCTAGACAAGGCAGCCTAGTTAGGGGAAAGGGATCCAAAGGCAGGCAGTAGAGTCAGAGAGAGCCCCTGCTCCTACTTAGTCCACATGAAGACTAAGCTTCACAACTGTTACAAATGTGCAGAGGGCCTAGGTACATCCAACGCAGGCTCTCTGGTTGGCAGTTCAGTCTCTATGAGCCCCTGGGGGCCCAAGCTAGTTGATTCCGTAAGCTTTCTTGTGGTGTCCTTGACCCCTCTGGCTCCTTCAATCCTTCCTCCCCATCTTCCACAGGATTCCCCAAGCTCTGCTTAATGTTTGGCTGTGGGTCTCTGCATCTGTTTTCATTGGTTTCTGGGTAAAGCCTCTGTGATGACAGTTATGCTAGGCTGCTGCCTACAAGTGCAGCAGAGTATCATTAATAGTGTCAGGGTGGGCGCCCTCTGATGGCATGGGTCTCAAGCTGGGCCAGTCATTGAGTGGCCCTTCCCTCAAATTCTGCTCCATCTTTCACCCCTGCACCTTCTTCTGGTATGACAGATTGTGGCTCTCGGGCTTTGTGGCTGTGTTGGTGTCCCAATCCCTCCATTGGAAGTTGTTCCTGGTTACAGAGGATGGCCAGTTACACCCCATTGCTAGGAGTCTTAGCTAGAGTCACCTTCATACATTCTGGGGATTCCATTTTCTTGGTTTCTAGCTCATCCCAGAGAAGTCCCCCAAATCCAGTTGTCTCTTCCAGTACTCTCTCCCTCTGTTCTCCCATGTCTTATCCCTCCTGTTCCTCTCTCTACCCCCAGTCCCCTCCTTCCATTCTCCCCACCATGACGAATTTGAAATTCAAGTGTCCCCCATTGGGCCTTCCTTGTTACTTAGCTTTTTTGGGTCTGTGGTTTGTAGCATGGTTATCCTGTACTTTATCACTATATCCTCTTATAAGAGACTACCATGTTTATCTCTAGGTCTGGGTTGCCTTACTCAGGATGATCCTTTCTAGTTCCATCCATTTTGCCTGCAAATTTCATGATGACATTGTTTTTAATGGCTGACAAATACTCCATTGTGTAAATATACCATATTTTCTTTATCCATTCTTCAGTTGAGGGACATCTAGGTTGTTTCCAGTTTCTTCCTACTATGAATAAAGCTGCTATGAACATAGGTGAGCAAGCGTCCTTGTGGTATGGTGGAGAGCCTTTTGGGTATATGCCCAGGAGTAGTATAGTTGGGCCTTGAAGTAAATCTATTCCCAATTTTTGCACAAGTTTGCACTCACACCAGCAATAAAGGGGTGTTTCCTATTGCTCCACATCCTCACCAGTATGTGCTGTCACTTGGGGTTTTGATCTTAGCCATTCTTATGGGTATGAGATGGAAACTCAGGGTCAGTTTGATTTGCATTTTCCTCATTACTAAATATGTTGCACATTTCTTTAAATGCTTTGTGACCATTAGCGATTCCTCTGTCAAGAATTCACTGTTTAGACCTGTACCCCAGTTTAAAAAAAAAAACTTTAAAAATTTAACATAGCCCTTTTGTTAATTCTTTGAGAATTTCATACCATGTATTTTGATCATACACAACTCCCACTCTCCCTTCAACCTCTCCCTGGTCCAGCTCTTACTTCCCTAATCCCCCAAATCTGTGTCCTCTCTTTTGAAAAACTGCATGGAGTCCTCATTATGCTGCCCATATACTCCTGAGTTTGGGGACATCTCCTGGAGCTCAGTTAACCTTTCAGGGTCAAACCCCTTGAAGAAAACTGACTTTCTCCCCGAGAAGCCATCAACCGTCCATAGCTCCTCTGCTAGGGATGGGGGCCCGTGAGCCCTTCTCTCCACCTGGAATGTTGAGTGGGCAGATTTGGTTCTGTTCTTCTGCAGGCAGCCACAGCTGCTGTGAGTTCGTGAGAGGAGAGGTCGTAGCCAGAAGTTAGCGCTCTGCTCTGGTCTTCCTTGAATTCTGGGGGCTCTTACAGTATTTCTGTCTCTTCTTCCAAGATGGTCCTGATCCCTCGGGGGTTGGCATAACTGACATTTTTCCTAAGATGAGCCACCTACAGTCCCAGCAGAGGTGGCGTTGGAGGATCTGGCTAGACAGAATAGCTGCAGTTGGTAAACTTCGGCAGAGGTTGAGGCAGACATCCAATATCAACCTGGGGCCTCTCCATGCACCTGCACATACACCCTGACACACACCTGCACCCACACACGTGAACATGAATACACACAGACACAAAGCTGCGGTCGTCGATAACAACAGGCATGAGTCTGACCACAGGCGCATCAGAATGGAGCACTGTTGGACTGTGAGTGATATTTCCTCATCTGCCTAAACCCCCGACCCTTTCTTGCAGAGCACAGGGCCTGTTCATTAACTTGTAAAGCCTCTGGGCAATGCAAACTATGTGAAAACTGGACAGTGAGGAGAAATATCAGCTGTGCAGTCATTAACTGACAAGACTAATAGCTTTGGTCCATGTCGAATCAACGCCTGACCTTCAAGAAGGGGACAGAGCCTGTGTGGTCCTGTGGGGAGGAGGAAGCAGAGGCATGAAGGCATCTGAGAATTCCTTTATAATCTCCCTGTAAATACACCTGTGAACAAAAGGTTTCCCGCTTTTACATGACTGATCTTTTCAGCTAATATAATGTTTTTTTTTCACATCCAACCAACTTCTTAACAGGAGTGTTAAGAGGTTTGCAATTTATTAAGTTATGTAAGATCCATGCATGTGCACCTCCATGAAAGCTGGTCTGTAAATCATACTCAAAAAAAAAGTAAAGATTGATATATTAAAGGCTGTCCCTGGGGTGGGAAACAAATATGAACTGTTGACACCATAGTCATGATTTATTTGTAGACTATGTAAGTCATTTTGGAATTGGGTAGCCTCGGCAGCTAACCAAGTGGCCCACTGTATAGAGAAAGCAGATTTGAAAGGAAGATGAGCCAAACTACCCTCTTCAGAATGGTAGCCACTAACCTCCTGTAGCTACGGAGTACACTCAACTGCCAGTAATCAAGGGATGTTCACTTGCAGAATACTCTCAGACACAAAACTCATGAACATCCAAATCCCTGCGATCAGGAGGTTCTGTGTTTGCATGTAGCCTGCTTTCACCCCTTATACCTTACGTCATCTGTCTATTACTTAAAACATCTAATGCAATGAAGTGCTATGTCAGTGTTTGCAATACTATAGAAATACGGTCATGAAAAAATGCCTGTGCTTGTTTAGTTAGTATTGATGAAATCTTTTTTTCAAATATAGTCTGTCTGTTGTCGGTTGAATCCCTCAGATTCAGAACGCTCCCACCAGTGGGGTAGGCTGGCTGTGTGTAGCATGTGGTGAGTCCAAATTGGGATGTGCTTTGAAGTGTAAAAGACACATTGAGCCTCCAAGACGTCCAAGACAGGGAGAAAGAGTGCAAAATACCTAATTAGCCGTTTTGTATTGATTATATGTTGAAATAATACTTTGGATATAGTGGGTTGGATGAAATGCATTCTTAATGTCAGTTTCACTGTTTTGTTGTATTGTTTGGTTAATGCAGGCACTAGAAAATGTGGAGTTGCAGCTTGTGACCACCTCCTGTTCCTATTGGCAGTTTCTCCGTTGGGCAGGGCTTTGTACCCCAGCCCGTGCTGAACCATGAGAGGCAAGGTCCCCTTTGTTTACTTTAAAAGCGAAAACATGAAAGGATCCTCAGTAGAATGTGTGTCACGCATCCCTAGTCCTCCTGTTCTCAGGCTCTTTTCAGCCTCTGTTTATAAACCATCTCCAAGTACCCTATATCTCAGAGACACCTAAGAGATGAGACACAGTGCTCCCCAGCCAAGCCCCAAGTCCCCATCACCCCCTGTTGTTACACACTCTGCCCCACTCGTGCACATTATCTGCCAGCCACTTGAGTACAGAATGTGAGCAAGAGAACACACAAGTGCCAGGACGTGCTGTGTGCCAGGCAAGCTTCTCATCACAGACAAATCCCTGAGAGAGATTGTTTAAAGTGGAAAAGACTATATGTGGCTCATGGTTCCAAAGGTCTCAGTCAGGATTAACTGGCTCCATTATTTCTGAGTCAGTGGTGAAGCAGAACAGCATAGCAGAAGGGTATGTAAGGCAATGCTGCTCACCTCACGGTAGCTGATTTGGAGAGGGTGAAGAAGAGAGAGTGACTATGAGGTGAATCTTCCCCAGGGTTCCACTTCCTCCAAATAGGAACTACCATCTCTAATGGTATCACTTCATGACTGTGTCAAGGAGCGAATCTATTGTTTAGAGCAGAGCCTTGGGATCCAATCACTTCTTGCTCATTAGGGCCAACAAATAGGAACCAAACGTCAACATATGAGCCTACTGGAGAAACACTTCCTAGTAAATCACAACACCATAACAAACAAGTGCCGAATAATTGACTTGCATACAGTGAAATGATGAATAAGCAGTGGGAATTGACATCTAATTATGTCCCAAACATTTGCTGTTTCTGGTTCTTTGAAAAACAAAATGAGTTTCAAGGATTGTAACATCTGACCAGTGGAGCCGGTGAGACCCACATGGGGGAAAGCTCAGGAGGCAATCCACAGGCTCTACTGGGGCCGTTGCCACTGTATTCCACGGGCTCCATTTAGGAGACATTTTCCTCTTAGGAGATGGAATGGCTGGAGGTTGGGAGTCATTTGCCCGAAGCCCTGAGAATCAAGGATTGAATTAAATAAAATTACACTTAGAAATAACCGTTCTAAGGCAAATTTCAACGTGTTAATTACGGTGACCTAACCTTGGGTGTTCACAGTGTAGAGAAAACTATCGGCCCCAGAATGAATCAATGTACAGTCCTCTACATATGTCTAGAAGGAACTTTGGCAGTGCATTTTTATAATTATTAAAGCAGTTCCTTTCGGCATGGAGAGGGGATAAAAGAAATTACTCTACACTGCTTTTCCCCTCCCCCGAGCACTGAATACCTGTTTGATTCAGGCCAGAATTCCTCAAGAAAGGAGTTGCAAAAGAAGCCAGTGGATATCCTAGTGCCACTTCCTGTCTGCTGAGTAAGATGAAGAGGGAACTTGGGTTAGGTACCCAGATGAGACTCAAAACAAAATCTGGTCACTTTTTATTTACTAAACAGGAACCTACTACTGTTCTGGTGCTAAGAATAAAAATGTAAGCTGTTATAAACATGCTGCATAAAATATATAACAGATATAGAATAAGTAATAAACTATGTATTAAATAGATGTGGTTTGTATATTAGAATATTTTGAAAAAAATACATATGTGTGTGTTCAACTTAAACCTGATTTGAGTTAATAGGACAGAGAAATTAGAAGCAATTTGTTGTCAACCAAATGGCGCCATCTTGGTTCCAGTTTCTCCCTTCATCCACAGAGGACTCCAGCTAGTCACTAGGGACTCAGAAAATTAAATCCAGACAACCAGCTGTGAGAGATTTGGCAAGAACCCCCCAGGCTCGCAATGTGATAATTGAAAGGCAGGACATAGGACTCCCATTTGGGAACTCATACACCAGAACTGTAATGGAAAAACTCATGCTAGATACCTATGAGGTCTCACTCCATGCTCAGTGTTTAGGCAGGGCTGATGTGCTCAAGACAATGTTCAGTATAATGCTAGCCACCAGATCAGGGTTCCCTTGAGGTCATGGAGGACTGGAGGCCTTCTCTTCACTTAGCCCACACCCTGGTGGACCAGGCAATGACTTACACACCTGTCCTTCATTCATCCTATCGTTAGCATCAAATACAATCTAGATCAAGAGGTCCTTTCTGGGATGTCACAGCCTCATATCCCTGAAGTTTGAAGAAACTGTCCCTTATTTGAAGAGGCAATGTTACCATAACCTGTATCTGTTTTCTTTAACAGTAGGTTTTATACATAATAATAGGCAGCGTATATGATTGTTTCATCTCTTTGCCCAGGGCTGATTTAAAAATAAAAATTTAGTCTTTATATAGGCCGAAAATAGGCTGGCTCAGATGAAAAAGAGAAACATTAAAGTGAGCAATGCTGTGGAAGGATCCTCTCCCTGTCTTCCCTGCAGGGTTAGGAGATGGGTGAGATCCTACCCTCTCTCAAAGCTCCATAATCTTTACCTTCTCTACATCCAGTCCCTTCCATTTCTAACCATTATAGTAAAACTTAAGTAACATTTGGACAGATACTGTGTAATATCCACTATCTAGTTTACAGTGTCAGGTAAGCGGCATCTGAAAGTATAAGGGTAATTAGTTTCATTTTCCTATGGGTTAGTGTTTTTTTTTATATACATAATACTCCAGTGTTACAAACATACACCTAGCATCCCAGATCTATGTGCATCTACTTAGCACCCTAGTACTATGTGTGTGTACTTAGCACTCCACTACTTTAAACTCAGCAGCATGCATCACCAGAAATAATTTACCTGAACAGAAATGCCATGACGACCACACCAGTTAACATGCCAACTTGGACCAGGGAAAGTCCACGATGGCTTATGCCTAGATGAGATACAGGTTGTCAAGGGCTGCCAAGAGAGGAAAAATCCATCTCCTCCAGGGTAAACTTGGGAATAGGCTGTCCATTCCAAGTAGTCAGCCCTGGATACATATAAGATAAGCAACACTAAATGAACTCAGTAGGGTGTGTGTGTGTGTGTGTGTATCTGTGTCTGTGTGTGTTAGACAATAATAATTAAAGATGAAAAGCTTATGAATTGGAGAGAGAGAGATGGGGATATTAAACAAATTGAAGGAAGAAAGAAAGGCAAGAGTGATGTAGATAAACTATTCTTGTACAAAATTCTCAAATGTTTAATTAAAATGAAATGAAAAATTAAGGAAAAAGAAAAGCAAAAGAATAAAAAGGGAAGGGCTCCATATATGAAAGGGAAAGTATGAATTTTGTTTTGCAGAGTCTGGATCACGTCACTTAACATAATACTTTCAAAACTTTTCCGTTTCCCTGCACATTTTATAGTTTTCTGCTGGGCGGGGGGGGGGGGGGAGGGATGCGGTTCAAATCAGGCCATCCTGGAATTCTCTGTGTAAAGCAGGCTGTCCTCAAACTGAGAGATTTGCCTGCCTCTGCCTCCTGAGTGCCGGGATTTAAGTCATGCACCGCCACTGCCTGGCTAGTTTCCTGCCTCTTTATACATGATTAAAAGCTTGTTTTATGTATGTATGTGTGTATGTATATTCATATATGTATGAATGTGTACATATAAAATGTTCTTACTTAACGTTCTTCTATGGCTGGGTATCTAGGCTGGCTCCATCCCCTTGCTGTAGTGAATGTGCAGCTATTAACATGGATGTGCGTGTGTCTCTGTGGTGGGGTGTGGAATCTTTTGGGTATGTGCCTAAGTGGTATAGCTGGATCATATAGTAGTTCTGTTTTGGTGCTTAAAACAGCCACAATAGCTGCGTCAGTTCATACTAAAAGGGTATGAGTGTAGGTTTAGATGACGAAACTAGGTAGGAGATCATGAGAGGAGAAAAAGGTATCCAGATGGGTGGGGGACAAAAGATCACATATGACCCAAAAGTGCAAAGATGGCTACTGGGGAAAGAGGGGAGCCCAAATGAAGGAATGAGGTAGGGAAAATGGGGAGAAGGGGAACATGAAAATAAGTAAATTTTGTTTGCGAAGTGCCATAATAAAGCCTAATTCTTTGTATACTGATGAATAAAAATGCATTTAGAGAAACCTCAGGAGGGATGGGCCCTATGGTCAATGAGCAAAGTTAGTGGGGGCGACTCCTGACGTAGATCTGTCTCAGTTTTCTGGTTTGCAGGGTTTGATTGTTTCTGAGGTCCTTTAGCCCTAGACCCTGTTTGACCATCAGTTGGTCCACCTGTGTATTCTCTATACTGAGGTGTTGCCAATAACTGGAATTCAGTTGACATCCCACACCGCTCATCCGTAAACAATGCCCCCCGGGGTGCCGTGTGGACAAGCGGCCCCTGCTATTTGCTTTCAGCCCTCACAAATCATCTCCTTGGTGTATCGGAGGGCTCTGCAGGAAGCCAGGCTAAGCAGCCTCCTCAAATCTCTTACGCTCACTAATTACACCGCAAAGAGCTATTCCACACCTCAGCAGAGCAGTCAAAGATGCATAATAAGAAAGCTGAGTTGCAAAGAAAAGACCCCTAATTTATGACAGGCTGTCGTCCACTCATCACTAACCCTTCCTGGCACCGAGTGGGCTCCCTAATTACGGGATCAGACATTCGGTTGTTAAGCCCACAGCGGACATAGACTACCCATCTCCCAGTTCTCAGCAGGTGGGAACTAAAATCCTGCTTCCCTAGACCTAGAACCAACCCTCCACCAAAGGTGTCTGTCCATCCCAGGCCTGGGCAAATTGAACACATTCTGTCACTACTGCATCATTGTCACATTTTGGTTGAGTTGATCCCTAACCGCAGAAGCCACTACAGCTCTCCCTTCTGACTTATTGCTTACTCACTTGAGTAAGTCTGTAGACTATCCCAATATCCTGGAGGACAATTCTGCCTCTTGTGGTTTCCCATGGAGAAATTTCGAGAACAGTCTTTTAGCCCACTTAAAGCTCTTCATCTAAGGAGAAGAGGTAAGTCAACCTCCCTCACGAGGTCGGTTGTAAGCATTAGGTGAAAGATAATAGGTATAGTGGTCTCAAGGACGCTGCCTGGAAGGTGCCAGTCACTGCTGCTGCTAAGGATGCTGTGTGTATCCTCCAAGCAGCGCGTTTATAGTCGCGTGTGTCTTAGGGCAACAGTGGAAACACAATCTTCTGGGTAAGGCCACATCTCAGCAATGCAAAAGCCGGCACTCCCGTGTGACCAGGGAGCACACCCATCATGCCAGCTCCGCCCAGAAAGGCAAATAAATAAAAACATCACATGGTTAGGGTTTGTCACGGGCTCCTTTCTGAACATTCATTCCCACGCTCACGGCACCAGGTCAAAGGCTGAGGAGCCTTCGGGAGATGCGGCCTGACTAGTGGAAGCAGATCACAGGGGCCGGCCTTCCAAAGCCACACTCGTCCCTGGTTCCATCCTGCTTTCTCTGCTTATTGGTTGGCTACCACAGATGTTCTGCCATGAGCGGCCACTGCCGTGACCACCGTCACGTCTTCCCTGTTGTGCCGAACTGCTGAGCCCTGAAGCCACGAGCCAAGATGATGCCTTCCTCCCTTAAGTCCTTTATTCCACAGGGATGTGGACTACAGCTAACACAAAGCTTGTCCTCTCGATCTTCACCTTTTTTGACATGTAACAAGCGCACAAGTTAGTAGAGTCCACTGTGATTTAACATACATTATGTGTTATACTCCAGGAAATCACCCTTATTTCTTCTTCCACCCACAGCACCTTTCCCTGTCCCTAACTATTCTTCATTTCTTTCTGTCCCCCTACCCACTTGTGTCCACCATTCCATTGTGTAGTTCTACAAGATTGTCTTATTAGTCTCTATACATGAATAAGAACATGTCATGTTTGCCTTTTCTGTGCTGCTCAGCATAATGATCTCAGGTAGTACCTTTCTGACATCTACGCGACCACTGAGAAATCAGGTGTAGTCTCTCTCTGGTGCTTTTGAAAGTTGCTTTCTGAGATCCTAGAAGCCTTTTGACTCTTGAATCATAGCAAGACAAGAATTGGAGTCCTCGTGCTTCCTCCTGTATGCCCTTGAGTGGTTATTTCACCTGGCTGTGCCTACTTTCCTAACCTAGAAAGTGGCAGGAAGGTGGGCATGCCATGACAGCACATGCTTATAATCCCAGCCCTAGAGAGACGAGGGTAGGAAGACTAAGGAGGGAAGGCCAACCTGGGGCTGGGTCCAACTTCTCCAAGGATAGCTGTTTCTCTCTGGATCACAGAAGGGAGATGAGGGAGGTCTTTTCTGTGAGCTGCCAACCCACACATAGACTGACATCTTCCCATCCAAAGAGAAGCAAACAGCCCAGGCTACTATACATCAAGAGTGGTGCTAGGCTTGCTAAGGAAGAAATTGTGAGGATTTGAAGAGGAAATCTGGGCTCAGAATTTAGCACCCATTCTGACACCAAGTAAGGATTCACACCAAGATGCCATCTGCCAGCGGCAGGTTGTGGCCAACTCTCAAAGAGTGAATGTTCCTCTTTTAAAATGCCCTGACCAAATTCAGGCCCTCTCATATACTGCTGTCCACAGAATGAGCTAGAAGATAAACACACTAACAAGAAGCCTGGCAGATTATTAACCACTGTACCAGAACTGTGCTTGTTCTACAGGGGTATCCAATGTTATAAAATAAACATGGTGGATTTGAGGGTGCTGAATTTTGGCTTGTTTATTTTAATTACCTTTTTATGTCTGTTTATTTGGTTTTGGTTTACAAATGAACACTTTCTTTTTTCAGACGACCTCAAGTTATTGATGTTATTTATTGACATGCCATCTGAACAGGCGTCTATGTCCGCTTCCTTTAATACAAGTAGCTCCAAGTAGTCTTAAAACAATAGAAATGTCTGTAGTTGGGGAAGCCAGGCCTTCTCTTCTCAGGTCTTTGTCCTCAGATGAACAGCAGCCCAGCATGCTGCCGAGTCTTCCATGTTCTTGAAAAACAATCCTGGCAACCTCCCCTCCCCGGAACTGCACGAGACCTTATCTACAGAGTGCAGGAGAAATGACACCCCCACAACAATGGAAATGGGCAGTGACAGTTGCTCTTGCTCACATCGAGATAACCTGTCCTTTGCTTGTCTCCTACCAGCTGTGTGATGATTCTGGACAAGTCACCAAATCTTTGTCGACCGCCCTGAATTGCTTCCTTGGTAAAATGGGCAACATACACCCCTACCTCTTGCTTAGGGTTACAGTGAATTCAGACAAAGGCTAGGGAGCTGTGGGGCAGCCAGAGGCAAGCTGGCTATGCCCCCCAGCTTCACCTTCTCCACTCACCTCTGCACCCTGGTCTGCAGAAACAAGCTTTTCCCGACATGCTGTGCACCAAAGTCATTCACTGGAAACGCAGTAATTAGCGACACAGATAAAGTGACACTGGTACGGTGCTAATTACCGCCATGCAGATGTACTGTTAGATTCAGATATCATACATAACATTGTCAAGCCTTTATTTTTAAATTAAAGTGCAACAAACCATACCCTGGATACACATATTTTTGTGATTAATACAAATTAATGTTATTTCATTGTGTAGAGAAAGGGTTGAGATAAGGGGATGTTGCATCTAACTGGAACAACATTGTGGTATATATTCTATATTCCCCCAGCTGCCTGCACACTGGGAGCTTGCGTGAGGAAGTAAGACTTTTGTGAAGACAAAGATCAGACATGCTCCGTGTAGTAGCCCAAGCTCCTAGCACAACCAGTTATGTATAACCCTTTATGAACAAGGATGGATGAATTGCTGATGAGTGAAGGAGTTGGTGGAAATGAATCAAATGAATGAGTGAAGATACAACCATGTGTATAGAAGGGAATCTAGGGGAAATAAGGAACTAAAAGGCGCAATGATTCCTTTTGATTCTCCTGGTTCTGTTTTGTTTTTTAGTATTTGAAATGTGTCGTCTGTTCTCCACATCTATCTAGCACATTGAAGTCCAAAGTGAGAGGCAAGTGGATCATCTGAAAGCAGAGGCTGAGTGGTTTTCCGTAAAGACCATTATAATGCACCAGGTTCTGAAAAGAGGAGGAGATGGGTGGAAGGGAAATGGAGGAAGATGCTTCCACATCAGTGAGACTTGCATGCAATAGCCAAAAGAGAGAAAGGAAGAGAATGAAAATGTTGGACCAGTGAAAATGTTATTTACTTAATAATACAACTCCACAGGAGAATTACTTTTCATTTTCATTGTGAATAAAACGTGCCTCGCTTAAACTTTGACATCTTAACCATTTTTAAGTTCAACAATATTAAATACACTTATGTCACTGCAGACTCTTCACACCATTTACCTCCAGAACTCTTTGTCTTGCAAAGTTGAAACTTTATGTCCATTACACACTAACTTCCATGTCCTTCCTGACCTCAGCCTCTCTAATCTCTATTCTACTAGCTGTCTCTACCATTTGCACTACTTTAGACAACCTCATATAAACGAGATTCTTTTATATTTAAAGTAACTAGTAATTAAGAGTGAGGCCTGTCTCTTGACTATTTGTTTTGAAGATGGCTTATCATTTGGGCTCTTTGTTTTGTTTTCCAACCCTCATTCCCATAAGGAAATTTGTGTTATGTCTATTGTACAGTTATGGAACTGAAGCTTCATAATATTAAATAAATTTTCCAAAGTTACATAGCTGACAAGAAGTAGATTGAGAATCTTTTGACACCCAAGACTCCAGTTCTTACACTTGCTTTTGTGTCCGTGTGGTTTTGAAATGCTGGAAGAAGGCAGGTGGGCATGGGACACTGGCTTTGGTTGAAGTGTTGTTCAAATACGCAACCATATTTTGACACATTAGATAAAATTCCTGGTGAATGGGTTTCTTGAAATATGGGGTTTCTCAATGGTAGAAGGCATCAGGCTATAAGATCTCATGGCATCTCAGTGATAGGGCAGAGGTAGAGATCTCGATTGGGATTGGGTGTTGGCTGGCGTGAACACATTATAGACATCCAGTTCTGCTCCAGGGGTGTCACTTTCCGTAGAAGATGTATGCTACAATGCATAATAAATGCTCGCAGAGTTTGCCTAGTGAAATCCTCCTGGCTTAGGGAACTGTTTCAGCCATAATGATATGCAGTGTAGCAAAAGATTCCACAATAAACTGGATATTTTTACCACAGAGTATTTTGCAGCCATTTCAAAGTGATGTTGAAGAACAAATCATGGCCTGGAAATATTTCTGTTAGTGAAAAAATAGCATTACTAAGTCAGATATAATATATGTACGTAAAAATAACATATATGTACACATACATTTATATAACGATCTCATAAAGTATTTATTTCTAAGTATGAAAAGGTTGGACATCAAATTATTCAGGCTAGCTGGTTGATTTTTAAATTATGACTATTTCTTTTTCCCTTAACTTTCCTGTTTTCTGAATCGTATATAATGCCTATACATTTTTTGGTATTTAGAAAAGAATAAAATTTATTTTATGATAGAAGCATCATCTAACTTTAAGCCACCACATACAAAGAAAGTCCTTAACTGGAGCCCAAAAGAAGACATTCTCTTTATATCATAATAACTTAGTAATAGTTATACGCGTACTTGAACCTGGAGAACAGGAATGGTTACAAGAACAGTTAACTTAAGAAGGAAAAAAAAAGAAAGAAAATCTCCAATATGATGTAAAGTGTCTGAGAAATGCTGTACTGAAGGAACTGGAGAGAAGAGATACAGAGGAATATTGCATTGCAGTGAGCCTCATCTGTTTGCCCACTCACTCACTCACTCTTGCTCTCATTTTCGCTCACCCCCCCTTCATGTGGACCCTGCCTTACAGTAAAAACAAGAATGGAGTATCTGGCGAGTGACATAGTGAGCAATCTAAGAACTAAACCAACTTATCACTTACAAGACCAGGGTCAGAAAGGCAGAATGGCAGGCTACCAGCAAATATTCAAAGGCTAGATCTATTGACATAATCAGCTGCTCCAAGAAGCCAGGCACAGCAGTGCACAGCTCTAAGTCCCAAAACTTAAGGCCCAAGGATTGGGAGTTTGAGACCAGCTTGAGCTACATAAGAAGAATCGCTCTAAGTGAGTAGACAGACAGACAGCCAGTAATAGATGACAGAAGGTTGATAGATAAATGATTGATGAGTAACTGACAGATAGATGGAAGTTACATGCTGTCTCTGTGAAACTGCTGAGAGAAAGTGGACCTAAAGGGCCAGAATAAGCAGGATGAATATCTGAGTAATTCAGCATGCAGTAACCCAAAAGAACCCATCAAAGTGTCTTTAAAGTCCCCCTAAGCTCCCAGAACTAACCCAAGAAAGTAAGGAAGAAGAATACCAAGTGAAACAATGACACAGGGTCATTTGTAGAACTGTGCTAAGGTCATAGACCAGAAAAAAAAAATGAAGCTTAGCATTGAATCCAAAGAGAAAGGACAGAAGGGAAAAGAAGAGAAAGCAGTAAGTTGAGGAGGAAGAGGAGGAACTGAAGGAGATGGGACTGGGAATGAGAAATAAGTTTTGAATGTGAGAAATGGGACCTCAGGTGATTCTCTTCAGGTTAGCCCTGAGGCTGTGTTCTCTGAGTGAAGACCTGAACTGTTTCTGTGTTATGTCTGCTAAGGGACAGGAGAGGGATCCAACCAAAGCAGCTGGACTGAGTGCTTGAGAATTCACAGTCTCCCAGCGGAGCGTTCTCATCTCTCACTAGGATCCTTTAAACTCTGCTCATTGCTTTCTCTGATTTCTTACACCTGAGATTTTTAACTTTTACACCATCTCTACCTTCTAAACAGCTATGATAAGAGGGACAAATCATTTTTATAAGGTGCAATGTACAAAATAGTTGTCATGGTGAAAAATCTCTTGAGTTCTCCCTTTAAGTTTCTGAATAATAATAATGTTGACTTAAGCCTCACCAGAAGCACTCTAGAAGCTGAGTGTGAAAGGAAAGCCCTCTGAAAAGACCACCATGCCCTTCCTTCCACATGTGGGGTGTAGCCTGATTTGTCCTCATCAGAAGATGTAAATGGCATAGCTCTACCATGCACCTCTTTGGGTTTGGGGAGAAATGGAAAGAAACCCTTGTGTGATTTGTTACCCCATTGCCTTGTAGGTCAGTGGGACTATGTACAACACTGGAAGGCATGTGTCCCTCCGCCTGGACAAGGAGCACTTGGTCAACATTTCAGGAGGGCCCATGACATACAGCCACCGCCTGGAGGAGATCCGGCTCCACTTTGGGAGTGAGGACAGCCAAGGGTCTGAGCACCTCCTCAATGGACAAGCCTTCTCTGGGGAGGTACGTGCATCTTCCAAAGTGCATAAGGTTTCATGCCAACTTGCAGGATCCGGTGCCTGTTCTGATCAAAAGTGGAATGACAGATGGGAAGGCTTCCTTTGACTCTGGGAAAGAAGGTGTCTGCCTCCTTTCTCCATGTGTCTTTTGCATGCTGTTTCTCAGGAGAGGCGACAGTCAAACAGTATTTCCTTCTCAAACAGTAGCACAGGTCTCTTAGGACTCATGCCCTCGCATGTCCAAGAGCAGGGGTTCTCAACCTTCCCAATGGTGCAATTCTTTAATACAGTTCCTCGCATTGTGGTGACACCCAACCATAAAATTATTTTTGATGCTACTTCATAGCTATACTTTTGCTCCTGTTACGAATTGTACTGTAAATACCTGATGTGGAGGATCTCTGATATGTAAACCCCCATGGGGTCACAATCCACAGGTTGATAACTGTCCTCCAAGAGCGTCATTTAACCTCAAGCCTGTTCTGTGCCTCTTCACTTTTACCTCTCTGCGCCATCAGCCTCTTGTGCATCCTACGTGACAGCATAGTTTTCCTTCTGGTAAAGTGGATCTTGCATAAGCATGTAATGCACTGCAAAGCCAGTGTCAGGAATCTGAAGACTCTGCCGAAAGCCTGCAGAATGGAAATTCCATTATGTCACACCATTGATGGTGAGTGTCGCCGTGTGCCACCATCAGTCCAGACAAAAGAATAAATTGAAGCAATGCAACTAACCACAGTTTCAAATAAGATAAGAGATAAGGTTTGACCAAACTTCATCTGTGATCTGTCCCTGTACCTAGTTCACTCTTTACACTTACACTTGTGGGCAATTATAACTTAAGGCTCAGGGGTCCTCATATCATAAGTAACCAGTAACTAGGTTCCTAGAAAGAGTCCTCGGTAACTGATATCAAAAAGACTTTAAATTTTTTAAATGTGCATTTTATATGGTCTTTTTATTTTGCTATTTAAGGTCGTGGTTAAGCCTGGCAATTGTTTTTATGTGTTAAGGCCATGCACCATCGAATAGAGCACAAGTTAAAGAAATCCCTTAGCAGGATTTTAATGTGCATTCAAAATGCATTGACTAAGGGTTGGCTTAGGGACTCTACTACTTACTAAAGATATGGGATTTAAAAATGAAAAAAAAAAAAGAAAAAGAAAAAAAGGAGTTCTGGCCACAGAAGAGGTTCAAAGGGGACTATATTCAAATCATTGAAGTATAACGGCATGCGGAAATGGAGAGGTACAAAGGTCCTGGCAGCCTCAAAGAAAGATATGACGTATTTTACTTGAAGAGGTCAGGAGATGCTTCACAGAGGAGGTGCCCTTTGAACTGGGATGTGGAGAGAAGCTATGAAGAGTAATTTTAAAACATCAGCTTTGGAGTCAAAGGACCTGAATTTGTAGCCCCTGCTTTGATACACACCATGTTATCTTGGGACATCACTTGATCCTTCCAAGGCACAATTTAGACACCTCTCAAAGATATTTTAAAGTTTTAGTGGGATCCCAGATGTAAGGAGTACTCCGTTGATGGACTTAAAAGAAAAGATAAAGCAGGGGAGGAGGGATAGGATTAGAAAAGGGCCTCCGGGCATGTCAGGGCACTGTGTTTTTGAGACACTGCACATAGATCTCATTCGGTACTTTAGCTATCATCTATTAGTAATGGCTGCATAGACAATGGGCTTCAGCTGCACTATGAGATTTTCTCCTAGATCTGGAGGGGGAGACGTGTTAGGATTGACTTAAGGATGTCTGCTAAAAGGAAGTAACAGAAAACTCCCTCCTCTTCAGAGCTACAGGTCATGAACTGGAACACATCAGGAAATATAGCCAAAACAGGGGAAAACCTCACAATTCTGAGAGATGAGTGGAGGTCAGTCTCCAGTAGGGGATGTTTAAAGATCAACTCTTCCTTATGATAATATGCATTATTTTAAAGTTTACTGTCATTTTTTTCTTTTCTCTCTCTCTCCCTCTGGACTGTCATATTTCAGCGCTTACCATAGCACTGCTTCAAATGAGTGGGTAAAAATTGGATAGTTACTAGGCTAAAATCTTTATGCCATTCCTTCTGTTGTCCCAATATTTAAGTAGGTGATTTGCAGCATGTACATTAACAATGTATAATTGGCAAGCTGGGGTACTATGCAGATTGATGAGATTCGGGGAAGAGCTTTCCAAGCAATAGGGATACACACACATACACACACACACACACACACACACACACACACACACACACCTACAGGGCATGCCTGAGAACCAGCCTCAGAAAAAGGATAGATATATCTCACCCTGAGTAGATCACACTATTGTCATCAAATTTCTTCCCAAGTGCTTCAGTTTGCATGATCTGTAAGCTTACCAGTTCACAGTGCTAGAAGCCAGCATTTTGGAGGATCCAAATATGTCAAATGAAGATCATTTTGCACACTGTTGGCTTTTGAGATACTTAACCTGCCCTAGGGAGCAAGAAGAGTTGAGCACCTTTGCCACTTGAAGATAAAGACCTAGGGCCAACAGTGGAAGCGGCAGACAGAACACTTTCAGCCTAATACATGTTCTAACAGTGGGAGCTATATATCAATGAAATGAGTTTGCTTCTGAAAACAGTGAACTCTCGTTGTTGGATTTATTAAGCCCTGAACACTTCTTAAACAATGGGTGAACTATTAGCTTTAATGTGCCTTCTAATTACTAAACTCTACACAGTCCATAACTTTCTTCCAGAAACTTCTTCCAGTTAAATTCCAGTTAGCCTCAGGAAGGGCAACTATTTGTCACCCTCTGGCTTAACTTTCCCTATTTCTTTTGTACTGCCTTCAAAGTTTCCCTTGGTCTCTATTTCTGGGTGTCCTTTGAGAGAACGCAAGTAGACACTTCTTACAACAAAACACATGTTTATTTTGTTGACAGTGAGTAATTGCGTTGCCATCTGCCCCATCTATCATTGCCGATCATGATGAGTCAATTAATACCAGGCATTTTCCTTGGCATACCGCAGTGGCTGCTATCTGAAGAGCTGTATATTAAGTGTAGCCTTGTCTAGTGGGGTTATTATAATTGATGGTAATCATTTGCTTTGTTTTATACAACTGTGTGGATGTAAGACACGATTAGCAACTGCAGGGTTTTGTTTTTTTTTTTTTGTAAAAATTATTCATGTCCTACATGAAGAATTCCTGGGTGCCTTATTGGAGGTTGGTGATAAATGAGCACATTCAGGGATTCAAATGTCTCAATTTTTTAAAAGGTAGGGATTAACTGCTTTTAATAATCAAGCTCCTTAGCTTGCTAATCATTTTAAGTGCTTAGATTAATATCTAGTATAAAGTAGGTTATTTGTAGGATGAAACAAAAGATAATATTGGGAAAGAATCATGTTTGTGGATTAAATTCCAATGGTGAGTGTAGACAGAAAAAAAAAAAGTCTTTCTGACTTGGAAGAAATTGTACAAGTTCATCTTCAGAACCTCCTTTGAGTTCTTCATTCTCAAGGGATAAAGTAGCACCCTGAAAACTGTGCTAGCCACTTCAGAGGGCATCTTCAGCCCGACCTCTGATTCCTTTTCTCCTCTTTTCACGGCTATTATACTCCTGCTGTGTGCTGGACTCCGAGCACACAGCACCCAATTTCTACTCAGAAAAGCCTCAAGTCTATTGTGGAATATGTACATGTATTGAACCCACATACATACACACATACATGTACACGCACTTACACACATGCATGCATATATTGTGCATATATGCACACTGAAAACATGGGTATATCTGAGGCTTATTCCAAGAGAAAATTTATTGAATAGCTATCTTGGATCATAACAAGAAAGAATGATCAGCAGCCCTTCAGATTGCCTTGCTCGCTGCTCCCTCTGGAGGTGAAGTAGCAGCGCTGACCTTCCTGCATCTCAGCCTCCGCAGTCTCCAAGTCTGCTCAAAAGACAGGAAGAAAAAAAAGTCCATAGGTGTTTTATGGTGATGGAGATTCTATTTTTAATTGAAAAGAGAAACTAAATGTCATAGGTGAAATATAGGATGGCTCCATGTTTTTGTATGTCTCCGAATCAGAAGAGAGTCTATTTCGGGATCAATAAAAAGAAAAGGACAATGCAGCCTGATTCTCTTCAAGGAACCAATGATCTGTATCCTTGAGAGGCTGCTTCACATAAACACACAAGTTGGTAAGAATAAGTAACTAAAGCCAAGTTGTGCTGGCATGTGCTAGAGTGTGATACATGCTAAGGAAAAACTGAAAATCAGGGCCCCAGTAGGCACAGCCCATCATAGGATTAGGGGAAGAAAAAGCACTCTGCTTAGCACTTTTGCTGCTTCGCTGAGTCCTCTTGGTAGGGGTACTTTATTGGCCCAATTAGAGATTAAGGTAGAATAAGAACTGGAGTACTTAAATATAACAAGAATGCAGATAAGAAGGGAAGTGCTACTGGGTGCCATATACCACAAGAAAGCTCTTCCTGCAGCTAATAATACCAGATTTATCTCTCCAGCCATCATCTACTTCAGTCTACCTATTCTAGCTCCCCAAGATCCTATTCCTCCTCCCAGCCAGTTGGTGTTATCTCTCCTTCTCTTCCAGAGGAAGTTGTGTATCCCAACCACTCTATGATGCTACTACCCATCACTGTGGGTCTTGTATCTGCTTATTCTCGATTCTGTTGGAGTGGAAATTCTTTGCCAATGGAAATTTTTATTTGGCCAGTGCTCTATTCCCAGAACTTTGTACATTGAGCACAGAAGGACAGTCAGTATGTGTTTACTAGATAAAGGAATGAATTATCTGATTATTCCTCTTAAGCAAAGAGCTGTTCCTCCCTAGACACCATATACCTAATGCAATGTCCACAGTACAGTAAGTGCTTAAATAATGTTTGTGAAATGAGTAATTCAATCACTGAAAGAACAATTCAATCAACTTTTGGATCCCGTGAACAAAAATATTATAGATTTTTTCCTTGGAAATCTTGAGTTGTGCTGCATGTGCTGACTGTTCAGGAAATATACAACAGCATTTATTTGATTTAATTTATTTAATTTAACAGCATTATTTAATTTAACAGCCTTAAATTGAAGCGGGGGGGGTGGGAGGTACTGGAAAGATGGTTCAGTAGTTAAGACCACTGGTTGCTCTTCTACTCTTCCAGAGAGCTCAGGTTCAATTCTCAGCACCCATGTGGTGGTTCAGAACCATCTGTAACTCCAGTTCCAGGGGATATGATGCCATCTTATGGCCTCCATTTCATCAGGCATGGACATGGTACACACACAGGCACACAGGACAAACATCCACACACATAAAATAAAAATAAATTGAAGATGGACCATTTGGATAAAAATTGCCCAAAACTCCGAATGCTGTTAAAAACTGGGGGAAAGAAAGGGAGGTTTTGATAATTACCACTATGACATCTTCTGGAATTTTCAGAGGAGAATATACTTCATGAAAAATTTTAAACGTATTTATGAAGTACCACTCTATGTCTAGTCTTCATACGGTGGAAGACATAGAAGGATTAAACAGTTAAGTGTCTCCCTGAAGGGATTTCAGATCCATTAAAGGGACAGAGCACAGACTTGACTCACAAATGGCTATAGAATCTCACTGATAATACCTGGCCACCATCCGGCTGCTTTGTGAGTAACTTCCCGTTATCTCATTCCAAAGAACAGATAGTATCAATCACATGCAGCAGTGAGTGGGGGAGCTACAGGTGCCGGTTTAGGAGGTGTTTCCAGTCCAGTGGAGGAGACAGATAATAAATAATCTGAATAATAAGTGAGGAAATATCAGAGTACGGCAAAGGCTGTGAGGACTTAAACAGCAGAGGAGGGAGCTCAAGAGTTAAGCATGGCGGCATGAGTTACTTCTAAACAGGGCGGCCAGTGTGGGTCTCACTTCGAGAACAGTGTTTGTTAGGTTGACAGGAAGGTTGTCCAAGGGAAGGGTGTTCCAGGTGAGCATCACAGCGGGAAAGTGGGAGAGCAGTGAGCAGAAGCAATAGCAGAAGCCGTGTAGGCCTGTATGTGAATGCTGGGGCTGACACAGAGCACGGCTCCTTCTGCCTGTCTCTGTGTGGCCTTTGGCTTTTATAGCAAGTCTCAAAGCATCCTGACAAAAATTCTCTTTAATCAGCCAACACCAGTTTAGTGAGTTTGCTCTCAGTGTGAGCTCCTCACCTGAAGTAATGAAGGACCAAGGTCACACAAACCAGAACGCCAAGGTTGGATTTAAGTCCTCTGCTTCATGACACTGCTTCAGGTGAGCTAAGGTTTCTCTGTAAACTCCACGCTAATGGTTGTTTGCCTAGCTTTGGCTCTAGCTCAGTAGGGAAATTCAAACACTGAAAAGCCAAGTGAGGGGGGGTGTCTTTAAGGAGCCTGTGATCTAGCAGAAGACCCTGTCTTTCAACCAGACTGTTAACTCTTGGCAGTCCCAAAGTGGGTTGTACTCCTCAAAAATATCTCCCTATACACATAAATGAGCTGTGGGTAAATACTGCTGAACAAAGAAATTGAATGAGTAAATTAAGATAGTATAGACTAGAGCTTTCAAAGTGACTAAATTATACCCAGTATGTCATAATCAAAATTCTATAGTCATAATGTCAACCCTAATGAAGTTAATGTCAATATTAACCAAGATTTTTGAATTTATATGTTAAATTATTCACAAATTCAAGGTAAGTGAATTCTTTGGGGCACCTGGGAAGAGCAATGGAATAGCTGAGAGCTAGTGTGTTAGAATAATTCATTTTGATTCTTCATCTCAGTCCTGGAATCACTCCCAAGATCAAAATAGGGAGCTTGTCTTTGCCAGTGCTGAAAGGCAAAGTTTAAGGTTCTGGGAAGCAGACTTACCCAGACTGGGCAAAGTGGCTTTTAAAAAAAAAAATGTTTTTATTAATTACAGTTTATTTACTTTTTATCCCAGCTGTAGCCCCCTCCTTCATCTCCTCCCAATCCCACCTTCTCTCCTCCCTGTCTTCTCCTCCTATACCCCTTCCCCAGTCCACTGATAGGGAGGTCCTCCTCCCCTTACATCTGACCCTAGTCTATCAGGTCTCATCAGGACTGACTGAATTGTCTTCTTCTGTGGCCTGGTAAGGCTGTTCCCCCCTCAAGGAGAGGTGATCAAAGAGCCAGCCACTGAGTTCATGTCAGAGATAATCCCTGATCCCATTACTAGGAAACCCACTTGGAGACTGAGCTGCCATGGGCTACATCTGTGGAAGTGTTTTAGGTTATCTCCATGAATGGTCCTTGGTTGGAGTATCAGTCTCAGAAAAGACCCCTGGGCCCATAGTTCTTGGTTCTGTTGGTCTCCTTGTGGAGCTCCTGTCTCCTCCAGGTCTTTTTATCTCTGCCTTCTTTCATAAGATTTCCTGCACTCTGCCCAAAGTTTGGCTATGAGTCTCAGCATCTGCTTTGATAACCTGCAGGGTAGAGTCTTTCAGAGTCCCTCTGTGGTAGGCTCCTGTCCTGTTTCCTGTTTTCTCCCTCTTCTAACGTCCATCCTGTTTCCCTTTCTGAATGAGGATTGAGCGTCTTACCTAGGTTAGCTTCTTTAAGTGTACAGATTGTAGTATGATTATCCTATATTATATGTTTAATATCCACTTATAAGTTAGTATATATCATGTGTGTCTTTCTGCTTCTGGGATACCTCACTCAGGATGATCTTTTCTAGTTCTCACCATTTGCCTGCAAATTTTATGATTTTCTTGTTTTTAATTGCTGAGTACTATTCCATTGTGTAAATGTACTACCAATTTCTGAATTCCATTCCTCAACTGAGGGGCATCTGGGTTGTTTCTAGCTTCTGGCTATTACAAATAAAGCTGCTACAAACATGGTTGAGCAAATGTCCTTGTTGTATGGTAGAATATTTTTCAGGAGGAGTATATGCTGGATCTTGAGGTAGCACTATTCCTAATTGTCTGAGAAAGTGCCAGTGGCCTTTGAGAAGCCTAGCAAGCAGGGATTGAGATCCCAGATGCTGACCATGCATAGTATAAACACAACTGCAAGATGATGTTGACTGATCCATAGGGTTTTGCTTGGGACATTATTATAGTTGTGTCTGAGAAAGGAAAGCTCAATCTACTGAGCAACTTCTTAAATTGTCAATTGTAGATGCTCACAGTGGGGCAGTCTAAGATGGAAAACACTGAAGGCAGTCTGTTGAGTCACTATTCCATGTACTCCATTCTAACCTGCATGTAGTTCTGGTCTGGCCCACTAGAATGTCATTATGATGGTCACTGTCCACTTCCTTTGGATTCAATATAGCCTTCTATATTGTTTCCTAAAAGCAAGGAGGGAATTGTTATATTGCAAGGTAAATTTTAAACACAGAAACTTCAGAGAACTGGAATTTGATTGAGGTTTGGCATCAAACCTGACTGTCACCATGGCAACCATCATTGTCATCATTTTACAAGTGTTGAATGTGGTCTTGGTTTATTTAAAAACCAATGAAAGGGAGCTACAAAGATGGCTCACTGCTCGTGCAGAGAGCCCGTGTTCATTTTCCAGCATCAGGCACCTCACAGTTGCCTATAATTCCAGATCTAAGGGACTTAAAACCCGCTTCTGGCCTCTGCAGGCACATGCACACATGTAGTGCACATAAATTCACACAGGCACATACACATAATAAAACAAATAAATCTTCTTTTTAAAAGCCAGTGACATCACACCTACAGAGAGGAGTAATGCTCATAGCACTTCTAGGAACTAGCTGGACTTCGAGAAAAAAAAAATCTCTTTTCTAAAGCCACGGAAATAGAAGTCAACTGAAGAAGAGTTTCTTAAATTGAATGACTTATTCCTTGTTGTTCTGACCCATGTGAGCAGTTCATGAAGTCTTGAAGAGTTTCAAGGAAAAGTAACACCTTCCACTTTAAGGTACAGACTAGACTTGAAACAAGTGATTGTGCACGCCGTCCCCAAATGTGGTAGCTGTGCCAGGAGCACCTGTGGGGTCATCTCTTCCAACACACCTGCAGAATCATCACCAAATGCCAGGAAAGGCAAGAGACCTGCCAAAGGTCACTAACACTCAGTGGTAAAATTAGGATCCGATCCTGATTTTCCTTACTCAAAGTTTCAATTTTTAATGTGCCATGTTAAATTTACAGTTCTGCTGAATCCCAGGGTTCAAGAGACATTTTAGGTAATTTAGAGGAGTCACCCAGTATAGAGTAAAGACATCTGCAAAATCATATTTCCTGCATCAGCAAGCAGAACACCAAGGGCGTTAATAGACATAGCCTCAAGACAGCAAAGGCATGGGCCAACTATTTCACAAACATGAGCGATGAAAAGCATCCACAAAAGATGCATGTAGAAGTCGACAAAGTACTCCTTCCAAAAAGAAAAAAAAAATATCAAGCCAAGCCAAAAATCAGATTGCAAGAAATGTAGAAATAAAGCTCAGAAAACTCAAACCAGAAAAGGTAGTCCCTGAAGATGCTTCCCTGGGTCTCAGAAGGAAAAATCAACCCCACTGTTGCATGAAATGCTTAAGACCCAGAGAAGAGCATGTCTGATTGCATGTGGGTTGATGCCCCAGGTCTCGCCTCTGAGAAAAAGGTATCGGACGGGTCTGATGCTCTTTGGGTGGATGACACCTAAATGAACATTGGTGCAAAGTCCCAATTTATTTCTAATATTAGAGATCAGACCTCTACTCTTGCCTGATGCAACTAAAACAAAAAGGGGGAACTGTAGAGAGCTGCGTAATGCCGCGCCTTAAAGATGGAGCTGGTTTCCGCCTTCCACCTTCCCGATGGTGAGTGCTCTCTGTCATAAACAACTCCATATTTGGCTAAGGCTGAGGATCTGGCTTGCTTCCATGTATGTGGACCTATCTAAATTGCCCACGTGGCACGCTGGGGTTGGCTACCCAGAGGCTATTTAAGCTGTGGGCTGGCTTTCCCCAGGGTCAGATGATTGTTCAAGGTTCCTGAATAAACTGCATTGAAAAAAAAAAAATAGAGAGACAGGGTTGTGGAGGTCCTCACACCAGACATCGGGGGATCTGAGTTTGGATCCCCAGAATGCCTGTAAAATTGTGGTGTGTGCAGTGGCTGCTCATAATTCTAGCTGTTGGAAAGCAGAGAGACAAGGGATCCCATGAAAGCTGGCAACCTGGATTAGCTAGAATTGGTGAGGTGCAGGCTCAGGGAGAGCCCTACCTCAGTAAATAAGGCAGAGAGTGATCAAGGAAGAGACTTGTCTTATTTAGTGTTTCTCCTGCTGTGATGAAACACCGTGATCAAAAGCCACAACATGGGGAGGAAAGGGCTTATTTCACTTCCACTTCCACATCACAGTCCATCATCAAAGGAAGTCAAGGCAGGAATCCTGAGGTAGAAACTGAAGCCCAGGTCGTAGAGGGACACTGCTGCCTGGCTCTGCTCCATGAGGCTTGCTCAGACTGCCTTCTTAGAGTACCTAAGACCGTCAGCCCAGGGTTACCACAGCTTGTCTTGAGCTGGACCCTCCAACATCAATGAAGAAAATGCCCTGCAGGCCAGCCAGGTGAGATTTTTTTTTCTCAATTGAGATTTTGTCTTTCCAAATGACTCTATCTTACGTCCTCAAGCTCCCACACATGCACACACACACACACACACACACACACACACACACACATCCTGTAAATGTGCCATACATACATGTATATATTACTCACACACTCGTGATCAAGAAAATAAAAGAACCTAAAGCTATAAATACTGTTTCTGTGCACTTTGAATATTCCCACCCTCACACACCAATATCCTCCAGAATGGTTCTGTCACGGTAAATAAAAGTCATCTAGGTACTAATATCGTCTATCCACCTTGTGAAGGTACTGCTATACAGCTCAAAAGAAAGCCATTTAAAACTCTTAGATTCATCTGCTCTGACATATCGACAAACCTCTTTTGAAACAAAGCTAATCATCTCAACGGCACTGACTTAATTGCTCACCAGTTGACGGAGAATAAACAGACCTGAGGATTAAAATATGAACTAATTACTGTACTCGATTCCATTTACTTGATTTCATGTTCCATTAATTTTTTTTTTGCATCATTTCTGGTGGAAGCCTTAGATTTATGGTCACCTCGAATGAATTATGCCACTTAGTTGCCCGTGGCACGCTCATGTTCAGAATCGGTTGGAAAAGGGCAGAATTCTGGGCAGTAAATACTGAGGCAAAGCAGCGGAGGATATAGTAAGTGAGGGTAATTATCCATTCCCAAATACCAGCCAGAGTCAGTGTCTATAAATCTATCCCTATCTCGGCACCGAAAGGGCAACACCGGAATCGCATTCATGATTATTCATTGGATCTTCTTGTTAAGACGATCTCCAGGAACAGTGCTTGTCTCTGCTGGAGGGAGGGCTGGAGGGAAGCAGAGAAAGTATGGGAAGGAGAAAGGGCATGGACCTAAGAGTCAGGCATGCACATTGCACAAGGCAACGTTGTAAATCAGGATATTTGGTTTCAAGAGCCTGTCCCGTCACTGGGTAGCTGTGTGGTCTTGGTAAAGGAAGAGCTGTGTAAATCGTCTCTGGCCTTTTTGAGCAATTGTGATGGTCCTATATGTGTTTCAGAATATCTGCCAAGCGCCAATAAAACAACAACAAAAGCCCCTCCTGTGACAGGACCCTTTAAGTGATAAAGAAAGGGCTGTTTGAGTCAATTATCGGCCAGTCCAAACAGCACTCAAATCTCTTGCTGATAAGACATGTTAGAATAATTACATGAGTTAATATGGCCACGCCTACCAGCTGTAATTTACAGAGCATATAACATGTACTTCTCATGCCCAATCTGCACAATAACTGAGTCAATTAGTGCTGATTCGCACCATTTTGTGCATAAAGAAAAGAAACTTGGAAAGATTAAAGGATCTGCTCTCAGTGTAGCCCCCACCCCGTGGATGCAGGGAAGAGCTAGGATTTGAACTCAGATCTGTGACTCAAGCTTGTACCTTGATGACATCTCTGGCTCTGAGTAGCTCCTTGATCATAGTTAAGTCCAGTCTCTCTACTACTGAAAGGCCCACTCTGAGACCTGACATGATCTTTCGGTACGTCTGGGTTCTGCTTTCAAACAGCCTACATTTTCCCCCTGGCTGTAAAGTGAGACAAGAGCCTACCTCTCTAAACTGCACAATCTGATGTGAAATATGACGCACATCATTTCCGTGTGCTTGCTGAGGACTGTAGCTCCCTCATGCACCTTCCCCACACAAAGGAGAAGGATAACAACCAGGTAGATATGCACAGATCAAACATAACCAGCACAGTGTGTATACCTGTAAATTTGTGTATAAACACATTTATTGCTTTCTGCAAAGCACAAGAAACTATATTCCTCTGTTTCAGGGGTGGCTCGGATGGATACATTTTCTGGCTTTAAATGGTGTTTGCTGAGCTAGAGATTTCTGGAGTTGGCCTTGGAAGTGAATCCTGCAGGAGCAATTTGGCAAAATGAGCTTAGCCTGGAGGTTTTAAATCACACTTCCAGCCAGAAGGGGAAAGTCCCCCGGGACCACAGGCCTCTGCACCAGGGCTGCTGTACCAGATCTTCAAAGCAAACCTCTGCATCTGTTCCAGGAAAGACTAATTGTGTATGGACCCGAATGGCCACTACACACAGCTGCTGTTTCTGTAAGGTCCATCCTGAGGGGTCAAGCATTTCCCATCCATTGCACCTGCCTCTTAGGGCTGATATGCTCTCCTGGCTTAAATGAGGAGCTGTAACTCGTTCACATGAGCAGCTGTTAACAGTTTAAAGGTAACAAGTGTTAGGCTTATTAGTTCCTGGCCTTGACTCCTCCAACACTTACCAGTTATGACACACTGGGCAAGTTTTTCAACTTCCTAGTATCTCAATAATGAGTCTCCCCTTTAATAAGATGAACCAAATAGTGTTGCCTCTGCTATAAGAGCATTTTGACCCCCTCCCCAGCTTTAATGAATTTAGCATACAAACAAAACTATTCAGTGACTCAACTGCACAGTGTGATATGACCATGCCAATGCTCCCACGAAGCATTGTCACAACCATGTAAATATTTCCATCACTCTGAAGAGCTTCCTTGTGGCCCCTCACAGTCTTCCAAGCCCTGACCTGGTAACTGCTCATCAGCTAACACTATACCCTGGACATGCTTGACCTTTTTGTTTCATTTTATCACTATGTTGTAGAATGCTGTCATCTTCGCATGAGATGGCTGTTGCCTGCCTGAACTGTTATTATCCGTGGGATACTTGCACAAGATAGGGCCCATCATGGAGAAGGGAAGGCTTAAAAGGCAGCCCACTAACCACATAAGACCTCATCCCTTCATAAGGATGTGTGTGTGTGTGTGTGTGTGTGTGTGTGTGTGTGTGTGCCATTAATGATTGCTGGGGTAAGGGACATTTCTCTTTGGTGGTCAGCCATATTCCTGTAAGTAACCCCAATTAAGCTTAGTGGTGTACCAAGCTAGACTTTGCTGGAATTATTTCTTTTTATTAATCTGGGTTGAAAGATGTTTGTTCATAGATTCTTCAGGAAAAAAAAATCACACAGCATAGACAGTAAAGTTGACTTGGTTTGCTTTTGGAGAATGGTTCTCTAAATTCTAACAGATACAGAGAAGCTGGATGGCCAGCGAGCCACAACCAATATCCAAAATGATCTGCCCAACAAAGTCTTGCATTCAGCAGCTGCTCCAAACACAGTAGCTTTCCTTGGCACTGACATGCTTCCTCAGACTTCCACATCCATCAGCATTTCAACCCTTCACCCCATCTAACAAGAATCCAGAGTGGCATCCAGGCAGGAAGTGAAAGTCTTATAAATTACATCAGCCATTGTTAGTTGGTTCAGGGCACTTGGCTGGTTGACATTTTCCTTCAGCTGTTGTCAATGCTGCCAGTGGCAGGGCTGGCGAGAGGAAGAAAACCCGCCATCTTTGCAAAAGGTGCTGTCTCCTGCTGGGCCTGTGCCCGCCTCAGAACTGTAACTTGTCCTAATACCCACTGTGATGGTTTCCAGAGGTCAGGTACTGCCTGTGAGAGTGCAGCACAGTAAAGCCATGAAAGCTCCTCCTTTGTGAATGTGATTAAGAACCTTATAAAAGATGAGCCATGAAGCAGATGGCCAGCCTGCCCTTCCATCTTCCGCCATGAGAAAATGCAGCACCCAACCTCCCTCTCTGAAAAATATAGCCCTTGTCCAATAACAAGGACCTCACTAGAACCTTGTTCTTGGACTTCTTATCCTCCAAAAGAAGTTCTTCCATTGATTATTCAGCTTCGGGTATTCCATTGTAACAGTACAAATGGACTAAAATACTTACTCAGGAGTGAGGGCCGGGAAGAATTCAGAGCTGGGGTGTGGTCAAGGAAGTGCCTCCCTCATCCAGACAACAGGAGGTGTCCTTCCCAAGTCCCCAGGCGGTGGCTCATTCTTGCAAATGGCAGCAGTGAACAGACCACATCTCCTCGCTTTAGACCAGCTGCTGCAATCACCTGACCTGATTCCCCTGGGGCACTTCAGCCTGACACAGTAGGACCTAGAATAATGGTAACAGCTCCCACGCTCACTCTCAGAAGGATCCTGATTTGGGAAACGGGCATACCAACCTGAATACCAATGAGACCGAATTTGTCTTCATCCACACCAGTGGTGTGTAAGGGTTCCCTTGCCCACATCCTCACCACCACTTGTCATTTGTTTTCTGAGTGGTTGCCAAGGAGTCCAACTCAACAGATCACAGAGACATTCACATACCAAGATTTATTATAACACCGTTCACAACAGCTGAGTTATAAAACCAATCTTAGGGATGGATAAAGAAAATGTGATAGAAATACACACAGTGAAAGTTTTTGTCAGCCCTAAAGAGCAAAGTTGTGTTGTTTGCAGGAAAGCTGGCCCAACTCGAGATAATTATATCAAGTGAATTAATCCAGTCTTGGAAAGACAATTATATGTTTTTTTCTCATCCATGGTTCTTAGAGCTTATATGGCCAATATGACATAAAAGCAGAAGTTAGTTTCTAGAGGTTCAAAAGGTACCAGTGGGAGAGGGAGAGAAGAGAGAGTAAGAGAGATGGGGGGTGATGTTTTCAATATATAAAATATACTTGTATGAAAACTTAAAAACTAAATAAATTAGACCAAAAGAAGTGTCCCGGCTAACTTGGTGGATAAGCACATGGTCACGATAGATCTAGATGATCTTATGCAAGCCACTTAAACTCTCATTTCCTTTACCCATAAAATTAAAGGACTAACTAGAGTAGCCTGACCGCATCCCCCTATAGTTCAAACATGTCCCCCTACAGGCTTTTAGAAGCAGAGTCTCACTTTGAAGCACAGGCTAGGCTTGAATTCACAATCCTCCTGCCTCAGCCTTCTGATTGCTGCATTTTGAGGACATACACCACCATTCCATGATGGAAGTAAAATCTTCTTGGATAATCTCACAATATAAATATCGCTTGAGGGTGATGGTGCTACCCAGAGCATCAGAACCACTGGTGTGTAGTAAAATCCCTGTGTTACCTTGGAGACCTTCTTCTGAGAACTGAGTATATCCTTTGTAAGCAGCCATCTTCGCATCTGCCTGAGGGGAAATCTTGGGAGTTTAAGTCATTGTACATGACACCGAAAGTTAGAGCTGAGATCGTTCTGCTGGCTTGAACATGCAACCTTAGATAGTGAATTGAAATATATTTTAACATATTAAAATATATTAGTGAATGATTCCTTCCTGCCCCTGTTGCAGTCACCACACATTGGCACGCACGCATACAGACATGTACACATTCTATCACACCTCAGTCACTCACTGCCTCCAAGGAAGATATCCCTGTGGTTAACAGGGTATTTCACTGGAAACTACGGACTCCCTTTATAGATTTATGTGTTTTAATTACATTTTTTGTATTTTAATTACAATTTAACCAATTTCTCTCCATTAAAGGCCCCTAGGAAGGAGCCCAGGGAATCACCATCATCACTCATTTAGGCTGTTTCTATTCGGCTTCTAAAGGACCAGAACAGGAGATGATGTCACCTTAAAGATGATGTCCCTTCTGGAGTGGTCATCTAGCCTCCTTTCTGTCGCAGAAAGCAACTGGCAGCTTCTCGTTTAGGACCTCTGAAGCATCCAAACACTGGATCCCACCCAACTCTAGTGGCACTTAGAGTATTCGATTAGCTTAATTTACATTATTTGATTTTCTTAGGGTCATCTTTCCTAGCTGAAGGGGTTTGTTTCTCCCTTAATTAAAGAACACATTGGTTCCAAAGCATTCAGAGCAAGACCAGCCCCTTCCATCTTCATCTCTCTCAGTATTATCTCTCTCTCTCTCTCTCTCTCTCTCTCTCTCTCTCTCTCTCTCTTGATCTGTGTGTGTGTGTGTGTGAATGTGTGTGTATACCCACATGTGCACGTGTGTATGACTTCTGGGTGTCTTTCTCTTTTATTCTCCACCTTATTTTTTGAGGCAGGGTCTCTCTTGACCCTGGAGCTTGCTGTTTCAGTAGACTACCTGCCCACAAGACCTAGAGATGCTCTCATCTCTTCTCTGACCCCAATGCTAGGATTACAGATGCATATCACCACACTGGGCTTTTACATGGGTTCTAGGAATCCAACACCAGGTCCTCAGGCTTGTATAGCAAGCGCTTTGTCCACTAAGCCATCATCCAGCCCCTGGGAAAGATCTGGAAAGAAAAGTATGAATATGGCTGAAATAGTAGGAGAGATCCCAGACAAATAGAATTGCCTTCTACTAATGCAGAAATAAGCGCGGGTAACCCAAAACAGGCAAGCAGAAAATTCAGTGTCTTATGATTGTCACAACAATCTCACTCATCACAGGGATACCAGTGGCACTCCATGGCCTCATCTCATCTACCAACACGATCTAACTGCCTTTCCTTCCTACCAATGCACATACATCACAGACTGGCCTTCACTAAGTCACCCTGGGAGTTAGTGTCAAACAAACTAACATGTGGATACCAACTCTCTCATACTTTCTGCATGCCCTTTAACAGATCACATAGACCTTTACCAAATGAAAACAAGGGGAGTTTATAATAGCATCAACTTCTGAGGGTTCCTGAAACAGTAGCATGGCGTCTGGCCAAAGTAGGTACCAAGTATGTCTTTTCCCCTTTCCCCCTTTATTTTGTTTTCTTCTCCAACAGTTGACTACTTGGAAGTCTTATTTCTACTTAAAAGAGAAAAATAAAACTTCAGACTTAGAGATAGACTACTTGATTTAACAAAGGGGTCAAACTGTTAAAATGAGGGCTACCTTCTCCCTAACCAAAAAAAAAAATGTTTCTACCATAATTTGTGACTACCAGACATAGTTCTACCTCATGTCTCCATCAGAGTCCAGAACTCAGAACAAAAAGAATTAACTTTTGTTGCCCCAGTGACTTGAGAACTGAGGTCCGTTTTTCCTTCCTTGGCCACCTTGGGTAGACTATGTTCCCAGATCTCTCTTGGTCACCTTTGTCAGGGACTACAGGTCACGAGTCTATGACAAGTGTAACTAGGCATGGAAAACCCAAGGAATTCTTCTGTCCCTTGTATTGACTTACCTTTTCAAAGTCCCAGCTGTAGGACACTTTCTAAAAGCCTTTTGAGTAGCTAAGCCTAGGATAGCCTCCCCTGGGATAGTTTTCTCATTATTAATATTTTAACAAATGCCAACAGGTTAGAAGCATGTGGCTTTCTTGAGAAGAGACTGAGCTTAATCACCATTGAAGGTGTTATTTAAGGTTATTTAATTTTAATGCTCATTTTAATTAAAAGAAAAGTTCAGTTGCAATAGATCTTTAATATTGCAGATGTAGGAATTTTTTTTCAATATAGACATGCCTTTTATTTGTTTTCCAAAAGAAAAAGAATGTCTGCTTGGGTGAAAAACTGGGGATCAAGGTTAAGTTCATAAAAGCACTGCTTCCTTAGCTGCGGTATGACTGGCTTCATTTCAAGCAAGCATCAATCCCTTTAACCTCCCTTAAGTCCCTGCTGATTTTCTAGACAGATTTACAAAACATGTCAACCAGGAAATAATGACCAACAAGTTCAGAAAAATAATCCAATTTGGGAAATGCACGCCTTCCTCCTAGGGTTTGCCAAAGTCTGAACAGTCTGCTCAATACCTTCTTTGTCAACGATGTGAAAGAATGACTAATTCAAAACAAGTCCTAATTCTGACATTTGGCATAATGAAGTATATGTGTTCACCCAGGAAAACGTGCTTGAGCTCCTACTGTGTGAGCCTGCTAACCTGTACGGTATTTATGAATGATGCTCAGCCCATGTGCTAAGAAGAGACTGTTTCATTCCAGTGTCTCTCTTGCTGCCTACTATGCTAGAAGGCAATGTCTGCAATGGGAACGGACAGGGACTGCTATTCTCTAGCTGGAGATGCTGGCAGGAGGCTGTGAGAACACTGGGAATGCTTGCGCTGTCTCTGGGTTCTGCTGTAGTGCTAGCCCGAGGCAGGTCATTTACTGTGGTCTATCACCATTTCTTGATCTATACAACAGGCTTGACAGTGGTGTGAGTCTATGCCTCACTGACTCATCTTCTGTCCCAATTCTTTGGTTATTTGACAGATATTTCTATCCCAGACTTATTTTACCTTCCCTGATGGTGTGACTTAGTCTCCCTTTTATGTTTTCTACAAAGAACATAGCCTCAATGTCCACAGCATTCTTTCTTTCCTTCTTTCTTGTTACCAGGAAATGCAGAGAAGACAATAGAATTCTCTACTGTCTGAACTGTAATGAAAGGAAAGAATCCTGTACACTTAAAAGTGATAACACTCTCTTTATTTTTTTTTAATTCAGCATCAAATTGATGGACACTAAAGAGTCACAGTTGCCTATTCATTTATCAAAGGACCCAGTTAGCTAAAGAAAGTACCCAGGGCATAATTATGTATTCTTAACTTTCCCCTAACAGAGAGGCTGTTATTCTAGTGTCTAGAGAGCCTGATACTGGAAAGTGGGGTGTCTATGTCTGTGTATGTATATGAGAGGCGAGGGCATGCTGCATAAAAAGTCCCGTATAGGCACCCCTGAGAAGGGACCATTTGGTCATAAAACTTTAAAAGACATGGTGTCAATTACCATGAGGGCTGGTTGGAGAATAGAATTTCCTCATATGGAGAAGCCAACGCAAGGCCTAAGTAGGGAGCTGGATATCCCAAGTGTGCTCAAAGTACTCAGTAGAGCTGACGTTGGAATAGAAAGAGATCTGAGAGGTGGGAGCAGTGGAATAGGAGGGGGAACCATTGGGCAATGTTTCTGGACCAGTGTTGGGAGTCTCACTTTCCCTATGGTTGGGCAATGTTTCTGGGCCAGTATTGGGATGACATCTTAATTTCCCTATGGTGATATGAAAGGGCTTGAGCAGAGATATGACAGTCTGGCAGTGTCATGTTTCTGCCTACATTGGAACCTGTGCCCTCCCTGTGATGAGTGCACTTTCCTTGGTCTCCTTATGACTAGCTCCTTATTATTGAGATCAGAGCTGGACTTGTCCCTGTCCAGCCGGTCCCCATCCTATCACCTTCTCTTAATTATCTGTTCAACCTTGATTGTCATTGATCACGGTTCTTGTCTATCCATTCGCTTAAATATTTTTCCATTGCCTTTCATGTGAAAGCTAGTTCTACTAATTCCTTTCTTTTCACATGAGGAAAGTACGCAGTGACTTCTTTCCAAAGAAAGGAAGGTAGAAAAGAAAATGGTAAATTTATGAAGGATCTGTTGAAACAACCCCTGAGCTAAGTGACCAAGATGGAGGCCAATATACAGACTGATTCTGCTAAGATGTGATGAGAAGGGGTCTCTGCCTTTATGATATGCATCAAAAGTCCACAGGTGCAGTGTGATCATGTGGTAGTATCAGGAAAACACCCTTGCTGAAGAGCATTTCTCATGACTGATAAGAACCCTCCAAAAGTTTAAGATTATGAAAAACAAAGTCGTGGTGTCGCATGCCTTTAATTCCTGAACTCAGAGAGGTAGAGGCAGAGGCAGGTGGACCTCTGTGACTTCGAGGCCAGCCTGGTCTACAGAGCAAGTTCAGGACAGAAAAGGCTACGCAGAGAAACCTCCTATGAAAAAGGAAGGAAGACGGACGCCTGTCACAGATTGATGGAAACTGAGGAGAGACAGCAACTAAATAAATGTGAAAAAATAGAGTAGGTAATGAACCAGGAAAAGTGCAATGCTGGAAACACTGTCTGATTATGATGTCTAGTTAACAGGATAGCACTAACACTGATTACTTTTTTAATTTTATTTTTATTGTTAATTATGGTTTATTCACTTTGTATCTCTCCTGTAGTTCCCTCCCTTTTCCCCTCCCAACCCTACCCTCCCTTCTTCTTCACCCATGCCCCTGCCCCAGTCCACTGATAGAGGAGGTCTTCCTCACCTTCCATCTGATCCTAGTCTATCAGGTCTCATCAAGAGTGAATGCTAATTTCTTAACCTCAACAAAAATATCACAAAGTAATTTAAGATACTAAACATTGAAAGAGGACAAATCAAAGATATACACAGCTTCCTGTGATACCTTATTATCTATAAGTCTAAATTTATTTTAAAATAAAAATTGGGGGCTGGAGAGATGGCTTAGTGGTTAAGAGCACTCACTGGCCGCTCTTCCCAGAGACTCAGGTTTGATTCCCAGTACCCACATGGCAGCTCACAACCATCTTAACTCCAATTTCAAGGGGATCTGACACCCTCTTGTGACCTCCTCAGACACCAAACACAAATTGATACCCAGGCTTGCATGCAGGAAAAACAATTGTACATATTAAATTAATATTTTCTTAATTTTACATTTTCTTCAGTATTAAGGCATCATTTTATTTTTCCATTCTGATTCTTTAGTATTCAGAATGGTAACAGTTGCTTAATAAATATTCAATAAATAAATGGGGTGGATACTCAGTAAACTCAATAATGGCATCTTAAAAAAAATAAATGAAGCAATTAAAGTGCTTTGCCAAGTGCAAAGTACTTTGCAAGTAGCTATTTACAAATACAAGGGAGTTGTCATTAGTATCTCATTTTTTAATGGGGAAGGACTGCCCATTTCCTGAGGTACAATTTCAAAAAGTAACAGTTTAGTCAAGGGCTTGGATAAGCCACTGATTCTGAGCAAATAATTTCTGAATATCACTGGCCTGTAACCATCTATTTCTAAAGATTTTTTGGATGACTCTGAGACAAAAGAAATTTCACTTAAATGTTTTTTCATCATCATCATTATCATCATCATCATCACCATAATCACCTTGGTGACATTTATTAATCCAATTTCATTAAAAAATGTGTAGGATACCTCTCCTACTCCATGGCTGGCTATTGCTCTGAAAACAGCTGCCGGAGACAAGGAGAGACCTTTACTGAAAGTGAAAACATGAAATTACAGACTTTTTTCCTTCCTCTTCCCCTGCACCTAAATGTCAGCTGCTCTAGGAAAGGTATTCTTAGGAGGATCTGGTAGGAGAGAGTTTCCTGAAAGAAGTGGGAAGGGGTAGCCAGTGTCGATGAACACAGAGTAATCCACTGTAAAACCTCATACAGCTCTCCCCCCTCCAGCACCACCACTTCCATTCCTAGACAGGGTTAATGACCCCTGAGACTTCCACATAGCGCATACAGTGTGTTTTTATTGAGCATCATATTCTTTTTACATCTTAAGGTATCGTCCATCCTCAGGATTGGTACAGATTTCTGTCTCTAATTTAAAAAAAAAAGCATTATAAGTAGTAGAAGATAGAGACTGTGTAATCAGTGACATAATTAATTAATGCTTTAGTAAATAAACCCAGTAATAAATGACTGGGATCAAGCTCTAACCAAAGGAAGACTACAGGTATCTACCTTCTACTCAGCCTTGAAGAAAAGGTGTACAGGTTCGATGGGGAAATAAACAACACATAGAAATTGAAAGCAAAAACAATTCTGGTCAGAAAGCAGACTTACTCTCTTTGATGCTAGGGGAGAAATAAAAACTCAAAATCATCTTTTGCCTATCAGCCAAAAAGCGGTTCCTGGGCACTCCCCTGTGTCTAATTCATATCCCGAGGACGTGTGGAAGCACCCAGGAGGGCAACGTGGCTGGCCTCGCTGGGCAAAGGGCTGGGATGCTGGCCATACCGGGCAGAGGTTACAAGAAAAGCTCTCCCTCACCTTGTTGATATGCTGGGCAGCCACCTACACTTCACTCCCCGAAGAGCATGGCTCATGCCAATGAAACCTTGACATTTGCTGAAAGCAGAAAGAAGGAAGATCTGTATTCTATTAGAGCCCAAGCCAGGGCAATGGGAAAACTAAGAAATCAAATGGACTTACATATCTTTTCTTGTGTGAGGGGTACGGAAACTATTTTCAAAGGAGATCTGATATGTTCATGAATTTTTGGTCTGTCCAGGTGAGAGAAAAGAGGGTCACGTTGGCTAGTCATATCAGTGTCTGTCCTGCCTCGCTCTGAAGCCACTGGCACCCTGAGATGTCTTAACAGAAAGAGAACTTAAATCCAGGGAACATGGAACTGAGTCTGGTTTTGCCACTTGCTGCTGCTATGGCCATGCACTTCATGTCTGTGAGTCTCTGTCTGACCTTTTGAAGAATGATGCATAATGTGTGTTAACCTGCTTTACATCACTAAGACAAGTTGGCTAAAATAAGCAACTGACAAAGAGGGGGGCTTCTTTTGACTCACAGTTCTAGACGCTTTGTTAGAATATTGATTGGCAACATTGCTTCACAGCACCTGAATGTGAGAATGTGTGACAAAACAGCTTACTCTATGATCCTGAAGTAAAAGAAACAGAGGGGAGGGTATCCTGTCCAGAAAGCTTCCAGTAGGCTCCCAGTTGCTCCTGAGTGGGGAACCAGGCCTTTAACCACTGGACCTGTAGGCTACACTCCAGATACAAGCTAGAGCAAATTCCCTTCCCGCTTGGTTATCATGAAGGCAAGAGATGGTGACTAATGATGCTTAAAGCAGCTCACGGGGGAGTGGGCATCTGATCAACACTCAAGTGAAAACTCTCACCGTTATCATTAGCCATCCCTAGGACTGCCATCTTCAGCACACATTTGCAGGTAGACCAGAAGGCTCAAACACCAATTCCCTGAGTTTTGGAGGCCTGAAAATAGCAGGAGTGCACAGGAGGCTTAAGACAGGAATCTCATTAAGGAGATGGGGTTCCTCATGGGTCTTCAGGGACAGGTATACTGTGATTTCACTCTCAAGTCAGTCCCTAGCAGTTGTATTTTCACTTGCAAAACCTCATTGCTTTAGAGACCACATAATTTGGTTTTTGGCTTTGAGGGGCTGTCACGATACTATTCCAAGAAAACGAAATGGAAACAAAAATTTACCCATGAACCTCCAACTCAACAAATCAACTTGCTTTCTATTTCCCAAGTTCAGCTAAAAGGTACTTTAGACAAAGACAGAAATGAATAACAACACTTCATTCGGAGACATTTGGACTTTCTTTACCTCATCCAGAAGATGAGGATACTGACCAATTCTGTACCCTTGTTGGTGACTGGCTGTTTATAGACAAAAATGTGCTCCAAAACTTGTTATTTAATACTATAAATAACATACTATAGCCCGGCTAGACCTTCCTAGTGCATATGTGAAAAAAAAAAAAAAAAACAATTTCCTTAAATGGAAAGTTTAAAGAACCACTTGATCATAACATGAGTCCCAGCCAAAGAATTATTTGGTTAGGTAGTTCTTTTAAATAGTCTAGTAATTCATGAGAATGGGTTTGTCTGCCACCCTGCAAGGACAGCTTCATGGGCACACTTACTGGAGAATCTTTCTACCACTTAGAGTGGCTCTTTTCAAAATCTCCCACACTCTCTAATCATTCTTCTCCAGCCTTCTCCCAAACTCCCCATCGTCTCACACTCCATCAGGGCTGACTGTTGCTGCCATTCTGCTCCAGGCCCTCACAGCCCCACAGCACTATGGGGATCAGAACTCAGGGCAAAGATGTCAGAGCATTGGCTTCTCTCACAGGTGCCCAAGGCTACGCCATGCATGCTGTGGACACCCAGTAAACACAAGCTGACTGGCTGCAGTGGTGCCCAGCTAATGAGTGCCAGGCTTTTTATCTGAGCTCAGAAATAGGAGGACAGATGGAGAGGAGAGCAGAGGGAGGAAACAGCTTCACAAGGAGGCCGAGCTAGCACTATACCAGCACGCTCGTCAAGCATAAAGGATTTTGATTTCAGAAAAGATAAAAGGGTCAGCAAGAGCCCTATATGAATGGCAAGTACATTAAAAAAGATTTCAGTCTGATCCTGTTTTTCTTACATCAAAGGAAAGATGAACTAACTGGGTTTCAAAAAAAAAAAAAAAAAAAAAAAAAAAAAAAAAAAAACCTTCCCCAATGACCTAGAAGAAAATACACACATTCATAATTCTTTGAAATTACGAGACGTTACTTCCCTAAAATATGTGTCTTTTCCATAGCCAGCTGTAGAATCACTTTGTGGACAACATGCCCAGTCCTGGCATGGTACCAAGGGGCATGCCTGCCCTACACCATGTCTCAAGTACCACACGAGCACTCACTAGCTGTGTATGGCCTTGTACAGAACGCATCCTGCTCTTGGCTTCACCCTCCAGATTCAGTCTTGGTCCTCAGGCTAAGCTCCAACCTCGAGCCACTCTTCTATAGGTCAGGTCTCAGCATCTATGGGTTCTTGGCCAGCCTGAAAACATGCGTGCCCGGGTTTAATTGGTCCCTGACATCATTTGCCTATGCTATCTTTTGGACCACTCTCTCATTTGTTCCAGTCCTGTGAGTGAAAGGCCCATTGATAAAACTGAATAAATTTTGGTATTCTAATTGCATCTTCCCAGTCAGTCAATTAGTCTTGCCTATCTAGGCAGAAAAACAAACTTTATGAGGAGTTTTTTTTTTTATTTTCTAGATGACAATAATTGAAGGGGGAAGAAGAGATGAGTACCAGATTGCTAGGACAAAGATTGTTCTTTAAGAACTGAGTAGTGTAACCAAATGAGAAAGGACAAAACAAAGAATAAAGGCAAGTAAGTTTAAATCCCAGCTCTACCAATGACCATGAGGCCTTGGGCAAGTCACTTGCTGATCTAGGCTTTATTTTCCATTCATAAAATGAAAAGGTTGCCCACATGGTCTTCAAAATGCCCTCCAGGTTTAATATACTTTGATTCTTTCATTACAAGTCTGGCTTTCTGAGATTCTATTTTCTCATTTGGAAAATAATGATAATATGTCTAGTCCAAATTTTCTCTCAGGGCTATTGTAAGTGTCAAATAAGAAAATGCATGGAAGTCCAGGGCACACTGTTAATTTGGGTGAGTGGGCAGGGAATAAGAAGGCCCTGAAGCCCTCATGCAACCCACTGCTTAGTCAAGTTCCTTGTATGAGCTGTGACTGTGAAAATGCAACCCTCTTCCTCTTTTGTCCAATTAAAGAATATTTTCAATGCATACAAATTATTTCCAGATTCGTAGGAAGCCTGTGTTTGTCCTGATAAAAAGATACTTATTAGAAGAAAAATGTGGGCTGGAGAGATAGGGGTGTCTATAAAGTGCTTGCTTTGCAAACACAGGAACTGGTGCTCAGTCCATACAGGCTGTGTGTGTGTGTGTGTGTGTGTGTGTGTGTGTGTGTGTGCGTTACACACACCTTTGTAATCCCAGCACTGGGAAGATGGAAACAGAAGGATCCTAGCCTACTAACCTACTGTGTGAGTTTCAGGACAAGAGATCCTGCCTCAAAAAGAAAAAGGATATTTAGGTTTATCCCTTGGTCTTCATATGCCCTTGTATAGACATGAGTATATGTTTCTACTCACCCATGAAAATACACACACATACACACACACACACACACAAAATGTCACATGCTGCCCTAGTTTGCTTTTTTGCTGCTATGATAAAACACTAACCAAAAACAATTTGGCGAGAGAAAAGAGTTTATTATTCAGGAACTCAAGGCAGGAACTTAGAACAAACCATGAAGACATGCTGCTTACCAGGGTACATCCCCTGCTCATGTCCAGCCAGCTTTCCTCTACAGCCCAATACTAGCTGCCTAGGGATAGCACCAGGTACAATGGGCTGGACCCTCCCGCATCAATCAAGACACTACCTCTCATACATACCCACAAGTCGATATAACGGAGGCGATTTGTCAACCGAGGCTCTTCCTCTGCCCCAAGTGTGTCAAGCTGACGACTAAGATTAGCCATCACACATACCCGCAAAGTCGGGATGGACCTTGATGTTGGAGAAAAATCTTGGACCAGTGAAATCAAGCTACTGTATAGATAGGGCAAGGGAAAACAGGATTCAGATAGTGTCTGTTGCTTTCTAATAGTTCCGGGTATGTTTTATTATTTAGTTCCATCTTTGAAATCATGGCAAGAAGGAATATTTTTATTAGTAGTAGTGGGATTTTTTAATGTTACCCAACATCAAGAAATTCTCCAAACATTAGCTGAGTATCTACATTTTAATTTAACTATGATACTACGTACCTGGTGCTGACATCATAGCCTACGATTGAGGACTCTGTCCCATTATTGTCTGTATTTTGGTGGCCAATCACAATTCTGGGATATCCTTAACTTCTGAATAACCAATTGTAAATTGAAGGATTTTTATTTTCACTTAATCTAGCAGTCAGCTGAAATGGTTCACAGAATTCAGAGAAACTCTTAACCTACACTGAATCGTCTTCGTTGTGACAAACTATGGGACACCCAGCTAGAAGGTATATACATAGGGCAAAGTTATAGGTGTAGCAAGGACTTCCATGTTCCCCATGTGAAGACCACCTTCTCAGTACTTTGGCCAACTGAGAAGGTCATCAAATCTCAATGCTTAAGACTTTTTATAAGGTTTGTATTTTCAGGTCTCAGGTCAGGGAATGGGAATGCAACTTCCAACCCTTCCCTGAGTTGGTCTTTCTGGTGTCCTGTATCATCCTGACTCACTGAATCCTACTCTCTCGTATCTCATTGGCATAAACTCATATGTGATCAAAAGGGCTCCTTGTGAATAACAACAGATACTCCTGTCACTCATAAGTTATTGCTACCTCCAGCTGCTCTGCAGTACTAAGAAAAGAAGCACCTAAGACAGCCTCGCAATGTAGGCTTCCAAAGATGGAAACAATCTATCACATAGACCACTCCAGTAACACTATAATTCAAAACACCCTGTCCCGTTGACTTAAGCTATCTCTGGCTATAAATTAACAGCTGTATCACATGTGCTTATAACATCAGCCCTTAGGAGGTCAGGGCAGGAAGGTCATCATAAGATTGATGCTAGCTTAAACTTGTATATTTAAGGCTAGCCTGAAATACAAAATCAGACTCTGCTCCTCCCTCCAAAAAAAAGTTAACTGCCTATAAATTCTCAAGGATGGGTGGGGCCTCACCAGTATGTGGCCCTTCTATAACAGAATGCCAGTGGGGCCCTATCTTATGCAGGTCTTGTGAGGGTAATCACAGCTGCTGTGACATCAAGAGGTCCATGGCCAGGACATTCCTGTAAGAGAGAGTTCCATGACACCCCATTCTCTTACTCTTAAATGTCCCCCTCCTCCCTGAGAGTCTAGAGATAGTTCATGGTTGCTAAGGAAGAGAAGACATTTTTCTCCAGTGGTGGAGACATTGGTGAGGTGTCCGTGTTCCTACAAATAACCTCTCACCCATGCTCTTGAAAGCCACCCTAATGGAAGTCACTGGGTTGTCAAAAATGTCATGAAAGTAGAAAGGGGACGAGTTGGAAAGACAAGGAGATCAGTGCAAGTGGGAAGGGAAAAAAAGGGTAATTGGGGTGAATGAGATCAAAATATATCATATACATATATGAAAGTGTCATAGTAAAACCCACCATTATGTGTAATTAATACATGGTAGGAAAATACTTAAAAATATAATTTAAAACTAGAAATTCCAAAAGTTTTAAGAATTATACACCAAGAACCAGTCACTTGGCTCAAACATGTTTCCTATTATGCTAAAATTACTATTGCTTTTCTTATTATCTCAGCTATGGAAAACCAAAGCTCACAGGTAACATGCGAGCTACAGTCCAGATCTGAGAACCACACTCTGTCCTCAAAGCCCACCTCACTGTTTCATCAAAAGCTGGGAATCCCAGGTTCATTGCCACCTGCACATACTTAATTCCTTAAGTCACTTAAACGTAGGATTGAGACACTGTGAGTGAAAGCGGGTCTTGCTCCCTCTTGAACAATAGCTCTCCTCCACCATGTGGAAATGTGCAAGAAATGTTTCTGACACCGACTGTGCCCCACACCTGGCCTAGGTGCTGGAGCTACGAGGGTAAAAACAAGCATGGACCTGGCCTTGTGTTCTTATTGACTAAGCAACATAGTCAACTTTGCAGCAACAGCCTGAGTTCAAGTGTTGCCTGGGTGGATAATGAGTGATAACACTATTGTGTTAGTCTTGTGAGGACAGGTTGAAAGGAACAGAGGGGGAGCCATCTGAGAGTTTAAAAAAATTATATTCACATTACATAAATTTGCAAGCGATGGCGTGCATCATTTATAGAAGAGCTTTGGTGGCATTTGTCTTATTCAAAGCCCATTTATCCTGAACTTTTACCAATGTTGTGTGAGCCTTTACAAGTCATTAAATTCATCTTCTCTGTGTAATTTCATACACATGTTGATGTGTGTTGCTAGATCAGCACTCAGTGTCAGAGGGAAAGGTCTGATGATTGTTGAAACAACTATTGCTTCTAGTCTACAATTCCATGCTACTATAGTAAATGAGATCCAAAAGATGTCTTCTCCACCATTGTGTGAAATGTAGGAATGTTTTTTCCTTGTTGTCTCACTCAACAATCAAGCTTTGTGTTGTCAAATTATAAGGGAATTTCTCCTTCCCAGTAACCAAGAAATCAGTTCTACAGCAGGTATCATCTAGGTATTCTCTTGTTCAGTTCTACCATGATAATGCCAATACAATGTCAGATCCCAAAGATTGATGACTCTGTCTCACAACATTGTCTCCATGTCATAGGCCAGTCACAAAACACAAATTGTGATCTGTGCTTGATCAATGCTATGAGGTTTCCACAGTCCCCCAACCCTAAACTTAATTTGCTAAAACAGCTCCTAGAAATTAAAGAAATACATTTGCTAGAGGAGGAAGAGAGGGATGTTCGTGGTTTTGAGACAAGGCGTCTGTAGTCCAGGATCAGACTCACTACGTAGCCTAAGCTGTCCTTGAACTTCTAACAGTCCTCTGACTTCCACCACTAAATTCTCATTATAGGCATGAGCCACCCTACCTGACTCAGCAGTGTACTATAAGAGCATTGAAAATGGTGCAAGTGAACAGCTTCTTGGCACAGAGGCAGAGGACAGGGTAGGAGAAGAGGTCTGGAACTTCCAATGCCCTGCCGCACTGCCCCACTTCCCACCCTCTATGTGTTCAGTTGCCCAGCTGCTTTGCACAGTCAGTCCTTTGTTTGGAGGTTTTATAATGAAGGCTTCACTACAGAGGCATGATTTATGAACTCATTGGCGGCTGCTGCTGAACTCAACCTTCAGCCCCACTCTCCTTTCTAACGATGAAATTCCACGGTTTGTCCACCTAGTCACTGATCCCTTTTCTGGGCTAGAAAGATGCTACAAAAGTCACCCCCATTAGAACAAAATATCTTTCTCATAGCCAAGCAATTCCCATGGATCTAGAAGTTCTGTGTCAGGAACCAGAGGTCAAAGGCCCAACACTAGAATCAAGATGTCATCCCTTACTCTGTCTTAGGAGTCAGGGCACATACTAAACATTGCAACAAAAGATTCTCTCTGTACCTTTATCACCCCAGAGATCACATGGGTGTTTGGGGCTCTGTGTCAGGGACTGAGGCCAGAGAGGAATCTGTGTTTCTTATTACCCAAATAGATTTCAAGGATGGTGGCAAACTATGGCACCGAAATTCACTTTCTCATGTCCTAGTTTGCTTAAGATCCTCTTCCTTGCAAATTCAAAGCTAAATATAAGCCTGACAAATAAATGCTAGACTCATCATGACCTTAGTGAGCCCTGGACATCTATTGCATGATAAAAACAATTCCCTACCAAGTAGCAGGGCTTAAGGGTGAAGAATGTATAGGAAAGAATTTTATATTGGATTCAGCACTTATTGACTCCAATTTAGTTTAAGGGGAAGACACTGTAAGCACATATGCTCCGCTAAAAGATAATGTGAAGAAAATGTGGCTAGATGAAATTCCCAGATTTGTACATTAATAAATGATGGCATCATTTGAACTACCTTGCTGACATCACGTGAGGATCAGCCAGGGCTCAGGGCTACTTTGAACTGGAGCGGGGAAGAAAGTTTTTTCTTTTTTTCCTTCTGTGGCTTTCTGACTCAGAAAAAGGAACCATGAAGACTGCAAGAGTCTTTTTTGTTGGGGGGCTTCCTGCCTTAGCTCCATTTCTTCTCTCCAGAACACACCAATCCTTAATCTAGTCATCCCCATGTCCCAGGAATCTGCCGCTCCAACCAAATTCCTCTGAAATGAGTCAAGGGCTGTCATTTACCATCCAACCTCATTTCCTGCATCAAATCTGGAGCGAGAAACCTTCAGCAAGGTGAACACAATGGCCTATGCAGAGTGGGAGGGGCAAAAGAGAGAAAATGATGGCCATGCTTACATTGTTTTGTATATTTATTATATTGTTATATATAGTCTCTGTGATGAAATACAAAGCTCAAAGTAGAACAGTTTAGAAACTAGCTCTTTCCACAAGCTGTTTTAACTTCACATTACCACAGTGAACTTAGACTATGAGAATAGAAGACTGACAAGACAGAGCCCTGATAATATACAAGTAATTTGAGCAAGTGTTCTTGCATTGATAGGCTGTGCTACGGATTTATTCTCCAAATAAGGTGTACCTAGATGGCTGGTATCTCGAAAAGAGCCCATGAATTCTCACTCCTCCAGGCCCAGTGTCTTCTCAAAACACTACCTGAAATAGTCCCACACAGATGTAGAGGAGAGTTTGCTCCCTGAAGATCTCCTCTGTTGGTGGACCCCTTTGCTTTCTACCTAAGTGCATTCTTGCTTATATTTGACTCCCATCCAGCCTAGCACCATTTAAGAGCATTTTTCTAGCAACAGCACCTGCTGCCTTCTCAACCGTGTCTCCTATGTACAAATCATGGGGCCCTGTTGCATAGCTGAAGAAAGTCCAATATTGTAAGATGACCCAAAGATCCCTAGGAAAAAAAAGTAAACTATGTTCTTGGTTGAATCACCATGTTTAGCCCTTCTTTATATGTTGCCTTATTTGGGTTTCCTATACCCATGTGAGAATGTAGGTGTTGTCCTCATCCAAAGAGAGAGAAGTAAAAGGATACCTGACTTGCCAAAGGTTATATAGGTTGTGAACTTCTAGAAACAGAGACCAATCTGAATCTCCTTTGATTATAAAACTGTTTATCCCTTATGGAGTACCGCCTCTCTGAGACAGAGATGGAAACTCAGAATTTTGTGCCCTGCCTCCCAAACTCACGAAATTCCAGAAATACATTCTGTGGAGGCCTCGGGCCAATGCCAGCGCTCAAAAAAGCACAAGTGTGTGATGGCCTCTTTCCTGCTCCTAATCGTGCCTGCACCCCAGCCACTGGCTCAGTCCCTTCACCAAAGATGACAATAGTGCTGTTTGTTGTCCAAGAGTGTGAGAGAAAGTCATCTTGAAGTATCCAGTTCTTCCGGAAACTCTGAAACAGCAAAACACTCCCTCAAGAAGCCATCCCTCTTGATGAGGGAAGCCTTTGTGTTCCCAAACAGTTAGAACCCAGCCTCTGAGTTCTTTTTCAGCTAAGTCTCTGTGATGACCTTCTATCCTGAGCCCACAAATAACTGCCCAGCATGAGCAGAAATAGGGAGTCTATGGTGATCATGGCAGATGGCCAGGCAGTCCCAACACTGACATATGGAGGGACTAAGCTCTGTGTCCCATCCAGACAAATCCACCCTCTCTCCCTTTGCTTTCATGGCAGGTGATAGGCTATGTTACTTTGTTTTGGCCAACATGCTAGAAGAGACCTTACTCCACATGCTCTGAGAGGTAGTACAGTAAGCCCTGCCTGTGTGCAGAGACCTCAGAAATGGCACCGTACACGCTTTTATAGACAGTTCATGATTCTAGCTAAGAGTTCAGAGTCTGACCTGTACACTGAGCTGGGAATAGAACACAGCTTAGTCTCATGAGGTCTCCTAGAATTCTGTAGCAGTCTCATTCCTGAAAGTATGTTCTGTAGATCAATACTAATCCACAGTGCCTATCAACAGCACAGCCCAGTCCAGATCACCTTCTCTTCACAAGGTAAACTTTCATTCTTACAGGCATCTAATCTTGTAGTTTTAAGTGTCTATTTCAGCACTGCAGCCTCTCTGCCAAAGAAAAGCATTTCAGAAAAAAAGCCAAATTACTAAGCATTTTCATGTGCTGTATTTCCTGATTCTCACAGGAACTCTATGAAGTTGTATTGTCTCTATTTACAAGCTGGGCAATTGAGATGCAAATCTTCCTATCTAATGAGAAGCTATATCAAGGCTTTAAAAGCCAGACCTTCTGCTGAAACTCAACCTCAAGTAAAATTCTTCAAAGGATGTTGGTAAAGCATATGGAAGGGACATGAAAATTGTTCTGTACCCAGATAACACGATATGGGACCTGCTTGCTATTAATTAAACACATGTTGTATGCTAGCTAAATTTTATTAACTTGACAAAAGCTAAGGTTTTCTGGAAAGAGGGAACTTCAGTTGATAAACTACCCTTATCAGACTGGCCTGTAAGGAGGTCTGTGGGAGCATTTATTTGGTTAATCAATGATGTGGAAGGGCTCATCTCACTTCGGGTAGTGTCATCAATGGACGGGTCTTAGGTTATGTTAGAAAGAAAGTTAAGGGCTTGGAGAGATGGTTCAGTGGATAAGAGCACTGGCTGCTCTGTTAGAGGACACAGGTCTGATTTCTAGCATCCGAATGGCACCTCATAACCGTCTATTTGTAACTCCAGCTGCCAGGATTCTGATGCCCTCTTCAGGCCTTCATGATTACTGCATACACATAGTGCACAGAAACACATACAAAACACCGATAAATGTTAAAAAGATTTTTAAAAATAAAATAAAATAATTCTTAAAAAGAAAAAAATAAACATGCTGAGCAAACCATGGGGAGAAAGCCAATAAGCAGTGCTCCTCTGTGGTCTCTGTTCTGGTTCCTGCCTAGAGGTTCCTGTCCTGACTTCCTTCAATGATGGACTATGCCATGGAGATGTACACCAAAATATACCCTTTCTTCCCTTAAGTTACTTCTGGTCATGGTATTTTAACACAGCACTAAAAGGCAAACTAGAACACAGGGGTTGACTTCTTTGTTAATACGTAAACCAAACAGGGACTGGTGACACTCAAACTGCAAATGAACCTCACAGGGTTCACAGACCAATGTGAACCCTTACCCTGCTTAGGACCACTCAATAATCTCAATGAGGCGAGAGTTCCTTGGTGCAGTACTATAGAACCCCTGCCCCTACCCAGAACCAAGAGGACCCCTGCTGGGATTTTGATGATGCCTCACACTATGGCTGCCTATAGCTACCCTTTTACTGGGAGACTGCCCAATGACATAATACCCAGAAGGCTACCCCACACTCTACCACCAGCACAGAAACCCCGAGGCAACAACTACATAACACAGAACTGGAGCACACCAGGCCTTCTTTTCGTATCTGGAGGGAGACTGGTGTACGTAATGTCTTGTCCAGTGCTGCCACAGGACTCAGACATCTGCAGCTCACTAGAGAGCTTTGCTTGTATGCTGGCTTCAGCTCTGTCCTCACTCCAACCTCCTTCCTCCAAGGACGTATTCTCAGTGGCTCTCTTGACCTGGAAAAAAAAAATCTCAGGGAACCCAACCGAAGACATCTGATCTGTCTTTATTCTATATCAGATTCTCAAAAATCACTTGTATCGTGTTTTTGTCCTTTCAGAATATATCTTCTAAAGTTAGAGCCAACAAGATCTATTTGTGTTTGTTTTGGTTTTGTTGGCATTGAGGGTAAGGAAACTGGTCTCTTAAAATATTTAGAACTGCTAAACACACACGATCATCACCAGTTTCCCAACTGTCCATCTCTAAGTTTAATGAGAACATCCCATCTGCTGATGGGAGTCATGAGCTTTTGCTTTTAAGTTTTGGTGTTAACCTACGTGTGAGCTTGCACTGAAAATTAACGCACCGCCTGCCTGATCATTTTCACAGAGCCTTTGGTGGGGCTGATGTCGAGCTTCTCAGATAATTATCTGTGTTGTTTTTTTTTTTTTTTTTTTTAATCCCAAGCATCCTTTCATGACGCTGAGATTTTCTGTTTGTGAGTTTAGCTTCAAGTCTACCGAACCATTTAATTAACTTAAGTGTTTAAACTTCTAGAGGTGTTGATTGATTCTAATCAGTATTTTCTGCTCCTCTAATTGAAGACTTCCTCTCTTGGACTATTGTCAGTGAAGCAAGAAGTATTTGTTCAAATAAAAAGCAAAATATTGTTTAGTCTTTGGCATAATCTAACACGAATTTACTTGGGCCCATAATTGCATGAACTTGGGGGAGGCGCCGAATAGAGCCAATTCTCCGCTTCCTTTGAAGAAAAGAGAGCCAACCCCAGGAAGAGAGCAGCGCAGCAGGCCCGGTGAGTGAGCTCCTAACAACCTCTTCCCCTCACCAGGACTTGGGCTTCCAGCCAAACTACTTTAGTAGCCTGACAGTTTTCACTCTTCTTGGGAAACTCAGCTTGAGGGCATGTTTTGCAGGGACATTTGCCACCTAGAGAAAATGATTTTCTCTTTTGACAACTCTTAGAAAAACAAAACAGCCCTCCACCTCCTTTAGCCACACCCCCACAGGCACTTGAGAACCTCACCCCTAGAATAAAGCCACCTATTGAGCAGGTCTATCTGCTGGCGATGAGGACAGTGGCAGGATTCAAGGTCCAGATGTCCAAGCTTCCTGTATTCTGTATTTATTTGCCTTTTAAAATTTCAGGGTAGGGGATCCAGTGTCAAGGTAGCTCAGGAAGCCTCTCTGCCCTGCAGGCACTTGAGAAGTGGCCTTGAGCCCACTCCCTGCTTGGTTTTCTGAAGACTGGCTCTCTTGTTGCCTTCAAAAGGGTTTTCTGGCAAATCTGATCTTGGTCTCTCCTGAGACAATTCTGTTCTAGTTGACTTCATTGGGCACAAAATAATGTATTATGGATATTGCATTTTTCTGCTAAGAAAATGTCAGCTTCTAAACTAGATCAAACCGCCCTCCAGTTCCTCCGTGCTGGCTCATTTTAATTATTGAACTTGTCTCCCTGGAAAGCACACTCTGTGCTGTTTGCTGAGACACTGGCAGTTTTAACACAGTTTGGAAACTTTTCGGAGATTGATCACCTCAGGAAAACAGGCAGTTGATCGCCGGCAGAATTCTGCAATTGAGATTAGTTTGCTATGAGATGGCATGGAAGAACTGAGATCGATGGGGGGGGTCTCCATGCTGCCCACCCAGCCTCCACAGCTGTCTCTGAAGCAATGCCTCTGCCGGCAGCCATAAGCCTTGGCTTAGATTCCATTCAATCCTACAGCTCATCAGCTCACCACGGCCAATATGATCCTCTCCTCCTTCTCCAAATCTATTTGCTTCAGCTACTCCTTCATCCGCTTTCTTTTTCTCCCTTGGGACCAACCTGAGCTTGTCTGTACCACTGGTCCTCTGCAAATACTGTCTGTCCTACCTAGGAGCTTCTTCTAGTCTGTGGTGTGCAAGCCTGAGTACCTATTAGAATAGTCTTAGACTTTATTGCCAGATCAAGTAAATCACAACCTCAGGAGGTGGTGTCCACCATCAGTATTGACTGAAAGCTCCCATGTGGTAGTAAGGCATTTTAAACGGTATGCAGCTGAGCCCTCCTGCTGTTCAAGTCAAACATCCTTTTCCAGAGAAGCAACCGCTGACCATTTCGTCCAAAGTAGTGTGAACTCTGTCCCCTAAAGTACTGCATTACTTGCTGATCTCGCTACCTTCATAAAATTCATCACTGTATAAAACTATCTTCTCTCACCTTTATTTAAAATTAGGTTACTGTCTGTCTTCCCCAGAAAAATCGAAGCCTTATGAAATCAAGGATATTGGTCATCCTGTTGGCTTCTGCATCACGGCATGTGATATGTAGTAGTTGCTCAAAAGATAGCTGCTAGATGAGAAAATGAAGAACTGAGTATGGCTCGTGAAGGAGTAAACAAAGGAGTGCTTGAGTAAATGAACTTCTGTCCTGGGAGCCTATGTTACTCTCTTTGATAATTTACTCCACTTCCTGAGAGACTCCACTCTCATGCCTCATGGAAAGCACACTCATTCTGCAGACAGCCATCAGCTTCTACTTTTTGTTTCTCAACAGAAAGAAGCAAAAACATTATAAGCAGCAGCAAACTACAACTCACTCACTCTCACAACTTGCTTGTTGATACTGAGAAGGTCGTGAGATTCTAGATTATCTGTGGTCATGTGCCCCATCAGACACAAGCCCTCCAGCCAGCAAGCCAACACCTTGCTGCCCATTTCATTTTTCACTTCATCATGATGCTCAGTGTTTTTCCCTCCCCTCCCTTCAATTCTCCCATGGAGAAGTAGTTTGTTTAAGGACCAATGTTCCTTAAACAGAGAACACTATGGAAAGAGGGCCTGGAGAGATAGCCCAATGATTAAGATGACTGACTGCTCTTCCAGAAGACCTGGATTAGAGTCCCAGCACCCATATGGTAGCTCACAGCCATCATAAGGGATCTGATGGACTTTCTGACCTCGACAGGCACCAGGCACAAAAAAAAAAAAGTATACAGAAATCCGTATAGGCAAAATACCATGCACATAAAATTTCAAAATAAGAAAAGAAAAGATCATGGTAAGATGGAGTCTTCGGGGATCCTCATCCACCTTTACTAGTGCCATCTTTTGCTCACCTCTACCTCACCTCAGCTCTTTTCTGTGTCCATGTCTGCTATGCATGCTTCCTTGAGTGTCTTATACCAGAGAGTGTCTTCATCACACCAAACAGCTCATCCTTATTGGCCAACATGTATGTCAACATGAAGAAGTCTGATGAGCACTCCTGGTAGCAATAGAAGCTCCCTTTCTCTCGGAGCTCCCTTGTCCTTTCTCTCGGAGCTCCCTTGAGGTATCCCACCAATGTCAAAACCCTACACAGCCTCGGTCTGACTGTCAAGTCTTCCAAGAGGGAGTATGATTTTTCTACTTAAGGATAAAAACATGAAAAACACATTGTCCTATTACTTTTCTGTTTGTGTGAGCAGACACCATAACCAAGGCATCTTCTAATTAGGAAGATTCTGTCGGGGCTTGCAGAGTCTGGAAAGTGAGTTCATGACCATCATGGCAGGGAGCATGGCAGCAGGCAGGTAGGCACAGCTTGGAGCACTTGCAGAGAGCTTGCATCTTGATCCACAGGGAGGAGGCAGAGAGAGAGAAAAAATGCTGGGAATGGTGGGAGTCTCTTGAAACCTCAAAGCCCACCCCCAGTGACATACCTCCTCCAACAGGGCCACACTTCCAATACTTCACAAACATTTCCACCAAGTGGGGACCAAGTATTTAAACATATGAGCTATGGGGGCCATTCTCATTCAAACCACCACACATATTTCTCTACTTTTTAGTCCAGTAGGCGTAATGCCTAGTGACCAAGATGGAAAGTAGCAATGTGTGCCACTTTCTTATCTGTCTTGGCTATTTATATCCATCAGCAAGTACATTTCTGCTCCATGGAACCAAACCCAGGTCTGGTGACTAGGGGAGCTAATTCACCTTCAGGAAGTGGAAGGCTTATCCCATATTAGAGTGTGATTCATGCTCTACTGTAATGCAAATATATAACATATTTGCATTATATGCAAAAATGCCTGAATTTTGAGGAAATACCAAGGCTACCTGAGTTCACAGGTAGACTCTACAGCCCAGCAGATTCCCTTGTAAACAGAAGGCTTGGAGAACCTGGCTCATGCAAACCCAAGAATCCAGACAATTCCTAAGCACTTGTGTGTATGGCTATGAGATCACAATGCTATTTCATCCTGATAAGTTCATGCTCGGTTGAAAAATCTTCTAAGTTGAAAATGCCTTTCATTTCCTACCCTTACCCTGCTGAACATCATCACTTATACAGGCTTACCTTAAACAGGCTCAGAGAACATACATTAACCCACAGTCAGTCAATAGCAACCAAAAGCCTATAGATTACAGAGTGCTGAATATCTCAGGAAAAAAAATTTTTTTTTCGCAGTGTACTGAAGGTGATAGCAAGAACACTTGCTTGTGTCCACTTCTATGACATCATCAACTCAAAATGTTGTGCACTGAACCATCATAAGTGTGAGAACACTTGCACACAGAAGGCATCCCTACCCTGAGACATGTGCTGGCTATTCATTTATTCACTCATATAAGTATCCAATACATAACTGGAATGTTATCTCCTTGAAGACCGAGTCATTGAGAATGCGTCAGTGTTTACTGGGAATCACACCACTAAATACAGAAGCCAGTAAAGTCCTCATTGAGATGTGTCAAGTGAACAAAGGCCGGGTGACCTTTTTGCCAAGAACAAGAAAGCCAGTTTGCAGGTTTCTTTGGTAAAGGGCATCTAGCCCTCAGGCATGCCTAAGCGCCTGGCAAGTTGATTCTAGATCTCATGTGTTTGGGGGAAATGAGTGTGATCAGAAAAGTTCTTTGCTGGAACAGACCCTGAAGGCTTGAGCAGATGGGATCTGGATTTGGGCTTTGCTCTTGGCGTGACAGGAGCCATCAGAGGTTCAACCAGGAGGGTAGTGCCATCCAATTTAGACGTTAGCTAGCTCAGACTGTTTTTCTGCTAATGGGCCAGAGAGGCAGAAAGGCTCAAGTAGGAGGGTCAGAGAAGAGACCACTGCAGTCATCTGGGGGGAAGACTCTGGCAGCTTAGGCCAGGGCAATAGCTATGGAAGGGGACAGGAACAGTTAGATCCAGATACATCCCAAAGAAAGGTCCAGCTGAGGTTGCTCATGGATTTGGTATGCTGTGAGCAAAGTCTGAGGCCACCAAAAGGCACAGTGATGCACAGGACAGTTTCTGACAAATGAGTCCAGTCCAAGATCACATGATAACAATCACATGATGAGAGATAGATCCTAAGTGAGAACAGAGCAGAGTGTAATTTGCTCACATTTAGGGGGCATGGAGTACATTCCAGGCTTCATGTCAGGCAGTAGGCTCACACAACTCCATCTCCTCTTCCAGTAGCCTGGTGGTAAGGATGCCATGATCCTCAGGGATGAGGAAACAGGTTCTTGGAAGGCACTGCTGGAGCCATAACCTCATCCAGGCCTGACTGGCAGACTGAGGCTTTCAACAACAGGGCTTCCAGACTACATTCACCATCCTTTTTAACCAGACTTAAACAAAAATATGAAGTGCCTTTTCTCCTTTTAACCCACCACCTTTCTAGCTGTATCTTTTTGTTGTTGCTATTGTGCATGGAGGTTCACTTTCCTAGCCCTATCCCAAGACCTTTCCATGGGTGGCACCAACCACATTCTCCATATTTACTCAGAAAGGTGCTATGAAGTACTATCTTTGGGAAAGGTACTGTCTTAAAGAATGAAATAGTTAACCAACTAGATAATTATTGTTTTTCCATACTTGGTAGTCTGGTAGAGAAGCTAATGTTAAACCCAGACCTCTTTGTTAAGGCTTGGGTAGGAGTATATGTTCTAGAGGAAAGAAACATAACATGCATGTCTATAAGCAAAGAGCCAGACCCCTTCCTGGAAGGTAAGAGAAAGTATCACTGGGAAAGGGAGTAAACTACAATCTGAAGGATAATTAAATCTCTCTGGATAGATATATGGATAGACACAGTGGTCCAGATGGAGGCTTTGTAGCAACAGCAACTATGACAAACTTAAGGAACAAAGAAAGGAAGTCAAGGCTTGATGCAAAATTGGGTACAGAGAGTTGAGACCCTCTTAAGAATGGTTTTCTTTATCCTAAGGCAAATAAGAATGGCTATAAGGAGGATGAATAAAAAGATCTGGTAAGCTTGCCTTTGAGAGACTGCATCTGCCCCACATGGTGAAAGATTGATTGATGATGGGAAAAGACAGACAGAGGGGACGACCAACAAAATTATTATACTACCTCCTCTCAAATTCTAATCTTATTTTACACAAAATGTACTTTGGCATAGAATCTTAGCATAGTTGACTGAAAGAGGCCTGAGAGCTTTGATCTAGTCCAGTCAAGTGCTATGAATAAAATTGGCCTAGAGAAAAATAGCTTACCTAGAACTGAAAGGTCAACATTCAAATTCAAGTCTTTTGACTTAATTCCTCAAACTTGTAACCACTGATTATTGCATGTGGAAGAAACCGGTCTCCTTCAACATATTGATTCCATTGTATTCTCAAACTTCTGGTATTTGGTAGGAGTACATACTCCATGTGTGTCAGATAGGTGAGTTGAGGGAGGGAGTGGGGGAGGGATAGATGGATGATGATGGGTGGATGGACGGATCAATGGACAGATGGACAGGTGGGTGGGTGGGTAGATGCTATTCTTGCTACTGTGCTCCACGAACCTCCAGACAGTTGAAAGAGAGTTACTTTTATCCTAGCCTATGAGAATCAAATTTCATGAGCCACCTTCCTAAAAATATATGTTCTTTAGTCATGGCAACCATTCTTGTCCAACACCATCAGTGAGGCTCCAAAAGACCTACATCCTTACCCATGTCAATGTCCAGGCAGTCTCTGGTTCTGGAAGAAGCTGATACAACCATGTTAGCTGTTTGGGATGGCAAGCATCCCAGAATCAGTTAGGTCATGCACTGTCTCCTTATTCCTCCTGGAAAGGAGCCTAGCTTGCTGACTGTCCAAATTGAATTTTAAAACCTCTAATTAGGTCACCATAAAGATTTGCTTTTTTTAGTGGCAGAAAGCCCAGTTTCCTGAGTGTTTCCTTGGGAGCTCATACTCCGCCACCCCACAACCCCTGTTCATCCACACCTCATTAAGGTGGGGAGGGGCCTCTGAATAAAAGGCTGCTGAAAGATTATCTCTAGGGACACACATAGAAGTGCTTAGAAAATGACTTGGGTTTTTTTTTGTCAAAATATATTTTTTTTTATTTAATCCTCATAACTCTATTGGGGAGGGGGCTTGTCATTTTATAAGCAAAAAGACTGAGACCGTAGTACCTATGTGGCTTGCTCACTTCAATCATATCTACAAGGAGTTTGTTCAGTTTTCTTTCAATAACAATGACATTCCACGTGGCATTCCTTTCTGGTTATATTTATTTAAGATGTGATCATTGTAACTAATGAACAAAGAAGAATTGTTTGTCATCATCCAACCTCATTGATCATCTACTATGTACAATGTATCTAGCAGACGCTTAATGAAGAACAATTAGATATTCCTTTTTTAACTTTAAAATACTATGATATTTAATCTTGTCAACTAGATTGGATTTAGAAACACCTGGATTAGTGAAAAAGACCTCTGACTTATAAGAACAGGCCTAGAGAGGATTGGATCATGGAAGCTCTGGCCTAATCCATAGTTTAAGCCATTGGTGGATTCAAAATTGGAATAGACTGTTAGAAGATGGTAAAACTGTAAAACGTGTGACCTAATTGAAGATAGAGAGTCAGTCACTGGCACATTGGGGAGCTATTGAAGAATATAATGAATATATCTTGGAGCTATCTTCCTTTAACTTATTCTGAAGGACTGGGAACAACTTGGCAAACTATAGAGAAGAAGGTGAGACATCAGGTAGGATGAATGCTCATAGGTGGGTACAATGACTGCAGGGACCACAGAGAGGAGAGGGTCTAGTGGAGACAACATAGATAAGTTATGTAGGCTTCTGTAGGCTGCAGCAGCCTTTCTGGAAATGAAAATTGTGTGTCAGCTAGAAAATCTGATAGACTGTCTAATTTGTCGCAATGGGAAGATTCTGGTGAGATATTAGAAAAATGACTGACCAAAAAAAATTGCTTTTGGGGCCAGTTCCCAAATATAAGGAATAATTTAAAATTAACTATGATATAGCTATCCTTTTAGAATACAAATAATATTTAAAGTATGGAGAATTTGAGGAAAGGAAACAATTATTTGTTGAGTGCCTTAGCATTCAACTACTCCACATAGCCAAAGTCCCAGCCTTCACAGGCCTTATTTAGCAAAGGGTCTCAAATAAGACAAGTAGATAGAATAAATACATAGTATTATGGGTTAAAATGTATCCTCTAAAAAGACATGTCAATTCCTGTGCCCAGTACGTGTGATCATGGCCTCACTTGGAAGTAAGGTATGAATAGATATTCTCTATGAAGTTACAGTGAGCTGGAATGGGCCCTCCCAATATCTTCCAATCCCCCCCCAAAAAAACAGTTTTTAAAAAGAAGGAAATTGGAAAAGAGAGAGAGAGGGAGGGAAACAGAGATAGACACACACAGAGAAAGAATGAGAATAAGTCCAGGGCTAGCAGCAACCAATAGAAACTAGGATCAGAAATGGGGCAGTTACTCTCTGGAAGGAACCTGTCTTGTCCACACTTCCGTTTTTTATTTAACATAGTTTGGGGGTCCTCTAGAACTATGAGTGTAATTTCCAATGTATTGGGTCACTAAAACAGCTTATGGTAATTGATTGATGGCAGCCCTAAAAATCTAATGCATATAGTATATGCGTAGAGGCAAGTGCTATTGACCAAAGCGTTTGAAAAGAGCAAGAAAGATAAGGAAGGAAGTGTAGGGAGAGGCTGAGTAACAGAGACAGGCTTCCTTGAGAGGTGAGAAGTTGGCAAAGGAATGAAGTGGGAAATGAAATAAGAACCAGACAGATGAAGGAAGTGGACGCCCAGGAGGCCCTAAGGAGGAATGTGGATGTTCATAAAACACCAAGGAGACCAACATGGCCAGCAAGTGAACAAACAGAAGCAGGAAACAAATTGGGAGAGGACCATAGGGCCGGTCCATAGAAGGCCTTGCACCACGGTTCTGTTATCACCCTGAGTAGGCCAGAGAGCTTTGAGAACACTGTAGATGTTGCAGCAATTCAATCAGAAACACGCTTTACAATGTCTACCAAACTGCCGCATGGAAGACAAAGTGGAAGGAGGTCAAGGACAGAAGGAGAAAGACCTACTAGGGAGCAGCTGCTGCAGTCTGGCTCAGTGCTGCCTTGTCAAGGACACTCACAAGCCTACAAGGACACTCTCTGGTTAGCAGGCAGAGCTGGTTCTCTCCCACAGCATGAGGCGGCCTCTAAGCACACCACCCAAAGACCACATCCCCGTCCATAGCTTTGATGAATATTTATGTTGAGGGGCCTTGAAAGGAAGGGAAGAAACTACCTTGCACGCCTTCCTGGGTTCCGCCGCAACTTTGATGATTGCATTGCCGGAATGCTGCAAGAATCCAATGAGGGACCAACTGCGAAAGTGTTATTGGAGAGCATGAGGCACTAGATAAATGCAAGTGAGTGTAATTAATACTAATAAGAGTAACCCTCTCTTCACCCAACAACTGTTAACCTACAATTATGAACAGAAGCAATGTCTCATGAAGGGACCGATCCCCATGTGGGGAGGAAACTGGTATATACATCTGCTGTGGGGAGCTTTTCATTGAATTGATTTCACTGTGACAAGATTAGCGATGCTCTGTTGCCATGGGCCATCTGTTGTGTGATGCAAGTAGCCTTGTCATGCAGTACTGGGCCTTCCTAAAGAACACCAGTCGGCCCAATATGCAATAAATTAAGTCATCTGTTTCTTCTAGAATGCTTTTTCTAAATGATGAATGGTTCTGTTTTCCTGTGTTCAGGCAAGTTGTCTTGGCCGAAGCTAAGCAAAAAAAAAAAAAAAAAAAAAAAAAATGGATGTAGGAAACCAGAAAACACCTGCTGGTACACAGGCGTTTACATCACTTGTTAGGGTCAGGACTATACATGAGTCTGCCTGCAAGAGAAAAGAAAGGAAGTTGAAAAATAATATAGAGGTTCCTAAAACATTCAAAATAGAACTGCCTTATGATAAGCAAATTCTCCTCCAGGAATAGGCTCAAGGCAAGTGAAATTTCATTCATACCTCTGCTCCATGCAGAACTAGTCACAATACCAAAGACATTCAAACAGCCTGAATTTTTATCAATGCGTGAGTGGATAATGAAAGTGTTAGGGTTGGGGAGAGAGGGGAGGATATTATTCAGCCTTTAAAAATTAGGACCAGACATGGTGGCACATGCCTTCTATAAAGCAGCAAAGAAGCAGAGGCAGACACATGGCCATAAGCTTGAGACTATTTTGGTCTATTCAGTAAGTTCTAGACCAGCCAGGGCTGCATAGTGAGATCCTGTCTCAAAACAAAGCAAAAGGAAATCTTGGGACTGGAAAATGGCTTAGAAGATAAGAGCACACACTGATCTTATGGAGGACCCATGTTCAGTTCTTAGCACCCATGTGAGGTGACTCTAGCTTTAGGAGATATGATGTCCTTTTCAGACACTGCACTCATATATACAACCCCAGACACAGACACACATATATACAAATGATTTTTTTTAATGTTAAAAATTGTCCTTAAAGGCTGGCCATGGTGGCGCACGCCTTTAAACCCAGCACTCAGGAGGCAGAGACAGGTGAACCTCTGTGAGTTCAAGGCCAGCCTGGTCTATAAAGCAAGTCTAGGACAGGCAGGGCTCTGTTACACAGAGATACCCTGTCTCAAAAAAAAAAAAAAAAATCATCCTTGAACTTCAAAAGCTAAAATAAAATTAAATAAAAAATGTATTTTTTTAAAAATAAGGAAACCTTGCCACTTGTGATAATACATATAAATTTGTAGGGTATGTGCTGAGTAAAATTAGCCAAGTACAAAAAGACAAATATTGCTCAATATCATTTTCATGCAAAAAAAAAAAAGTTCAGGGAATTTAATTTACAGCAATGTGGTTCTAATTATCAACCCTGTATTGTGTCTTTAAAATTTATGGTATGTGTGAATATGATCAAAATACATTGCATGAAATTACCAAAGAATTAATAAAATTAATTTTAAATTTTACCAACAGAGTCAATCTTAATCGTCTCATCCCCCAACCCACCCACCACCATCCAAAGAAAAGGAAGGGACAAAGACAATGTGAAATGAAAAATAAATGTTCACTAGCTTCATACATGACTAAGGAAGACATGGTAATGGGGGGAGTACGGTATTCTGCAGGTATTCAGGATTGAAAATGATGAAACTGAAGTGTTTATATTATTTATTATTCCATGATGAAGTAGATCTAGAGATAGCCAATTTCTCATAATAATAGCTAGATCTTATTGGATGCCTACAATATGCAAGACACTGAATTGAATGATTTCATTCATGCATGTATGCATTGACTTATTTATGGATTTATTCATTTAGCAGCTATTTATGAGGTGCCTTCTGGGTGTCAGCCTATATTAATTACCTGAGATACCTCAGCATAATCAGTCAAGTAGCTTGGCCCTCATATGGTTTACATTCTAGCAATAGAAAACTAGGTAAATGATAAATGAAAGCATTGTCTGGAATGCAGGGAGATGGGAGTTACTATGTAAATAAGAGACTCACAGCCAAGCATTGGGCGGAGCACAGAGAGTGTTATGGAAGTATGGGGAGGAGGACAGAAGGACCTGGGAGGGACAGGAACTCCACAAGAAGGCCAACAGAGACAACTAACCTGGGCCCAGGGTTTCTTGCAGAGATGGAAGCACCAACCAAGAACCATGCATGGACTAGACCTAAACCCCTACACATATGTACCCGATAGGCACTTTGGTCTTTATGTGGGTACTCTCATGAAGACCAAGAGGAGCAGGGGCTGTCTCTGACAAGGACTCTGTTGCATGCTTTTTGATTACTTCCTCCTGAAGGGACTTCTCTGCCAGGCCACTATGGTAATAAGGGATGCCCTCAATCCTGATGTGACCTGATGTGCTGGGGTGGGTTGGTTGGGGAGAGTGGGACTGGGAGGACAAGAGGGAGGGACTATGATTAGGATGTAAGGTAAATTAAGAAACTGATTAATTAAAAAAGAAGAAAAACAAAAGAAAAGTGAGGGGTACCGTTATTAATGACAAGAGCAAAGGAGTCAGGAAAGTACTGATGACAGCAGAAACTCAAAGAACTGAGACATAGGTATCTGATGGTGGAGTGTTTAAAAGCAAAGAAGAGCTAGTGCAAAGGTCCCAGAGGCAATGCTTGCTAAGAAAGAGCCAGACAAGCCATGCCACTGAAAAGAAGTATGCCCTGAGGAGGGAATCACAGGATATACCCTCAAAGAGTGGACATCCAGGTAATGTAGAACTATACAGGTTTGATCTATACAACAGACTAAAGTACACGCATATATGTATCCGGGCTTTACAACTAAGCAGACAGGTGCAGAGCGTGTTATTTGTCTGCATGGATATCTCATGTAAGTGATGGGAAATCCGGCTCTGACGTGATACTGTCTCCACCACATCCATCGGGTGCTTACCCACACACACTGAAATCAAGATCATATGGTTTGCTGACCTGTTCCTCACGGCTAACAGAAACAGATTTACACGTGCTTTTAGATCACATTTTTTAAAGCCACGTTTCGTTGTAAAATGTTGGTTGGGACTTCTTCCCTTAACAACATCTCAAAGTGGCTAAGATCAATAAGAAAGGAAGGGTGTTGACAGTGCCAAGAATTCACACTGGGGAAAAGATATTCTTTTCCACAAATGGTCTCGGTCAACTGCAGAAGAAGAAAAGAGTTGTTCACATCCCACTCAGAAATCAACCCTAAATGTACTAAACATTCAGACAGAGGTCTGAAACTGTAAAACTACTGAAAGAGAATACAGAGGAAAAGTTTCAAGCTATTAGAATGGTGATGATTTTTTTTTTATGTACAAATGGAAAGGTATAGGCAATACAAGAAAAGGGACTGCATCATCAATCCAAAACCCTCTACAAAGCCGAAGAAGCAGTCAGAAAGATAATTGATACTTGACAGTCTAATGATATCTATGAAAAGAGGTTGTGCTGGCTAGTCTGTATGTCAGCTTGATCCAAGCTAGAGTCAGTCATCTGAGATGAGGGAACCTCAGTTAAGAAACTACCTCAATTAGATCAGGCCACGGCTAATCTCTCAGGGCACTCTCTTAATTCCCACTTGATGTGAGAGGGCCCAGTCCACATTGGTGATGCCATCCCTGAGCTAGGGGTGTTGGATGTTGTAAGAAAGCAGGCTGCTCAAGCCATGGGAAGCCAGCCAGTAATCAGTGCCACAGCCTCTGCACCAGATCTTGCCTCCAGGTTTTCACTCAGTTTGAGTTCCTGCCTTGGCTTCCCTCAACGGACTGAGGATCAGGATATGTAAGCCAGATAAACCCCTTGCTTCCCAAGTTTCTATTGCCCGTGATGTTTCATCACAAACATACTAAGCTATACTAAGGCAAAGGTTCATACTGAAAGTACGTAAGGAACTCAATATTAAGAAAAGAAGTAATCCAATTAAAAATAACCAAAGCGCCTGAATAGATGTTTCTCCAAAGAAAACATAAATGGCCAAGAGATATATGAGGAAACACACAGCATCATAAATCATCAAAGAGATGTAAATCCTCAAACAAAAAAAAAAGGAAAAGGAAAAGGTGTTGCTGAAGATATGGAGAAAAGGGAAGCACACCATTGATGAGAACATAGATTAATAAAGTCATTATGGAAAACAGTGCAGAAATTCCTTAGAAAACTAAAATAGAACTGTCATGTTGTCGTATTCAATTAATGTATCAAAGAGACATCTGTGTCCTCACATTAATTGCAGTAGTATTTATAATAACCAAGACATGTAATTAACCCAAGTGTCTATTAACAGAAAAATATATCTATCAACAGAAGAATATACAATCTATGAGACATACACATACAAAAAGAGTCAAATACACCACACACATGTGCTCCAGCTGAAAAAATAATAACAAAATTCTTTCATTTGCAAAAATATTGATAATCTTGGAGGATGGTGTACTGATTAATAAACTTGACATAACCTAGAGTCATCTTGGATAAAGGGTCCCTCCGTTGATTAACTGCCTTGATCAGATTGGCCTGTGGCCATGTCCGTTGGGGATTATCTTGATTGATGATTGATGTGGAAGGTCCAAGTCCACTATGGGTGGCGCTATCCCTAGGCAGGTGGTCCTGAGCTGTATAAGAAAAATAGCAGAGAGCAAGACAGAGAGAACCTGAGAGTGAGTCAGTAAGCAACATTCATCCATGGCTTCTGTTTCAGATCCTGCTTAAGTTCCTAGCCTGGCTTCCATCAATGATGAACTAAGACCTGGAAGTGTAAGCTGAAATAAAACCTTTTCACCCGTTATCATCCATTATGTCATCACATAAAGTTTAGGTCATAATTTTTATCACAGCAACAAAAAGCACTCTAGAATAGAACTTATACTAAATGAAGTTAGACAGACAGGAAGATGCCCAATTGCATGGAAGTGGAGAATAAAATATTGCTACCAGAAGCTAGGAATGAGTGGGGGATTAGGAGGATGTTGGACAAAGGATGTAAAATTTCAGTCATACAGAAGATTAAGTTCAAGAGCTCTGTGGTGTAACACTGTGACGATAATTAATCTGTACTACAATCTAGGACGTTCTGAGACTAGATCTTAAGTATTCACATGACAAAAAATCATTGCCCATAAAAATGTTAGATGGGTTTAGACATAATACAATCTATATTTCAAGAATGCTTATATAAGTTAACCTATATACTTTTAGCAATAATTAAATTAGTTAAAATAAATAACTTTACAATAATTTAAAAGAAGGAAGGGAAGGAAAGAGAGTTGGAAGAGCACTTCCTGCTTTTTTTTTTTTAAAAGAGAGTTCAGCAGAGCAATTTTCTACAGCAGGTGGTATTTTGATTCCAAGTTTCAATGCTCCAAAAACTCTAGTAGATCTTGAAAGGCTGGAACAAAGTGAGCCAGTGTCCCGTCCATTAAGGGCTCACTACACATGCAAGGTACATGATTCAATGATTAAGAGTGTAGCTTTGAGCTGAAATGATCGGGCTCAAGTCCCAGCTTTGCCACACTTAACCTTTCTGTGTCTGTTTTTATAGCTCATAATATTAAAACGATACTGGCACCTGTTTTGTAGGCTGAATGAAAGAATTGTGACTCAATACAAGTGTTAGAACAGCACCTGACTCTTAGTAAGGTTAGAATAGGTATACAGCATGACCTCATCTGATTGAAGTGGAGTGTAAGTGACTAATAATGTACAGTGGAGTGTGCCTTAACAGAGGGAATAAATGAACCAAAGAGGAAAAGATTACCTGCCTGAAGGTGCTCAGGAAAGCATCACAAAAAGAGTACTTTTGTGAGGCTGTGGGGAAGGGTTACAATTCAGATGAAAATAATATAATCCTTCAAAGACCTGAATGCCAGAAGCCACCCATAACACTAATGTAAAACAAATAATGATAAGGGGTGAGGTGATGCAACTCACAGTAGTCTCAAATACGGGCATCATTTCATTTATTCCCAGCAACAGCCTAAGAGATAGGGATAAACATTGTTCCCCACTGTACAGGCAAGAAAACCAGAGCTCAGATTTCACTGTGTAAGATAGAGCCACTGAGGTTTGTTTTGTTTTCAAAGATTTATTTCCATATTTATTTCATATAAATATTTATTTATTTTCCAACATACTATTATTATTGATTATTTGAGGATTTCACATCATTCACACCACTTTCTAGACCTTCCATGTTCACCCCCCACCCTCCCACCCTTGTGACCTGACCCCCAAAAAAATAAAAAAAAAAAAAGCAGCAGAGGTATGATATCATCCTTTCCATTTAAAATCACTTTGGAGACAAAACGAAGAAAGAATGCAAGAGAAATCAATGTAAGTGAAGACAGATTAAGACGCGTAGTGATCCGTGTTGGACTTGGTGGTAGGAGGATGCTTAGCTTAAAGTTAGGGCTGGGGGAATTGCTATTAGCTTAAGACATAGGTAATAAGAGAAAAATGATGAAACTAGAATCAAGCTTAGGTTTGGGACTTGAGCACTTGAACTGACAAAGACTGTGAGAACCAGGTGTAGCGTGGAGACCATAGTCGGGTTTGTTTGGCCATATTAAGTTTGACACAAATCAAACGCCTGATTGGAGCAGGCGGGAGACATGTTAGTTATATTTCTTGCCACTATGATGAAATGAGAGAGAGAGAGAGAGAGAGAAAGAGAGAGAGGGAGAGAGAGAGATATTTACTTTGGCTCACAGTTTTAAGGGACTCAGTCCACCATGGCAGAGAATATATGGTGGCTGGAGTGGTTCTGGAGGGCTGGAGGGGTGACACTTGCAGAGTGATTTTTTTCAATCTCGAGGAACCAGGAAGTAGAGAATTCAGGTGGAACAGAGAAGGATATGACTCCAGAAGGCCTAACCCCAGAAATCCATTTCTGGTTTGTTTTTAATGTATTTGACTTTTTAAATTAATTTTTATATTAATTACAGTTTATTTACTTTGTATCCCAGCTGTAGCCCCCTTCCTCATTCTCTCCCAATCCCACCCTCCTTCTTTCACCTCCTCCCTTCCCCTTTCTAAGTCCACTGATAGGGGACATCCTCCTCCCCTTCCATCTGACCCTAGCTTATCAGGTCTCATTAGGAATGGCTGCAATGTCCTCCTCTGTGGTCTGTTAAGGCTGCTCCTCCCTCATGCGGGGAGGTCAAAGAGCCAGCCACTGAGTTAATGTTAGAGACAGTCCCTGTTCCCCTTACTAGGGTACCCACTTGGATACTGAGCTGTCATGAGCTACATCTGAGCAGGGTTTCTAGGTTATATCCATACACGGTCCTTGGTTGGAGAAACAGTCTCAGAAAAGACTCCTGTGTCCAGATATATTTGGTCCTTGTGGAACTCCTGTCCTCTCCAGGTCTTACTAACTCCCCCTTCTTTCATATGGTTCCCTGAACTCTGCCCAAGTCTTGGTTATGAGTCTGAGCATCTGCTTTGATACACTGCTAGGTAGAGTCTTTCAGAGGCCCTCTGTGGTAGGCTTCTGTCCTGTTTCTTGTTTTCTCCTACTTCCAATGTCCATCCCATTTGTCTTTCTAAGTGAGGGTTGATCATCTTACCCCGGGTCCTCCTTCTTGTTTAGCTTCTTTAGGTGTACAGATTTTAATATGTTTATCCTATCTCATAGGTCTAGTATCCACTTATAAGTGAGTATATACCATGTGTGTCTTTCTGCTTCTGGGATATAGAATGGCAGAGAAACACTTAAAGAAATGCTCAACATCCTTAGCAATCAGGGAGATGCAAATCAAAACGATCCTGAGATTTCACCTTAAACCCATGAGAATCGCTAAGATCAAAAACTCAATTGACAACACATGCTGGAGAGATTGTGGAGAAATGGGAACCCTCCTCCACTGCTGGTGGGAATGTAAACTTGTACAACTACTTTGGAAATCAATCTGGTGCTTTCTCAGACAATTAGGAATAGAGCTTCCTCAAAATCCAGCTATACCACTCTTAGGCACATATCCAAAAGATGCTCAAATACACAACAAGGACATTTGCTCGACCATGTTCATAGCAGCTTTCTTCGTAATAGCCAGAACCTGGAAACAACCCAGATATCCCTCAATTGAGGAACAGATACAGAAATTGTGGTACATTTACACAATGAAATACTACTCAGCAATTAAAAACAAGGAAATCATGAAATTTGCAGGCAAATGGTGAGATCTAGAAAAGATCTCCTGAGTGAAATCCATTTCTGTTAATTGGGCCACATATCATAAAGGTTCAACAACCTCCCAAAATGGTACCACCAGGGAGGGCCATGTGATCAAACATATGAGCCTGTGGACACCATTTGACATTCAAAAACTAACAAGAGTCCATGGAGCATAGACATATCCAACAACTATTCTCAGCCTTCGTGGCACATTGGAATGGCCTGTAAAGGGAGAACTAATGCCTTGGATGTACACATACAAATATGTGCATTCATACACACACAGCACACCTGATTTAATCGACCTAAGGTATGAATACTAGGATTTTTTTTTTTTTTTTTAGCATCCAAGTGATACTAAAATGTGGAAAACTTTTGAGAGTGACTGTAATAGTCTGGTTTCAACTGCTATGATAAAGCACTATGACCCAAAACAACTTGGAGAAAAAGGGGCTCGTTTCTGCTTTACAATTCTGAGATCACAGTACATGACTGCGAGAACTCAGGGCAGGGACTCAAGCAGGAACCTGGAGGCAGGAACTGATGCAGAGGCCATGAATCTATGCTGCTTACTGGCTGGCACCCCATGCCTTGCTCAGCCTGCTTTCTTATATTCCCCAGAACCATCTGCCCAAGGATGGCACTGCCCTCAGCGAGCTGGGCCCTTTCACTCAACCATTAATCAAGAAGGTATTTCCTCTTCCCAGATAAACATAGCTTGTGTCGAGCTGACAAAAAACTGAGACACCCACTGCCCTGTTTCTAGAAGAAAGTTGAGTCAATATCTCATTTAAGAGACCATCAAAGGATAGGTACTGTTCAAAGACAAAGGAGTGGAGCAGAGAGATAGCTCTGTTGGTAAAGTGTCTGCAGTGTGGGCATGAGGACATGAGTGTAGGTCCCAGTGCACATATCTAAAAGTCCATGGCATAGTGGCATAAGTTTGTTAAACCTGCATAACAGCATCCAGGACATGCGTATGTTTGGGGCTCATTAGCTAGTTTATCTAGCCTAAACCAACAAGCCCCAGGTACCTATAAGAGACCTGTTATTAAAAAAAAAAATTCAGGTGCAAACTAAAGAGAAATACCCAAGGAGAGAGTTGATCTCTGGCCTCCACACATTTGTGCATCCACTTATACATGAGCGCGCACACACACACACACACACACACACACACACACACACACACACAAAGTACTGACTGAGATTCTCTGTCAAGAATGCGAGGCTGGAGAAGAGAAAGGTCAAAGCCTTGATCACCTCTGAACACTCTTGAGCCATGGGGAGTCTGGACATCTGAAAGCTGAATAAACAAACCCTGACAAAGGAGACTGAGACCAGGTGACCAAATCAATTTTCATTCCTCTCTTTGAAATACTAGGCACCTGCAAGGTCAGGGCTCACCTGCTAATCTCCATTTTCTGGCTCTGTGGGCTGCTTTCTCTTTCCCTCTCCCTCCTCCTCTCCCTTTCTCTCTCCTTCCCTCCTTTCTCTCCCTCCTTCCATCTGTCTCCCCATCAGTCCCTCTCTCTCTGCCTCTTCCTCCTTCTCTCTCTCCCTCTCTCTCTCTCTCTCTCTCTCCTTTGCTCTCAGCTGTTTGGCTACTACTCAGGCCCATTTCTATTCCTGGTCAGTGGAATGCAAATCAATTCATTTAGCAGCTGTTCCTCCTTCTGATTGTTTGTTCCAATACCTATTGTTCCACATTTGTCCATATCAAATTGCATTTTATCATCCATTATCCCGAGTCTTTCAATGGGCTGGGCCCCTCTGCCTTCGATTGCAAGTCTCAATGATTTGTGGTGCCTGCAGAAGCTGTCCATGTGCAAATGTGAAATCCTTCTTGCAGGGCTATTACGTGGGTTGTTAGCATCCTTAACACAGAGTGGGCGTACCTGGTAAGCTCTGCAGAGGGAGGAAGAGATGAGAGAGGCAGGACTTTCGGTGCGTTCTCTTCCTAAAAAGAGTATTCCTTCCCTCGTCCTGCCATTTGGACTTCCCCTCCTCTCACACGCTGACACTGAGGGGTTGTCTCAAATGATCCTGAGGCCCCAACCTGGAGTATTCACTCTACCCTCCTAGCATTCATGGTCCACACAAATGTCAATAATTTAATAAAGTCCTCGCAGTAGCATGCCTCTGGCTGTCTCTAATCAAGCTGTGTGTGTTTCTCCAGTCATCTGTGACCTAAATGTAAGAGATATTTGCAGAGGTCCAACATACCTTGACTTTTTTTTTTTACACGTGAGTCTCCAGGGAGCCACATCTGGTGAACAATGGACTCCTACCAGCCCCTTTCCTTGCCTTCCACCCATGTGTGAGATGCAGAGGCATGTTTATGAGGCTGCTGTATAGCTTTTTCAGGAAGGAATTCAAAGTTAAACGTATAGCTAGGAAGCACAAAGAACCCCACTCCCACGCCTTTAAACCTCCAGCTCCAGGTACCTGGATAGTCACTGCTCTGCTTGTGAGTGTGTGTGTGTGTGTGTGTGTGTGTGTGTGTGTGTGTGTGTGTGTACAGGTACACCTGTGGGTGTGGGTAGGATGTACACATATGTGTATGTGTGAAGACACAGATGTTGTTCTTCACATAGCATCCAGCTGTTGCTGTTGCTGCTGCTGCTGCTGCTGCTGCTGCTGCTGCCGCCTGAGCTCACCAAGGAGAAGATGGCTGGCCACAGAGCCCCAGTATCCACCTGTGCCCACTTACCCAACTCTGGGATTATGAGTGCAAAGCACCCACCTTCCAATTTTGCTTTTAACTTTAGATTCTGGAGGTCACACTCAGGTACCCATGCTTATAGAGCGAACACATTACCGATTTGGCCACCCCACCCCCCACCCCCCGCCAACCTTGCTCCTTTTAACGAGATTTCATTTCATTATTTTCATCTTACACCTTTAAACATTTCAAGGCATCATAAACCCTCCTGGGAATCCTGAGAAATAATTAACCAAAGAATGTTTATTTTCCTCACAGACACTTAGAGAATACCTACTCTAGGCTAGGTGCAGGGACCTGAGCCCTGAGGTCTAGGGTTATATAAATATAAATAAGCATCCTGATCTCACTGTGAACAAACTAAGACTAAGAACGAGCTTTTAAATGTGTTTGTTAAATTCTACCTTTCTGAAGCCTGTTCGCCCCCAAATCTGCTTTTATTCTCCAGATGTCCCTGTCAGTCTTTTCAGCCTAGACAATGTCGGCCTCCACGGAGCCTTTGGGAGTATGCGGGCATTACTGCAGGGATGACTTGAGACAGAGGCTGGTAGTGAGTGCCAACAAGGCACCCAGCATCCCGCAGTGTGCCACACTGCCCACCCAGCTGACAATCATTGAATGGAGGGGTACACTCGTTTTACATGATTGCTCCAACATATCACCCCGGGCTCATAACGCACGCTTCTTATCCTGTGATGCCAGGGACTAGAAAGCCAAAGAGGGGCTTCATGAGGTTAAGGGTAGGAGTTGGGAGGGATGCCTACTTCTGTAAAGAGGGGGCTGCAGGGGAACAATCCCTCAAGTCTAGCAATGGAAAGCTAGACTCTTCAGCCCTCAATGCCACCATGACTCTGCCCTCCTCCCTTCCTCCCTCCCTACCTCCCTAATAAGGAGCCTTTGAATTACATGGAGCTCAACCGGATAATCCCAGATTGCCTCCTCATCTCAACTTCCTTAACCATATCTATAAAATTATTCCTTCCCACGAAAGGTAACACACTCAGCAGTTCCAGGCATCAAAATGTAGACCTCCATATTTTTTTCCCAGAGCTGAGGACAGAACCCACAGCTTTGTGCCTGTTAGGCAAGTGCTCTGCCACTGAGCTAAATCCCCAACCCCAATGTGGACCTCCTTAAGGAGCCATTATTCTGCCTGCCACCCAGTACATAAAAATATTCAGTGGTATCAGACACCAGAGGATGACTTCACAAATACCTTTGCTAAATGGTAGCGTAGTTGGTAGTTATCCAAATTAATCCCCTGGAGCCCATTCTGTCCCATAGGAGAGTCTGAGAACACCTGCACCAACATTTTTGGATAGTAGCCTGTCCTCGTAAGAAATGAGTTTGGGAGCCAGGCGTGGTGGAACATACCTGTAACTGTAACCCCAGCACTCTGAGAGGATGAGGCAGGCAGATCTCTGTGAGTTCAAGGCCAGCTGGGCCTACAGAGGGAGTCCAGGACAGCCAAGGCTACACAGAGAAACCCTGTCTTAAAAAAAAAAAAAAAAAGTTTTGGTTCTCAAGAAAATGACCGCTCGGTTCAAAGTGTTTTACAAAACAAGCTTTACTCCTGTAGAAGAGTACACAGCCTCATTTAGCAAGCAAGCTCACACACCCGCCAAGGCTCTGCTGGATTCTCCAGTCCTAACACAAAGGAGTGCTGTGCCTTCCTTGGTGTGCTCAGACCTCAGACTCACCTTCTGACTCGCCTGGAAACAGCGGTGTAGCTTCTAGGAAGAAGTGAAATTTGAGCACGCATTTTGATTATTTCAAGGAGTCCTGATCCTGGAGGACTTTGAATTTCAGACATGTGGCTTCTTTCCAGTTTCTCCCCTAACCCCAATGGAGTTTTCTTTTATTTAACCCTTTGATAGAAAAGAGTAGATTTTTGTTTACATGTCTGAACACCCTCACGTTTCTTACATCAACTGACACAAAGCACTTTTCCTACCTCATTTAATCTGTCAATAAACATCAATGTCTTCGCATCAACCACTCAATGGGGAGCCGCCCAAAAGAGAGGGGGAAAGGTGAGAGCCTTGCACACTGCACACACACACACACACACACACACACACACATACACGAAGGGGGTGGGGAGAAGCCAGTTACAGAGATAATTGGACATCAACCTCAACAGGACTTGGTAATATTAAGACATCCCCAGTAACCTTCCCATTTGCAAACCTCTCTCATATCCATTATCTCATGCCATCCTCAGAATGAATGGGGAGAAAGGAGCTGGAATATCACTTTTATTACCACTTTACAGATGAAAACATGGTGGCAGTAGGGCTTTGTTTGCCTAGCCAAGGTTTCAGAGCTGATGAACTCCAGAGCTGTGGCCCAGGTCCTTGGATGCACCAGCAGTTCTGTCTTCTCCGTGCACTGATTCTGGAATCTCTGAGGAACCCATATGCAAAGCAGTTGCCAGCCCTTCTCATCCAAGCCTTAATTAGACCTGTCATTTCTATGGCGACAGCAGGGAGCATGAAAGAGATTTAGATGCAGAGGTCAGACAAACCCAGCTTCCACGTCTAGAACTTGGGGGGTGCTGAATTATGGCTTGATGAAGTGTTTCTAAGAGTCATTAGAAACCCTTAATGTGTTGTTTTTTTCAGCCTATGTATTCAGTAGTTTTGAGGGTGAAGCAATAACACCTGGATTTATGGCCAGCACACCTGGTGGCTTGTATAAGCAGACACGCTTGGGAAATAACTGGCCACAAAAATATTGCATGATTTAAACAGGATGTCTCTGTCAATCTGGCCCCACTCTGCCCATTTTCATGCTCTCTTTCTATTCTCCCCACTTTTACAGGAAGGCATTGTCTTTTCATTTACTTACTCCCAATTACTGTGGCTCCTCTTCTCCTACAGAGATGCAAAACTTTCTCAAAGAGAACATGGTCTTCGTTGAGATGGTGAGGGCTTTGGGTGATGGCAGTAAATGATGGCTTAAGGGAGAATCCAGTGAGTTTCTTGAATTCCCCTGCACTGAGTAGCCATATTTCATGATACCCTTTCACCTTTATTCAAGAAGCAGAACTATCTTGTACTAGTCTGATGCGTTTGCTTTATGTATCAGCTGATTTATAAAATGCACCTCTTCTCTAGTGCTCTGAGTGCCTTACACTCATATAAACAATACACTCCACATGATCAGTCTTGTCAACCAAATGACATCCCCTGAGAAAAATCCAGCCTCCCCATGGTGGCAAGGGGAACTTTTATTTGGCTAATGAGTTCATCTGTGCCATGGCCCAGCTTTCAAAATGAACATCACATAAATTCACCCAGCTTCTCATCTTATCAGTTCACTGCCCAGTCACATCTTTTCAGAGAGCCTGTAGCTCCCCAACTTAGAAAGTAAAGGCTATCTGTTTGCTGATGCCCAGAGTCTTCAGAACCTTCTCCTCTGGGTTCCAATACGGCAAGGTGTAGGCTGTGGTCTGGGAGGATGGCTCAGTGGGTAAACTGTTTGCCATAAGAGTGTGAGGACATCAGTTGAAATCCCCAGAGCTCACGTAAGGCTGGGTGCAGTAGCACGCACCTGTAACTCGAGTGCTTCTGTGGTAAGATGGGCAGTGGAGACAGCAGGGTTCCCAGAATCCCATAGGCCAGCTAGCCTTGGGTGTGTAGTGGAGGACAATGAGAGCTTGTCTCAGACAATGTGGAAGGTAAAGACAATACCCTAGATTGTATCCTGACATCCACATGAATGTGTACTCACATACGTATACATGAACAAATGTATAATGAAATGATAAGAAAGGAAGGGAGGAAGGAAGGAAAAAAAATGGAAGAAGGGAAGGAGGGAGGGAGGAAGGAAAAATGAAAATAAAAGAAGGAGGAAGGAAGGAAGGAAAGAGAGAGGAGGCAGAGAAAGAATAAAAACTCAGGCTGTCCACTTCTGAAGGGCAGGAGCTATGCCTCATTTTGATCAGTCCCCAGGATCCAGTATCATCCCTGATGCTGAGTGAAAACCTGGTACCTTGTGCTATTTACAGGTCATAGAGTTGAAAGATTTATGGTTTGAGATTTTTTGCTTCAGCAAAACACAAATCATTTTCACATTTTGCCCTTCATCCAAAGAAACCTCAGCTTATTTTTCTCCCATTGTAAGCCCAGAGCTTCCCAGTCAAGGGTAATAATATTGCCCTAATGGACGTTTGGCAACAGCTAGAGACAGTCTGAGCTGTCGTGATTAGGAATGGTGAAGAGTGTTGCTGGCATCTACCAAAGAGGAACCAGCAAAGCTGTCAAAGGCCCTGCAGTGCACAAGACAGCAGCTACCCCCCCCCGAAAGCTCACCCACCCCTAAATGTCAACAGGGCCAAGGTTGAGAAGACCCGCTTAGCTAAACCAATGCCTCACTTAGCTATAATTTGTTCCTTTTTAGTTTCTGAGCTGGTCTATGAATGCAGTGAAACCACCTTGTGCTCACTGATGCAAAGAGAAAATTACACACTTCCTGGCATCTCTATGGGTTTCACACACACATGACCACAATCCATCTTCATAATCACTTTTGCAAGCTAGACGATGAAAGTTAAGAATATGTCAATAACTTGTCCATGTGAACCAGCTAGGAAGAGACAGTGTTGAAGTCACACCCAGCTCCTCCTGATTCTAAAACTGGCCATTTAGCTGCTATACACTGTAAGGCTGAAAAAGTGTTCAAGAGTAAGTGATAGTCAATATCACCCCCAACACAAATACACAAATGCTGTGTCTCATAGACATTATACCCTCAAGCATAGATTCTCTTTGGATTTGCCCAATAAACTGGTATCGTAGCTTTCTTGGGATGTGGGGAAAACAACTCTTTTGATTTAAGCCAACTATTCTACTTGGTCTCCACTCATTAGTATCCAAGTGGCCTGTATTCTTTAGATCTTTTAATTTTTCAATTCCTGCTTGTTCTGTATCACCAATGAGTCCCCAACATAAGCTTGTTAATGGTAGACACTGTTGGCTTCTAAGAAAAACCATTCAACTCAGGCAGCGCTGTAGCCCTCCATCTCACAGCAAACCCTTTGGCATCCCTGATCCCTGACTGGTAGTCATGCTACTGGGACAACACGAAACACCCTGTCACGTGCCAGGAATGCCCCCGACTTTAGGAACCACTAGGCACCAAACTAACATTGATGTCACACCCTGAAATGCCCTACCTGGTCTTCTTCATTACTCACAGGACACAACTGACCCACCCTTTCCCACTTAGGAATGGCGAGACTTGCTTGGCTTCCCATTTAGAGGGAAGCTTTAAGGATATCTCTAAGCAGCCTGTGGCTAAGAGCTTTAATGCTGAGGCCTGAAAACACACTGACTGCTTTCCTGCTGCCCAGCCAGTGCACCTACTGAGTTTCTTTCCTCCCAAAAGGATGCCTTTCAAATCCCACCCCGGCTGTGACACTGGGATGCCCTTGTTCCCTGAGCAGCCAAGCAGGAAGTGGTCTTTCCTTGTCTCTTGAAATCCCACATAACTTTATACCAGGCATAGACAAACCGTTACCTGCCTGTGACGAGCCAGACAGTACTTAGTTCAGAATTTGTCAGCAATGTGTTCACAGTTGCCACGAGCCCACTCTGACCTGGTGGTAGCAAAGCTGCCACATGGAAATGGATGGTGTGGACTGATCCACAGACGTGCATTTAAGCATGCTGACATCTGAATCGTCTACATGTTTTGGTTGTCATGCAATGTACTTAAATTGTAGTCGTAGGACTGGGCATGTGGCTCAAGTAGTAGAGAGCCTGCCTGCCTCGCATGCACAGGGCTCTGGGTTTGATCCCCACCACTACATAAACTACGCATGGTGATAAATGTGTCTGATCTTAGCACTTAGAGAGTAGAGGCCAAAGAATTAGAAGTTTGAAATTATCCGCTGCTACATAGTGAGTCTGAAGCCAGTCTGGACTAAAGACCCTGGCTCAAATAAACAGACATGTAGCCTTAGCTTGTGATCTATTTTTTTAAAAAAGACATAGTATGAGCTTCAGCTCAGTTCTTTTAGAAATACAGCCTCTCAGCCCTGCCCTGACATGACGGATCTGAATCTGCACATTAAGATTGCCATCACGTGGTGCGCATGTGATCTGACATTGCTCTTGTTTGCCTGAAAATTTTCTGAGACTGACAATGGTACAGGTCCCTTTGACTCCTTAGAGTGTGTTGTAATTGTTAAGACAGAGAAAGGAATAGGAACTCAAGAGATGACAACAATATTCCAGATAGTTTAACGTGAAAGAAGCATCCATTATGTGCCTCTGGATATGTCCCTAAGGACAGTTTACTTGTGACTTTTCCTTTATATTTCTCTCCTGATCACACTTAGCCTTTCCTGTGGCTCTGGGTCACATGTTTACCTGTCTTACCTCACAGTTTTTTACCTTCACCTGAAATCCCTGGCCAGCCAAGCTAAGTTTATACATGTGTGCACATGCTTGCTTTAACTTCACCATGTGGACTGAGGAGTCTTCAGCTGTGATTTAAAAAAAAAAAAAAAACTTTTTAAATGAGTGTGCTATTCAAGGATTCTTGTATCAGTCATCAAGGCTCTACTGTTCATCTTTTTTTTTACCCCGTATCTGTATGTATGTAATTTTTTTAAAAAATAATAGCAAAATGAAGCATTTTAAAATGAATAACATCATGACACATAGTACACTCCCAAGTTTGTGCAGTTTTTCATCTTTATTTAGCTCCAATATTTTCACCACCTACAAAGAAATCCCCATATCTATTAAACAGTCACTTGTCAGTACTCTATTTCCCAGCCACTGTCACTACTAACCTGATTTCTGTCTTCATGGTTTTAGCTACTGTGAGTGTCTTATAGAAGTGGAATTATAACACTTTACTTTTTGTGTTGTCTGGCTTCTTTCACCTAGCATGATGCTCCCATGGTTCATCCAATTTGTAGCATGTATTAATACTTTATTCATTTTATGGTTTAACGATTTTCTGTTGACAATACATTACAATGCTGGTTAGGGATGTTTGGGTTTGGGTTTGGGTTTGGGTTTTGGTTTGTTTGACAAACTCATCTAGGAAGAGGGAGCCTCAATTGAGAAAATGCTTCCATCAGATTGGCTTGCGGGTAAGCATGAGGGGGGGTATTTACTTGACTGATGGATGCTGTGAGCAATGCCATCCCTGGGCGGGTGGTCCCAGAAAGCAGGTTGAGCAAACCATGAAGAGATAGCTAATAAACAACTTTTCTCTATGCTCCTGACTTTCCTCAGGGATGGACTGGGATTGGGAGGAGTAAACCGGGTAAACCCATTCCTCCCCATGTCATTTTTGGTCACAGCCTTTATCCCAGCAGTAGAGACATCTAACTGTTACACAGACAGTCTCTCTATTTATTCGCTTGGGAAGTGCTGAGCGTTTGGGTTGTTTCTACTTTGGGCTGCTGAGAACAATGATGCCCTGGGCACGGGCAAGCTTTCATTGGATTAACTTCTTTTGTCCTTCGGGATGCATGCATATGAGCTGAGGGATGGCTGAATTGTACCTCGGTTCGGTTCTGTTTACCTTTTAACGGACTGCCGGATTTCTTCCCTACACTTTTAATTGAGCTCTTGCTTTCATCAGATACTGTATTAAAGCATTGGCAGCATAATGCGCTCACACGATGTGTGTTTAGAGACAAGGCGGAACCGGTGGGCCAGTTAAGGAGTTTTTAGGAATTTGTGACAGTTCCTGTCCCCCCCACACACACAATCTTTTTCAATTCCTCTTGGTCTCTATTTCCTACTAATTGTCTGCCTCTTTTCGTGTACTTCTTTGGTGGTGGTGGGGAAAGTAAAAAGGAAATGGAGAAGCCATGGAGAGTTCACAGCTCTAGCAGTGGTTAATAGCAACTACTACTGATTGTGCAAATGCTATTCTATAGAATAGATATTATTACTCAAAATTAACAGGGATATTCAGGTTTAAGGGGAAGACTCAGGATGTAAGCCTCAGGTTATTTGACATTGTCTTTCAACACACCGATCCATTGCTACTTCTTGACCAGCAGAGATGTGAAAGGCTTAAAACGAACACCATCTAGGCAGTGCTATGGCTGCTCTTAGCTGTTGGAGAACACGGGGCTCATTGAAGGTAGGGAATCCTGTGGTAGACCAGTCCCAGCATATTGGCTTGGATACTAAGAATAAAACAAATCCTAGGTTATTCAGCAATGATAAGCTAAGAGTCTGTGGCATGATATTGGACAGAGGTGACTCTCTGTGGGATACTGCATGGACTGGGAGATATCACCACCGTAAGCCAAGTGGTGTGTATTTTCTAAAAGCATGTTGCACAAGATGCATTTTCTGTAAGTTAGAACAGATTTGAGTCTGATCTTTGAACACAGGTTCTCTCATTTATTCTGAGGCCGATGGGTCGATGAGTTTTCTGATTTGAACAGAGAGTGGGCGGCTGCGCCCAGAACCACTCCAGAGCTCTGCAAGCTTCAGTGGGTCTCAGAAACACTGGGACGTTTTTTAACAAAGAAAGCCCAGAGAAGTCAGTCAGCCGGGGCTCTGGAGTCTCCAGTTCTAACCAACTCCCAGGGGAAAACTAAGCTGGTATCACCATTCATGGTGAGGTTGAGAGAGAGGTGGCCAGGGAGTGTACCAGAAAGACAGCTGTGCAGACTCCCAAGAGACTCCCTGAACCTCTCCTGTACCCCCAGCATCCTCCTGCCTCTGAAAAGGCAGTGTCCACATGGGTGTTAACACAGTGACCACGGTGGTCAGTTAACAAACACAGGAAAACATTATGCTGGTCTTCAAGAAGTCAAGCATGAAATTACAAATGATCCACAAAGTCTGCTTGTGGACGTGTCCCCAAAATAATTAAAAGAAACAAGAACCCGTACATTAGTGCTCACAGGCCCCACCTGGAATAGCCCCAGCTACCCTTGGTTATGCTTAATCCACATCTGGAGACTGACTGACTTACCACTAGCAATTAGGACTCTGCCAATGATCTCAGTTTCGTGTCCCTGTAAGAAATCTGCAGATCTTTTTCAAAAGCAGAGTGTTCTCTGGGAGCACCATGGCTCAGCCAGGTTTCCAGGTGAGAGAAATTTTAAGAACCACTGACTCAGAAGATGAGGAGCACCTGGGAGTTTCCGACTCCATTCACATTGCTCAGGCCACACAGATATAATGGGAGGTATACTAATTGCTCCTACCACCCCACCCCCAGGCCTATCCTCTGGGGCAAGTCAGAAAACTGAGCTTACAATGTGGACCAAAGCCAAGGGCTGCTCCTAGCAGGGGTAGGCAATGGGCTTTGTGAAGCTTTTCATTTTACCTTCCTGCCTCTTCGGAGCCCATCTTTTAGGAAAGAGCTCACACCCTCCTGGAGATGGTGCTCTGTTTATTTAAGGCAACTGGGGGGCAAAAGGCTATGTGCTGAAGATGAAATGGAAGCCGTGTTAATTCCATGTTAATGACAGCAGAGCAATTTTCCTACAGGAAATAACTAGTTACTTTAATCATTTTAAGTAGTTATTAACATCAGCCTAAAAAGGATAGCTCTGCTTATCGCAATCCACGCACAAAGGAAATGAAGACATGAATAACCGGACCTTAAACACATTTCTGGCATCTTCCTTCTGGGTGGTATTAAACGGTATTAATCTTTTTAACCGACTTCAATCCTGAGACCACAGCCGTGTGATAAAATGTTAAGTGAAGCGCTGGAAATAGAGGTGGCCTCGCCAGATTTATTGTGCCAATTTACAACAGCAGAAGCACACAGCGTTGCTGCAAGGAAGGCCATAGAAAAGAAAGACTGACAGGGAGATGTATGGGTTAATTAATAAAATGCAGATAATAGCATCGGCCTGATACTAATACTTCTTCAGAGGCTGCTCTGTATACATCTCTGGGAATAAACAAAGCTGCAATCTATTGTTGCTACTGTATCCAGTGCTTCCCTCTCTCCCCCTCCCTACACACAGACACGCTCCCCAGATAAGGATCAGAGGTGGGAAATGAAAGAAATGCAAGCAACTTCTTTCAGGCCACAGTTACACAATAAAGAAGGAAAAGGAACTGCCAAGCAAGAATAAGAAGCTCATTGGAGGGTTTTACAGTTTTGAGACTCATGAAGTCATTTTTTTCCCTAAGTTAAGGGGACTGTTTTTCTCCCTTGTGCTTTGTGGGAGAAATCAGCTTTATCATCCATTGCCAGCAAAGGTGTATTTAGGACTTACGATGTATCAAGGGCTTTGGGTGAAGGTCCTGGGGAAGGGGTTTCCGAAAGCCACATCCTGCTCTCAAGTGGCTTTCCTTCTGCTAGGGAGAAGGTCCTATAAGCAAAACACATTGGAAAACAGAGTGGGAAAGGCCTTGAGAAAGGTGTGGGGTGTGTATGATGGTGGCACTGAGGTGTGTGTAAGCATCTCTTCCTGTGGGGTGAGGCTTGAGCCTGGCTGTGGAGGATGGGTAAAGGATATTTCAAGTGATGGGGAAGACTGATTCTAAGGCACAGATGTGCAGGCAGACAGGTCTAGACAGGAAGCCACGGCATAGCTGATGTGTCTCATTGGGCACAACAGGGAAGATAGGATGAAAGTCATGAAGGACCCTTAAGGCCAAGGGAAAGAGAGCAGGCATTTTGCATCAAGAGAGCGAAGTGCACCAAGAAGGTCCCCCAAGCCAGGGGATGAAATGTCGAGACTTAACCATCCCAGTGGTTGTTATGGGGAGAAAAACTTGGGGTAACGTGAAGGTGGAAGCATCCAGGCCAGGTGGGAAACTATACACTAACACTGATGAGATAACTGAACCAGTCCCGCAGCGCTAGCGATAAGAGGCCCGGGGCAGGTGCAAGACCCGCTGGCTACTGTCGTAAAAGCCCCAGGACTCCATTGCTAACGGACCCACAGCAAGAGTCTCCTTAAACTCTGGTATATGAAACGCCGTCAGTGTTCTTAAGTCTCCCTGCCCTAGACACTGTGATCTGCCTCCAGCGGTCAGTGCAGCTATGTGTGATTGCTTTGGACTAGCCTGGGCATCAGGGGTCCTTATTCACTGACACGGAGAAGGAGCACTGAAGAGTCTCAGAGCTGAAACTAAGGTTTGGGTTGCGTTGGTCTGTTCTCATCCTTGCTTAATCCAATTATAAATCCAAGGACCCAAGAGGCAAAGAATGGCTCTTTCTGGTGCATCCCAATCCACAGAGTTTAAGGTCACAATACTGTTGACCTCAGAAGGGACCAAGAGAGGTGTGTGCTTTGTTGGAGCCTAGGAGAGACCCAAAGTCTCTGTCTCTTGGAATGCCTAAGGTTGCACCAATGTGACCTCAGATGAGGCAGTTCTTCCAGGTCTGAATTCTCCTTCCACCTCTTCCATCCTACAAACTTCTCTGGAAGTTCCCGCCACCAAGCAGCTAGATATTGGAGAATTTATCATAACTATCTAGGAAGGAGGGAGGAAGGTAAGGGATCCAGCCCAATGAAAGCCTTCAGTTCAGCTCTTCAGAACAGAATTGGGCAGATAACCCTGACATAGGAGTCATGTGATAAATAGTCCTTTTTCTTCCCATTTTTCCTTGAGCTCCTTGAGTTTCTCCTGGAACATTGAAGAGGATCCTGAAAGCAAGGGATCTAGACTTCTCTTCCTTCGGGTTTCTGCTTAAAAGCTCAGCTCTGGAGCTAGGATCTTGGCTCTCAGATCCAGCTCTATGACTTATGGGAAAAGTGAAAAAGTGAGACAGTGGTAAGATGTCGAAAATGTTATCATGGAAGCATTTGGGAAGCAGAAACAGGGGGAACCCTTGAGCTCAGGAGTTCGAGGTCAATCTGGCCAATATAATGAGACCCTCCCATGTCAAAACATTTGTTTGAGATGTTAATTACCCTGATGAGATCATTACACATTGTGTCCACATATTCTACTGCATTGTATCCCATAAATTCTGTCAGTATTTTTAAATGTTATAACCTAGCCTTCTAAAGTATTCATTAGGTGGGTAAAATAGGGTAATGTTTATAAAATGCCAATACAACGTCTGGCAGGTAGCACAGAACTCAGTGAGTGTTAGCAATCCCACCCCTTTGATTTGGGGTAGCTGTCTCCCACCCAAGTATTAGTTACCAAATTGTAAAATACTACAACAGCATATAGCCAATGAACCTCATAGCTGTGATCCCATGTGCTTTCTTACATCAAGCCATTGGGGAGGGGGAAGGAATAATGGTGAATGTACATGTGTGAGAAATTTTAAAAGAATTTATGTGGAGCAAAAATTAACTTTGGATCCTTGAGTACGTGCTGCATATCCAATGTGTGCTGGGTGTATATATTAATTTGCATAATCCCTACAACTTGAGAGGAAGAAAAGAATAAACTCAAGAGAGCAACCCAGAAAGCCAGCCTGGAGAAGATGACAACTGAGCTTTTGGTGAGCCAAGGATGAGTGCTCACTGCAGGTAGAGACATGCACAGAATTGGAGCAAGGATTCCCAATCCTGACCCCAGGCAATAGGCTGTGTACTTCAGAGAAGTGTGATGGTGCTGTCAAGGACCTAGAGGGCCAGTTCAGGGCATCAAGACCAGTAGATGGGAAGGAGATGATATTATCTGGAAAACACACCAGGGTGACTCCTGGCCAGTACCTCAAGGCAGAGTTAGTATGTATGTGAAAGAGCAACTACCCCAGACAAACAAAAACATGACACTTACCACTCACCCTTATACCAAGCCAGCTCCTGTCTCAGAAGGTTCACTGAAGCCTGGGAGTTAAGGCCAGGCTAGTCAGCATAGTGAGACCTTGTCTCAAGAAAATAAAAAAATTAATAAAATAAATTCTATCCCTTTGACTCTGCTTAACAGGATTCTTGCCAAATGTTGCTGAGGAAAGGGCATTGTAGGTAGTGGGTTGGTGGCTTTTCCCTCCATAGCTGTTAAAAACTAAAGCTCCCTAGCACAGAGGCCTCATTCTATGGGGATTCATGTCTTTGGCCTCCACCTCAAGTCTGTTGACAGACCCGAATCTCAGAACGCGTACAGTGATAGGGGGACCATGTTGCTTAACAGTTAACCCTTTGTTTCTTGGATCAGGCCCATGACCTGTGCCTTAATAACTCTGTCACTAAGATGTCTTACTTATTATCTCCATGGCCTCAGTTTCCTTGTCTGTAAATTAGTGATAAGTGATAAGGTTCACATACATGGGCTTTTGTGAGGATTAAGAGAGATCGTTTATGTGATGTGACTGGCCCAGTCTTGGCTCATATAGTTGACTCAATAATATTGGGTAGTGTTGTTGATGTTGCTGCTGCTGCTGCTGATGATGATGATGATGGTGGTGGTGGTGGTGGTGGAGGTGGTGGTGATGGTGATGATGATGATGCTCACTATGGAGACTTGTGGGTATTATGGGCAGGACGAGACAGAGAAAAGCACAGCTGGCATGGAGCTCAGTGACCCTTCAGCCTCTTCACTGGCACCTAGCAAGGGTAAATGGCTCCTCAAAGTTCACACATTTGAACTGGTATCCCGAAACTTCAAGAAGAAATGGAAATGTGACTGGAATGACCCAGAGGTTCTCAGCAATCCCTGGTACACAGGAACTGCATAGTCATGCCCCTCCCTAACTTAAGTGTCCACACCTGTATCCTGGGAAGGACAATGTCTGCCCACACATCAGTTCTGATTACTGGAAGAGATGACATATGGAGAGTGTTTGGGACCTCGATAGCACGGGGGAAACTCTTAGCACTTGGGAGCCACTGTGGTTTTCTCAAATGGAAGATAAGATGAGATGATGCAGGGACAGAAGGTACATCAGATGAAAAGGCCAACCGCAACAAAGGCCTCGAGATAGGAAATGAGAAGACCTGGGTTCCAGTCTGGAATCAGTTGCTTACCAGCCGAGTCACTCTGGGTCCTTTGTTTCTCCTGTTTGGTAGGTCTCAAAGCTTCCTGGCCTAATTCACTGCAGGGTTATTGTATGGGTCCAAGGAAAAAGTTTCTGAAGAAGCCTCATAGTTAGAAGGTCCTTCAGCATGAGCTGGTTTCTCAGTCCCCTACTAAGAACTGCTTGAGGCCGAGGCTGGTTCCCATGGTGGATCTGCCATTCCCTGACACAGCACATGGTACAGAAGGGATGCTGCTGCTTCACAGCAGATGAGGGCCACATAGTCCCCTCCGACCTTTGGAATGCCCCATCCTCTCACTATAGCAAGGGGAGAGACATTTGCTGCCGACCCTACCCATGCCCTGACTGACCATGTTCTGCCAGGAACAACCTTGTCCTTGGTAAATGACAGTAGTCCTGAGCAGAGCCATGACATTTGGGGAAAACCCTTGCTGAATGCTTGGGTCTCAATCGCAGGGACAGGATGAGAAGACAACACGTTGTGAGCTGCCCCCAGAGAGATTAGACCCAGTGGTTTCCAAGGAACACCACAGAGCTGTTTCATGCTCACAGGCAGAGCTTGGAAGGATGCTGGAGTCTTAATATAGACTGTCCACACGCCTCTTCCCAAACGCTGTCAGCAAAATGCTATCTCCACTCCTCTCCTAGGGTATATTTTGGGAGCCTGACACAGGGCACCATCTGGGCTTCCCTGAAGTATGGTGAAAATAATTTGGCTTTCTTGCCTTCTGTCTCCTTTCACCACTGTCAACCCCTACTCACCTCTTAGAGGCAAACAAAACAAAATTCGCCGGGATCTGCCACATCCTGCACTGAGCTGGCATCGATGATAATCAGAATACATGAGGCTGCAGCCAGAAGAACCTTACCCCCCCAAGGTCATTTGGCTTGACTCCATGTGAAAAAAAAAGAAAGAAAAAAATGCGCAGCACAAATGTGCATCCTGGGAGCTCTACGGTTCCTATAATTTACAGATATGGAAACTGACTTTCCTAGCTGAACAGCATCCCCCCCAACACATACATGCATTTGAATATACACAGTCACACAGTCTCTCTCTCTCTCTCTCTCTCTCTCTCTCTCTCTCTCTCTCTCACCTGAATCTCACAAGGGTTTAAATTTTTATGGACATCATTTGGTTTTGTCAGTGTGGGTCAACTGTAGACACTTATTAGGAGGGAAATACAATTCAAAGGCCTTATAGTACATGGGACAATCGCACACTGCCCACTGTCTGGGAATATTAGCCTATACATGTATTTGTCAGAACCCAAAATTCCCTCTTTCTTCCATGTGGCTCCCTCCCTCCTGTGTATTGTGTCACAGACCCCACTGTCCTCTAGGCTTTGGTTCCATTCTAAAGCTCTCACAGACCATAATTCATGTGGCCGTCCCTGGATTGATCAAATTGGGTTTTGTACTTTTTGGTGTGACGGCGGGGGGGGTGTTCTTGGTCATTTTTGACATTTGCTCTCCAATAGTTGGATGGTCCACATCACATTTCTTGGAACAAGCTAGTAATTCCCCATTTGTTTTTTCAGAAGCCTGGCTGGGCATCTCCCATTCCCCAAAATCTGAGTTGATTTTTTTAGTAAGAAAAGTATCACTAAATAAAGTATGATATTGGGCTGAAGATGCAGTTCACTTCACTTGGTAGAGTGTTTGGCTTCATACAGAAAGCCCTGGGTTTGATCGCCTATTCCATTTCAAACAGGTGGTCCATACTTGTATCCCCAGATCTTGAGAATCAGAATTTCAAGGTCATTCTCAGCTATATAGTGAATTCAAAGGCAGCCTGGGCTACATGAGACTCTGCCTCAAAAATAAATACTCGTGGGATCTCTTTGATTATTAAAGTACTTTGGTAGATGTTCTGATTACTTCTACCTTGTCAAGCACCATGGTATAAGACATGCTATTTTACTTAGATGTTCTGACTCCATGGTTCGTGGGAAAGCTTGGAAAGGGAAGATTGCCAGGAGTCAGCCATTTGGTCTCTGGAAGTGTTAGACACTACAGTGAAAAAATGCTCAGAGGTAAAGGGTCACTGCTCACTGTAGTTTTGGGCTCAGTGATTTATATCAGAAGCAAACCTGATGCCTCATCACTGTCCCTTACCAACACACACACACACACACACACACACATACACTTCCGTTGTTAACTTCCTAAAACAAAGGCAATATTTTCATCGGGATCTTCAACACTGAGTGTGGCCTGCCCCTGCCTTTCTCTCCTGAGTCACCCTACCCTGATACTTCCTCTCACTCCACAGTGCCACAGGGGCTTTGCACACGTGCCCCCTCCTGCTTTTCAGGCATTTCCTCTCTCAGCTCTGCATGCCCAGTGTTTTCCTTGGTGCACAGGAAACACAACGTGAGTACATGCTGAGAGGACGAATAAAAGGCTTGAGTGACAGCCCTCAGGACTGGGATAGTCTGTTTGGTTTGTGGCTGGTTTGGCTTGAGCCCGTCTCTATCAAACGGAGAAGGCAGTGGTCACAAACTGGCAGCCAGGGGCACTGAGACAGCTCTGGACCTGCACATAGACATCACTGAGTCACAGTCCCTGCCCTCGCCTCCTCCTTTGTTGATAAGGCCAGTCCAATGCCAGTCATACCCGTGTCCAATCTGAGCATAAGTGTACTGCCTGCTGGGCCTTTGGCTTAGATGGCCCAAATCCATTTTCTCTGAGGGATGCTCAGAAGACAATGCCCTATACTTCCTCTGATGCGTGTTTACTTTATAGAAGACTTGTGAAACCTTGCTCCTAAGATCTCCACATTTCCTCACAAAGACCTCAAAGACTTGAAGAGCTTTGACTTACCAATACCACCCATTGACCAGTGGCAGACATATTGTTTCCATTCCGATCCCCAACCAAGTACAGTGACACATGCCTACTGCCCTGATTACCCAGGAAGCTGGGTTCACTGAAGACTAGAGGTTAAAGCCAGGCTAAGCAGCATGGCGAGACCCTGTCTCAATAAAATAAAATAAAGCAAATTTGTTGCTTTGACCCTTTGCTTAACACTCTATTCATTTTTAGAGCCAATCCATATGGATATAATGTGTGTATTTCATGGCTTTGGAGCCAGTCTGCTTTGCTAGTTATTAGTTATCACATGTCAGGCAATTAAAGTCCACACTCAAGCCCAGTATGGACGTTTCATCCAAATTGTTCTGAAGCTTGACTTAGGAGTGATGCTGCCTCATGGACAGGCAATTAGGGGGCAAGTCATCTTATGTAACTGTAGAATGACAGGGAGGGGTGTGGCAACATGAAGGTCAGGATTTAATTCCTCCTTCTTCCATAATAAAGACTGATGGCCAAGTGCAAGTGAGGCAGGTCTTCCTAGTCATGCCTCTGATATGCAACTCCTACAAGCATTGAGAGTCCCTGTTCTGAGTGTTCAACAAACCATGTCTCTTTCAAGTTCAGTTGTATCTAAAAGAGCAAATCCATAAACCCATATAAATAACTGCAAGAGGACAAAGTCTTACAGTCCCTGGAATGGCTTCACAGTGTCTCAGAGTGTCACACTGCTGAAACTTCCAAAGCCAGAGACGTATCAACAGTTTCAACTGTTTGAGGGGTGCTGTAATAATAGAGTTCTGTCTGAAGAACAAACTGCTAAGACAGGTGCTTCCACATATGTGTAAATAATTCCACCAGAATCAGCGCCAATTTGTTATGGCTATGACCGAAACCAAGCAGTCCCACTGAGGTGTTCACAGCTCTCTTTTTCCTACTTCATTCCACCAATACACTAAATTTCATTGGCAGTTTTCTCCAATAATGATGGGCTTTAGTTCCTGGTAGGGACCCTGCTTGATTGTAATAATTATTTTTAATATACCATTACTTACTATCAACTAATATTAATATATTGCCATATGTAATTATAAGAGACAGTGGCCTTCCTGGACCTCAAAAGTGTCCCAGAAACGTACTTGTAAAGTTACCTTGCTCTTGACTTTTTGTGAGTACATGTAGGAAAATGATTCTTGACTTAATTCAAACGACCTATATAACATTGGACTCTACTTTAATTAAAACAAAGTGAGCCTTCATTAAGGCTAGGTCCTTGAGCTCTGGAATAGCTATCAATATCTATCTGACATAATTGATCTGGACCTGCCAAGAGAATGGTTGTCACCCATAGACAGTTTCTTCTGTGGCTATGATAATGACCTGAAGAGGGGTGAAGCCCCGAGAGGGTGTGTGTTGGTAGAACTGCTGCTTTTATTATACCAACTACAGAGGGACTAGCAAAATCATCTTGGCAGCCAGTTAATGACAAGACAAAATAAGACACAAAAATGAAAAATCTATAGACACTTCTCAAAAACGAAACAAACAAACAAACAAACTCAATCCGGACATGTCAATGGCCTGACTTTTTTCTAAACCGAAGCCTCTAAGCCCCTCATTTTCCTTGTCTGAGCCTTGGCAACCAGGCACTTCTAATAAGAATCATCACAACAACCAATTTATGAGCCTGCACTCTAACCCGGATGCTACATTTGAAGCCACCTCTATCTCATTGGTACATTTTATCTCATTTGCATGTTGTAGTTATTTAATCAGGCCCAGTCATTGCTTGAGCATTGAGTTTGTATGTGAAGAAACAGAAGCTCAAAGGGACTAAATAACCTAGGACTTGAACCCAGAATGCTCTAGAACAATGAGCTGCTCTTCCTCGTGCCCAGTGCTAGAATGAATCTGAGGCCTTGTGAGTGTGGAGCCAGGGCGGAGAAGGAGAATAAGTGGACACAGGGGAGAGACTGGGTATAAGAAGTCTCCAGCCGTGAGATGCCACTGGGGGCAACAAACAGTGAAAACAGACAAGGTTCAGAACGCACTATCAGACCTCACTTCTTAATCTTAGCTGGTCCCAGCCTCAGCCCAGAGGACACGTCTGGAAGGATGTGGATGGGCCCCAGTACAGGAAATACATCCTGCGTTGGCCTTCAGCAGCTTCTCTGTTGAGAAGTGGAAGGGATGCAGACGCCTTGGGGAAAGGACCGGAGGAGGACAGTTTGGCTTCTGAAAGCGGCTATTTTAGAATGGGTCACGGAGGTGGGCACCAGTTCCAATTCTTCCATGTTACCACTGCATCTGCCGTGAGAGTTTGCTTAGACCCTGCCTGGATTCTGAAGGGAGATGTTGCTAATTGTCTCGTTTTATTCTTGGGACAACCCTCAGACGCACTCATTGTTCTAAGAAAGAAACAGCGGCACAGAGGGGTCAAGTAGCTCATCTTGAGTTATGCAGACGAAACCAGGCTTCGAATTTTTCTGAACCATCCTGCACCCAAGGGTCACACCCTGCATTTGTGCAAACCACAGGACAACTCACTGAAAAACGACGTGCCTTAGCGTCTGATGCTGCTGTGATACTGCTAGGGTCTTCAGTCAATGAAATGATGAATACCCCGTCTCATTTGCAGCTCTAATTGCATCACATGTCTTAGGATGCAGGCAACCATCATCGCCAAGCAGACCAGTGATAATTGCCAAAGCTTAGGGTGAGAATGTGACGGTTGGTAAATATCAAGCCACCCTCTTCTCTGCAGACTGTGTGCTCTTGCACATGAAGACAAACTTGCTAATGGCTTCTATAAATAAGTTCTCGCTTATGACTGTTGTTCCAGCAAAAGCTGCTGAAACACAATCTTCCCTTCAAGTAGAAAACACCTTCCTTTTCTCTTTACTGTTTTTTGGGGGGAAGTGAAGTACACCCGAATCACTGTCAATGGCTGTGTGACCTCTCTGAGCCTTAGTTTTTTATCCTTTGTCTATTTCAGGAACAAACAGATAAGCTGTGTGAGTGCCTGGAGGATATAGAAGTAATAGATTTCATCTCTGGGCTCCTGGGGTCCGGCACAGGGTGGGCACCGGGGCCTAAGTGCTGACAGAAATAAACCTATTGGAGTTGATGGTGCTTTGGAAAGTTTAAAGGACTATAAAAATGCAAGGATGGCAATTACATGAGGCAGGGGGTAGCAGGGAGACGACAGACCCACGCTTCCTTTCTCCCAGCCCATGTCCTCTTCCCAGCTGCATACACTTCCTGGAAAATGAATGCCTCGGGAGCTCTTTGCCCAGCTCTCAACTTAAACAAGCCACGGTGGGCAAACGATAGCCGCCACAAACCAAATCCAGCCCAAGGTGTGTCCTTGCGGGAAAGGTTTTTCTCTTGGACTCTAGCCACGCCCATTCTTTTCTATTCTCTCTTTGCCTGCTTTAACACTAGCAAAGCAGAGTTAAGTCACTGTGACAGAAAGCTCCGAAGGCCTCTGATGGGAAGATTCACTATCTAACTCAATGCCTTAAGTGCCTGTTGCCTGCTAAATTACAGTCGGAGCCACTTGGCAATATGTTCTTTGCAACTCCAGTGCAGAGAATACACACGGAGTTCTCCACAATAGGCAGCACTTCCCTTGGGCTCCGTGAGAAGGCAGACTCAAAGACAGGGTGCAGAAGAGGGACCTGCACACACCTAAATGTGACGTATGCGGGAGCCAAAGGCTCTCTCATCTACTGCATGAGTATACATAGAGTTAACAGCAAACATCAGAACAGCTCACTCCTGAGTGCCTAGTGCATGCCAGACTCTGGGCTAAAACCCAGCTCATGAGAGCATACCAATGGTCCTAGGAAGCAGGTGGCATTACAGTCCTTATGTAATAAAGATGAGTACCTGGCTTGTCCAAGTGCTCAGGGATGAAGCTGCAGTTTGCCATCTGCATAGTCCTATGTGATGCTAAAGGTCTTGACTCCCTTTTGGGACACACCTCTGGAATTCGGACTGCTTCCTATCAGTTCAACCAAGCAACTCTCTCTCTTTCCTTCTTATGACATCCTACTTCATTGCCTGATCACAGCCTGTCTTGCTTGCACAGTTGTTTCTACCTTGCCACTGCTACTGTGGACAGACAGCAGTGAGTGCTGAGTCCTGGAGATGTTGGCCATGCTTCTCACCCAGATGAAGCTTAGAGTCTAGTGAATGAGGCCAAGGGATAATCGTTCTCACAGTTGTGGGAATCAGGAGCAGGGGGGAAGGGAGTGAGTGGCGACTGAGCCCATGCAGAATCCCGGGAATCAGACTCTGGAGACCAGACTCAACGGTGGAGATCTAACTGTATGATCCAGTGTAACAGGCTTTAAATGACTGAAAAGCCAATCAGACCATCCCAGGCTGGCCTCAAGCGCCAGTAACAATCAATCAGGTTGGTGCAATTATAAGGAAATGTGGGAGATGGGAGAGGGGGCAAGGTCACCCTGGGAAATTTCTGTAACTAAGGGGGAAGCAGTCACCTCCTAGCCTCAGATCCATTTTGAGACTTCAGTAGTGTGCTAAGTGTGATCAGCACTGTGAGCAGTGGTTCAGATCTTTCGAGGAGGCATAGGAGCTGCTGACGCCTCACTCACCATTCCCTATGCACCTCCAAAAGGCTTGCCTCGACATTCCCACACACAATAATGTGGAAGCAGGACTCTGATGTGTGTTCCAAGTCAACAGGGCTGTGATAATAACTTCTCAGGGATCCCTTTCAATGGACGAGCCTTGAGCTCGGTTCTAAAGGGGTTCACAAATAAAATTCAGGTAAAGAGGGGAGAGAAAGGTATACCACGAAGAAAGAACAGAATATGTACAGAATGCAGAGAAGCAAGAAGTACAGTGTTTAAGTGAGACTGAAGCTGTAATATGTAAGGCATATTAACCACTGAGACATTTAGAAAAGTCAGGCCCCGCACAAGGGCTGGGCTCAGAATTACCTTACAGGCAGTGGAAGCCACACAGCGGCTAATGTAGTATTATGCCGTGCCAAATGCCATCACAGGGTGACTCTGGTTCAATAAGGCCTAGAGTGTCACACAGAGAAAGGGAAGCTACAGCACGTGCATCAGGCCTGAGAGATGTGTGGTCACTCTGCCAAGACACGAGGGGTCAGTGAAAGTACTTGTACCATCCTGGTGAATCATACTCCTGCAGAGGAAAAATGATGCTTCGTAGCAGAGGCTACTCCCAGGCCGACCAACGACAAAGACAACTTGCTGTGGACTCAGAAGCCTGCTCACAGCAAGTGCTCATTCTGCAAAGATAAACACTTGGGAACTAACTCAAAAGCTGAATTTCCGTATGAAGCTTGGGGAAAGTTTTGACTTTGGTCCTTAGAAAATTCTGGAATGTGAACATAGTTCTGCGTCTGATTGCAACAGTCTCAGTCTAAGACCAAAGACCTGAAAACCATGGGCATGAGATCTCATCACCAAGGTTCATCCTGAACCTTGGAGACTGCCCACGGTCTTCTGCTATCCCATCTAACTTCTCCTCTCCCATGCTTCTGATGAGTGGAGTACAAATTACCATACCATAATAAGCAAGACATAGACCCTCCCTGAGCCTAAGATTGTTTGTGTGTAAAAGAAGTGATCCGGTCTAGGTTCTCTCTAAGGCCCTTTCCAGGACTCAGACTCTGCAAGCAGAATGATTCACTCAGCAAGCATTTGCTAACTTCCACACTGGGCCAAATTCCACAACAAACATTTGGAGCAAGTCGATGAATAGTATCCATCGCTGGAGATGTTTATCTAAAGGTGGAAACAGGTACAAAAGCCAATAGTTTTCAATTAACATGGTGTTTGGGTGTAAACTCTAAAGCCATAAGAACTGGGCACAGTTACCATTCAGTATTTTCTGGTGTCTCCATGAATCAAAAAGGAGGTAATGGCACTAACTTAGGGAGTTTTTGAGAATTAAAGGAGATGGCATTGCAGCAGACACATCTCTATGCTTATGATCTATTTATAAATGCCATATGTGTAAATCTCAGCTTGAGGTGATTCTCTGGAGAGGGATCTCCAAACACATTCTCCAAATGCCCTACCTTCCATCCCTTGCAACATTCATCACAGTTTGGTTCCTACATTTACTGTAGACGTTTAGTGCTCAAAAATATTAACGATCATCATCAGTAAGTGATGATGATGATGATGATGATGATGATGATGATGATGATGATGATGAATAACTCTGACAGTGATGTTCAGCTTTCCAAAATGCACTTGAGTCAGTACCAGGTATCTATAGTTTGCATTTGTACTGATCACCCAATGATTTGGGTGCCATTTGGGCTATAAGATACTTTGAGTTTTCATTAGTCGTGAGTCTCCCAGAGCTAGAACTAACAGAATACATTGAGATATTTGTAAAGGATGTATAACAGAAACTGGTTCACCTGACTGCAGCATGTGACAAGTCTACCCATAAAGCATCTTCAGTCTGGAAAACCAGGGATCCAATGGCATGATCTCAGGTCAGGGACAAAGTCTGAAGACCCATAGACATTTAAGTAGTGATTGTGAATCCTAGATGCCAAAGTCAGAAGAATGAGGAGCCAGGAGCTATGATTTCTGAGAGCAGATAAAGATGGATATTCCAGCCCAAGAAGAATGAACTTGCTCTACCTCTGTCTCTTTATTCACTATGGGCAAATACAAAGCTGCGTTTGAAAGGGTAGATATGTCCTATTCAGTCTACTAATGTAAATGCTGATTTGTACCAGAAACATCTTTACAGACATACCCAGAAATATTACCAGCATTTTGGACAGCCCTTAGCCCAGTCAATCTTTGCCAGTTAATTTACCATCACAATAAATCCTGAGTAAGAACACCTTTGGAACAGAGAAGGACTTGACCTTCAATGTCATTGGTATCCTAGAGAAGACAGGGTAATGGATGACTGTGATGTAAAGAAAAGTAGGCAAGACGTCCTCTGTCTCCACTGTACCCCTCTTGGTGGCCAAAGAGATCTTTCCACTGTGCACTTGAGTCAGTTTATTTCCTTAACACCCGCAATTTCCTACTGCAAAGACCCTCACCATAGTCTGCAAAGTTCTGTGTGAGTTGCTCCCACCCTGAGCTGCTGCTACCCACCCCAAACACCTGCAATGCCTGTCACTGTTCCAGACCTTGTCTTCTCTGCTCTATGGGACTGGCATGCCTCCTTCTGATCTCCCCAAGCCTTGTTCCCCTCCATCATCAGCTCTCTGCTCAAATATCCTCTCCACAAAGAGCCTTCTACTAGCTACATTAATAGATGTTGGCCCCACTTCAACACACACCCTATTCTTTCCACTCCTGCCTTTTTCTTGGTAAGCTAAAATGTTGAGCATAGGCCTGATAGAGTACTGCACAAGCAAACGGTCCTCTGGCCCTGGCCTGCGGTTGCCTTTTGGATGGCAGAGTAGCTGTAGTATAACGACCTGACAAAATATATAAGAACTTAAATGAGAAATGTCACCAGCAGCCATGGTGGGTGTGTGCCCCGTCTGTGACATGCTCTATGGACTCGGGATGTTCAGATTCATGGTTCCTTCTGGTTGGGCACTGTTGGGTTAGTGATGCTCATTGATGGACCATTGGTTTGCAACTCCAGTGGACTTCCAACTGGAGAGCTTTTAACAAATACAGCACCTGCTTCCTTCCCCAAGTTCTCAGAACTGGAGTGGAGCAAGCAGGCCCAGGAGAGTTTCAAAGCACCAGGTGACCTGGATGCCCAGCAACACTTGCATCCCGCTACAATAAACGTGGCTTGCTGTTTGCAAAAGTCAAAGGAAAGTTTCCGCTTAGCTCATAGCTTTCTTAACTTTGAAAACCTCACCCCCCTTTTCATGCAATGTGGGATAGTGGCAGTGATGAATGTCATCTTGTACTCTCAGAGTCACCAACCACTTTCCAGGCACTACCTTGTTATATTCTCAAATCAGCCAGTGCAAAGCACTGACGCCATTACAGAGAGACCTATGACGCCTTTGCTGTGACAGCGTTGTGAGAGGCAAACACGTGAAAGCCAGTGGGGAGGCTCGCTGTGCTGTGGAGTATTCATGCAGGGAGGAGGCTACCCCTCCTAAGAGACCAAGAGGACCCGGGTGGATTTATATGTATTGACTTGAGCGCAAAGGCACTGGTATATCAGCTTCAGAAACATAATCATAAACTGTTTCACTTTATCGTTTCTGTTGGTATTGCTGTTGTTTCTATGACATGCCTTGTGTATCCCAAGCTGGCCCCATTTTGCTAAGTAGCTGAGGATGACCTTGAACCCTCAGTTCTCCCAAGTGCTGAGATTTCAAGTATATACCAGCAAGCTCCGTTTATGTGGTGCTGGAACTTGAACCCAGAGCAAACAAGGGCACTACCAACTGAGCTGTGTCCACATCCCTCTTTTGTTTCTTTGAACTTTATCTGCATGCATGCAGCTAAGTGCTTTATAAGCAAAAAAAGGATTTACACTGAATTGTTAATTTTCTTATTATGTCAGCTAGGATTAGATAGAGATGAGGGAAATGTTAGTCACATCTACATTTTTAAATTTATTACCAAAAAATGTACTTTCATGTTGTAATAAATATTTTTTAAAGCCACAGCTATAAGGATAACCACATCTTAAAAGGGATAATCACACTCATTTTTTTGCAGTGAGGGATTAGGTTCTCAGTGAAATGGTGTACAACTTGGTCACGTGGCTGAAAGTCTGCCGTGCATTAGTTTAGGCATATATGCTTACCATGTTCCACATTACGAGGTTTTTTTTTTATTAATTACAGTTTATTTACTTTGTATCCCCCCATAAGCCCCTCCCTCCTCCCCTCCCGGTCCTATTCTTCCTCCCCCTTCTTCGAGCATGCCCCTCCCCAAGTCCACTGATAGGGGATGTCTTCCTCCCCTTCCTTCTGATCTTAGTCTATCAGATCTCATCAGGAGTGGCTGCATTGTCATCCTCTGTGGCCTGGTAAGGCTGCACTCCCCTGGGGGGGGGGTGATCAAAGAACAGGCCAATCAGATTATGTCAGAGGCAGTCCCTCTTCCCATTACTATGTAACCCACTTGGACACTACACTGCCATGGACTACATCTGTGCAGGGGTTCTAGGTTATCTCCATGCATGGTACTTGGTTGGAATATGAGTCTCTGGGAAGACCCCTGTGTTCAAATTTTCTGGTTCTGTTGCTCTCCTTGTGGGGTTCCTGTCCTCTCCAGATCTTACTATTTCCCACTTCTTACATAAGATTCCCTGCACTTTGCCCAACAGTTGGCCATAAGTCTCAGTGTCTGATTTGATAGTCTGCAGGGCAGAGCCTTTCAGAGGCCCTCTGTGGCAGGTTCCTAGGTTGTTTCCTGTTTTCTTCTTCTTCTGATGTCTATCCTCTTTGCCTTTTGGGATGGGAATTGAGCGTTTTAGTCAGGGTCCTCTCTCTTAATTAGTTTCTTTAGATGTACAGGTTTTAGTAGGTTTATTCTATGTTATATGTCTATATGAGTGAGTATATACCATGTGTGTCTTTCTGCCTCTGGGACAGCTCACTCAGGATGATCCTTTCCAGGTCCTACCATTTACCTGAAAATTTCATGATTTTTCATTGCAGAGTAGTATTCCATTGTGTAGATGTACCACAATTTCTGCATCCATTCTTCAGTTGAGGAACATCTGGGCTGTTTCCAGCTTCTGGCTATTACAAATAAAGCTGCTACAAACATGGTTGAGAAAATGTCTTTATTGTGTACTTGAGCCCCTTTTGGATATATGCCTAGGAGTGGTATGGCTGGATCTTGAGGAAGCGTTATTCCTAGTTGTCTGAGAAAGCGTAAGATTGATTTCCAGAGTGGTTGTACAAGTTTACATTCCCACCAGCAGTGGAGGAGGGTTCCCCTTTCTCCACAATCTCTCCAGCATGTGTTGTCACTTGAGTTTTTCATCTTGGCCATTCTGATGGGTATAAGGTGAAATCTCAGGGTCGTTTTGATTTGCATTTCCCTAATGGCTAGTGAGGTTGAGCATTTCTTTAAGTGTTTCTCTGCTATTTGATATTCCTCTACAGAGAGTTCTCTGTTTAGCTCTGTTTCCCATTTTTTAATTGGATTACTTGGTTTGCTGTTTTTCAGCTTCTTTAGTTCTTTATATATACTGGATATTAGCCCTCTGTCAGATAAAGGGTTGGTAAAGATTCTTTCCCAGTCTGTAGGCAGTCCTTTTGTTTTGATGATGGTGTCCTTTGCTTTACAGAAGCTTTTCAATTTCATGAGGTCCCATTTATTGATTGCTGCTCTTAGAGCCTATGCTGTTGGTGTTCTGTTCAGGAAGTTGTCTCCTGTGCCAATGAATTCAAGGGTATTCCCCACTTTTTTTTCTAACTGATTTAATGTGTCCGGTTTTATGTTGAGGTCTTTGATCCACTTGGACTTCAGTTTTGTGCAGGGTGATAAGTATGGATCTATTTTCATTTTTTTTACACGTAGACAGCCAGTTAGACCAGCACCATTTGTTGAAGATGCTATCTTTTTTCCATTGTATGGTTTTGGCATCTTTGTCAAAGATCAGGTGTCCATAAGTGTGTGGGTTTATTTCTGGGTCCTCTGTTCGGTTCCATTGATCCACCATTCTGTTTCTATGCCAGTACCATGCAGTTTTTTTAAAGAATAAAGTAATGGAGGGAAACCCAATTCACCACAATCCAAATCCAGGACTCCTCTTGCTGCCCCCCAGCCCAGTGCTCTCTCCACAGAGCCTGACAGGCAGTCACAGGTTCGGGTTAGAGAAAGGGGACACAGTATTTTGCATAACCAAGTGAACTGGAAGGACAGCCTGACTCATCATGAGTCAGCGCCATCCACTCTCTCTTCCACAGAGCCAAGCATCCTGCACACTGCCAATCTCCTCCCAAAGCCAGGGCTGGCTCAGCATCTACCAGCAGCCTGCTCACCCAAGGCTACCAGGAAGGTTTAGTCACGGCCAGTGGTAGCCGCTGGGAGAGAGTGTCCACACCCGAAGAGCTGATCCATTTCCTAACAAGGGAAGTTCCCTTACCACAGACTTTAGGGGGAAAGTCCTGAGAGGGAGGGAAGAGCCAGATGAACACTAATCTTATTAAAAGCATCCTTGTTACCAGAACATGTTGGAAAATATGTATAGGTACGTTCATATCTGTGCATGTGCATGCATGTTTACACACATGGATTCTATTTACACCTCCCTCCGAAATTCCCTCAATTAAAAGCATATCCTGATAGGAGGAACCAGAGGAGCCAAAGATATCATAAGACCACAATCCACAGAATCAACTGACTAGGACTCATGGGGGTTCAGAGAGATCAGGGAGCCTGTAGGGGTCTGACGTAGGTCCTCTGAATGTATGTTCTAGCTGAGTAGCTTACTGTTCTTGGGGGGAATTCTAACAGTGGGAGGGGGCCTGTCTCGGACTCTTTGCCTACCTGTGGAATCCTATTCCTCCTACTGGGTTCCCTTCTCCAGGCTTGATGTGATGGCACGTGCCTGGTTTTATTGTAGTGAGTTTTGCCACATTTGGTTGATGTCCTAGGGAGGCCCGCTCTTATCTGAGAGGTGATGGACAGAAAGTAGCCGAGAGAGACTAGGGAGAGAAGAGGGAGGAGAAGCTGCAGTTGGGATATAATATGTGAGAGAATTTTTTTTCTTAAATGCATAACCTTTTAATTGTCCTTCTGTGCACTTGCAATACCTGTGTGTCAGAGGTTAAGGTATGCCTCTTGCCTTTTAGTGCTGGACCATTTGTTCTTATTCTTGATTTTGTTTCCTTCCTGACAGGTACAACTCATCCATTATAACCACGAGCTATACACAAATGTCACAGAAGCTGCAAAGAGCCCGAACGGATTGGTGGTAGTTTCTATATTTATAAAAGTAAGTCTTGCATTCCATTCCTTTATTCTTCTTTCCACCCCCGCCCCCGCCCCATGCCAGCCAGAATAGTCTACAGTGTGTGTGTTGGGATTAAAAAGAGTTAAAAAAAAAAAAAAGTGATGTCAGTCAACGTCTATGCCTAAGAAAGCCTTGGGTCTCATGACTTTTATAACCATGAGATTCACAAAAGATTCAGGACTCTGCAAGTGACAGCTTCTGTTTCAGAGCTCCGAGGCCTGAAGGCTTGAGCAGTCTCTGTCCTAGAGAGAAAGCAGGTGCTATTTGCAGAGATAGACTTCAAGCCGCAGTGATGACTGCAGAACAAGGGTACAGAAGCAGAAGGAGAGGGGCTGGGGTGCTGAAGCCCTCTAGGACTGAAGGACTGTCCACTTACTGCACAGGAGAATAAGAGAAGTGTGAGCCAACCCTCTCCGGCAGGCCCTGCGCTTTCCCACAACAGCTACAGAGTTCGTCTTCCTTTCCCACTCGAATACTGATTCATATAATCCTGACAGGCAGAATTAAGACAAAAATCCACATGCTTGACCCACATGTTTGACCTTCAGCCATGCTCCCCAGATATACAACAGGCAAGAACAATGTGAAATGTCCAATTGAACAAATTCTGATTTGTTTTCTTTTTAATTACCTTCAATATTTTAGGAATGTAAAGTGGTGCAGATATGCAAACTTTTGATTAAAAAAAATAAGATTTTTCTCTCCAACTGGAAAAGGGGTTTTGTTTTTAAGTAAACTGTGTTAGTGACAAAGGCTACTATGCCACACTGTGCTGGCTGCTAGAGTGGTTTGTGCACAAATCATTAGAGAAAATTAGACCAACCAGAGCTTGGAATGTGATGAAAAGTTCCAGTAGATTAGCATTCACCACCAGGGAGTTTCAACAGAGCCCCTGGAATAACAGGGTCTCTGGGGGCCCCTTAGGCAACAACACCCCCACCCAAACAGACTCTGTGCAACAGGTATTGGTCATCTTCCCAGACCCCATACCTTCATACCTTAATGTCTTCACCTTCATCTGGTGCCAGGCCAAATTCATGGAGCTCCTAATAGCCCCGCCAGGAAAGACACCCCAAGTCCTGCCTGGCTTTAGTTCTCACTAGTGTATTCCCATCATGTGCCTACTCAACGGAGCCGGGAAAGGAACTGAGGTAAAAATGGCACTTCAACAGCCACACAGCCCAGCCATATCCCACCGGTACCCTCAAGCCTGGAGCAAATTCTTACTCCAGTCCCAGTTAGGATGCAGACCAACAATTCGTTCAGTCACCCTGGTCCAAAATCACTGTGAAGCCTAGGGGTATGTTACAGAGTGTCATGTGACCAGGAGTCACCTTTTCCTGTGGTTTTCCCCATGTCAGGCCTTCCATGAGTAATACTCAGAAGACACCCTGCCTTTCCCAATAATCCTTGTCCCTTGAAGAGCGCCTTGGTGTCAGTCCCTGACTTTGCCTCACTTTGCTCAAAGTGTCTAAGTCAGTGAATGCCTTCCCAGAAGCTCACGCGTGTAACAGCTGACAGTGACTGATGGGGAGACTGGCAACCGACTTCCTCCACAGCAAACTGCCAGGTGGTTTACAAGCTCATGCAGAAATCTGCACTACACTGAGATCCTTACCAACAAACAGGCTTGCAGGTCCAAGTTGCTCTCCTGCAGTTTGTTAGAAGGACCTGGCTGAAGCCTCGGGCCAATAAAAGACAGTGGCCAGCTCCTGGACCACCTCAGGCCAGTTTGGCCCCTGGGGAATTTCCCATTCTTTCCCCGAGGAAACATGAAGCTTTCTGGCTCAGCCTCAAAACAAGCCATACCATTCTCTCTTTCTTGCACAAAATCAACCCCCAGATTTCTGGCTCTGCAGTGAGCTCTGACTTGTCGCTAAGTCATCTCAAAACTTGAATTCAGCATGGGAGAGAGGCCCACCCCTGCTGTGACACTGGTACCCAGAAATGAGATGAATTGAATCCTTAATCTCTAAGGATGTGCAGCCTCTCATGCTCTTCAACCCTCCTTCGGATGCCCCTCCCTCCCACTTCCAGTTCCCTGTAGCTGAAGTCCTCACATACGAGTGGTTCAGCTGAGGAAATGTCACCCTGACGGAATGCTGAGCCAAAGGTGGATGAGGGTTTGGTGGTAAAAGAAGATGGCTCAGCAGTAAGGGTAGTTGTTGACAAGGCTGATGAGCTGAGTGCAATTCTAGGGACCTGGGTAGAAAGAGCAAACTGACTCCAAGTTGGCCTCTGAGTCCTACACATTCCTTGAGGCACATATGTGTGTGTACACACAGTCCATCCATCAATCAATCACCGAATAAGAGAGACTTGTTTCCCCCTCCCTCCCATGGCCGTGGGGAGCTGAGATTTGGCTATAATTGCTGTTGGATCACACACCATTAACTTCCCACTTACACTCACTTATATCAAGTACATATTTCATCCTCTCACCCACACGGCCAACGCACTTGTGCCCACAAATCATCTGTGTGCACTTTGGAAATATTTCAATATTTTTTTTTAATCGGCTCCAAAGGGGAGCTGGTCTCAAAGCAGTATGGTCCAGCTTGTCAGGTACCAGGAACCTAGGCACCCAGCAATTAAGAGCAGATTTCTATTCTGCCAGATACCTTCATGGCCCTCCTGCTGTCACAGAACTATCAGTACAAACAGGAGGCTCTGAGCTACCCCTTGAATGCTAAAGAGTATGTCACAACAGAAGCTGGATTTGGCATGAATGTTTCCAGGGAGCAGCAGTGTTCAGCTTGGTATTTTTTTCCCCACTGAAGGTGGGTTTTTTTTTTTCTCCACTGAGCATCACCTTTCCCCAAGCACCAATTGGCTGTTTGTCTCACTACAGCACATCCAGGAAAGCATGTAAAAAGACAGACAGATGGAAGCAAAACAAACAGTCTGTGCCTTCATACTGAAGTTACCTGTTGCTTATCTAATAGTGATGATCACCTGCTGTGATTTTTTTTCCAACCCTCGGAATAAATCAGATTTAAAATGTTGATGTGTCACAGCACCCGATTAAGCAGCTGAGATGTAAATTGCAGAGCCTCACTGAGCAAGGCAGGAGAGAAATGACTAAGACGAACAGCGGTACTGAGATAAGACTGGGTAAAAGGGGGTGGTTAAGGAACACGAGGCGAACGGAATTTTAGGTAAGAACTGGGAAATAGTAAGAGCTGGAGAGGACAGGGTCTCCACAAGGAGCAACAGAAGAAGAAAATTTGAACACAGGGAACTTCCCAGAGACTCATACTCCAACCAAGGACTATTCATGGAGATAACCCAGAACCCCTGCACAGATGTAGCCCAGGGCAGTTCAGAGTCCAATTGGGTTACATAGTAATGGGAAGAGGGACTGCCTCTGACATAATCTGATTGGCCTGCTCTTTGATCACCTCCCTCTGGGGGGGAGCAGCCTTACCAGGACACAGTAGAGGACAATACAGCCACTTTTGATGTGAACTGACAGACTAAGATCAGAAAGGAGAGGAGAACCTCCCCTATTAGTGGACTTGGGGAGTGGCATGCAAGCAGAGGGAGGAGGGAGGGTGGGACTGGGAGGGGAGGAGGGAGGGGCTTATGGGGGGATGCAGAATGAATAAAGTGTAATTGATGAAAAATTAAAAAAAATAAAATAAAAACCATATGTATATGTATAAAAAAAAAAAAAGGAACACGAGGCTGCCTCGTGGTCTTATGAAGGGTGATTCTCTGACCTTAATCTGTTTGTCACTTAGCCTTTTCTCCTGAAGAAAGAAAGTGGCCACTTAAGAGCATAAGTATAAAATGGGAGCTCATCTTTAGCATGATGTTTACCCCATGATAGGTACTTGGTAAATATTTTTAGCATGGATGGGTGGGTTGGAGAGTGGAAGACTGAATGTTGTGGTTTATAATATTTTCATATAGTAATGAGCAATGAGGTTACAAGGCCCTCTCTTTCCTCCAGCTTCTGGTACCTCTATTCTAGATACTCTTTCTTCTTAGACAAAAAAACCCTTTCCTGTCATTTCATTCCATGTTCCCTGCTCAAAGCCTTTTGATGGTCCCCCGTTCCTGTGGAACACAGATTAAATATGTGCTAGCTTGACATTCGAGCCCCTGTTATGAGCTAGCCTCCCATTCTGCCTGCCCCAATGCCTTCAACTCCAACTCCACTAGATGTGTGTATGAGTATCTGCCTTTCATGAACAGGTCCTCAGCATGGATACTTTCCCTCACCTTTCCTCCTCTCCTGTATTCTAACTAAAATACTCCAGCTTCCATTCATTCTTCCAGGGCGGTCTCTCACTAATGGCTATACCAGGGTATTCCTTAATCCACTTAAGGACAATATGTTAGCCCACCTCACTTCCTTCTCAATATGAGGTATCCATACAGAGGAGAGAGTGTGTCTCATATCTCTGATTTTCCAGCCATTATAGATTTGGACCCATGGCAAGTCATCAATATGAAGGAATGAAATAATGTATGATGTTTGCCCTGGGAGAGTAACACCCAGCCATTAATACTTTCTCTTCTTTTACAGGTTTCTGATTCATCAAACCCATTTCTTAACCGAATGCTCAATAGAGATACTATCACAAGAATAACATATAAAAGTAAGTTTGGTTCAATTTCCTTTACAGCAACTATTCTACAAAGGTTATTCCTGTCGGAAGGCAGAAGCCAGAACTGATGATCTCTGTGGGTCCCTTTCTGCCTCATGATCCTTTAATTCTGTAGAAAGTCACTCTGGGGAGTCAGGGCTGGCTAAGAAGCAGCCCATTTTAAGCACAAGTCCCCAGAGCGTTTTTGTCATCCACGCCTGTCTAAGGCAATAATGATTATGATGATGTGGTCATCGTTATCCTGTGGATTGTTAATGAGCTGGGGGAGTAGAAGCTGGCTGACTGACTCTACTGTGTCAGCTGTCCAAGACTAGGGCTTTGCCAACTATATGATGAAAAAAATAAATTCCACCAGGTACTTTGGACCCAATCTGAACCTTTTCAGAACCACACCTGAACCAAGTCTGATCTTCTTCTAGGAAAAGGCTGGGTAGCATTTTCCTTCATTCTCCATGCCCCGTGGATCTGTAGGGTTCTACCCGGTCTCCTAAGCTTTCAGATTACTTCATCCTAAACTCCTTAATCAGAAAAGAAGAAAGCATGCCCAGGTGAAGTTGGAAGAGCAGAGAGGGCTCCACTGCCATCCGCAGTAAACCCAAAAGCAGCAAGACTTAGGGAAACCACGTGAAGTGGCACACATCAAGAGAGGAGGAGAATGGGAAGGAAACTAGAACTCAAGTCTTGGCTTTGGCCTCTGTGGAGGAGCTCCCTCACTTTAATGCTGCTTCTCCATTCACAAAGCAAAAAAGTTCAACCCCAGGTTTTCAGATTTCTAAAGGTCTAGACTTGTGAATCAAACAACAGGTAGATAATGATTTTCGCCAAAGGGAAAAAAGACCATGTGGACATTTTAATTCACACCTCTCCCTGCTGAGTCAGTCCTACCTACTGCTTCTGCCTTCAGTGTGACACGGAAGGACAGAACAGAGAGCACTGCCCCCTATCACTGGCTGCCTCTTTCAACTCACATCTCCTGTCGGAATGTAAAGAGGCTTGAGACACTGGCCCTCCCCACAAGGGGCTCACCCGTTGTCAGGTTACTCCTATATGAAGAGGTTGGGGCAATGATGGGTGAAATGCTGGAGAGCCTGAGATCTCTCCACCCCAACACACATCACTACAAGACTGACTTCAATCCTCTCCCCGCACGCCTGGTCCTTCCTCATCAGCATTCTGCTGGAGTTCTCTCTAAGCACATGCTTAGATTGCTCGGCTAAGGGAGATATTTCTGTCTTGTGTGTAAATAGCACATTTATAACTGCCCATAAAAGATTATTATTCTTTTAACTTTTTTGATTAAAAAAGCATGAAAATTAAATAAAATGTTTTCAAATAATCTTGAATTTGCAGTTTACCGTGAAAAGCCATGAAATTGCACATTAAGCCCCAACACACAATCTGTCTGATTTCCACATGCATAAAGGATCATTAGGGGCCCTTTGCTCGCCCCCCCCCATACCCATTTGATTAATGTTAAGTGAAGTGGTTACTGACACAGAAGGAAAATCAGAGGAAGGAAAGAGCAGAAGGGGAGAAAAGATAGAGGAAGGAAGGAAGGAAGGAAGGAAGGAAGGAAGGAAGGAGGGAGGGAGGGAGGGAGGGAGGGAGGGAGGGAGGGAGGGAGGGAGGGAAAGGAGGAGGAAGGCAGGAAGACGGGCAAGCCAAAAGGAGGAATCCAAGGCCTTCCAGGCAGAGTAGCAGCCATTACAAAATTGGCTTGAACACTGAAGGGACTAGGAAGAGTTCAAAGGGGAGATCTGTTTCCATCAACACTTGATCTCAGAGTTACCGGAGGAATGAAGGTTCTCCTTCAGGCATAGTAATGGGAGGGCTCAGGAAAAGTGTTCTAGACCCCAGTCTCTATGTCTTGGTAGGGAGCTTATGTTTCCACCACTCAAGTAGTAACACAGAAAAAGAAAGTAGATCTACTCTCTCCTCCCTCATGCTCCACACCTGCCAGGGCCACAGTAAAAATCAGGGGGAAGGGGGAGATTAATCAAGACATCCTGCTCTACATGCTGAGGCATGATAATGGGTCCTCTGATAGCAGACGTTACAAGGGAGGTGTTCCCCAGAGTGACCTTTGTCACACACCTGAAAGAAAATTCGCCACAGGGATAATGATGGCTTGATACAGGGAATTGTCCCAGACACCATCATGCCCAGGACACTGGCAGAAAGGGATTGATTTGCTCAGCAGGAAACCACAGCTCTCTTCCCTCCAGTTGAATTTCCTACAGCCTCCAGCAGGGGAAGGTTGGCCCTGAGGCAGGTAGGGGGTCTGAAACAGGAATCTTCCTCCAGCACACAACGTAGGCATCTGTAAGGGATAGCAGGTTATACCGCCATCAACCCACAAACTCAGATGGAGATGAAGAGGCTGCTGCCTGCTTGGGGAACCTCTTATATCATCCTGCTTCCACACTCTTAAATGAGACAGGGAAAAGTAAACCCTCCCTCTTGTCTTAGTTTCGGTTACACTGTGGTGATGAAAAACCGTGACCAGGGAAATTTGGGAAGGAAACGTTTTATCTGGCTTACGCTTCCGTATTACTGTTCATTATCGAAGAAGTCAGGATCGGAACTCAAACAGGACAGGAACCTAGAGGAGCCGACACAGAAGCCATGAAGGAGCGCTGCTTTACTGGCTTGCTCGCTTCACTTTCTCACAGAAGCCGGGACCACCAGCTCAGGGGTGACCCCACCCACCATGGGCCAAGCCTTCCTACATCAACCAGGAATTAAGGAAATCCTCTCTAGCTGGATCTTACAGAGGCATTTTTCTCAAGCAAGGTTCTTTCTTTTCAGATAACTCTAGCCTGGGTCAAGTTGACATAAAACTATCCGGCACACCCTCACATGCTACTATTTTCAACCGCACTACCCAGGAACACCCACACACATCCCTCCTGATCTCTAACCTACCCATTGCGCTGCAGAGTTCCCATTTGCCTTGCCCACTTAGCTGGAGTTAGCTCCTTGGCAGCGTGCTGAGCATCAGAGATGTAGAGGTGATGGGCACGAGCATCATGCGCCCCCCCCCCCCAGGACCAGTGCTGTACCTGTAGCTCCTTATCTGGGTGGGTGCTCACACAAGCCTTCTAAATGGAGGTTTTTCCCACCTCCAGTTCATAGATGAGACCAAGGACTCACACGTAGTAGGTGACTTCTGTATGATGACCAAGCACTCAGCAGTAAGCGTTTGCTTTCTCACTGCTTCATGTGCAGGTTAGCCAGGGTGTTGCTCCTGCAGGCAGAGGTCCCCAGATCAGCTGGGGCAGAGGGATCCACATGGCTGCCACCTCTCTAGCATCAGAGGCACCCCCATCAAGTATCTTTGCCATCAGCCATGACTTCATGTGATGCCACAGAAGGCTTGACCTCGAAATATGCTCACGAAGGAACTCCCTGAACCACAAGCCCTTCTTCTCCACTGAAGGGCATGGATTCACACATAGGTCTTCTTGGGCACAGTTCTTACACCATTTCCTCTCTCTCTCTCTCTCTCCTGCTTCTTTCTTACGCAGCAAGGAAAGACAAACTCTGAGGTCTTAAAACTGATTATAATTCTGACATTTTGACATAGCGCAAAACCTTTCAGCATGTTTTTCTCTTAATTGAAGCTTGAGTTGATGTGCAGTCGCATCAATGCGACTTAGAATGCGCTTCTTAGAAATGCTTCCTCCTAGAAGGGGTTATCAACTAACCACAGAACTAACACAGTGACACTTGGCCAGCTCAGGCTGATCTTACTCCAAGCTATCTCTAACTCACACGTGCATGTTACTTTTCCTGCGGATCTTCTGTGGAAACCAGCCTCCTCTAGAGGACACTGTTGCAGAGTAACAATTGGCATACATAGTAGCCAGAGAAGGCCTCACAGACTGGACACCAATCTAAGCCTTCCAGCAGATTGACCTCATCTTCAGCCAAAAGGAGCGGAGCGCTCTGGGCTCGGGAGATGGTTTAGGATGTAAGGGGACCTGAGGCCTCAGCATCTACAAAAACAGCCAGGCACGTCTGCATTTGCACCCATAACCCATCGCGGTAAGGGACAGAGACAGGAGAATCACTGAAGATTGCTGGCCTCCAGCCTACCTCCATGTTCAGTGGTGGACCTTGTCTCAGGGGAATAAGGCAGAAATAGTAAAGCAAGACAAAGACACTCAGTGTCCTCCTCTGGTCTTCGTGCATGCTCACGGGCAAGCACACCTGCATACACAACGCACACACACCACACATACATACACCATACACACAGAACAAAAGGTGTACTGTGATGACTTGCTTTAAAATAGACTACAAAAGGCTGAAGAGATGGCTCAGTGGCTAAGAGCACTTGGTCCTCTTGCAGAAGACCCCCGTTCAATTCCCAGCATCCACATGGTGGCTCACAGCCATCTATAGCTCCAGTTCCAGGGAATCCAATGCCCTCTTTTGAGTTGTTTGTTTGTTTGTTTGTTTGTTTTTGCAGGTACCAGATAATGTGTATGGATTTCCATACATACATGCAGGCAAATATTCATATAGAAAGAATAAAATAAATAAGTCTAAAAACTTTAAGAATAGACAGCAGGGTGGCAGGGGTGAAAGCAGAAGGTGATTGCAACTACTAAATAATTGGGCAATGGCACTGATGATGGCCAGGTCAATGGGGAGATGGCAGTAGTAAGTGATTGTATATAATTTAAAGTGGCAGCAGGAGATTTCTTGATAAATTGAATATCTAATGTGTAAGAGAAAACAGAACCAAGGATTCCCATGAAATTTTTAGTTCAAACCACTGGACAGATGCTATTTCCATCCCTTGAGATGGGGAAGACTCAGATGAAGCGTGTTTGTGGGTGGGAAAGGGATCACAGATCTGGAGCATGCCGTGCTTGGGATGTCTATTAGGCATTCAAGAGGAGGTGTGGTGTAGGCAGTTGGACCATGTGAGTCTGGATTTCAGGAGAGAGAACCAGAGTTGCAAATGTTGAAGACATCGACATCCAGATGGCATTTAAACTCGGGTGAAGTCATAGGAGTAAGAATAAATGCAGGCAAGAGGCGGGACCAGTCCTCACTTCTGAAAGGGCAGCTCAAATCTTCATGACTTGGAATTGAGAACTACTTCTAAATATATATCTTCATGGCCCTATTATGAAAAGGCTCCTAAGTGGCCAGCTCTCCAGCCAGCTGAGGAGGTACAGGGAGAAAGGAGCAAACACAGAAGCCAGCTGGCACAAGATGGATGTTACAGAGATAGTCCACTCAATTGAGTACAGTATTGGGGACAGAGGAAATAACTGAGAAAAGGGAAAACTGGAAAAATCATTCCTTCAAGATATAATATATGTATATATACACATATATCATAAATAGTATAATATGGTAATATTATTTGATATCAAATATTAAATATAATATATTTAAAAGAAGTAAAAATACTCTAAAGTATGGGAGAGTTTCGGAAGCCATGTTGGTAAAGGCCACCATTATCATGGGTGACAATGCATTCCTGTGATAAAAAGAAGCAGACATGGTGTGTTGTTACTTTTCTCATTGTGGTGATAAAATACCTGACAAAAGCAACCTGAGTATGGAAGATTTCATTTGGCTCACAGTTCCAGGGTACCATCTATGGTGGGGGATAAATCAGCACAGCAGGAGCTCAGGGCAGCTTATTACGCGATCCAGTCAGAAGAGCGGAGGGGGATGAATGTTTTCTATTTCTCCAAGACCCCAGCCTGTAGAGTGATGCTATCATGTTTAGGGTGGCTCTTTCTGTCTCAATCAAACCATTCCAGAACCCTTCCTTTGACATAGCCAAATGTTTGTCTCTGTGGTGACTTTAAATCCCATTAAGTTGACAAGATTAGCCATCACACCAGACTCCAGTCCTAGCTCTCCCAAGGTCTTTGCCTTTCACTTCAAGGGAATTTAACAACTCTGAGGTTCAGTGGCCTCATCAGTAAGCTAATGTTGAAAGGGCTGGGTGAGGATCAAACAAGATAATAAGTCAATTGCCTGAGCAGGGACTGATATGAATGCAGGGTGCAATATGTTTGTGTTCCTAAATTGTCTTAAGGCATACACTTGTTGAATCCAGCTGCTTTGGGTTGGGAGGCAAGACATTGTTGTGCCAAGAGTAGTTGATTCTGAAGGCAAGTGCAGCAGCACAGGGCGTGCTGGTGGTGGCAGAGTGTGCTGACTTTCACAGAAGCACACGTGCTGTGGTTGGATCTAAGTAGTGCACACAGGGACTTCATGAGATGGTACTGGCTCCTTTGAGATGAGATCTCTCTGTGTAACAGTCCTGTCTGTCCTGGAACTTACTATGTAAACTAGGCTGGACTCGAACTCACAGAGATCCACCTGCCTCTGCCTCCTGAGTGCTAGGATTGAAGATATGTGCCACCACTGCTGGCTGTGATGGTACTGTTTTCCATGGAAACTTAAATTTCTTTTTTAATTATCGTTTTGTGTGATGCGCATTTTGCCTTCATGTATGTCTGTGCTCCGTAGGAATGCACTACCCCCAGAGTTCAGGAGAGGACATTGGAGCCCTTGGACCTGGAGTGACAGCTGGTCATGAGCCACCATGTGGGTGCTAGGGATTGAACCCAGATCCTCTAGAAGAGCAGCAAGTGCTCTTAACTGCTGAGCCATCTTTCCTGCCCCGGGTTGCTTAAATTTCATATGTCTGAGTAGAACTTGTAAAATATTCTCACTAACCAGGCCTGACAATAGAAAAGACCAGCCTGAATTAATTTCGAGCTGAATTTAGAAAGTCTTCTAAAGAAAATCCATTTTATTAAAGTCAAATCCAGCTTCAGCAGAGTGAGGGTCAAGACTGGAAGCACATGACATTAAAAAAATGGATTTTCAGAAAGGATTTTCTTGAGGATATATTGGTAATTTGGCTGGAAGTATTTTAATTTTTAATGCACTCTATTCAGATGATGTTTATAAACCTCTGTTTTCCTTGTTAATTAGTAGACATAACACCTCAATTACGTATCATTTTAATACCACTTGATTTCATTGAACCAGCACTTTTTGTTTTCTTTACAGTACTTTCAAGAGGCAAAACTAACAATTAATGGATGGCAATGAACCTTCTAGAATGGATAGCAAGGAGCAGTTGTCAGAGCATTGCTACAAACGCTTTCTTCTCAAACCCTTAGGCAGTGTGTTATTCTGGCGATTTTATCTTCCTTCAATTGCCTAATCACATATTTTATGTCTCAGATGTCAACTGTCCCCACAGGCCTGAGAGCCTGTGCACTTGGTCCTCACCTGCTAGGACTGTTTTGGAAGGCAGTGGAATTTTTAGGAATGAGGCCCCACTAGAGAAATTGGATCATTAGGGGTCATAGCCCTACCCTTCTGAAATCCTGACCTATCTGTGTTCCTTGACTGTTGAAGCAATGACGCCAGCCACATCACACTGCTGCCGACACAGCTGTGAGACACTCCCACCGTCATGCCATTTCCTGCCATGATGGACTGTAATTCTTCAAATTGTGAGCCAAAAGAAATTCTTTCTCCCTTACGTTGTGTCTCCCAGGTTTGCCGTCACAACAAGGGAAAGCAACTAATTCAACACTCAAGTCGTGGATAGAAAGTACAAAGGAGATCTTAGAGAACGCAGGGGACAGCCAAGTCCAAATATGAAGACATCAGCTTACTGTGTCATCATACCTCCTCAAAGGAAATAAAGACACACTACTGGAAGCATTTGGCGGAGAGCTTATGAACATGGCACTCAGCACACAGAACAAGCCCCTTAAAAGGTGTTTTAATTAGCCTATTTGTAATTTCAAGTTAGCCACACCTGCTCCCGAATTTCCTAGTAAAAAAAAAAAAATATATGGATGTGTAGGCAAGCACAGACCAGCCTGTAACTGCCTCCTACTTTGCAGCTCTCGGGGAAAGTTCTCCTCACAGTTCCCCAGGGGCCACGGTGTTACGTGTGTTGAAGGATCACCGAAGAGCTTAAGCATATTGCTCTGGGTGCCTCTCTCTGTGCTCAACTGAACACGCGTGCTCATTTCCGAGGAAGAGATTTGGGAGTGTTTTCACAGAATGCCAAGTGCTGTACAGCACTTCTGTTGCTGTCTCACTAGGTACTCATGGCAGTGAGAAACAGATGAGGTGCAGCTTACCTCTGACAACACCGCTCTCAGAGGCCCTTTTCTTCATTTGTGAGCTGTGTAAAACCAAAAAATGACACCACTATATTTTATCGCAATTGCTTTTCTGTTGTTTGTTTCAGTTGAATTTGCCTCAGATTACGAGGGAGGATGTTATTCCAGATACTAAAATTGCCTGGTAGTTCTGTATTGATCAAAGCCGGTATTGATCTTTGGGAGTATCAGGCTGTTTTCTCGGTGGTGTTGTCTGCTTTGAATAGGGAAGCAGGAAGCAGGAGATGTTGAATATCAGCAAAGGTCTGTGTGAGTCAGCCCCATGCCCTTGGCTAAGGCACCAAGTGGAAGCTCAGACTAAGGAAGGATTCCTTATTGTGTTGACTGAGACATTTCATTACAAAATCAGAAGTCAACCGGGGGCTTCTTGATTGGAACTCTGGGAACTTAGTATAAGATAAATTCTAGATTCAACATGGTGTGCCACAAAACCAAAGGCCCAACCATGAACTTCCACAGTCACTCAGAACAGAAGAATTCAGTACATATTGATTATCCAAGAACAATCTTCCTTTTCTTGCAAATCTGCAGCTGACACATTAACAGTGAAGTGCTTTCACGCCAAAACCCAATAAGGATAAATGTGGCTATATAAGCTTGTTGGTGTTGAGAGATGTTTCAGGATCTGTGGAATGCTTTCACCTGAGCATAGTCTTAGAAATTATCCGCAAGTGTCCATTGCCCCCGGTAAAAATAGGCTATGTGAGTTATCCATGAAGAAATAGTAAGTTACTGACAAACACATAACTAGAGTTTACACTTGAATTATGACTCCCAACTTGGAGTCTGCGGCTTTGCCTTCTGTAAAATATTTTCTCATGAGAGAAATTATGGAAAACCTCTCTGAGTGCTGAAGCTGAAATTGTCTGACTCGGCCATGGTTTTTTTTCTTGGGTTGTACTACCTCTATCCTATTGTATTAGCTGTTTTTCTATTGCTGTGTTAAGACACCATGACCAAAGCGACTCATAGAAGAAGAAGGAGTTTACTTGAGACTTGCTGTTTCAGAGGGTAAGAGTCCATGACCGACATGGTAGGGAACACGGCAGCAGGCAGGCATGGTACTGGAGTAGACCTCCCCTCTTGAGACATAACCATGAGGCAGAGAAAGCTAACTGGAAATGGAGTGGGCTTTTGAAACCTCAAAGTCTGCCCCCACCGGCACACCTCCTCCAACAAGGCCATACCTCCTAATCACAAACTGGGGACCAAGTATTCAAATATTTGCACCTGTGGGCCCCGCTCTCATTAGAACCACCACACTTAACAAATTCACCGCGCAGTCGAGAGAAGAGGCGTACACAGAGGCACGGCCCATCATTCTGAAATTCCAGCGCCTAAAAAGAAAGAGCGCTGCTTTCATGTCAGTCTCTGAGGCAGAATGGCACCCGTCATAAGTACATGCATGTGTGGTGTAGAAACGGGATGTCGCCATGTAAAGCTAGAAACAAGGCCAACAGTCTCACCCTGATGTCTTGAGTGTGGTGTCTAAGAGACAGTAGTTGCAGTACATTAAAGTTAGCACTGGAGATTGGAGGAATGCCTTCCCATTACCTGTCCAATGTTGACTATCCCTTGCTTGGTCCCTGCTCAGCACCATCACCAGATGGCGCTCCTGAGTAGAAACCATTATGTTTCGTCGTTTGGTCTTGGGTTTACGGAACAGTCTTTGAGATGGCGGACCTCAAACTGGGGTCCGCAATAAAAGAAGCAAAGCTGTCCCTTTGAGGCTCACAGTTCAGTGGGAAGAGTCACATAGCTAAATGATTCTGGCAGGCGAATTCAGCTGGGGATGTTAGAGCTCTGGGGATGGCAGGGAGTTTTCCAGGGAAGCTGGGCAAGAGCACTGTGGGTTAGAAAGGTGACACCAAAGCTACCCAGCATGGCTAAGTACTTACCTGGCCTGAGCCTTGTGATAAACAATGCTTATAAAGCATGGTCCTATTTTTCCCTTTGCTAGCCTATGAGCCAAGTACTCCAGCCATCTTTCATCTGTACGCTGTAGAGATGGGAACAGCCGCGCTTATCTCCTATGGGCCCAAGGTCATGCAAATACAAGCAACAAAGTCATTATTCAAACTCAGGCCCCAAGCCCTGATGGTTTCAAGCTGGATGGTTTCAATTTCTGTAGGGGGAAACTAAGAATAAACATACAGACTAAAAAGGTTGGTAGGAAGGGCACAGTGGCAGTTGATGATCCCAGGAGGGTGGCCACTGAGTATGGCCACTTTGTCTGACAGAGGTGTGACCAAAAAGGACTTTCCCACCAGGACCCCAGCAGACTGCAGATGGAATATCCACACTCTGGTATTCTGGGAACATGTTGGTGCTGCAGGAGAAGGATAAGCTCATAAGGATAAGCATCACATCTCTTGCTAATAGTCTATACCCTACCCCAACCCTTTCCTCAAATATGGCTGCTACATAGAGGCTGGTCTAGTTTCAGGAAAACGTAAATGCTCTTTATCTTGGCTCTGGTTGTGCCTGGAATATCGCTCATCTCTGCTGCACCCATCCTTCCCTCCTCCCCACCGCCCCAAATAAAATAAAATACAATAACGGCAGCGCGCTAGAGTACCCAATATGCTCCTCGTACAAGCTTGGTTAAACACATCACGTTGACCTTTAATAAAAATGTGCCGAATGCTTCCTTCTCTCATTCAATATGTTAATCTTCAGGCCAAACCGCCGTCAGAGCAAGCCTCATTAAGTACAAATCTGATCATGCCATCTCTGGCTTGAAACCCTTCAGTGGTTCCAAACTGCCTCCAGGCTGAAGTGCAAACTCCCAACAGCACAGACAAGGGCCTCCTTGATGTGGCCTGTGTTGACCCTGCTAGCCTCATTTCCCACAGAATCCCTCCACCTACATCCTACCCACACTCAAGACGTCCCTGAGTACCTAGCCCTCTAAACTCCCTCAGCTGTCTCCAGTGCCTCTGTCTGCAGAATCCATGACACGTCACCTCCTGCCAGCCACAGGCTGATTACTTCCTGTCATTCAAATGCAGTTCAGGGCAGCTCCTCCATTCATCGCTTCCTGAGTCCACCCAACTCCAGATAAAGCTGACAGCCTCTCTCTGTCTCAGCCCGCACATCCCTGTTTGTGATTCTTCCCTACATCCACCTAATTATGCCCAGCTTGGTTGCTCTGAGCTTGGTGCTGGCACATTTTCAGCAGATCATAGAAACTTCGCAGACAGGATGAGACGGACACCCAGCTTAAGCTTATTATGAGAGTAACTGGTGAAACTCAGGAGGACCAGCATGGGAGTGTGTGCGGTGGACTTCGTGGCTCTGTGATTAACAACACTTGCTATCTGGGGCCACAGAACAGACTCAGCCCAGGCAGATTCTAGTGGCTACTTCCTTCTTTGGCTTGCCCTGGGCGTTAGTGTTCCCATGGAAGAAAGTACTTGTTTCTATGTAAATGGAAAGTTTTCAAAAGTTACCAAGCATGATGATATACACCTGAAATCCCAACCAACACTTGAGAGGCGAATGACTAGTGGTTCAAAACCAGCCCTGATCATGCCATCTCTGGCTTGAAACCCTTCAGTGGTTCCAAACTGCCTCCAAGCTGAAGTGCAAACTCCCAACAGCACAGACAAGGGCCTCCTTGATGTGGCCTGTGTTGACCCTGCTAGCCTTATTTCCCACAGAATCCCAGCCCTGGCTCTATGACATCACATTTCAAAAAACAAACAAAAAAAAAAAAAAAAAAAAAGACTAGAGAGCAGTTAGGAGTACTTGCTACTCCTTTACAGGAAGCCATATACGTTCCCAGAAATCATATCTGGTGGCTCCCAGAAGTGTATAATTCTAAGTCCAGGGAATCTAACACCCTCTTCTGGCCTACGTGGGCATCTGCACACACATCTACATACACAGAGACATAAGTTAAACTATTTTTTAAGACTGGAGGGAGAAAGGGAAGGAAGGATGAAAGGAAAAGGGGAAAAGATGAAGAGAGGGAGGGAGAAATCCTTCATCTTCGGTTCAGTCAAGTTATTCTCCAAGCGTGGGTTGGCTGATCTCTCTCCATGCATTGTTGGAGTCCTGGAGGGGGGAAGGGAGGGAATCACAGTAGAAGGGGAAGCTTTTGGATGGATCAGGTAAATGGTAGATGTGTTTGCATTATTTCAAGCTACTAACTCAATTGGTCTGCTCACATTGGACAGTCAGGGAGCACGACAACTCAAAACCCTTGGCAAAGATGGCTCTTTCTCATCAGAGAGAGTTTGAGCAACTCCTGGAGGAAGAAACGGAGGAGTGCCTTTGCCTGTAAAGACAGATTGACAGCATGAATGCCTATAGCAGTAGACAGTGCAGTCATCACCCTGGCTCTGCCATCTACCTATGTGTATTGTCGTGTGCTGCCTGGGTCTTCAACTGGAATGAGGCAGGCACTGTATCTCCCCTGTCCGTTCCTGTATCTTAAGAACCTAACCTTGGGCTCAGCTCAAATAGGTACTTGGTGACTATCTGGTGAATCAATGAATGGCCTTGGCTTGCAGGTCAGGAACAATGGGTTTCTGCTTCTCCTCTGCAAGCATCAGCTTCCTCTATGGATGTGGACTTTGTCTCTTTGGTTTTCATTCTTCCCATCAGTGTGGATGTGTTACTCTATGACTGACCCGTCTGTCCAAGTGTGAGGTTCCAGCTAGGTGGGAACATCTTTTCTTATACAGTACTGCACTTGAGTGATGACATCAGCCGCTATAGAGCTAGTTCTTTCACAGAGGGGGTTAGGCACATCCAGAGGGGCTATGGGAATGAGCCAGTTTCATGCCTCAGCCAGCCAGGCTTTGGTGCCCACCTGTGAGCCTGGTGTGGGCTCACAGCACACTGGGACATTTACCACCTCTGGAGACAGATCTGAAATTGCTGGGAAGCCACTATAAGACAGAATCAGGGACTGAGAAAGAAAAGAAGCTTGGACAGATGGTCAGAGAACACTGAGAGACAGAAGCAAATAGAAAGTAAAGGAACCTGAGAAGCCACAGAATCTGAGAAGGGGAAGACAGAAATATAAGAAGATGAAGTGCCACATTTTAGGAGCTAAGAGAAGCAGGTAATAGTAATCAATAAAGAAAGAGAAATTATTATAGGGAGAAAGGAAGGTCAGAATATGTCAGTAATTATAGGCCCTGATACATTATCATTTTCTAAAACTTTAACCAAAAAATTATTAGAAAATATACCAAAATGGTAATAGTAATTGTTTTAAAAGATTAGAATTATATCTTTTTCTCTTTTAACCCCCTGGTCTTAATATGCATGCAAGTTTTATTTTTAAATTAAAAAAAAAAAAAACTATTTACTAACAAAAGATGTGATACATATAAAAGACCAGACCATCTGGATAGGCCTAATGAGAGGGGAGCCACAAACCAGAAGGCCAGTTGTTGAACTTGAGCTTTGAACTTTGGGTTAGAATTTCATCAGGTTAAACTTCTTTTCTAAACATATTTTCATAAGGTGCTTTCAATAAAGCAGTGTTTATAAATCAAGAATGGCACCTGGACAACATTGCAACAGCCCCTAAAGCCTTTATTTGCTCATCTTGTTGTGACTGTAATGCCGATGTGCTGTTTGGTTTGGGCTCATAGCTTCAGAAATGTAGGCTATCATGGTGGAGAAGGAATGGCAGAGAGAGCAACTCCATTCATGATGGCAGGACCTTGAGGTGGTGGCTTGTCCGCCTACCAGCGGACAGGACACAGACAGAGCAGGCTGGAACTAGGGGCTGGTTTCACTTCAAAGGCCCACCCTTTGCGACCTGCTTCACCAAGCCAGGCCCCAACCACAACCACAACAGCCTCCACCGCCTTCAAAACAGCATGCAGACCATGCATTCAGACATGAGCCTGTGAGCTCTGTCAGTGTAATGACGATCAGGGTTGTCTTCCAAAGTGTAAGCCTGTGGGGTACGTTCCTGGTTCAAATCGTAACACTGTGTGGCCAGATGTTAGGGAACCCATGGCGCTGCAGTCCTGTGGTAGGCTGTGTTATTTCAGCTCACCAGCATTCAAAGTCTCATCTTTCTTCCTTAAATCTCTGCTATAAGCATTAGTTATGTGACTTCTCTGACCAGCAAAATGTGAGTAGAAGTGAGTAGCACGCACTGCTTCTGGGATGGAACGATTTTAACGTCACCATCTTTTCCTTCAGTCATGGTGACCTCCAAACATCAATGCAGACAGTCAGTGGCCACTCTGAGGGTCAGAGACACAGTGTGAGCAACTGGTGACCTGGAGGGGACTCTTCGGCAACCCGGACTGTTGACGAACAATACATAAATTTCTGTCATTTAGGAAATTAGAAAAAGAAAAAAAAAAACAAAAAACAAAAAAACAGAATAAAACGTTAGCTACATGAGGAGAGTAGCAATGGAACTGTTACTGAAGACATTAGAAGATACAGTCTTCTGAAAACATACACACATATTAACATTACATATAATGAAGATGTATCGGCAATACTTTATCAAGACACTAAGTTTCGCTCTTGCTTCCTTTCTTTCCAGACGATGCATATTTACTCCAGGGACTCAATATAGAGGAACTGTATCCAGAGACCTCTAGCTTCATCACTTACGATGGGTCGATGACTATCCCGCCCTGCTATGAGACAGCAAGTTGGATAATAATGAATAAGCCTGTGTACATAACGAGGATGCAGGTGAGCTTACCATCTGTTCTTTGGCTGATGGGAAGAAAGTGTGAGGACCTGCTGGGTAGGTTCAGAGTCTGTTGTGTTGCTTCACGAGGATCTATGCAGCCATAAAAGCACAAATCGGGTGGCACAAACAACAGAAACATGTTTGCCTCACGGTTCTGGGGGACAGAACCCCAGAGGGAGGAATAAGAAGGGTTGGTTCCTTCTGAGGAATGTGAGAATCTGCTCTGCACCTGTTTCCTGGATACCGTGTTTTGCCAGGCATTTTTGGTGTTCCTTGGCATGAGATGTGCTACCTCCAGTCTCTGCCATCATTGTTACTTGGTGTTCTCTATGTGACTGCCTCTCTGTCTACCCTCTTAAAAAAAAAAAAAGACCCCAGTCATACCAGATAAAGACATAATGTCAATTACTTTATATAGACTTAGCTGATTGCATCAGAAGTAGCCCTACTTCCAAGTGAGGTCACATCCTAAGTACTACAGATTACCAGTGCCTTCGATTTACAGACACAATTAAACCCACAACACTTATGTTTACAGAGTTAGCATATGAAATGGGCTAATCTGAACTACTTATGGAAACACTCCACCTGCCCGAGGGAAATAAGAGTTGGTTCCAAAATCACACTCTATAAATAGTGTTCAGTGCACAGATGGAGACGCAAATGGATGCAATGGCTCACTCTTGTAATGAAGCTGAGACAGGAGGATCACCACAGGTTCTAGGCCAGCCCAAGCTACAGACTGGGTGCCTGTCTCAAAAACATAACAATTTTTAAGCTAGGTTTTTCAAACCTATAAAAGCTAAAGTGAACCTCAGTGGTAGAGTGCTTTCCTGACATAGACAAGACCATAGGTTCATTCTCTAGCACTGGAGACAGGGGAGGAAGAGGAGAAGGAGGAGAAGGCTATGTTGATTTCATTATGAAGGGACTTCTAAACTCTTTTAAAAATAATGTATGTGTTTGTCAGTCTCCAAGCAGAGGTAACATGGTACACAGTATTTCACAAACATGTTTTGAATGTTGGAGTTGTTTAAGACTATCACTTCAGAGAGTCTACTCTTCAGAACTGCACAGGAATCAGCCTGCTGGCCACCCTCCTCTCCTTCCCTGTGATGAGGGTAGATTTGCATGTGTCTGTCCCAGCTCCAGCAACGGACTGCCAATGTCTAGAAAGCCTCAGAGGGAAGATGAGCTAGTGAAGCAGAACTCTACCTCCTTGGCAAGATCAGTGCTCATAGGCTGACAACATGCACTTTCTAGGCCCTGATCCTGTTGGAACTTCTTGGATGACAAACAACAATGACTCCCTCCAGATCACTCAAGCTCAGAAGAGGGACATATTCAAGAGATACTGGAATATCTCAGAGGTTCAAGATCAGAAACTGATACTCCAGTGTCTCACCAGGGTCAGAATGCCAAAGACAATTCTCTCCACTCGCCTCCTCCCCCCCCTTTCTCCTTTTCTCCTTCTCTTCCCCTTCTTCATCTTCCCCTCTTTTTTCTCTCCATCTCCCCTCCTTCTCCTCTTTTTTCCTTTTCCTCCTCCTAATTCCAGCACATTTTGCTTTCCTTTTTTTTTTTTTTTTTTTTTTTTTTTTTTGATTCACAGCTTTGTAGTAAAACAACCTAGAGATTCACAAGCAAAAACTTACACTGGTCCAACTTAGTTTAGTGGACAAACCAGTACAGTCTGCACAGTAATCATGCAGAGTCAAGGTATCAGAAACTGCTGCCTGGAAACTCATCTTATGAGAGGATGAGATGGCCTTTTCAGACTCCACAAGCTAGCAAGCTACTCGATGTCTGAAGGCATCAGTGGCCCTTCAGCTCAGCTCAGCAAGGAAAGGGGGCGCTGACCTTGTCCAGACAGCCAATACTGCCTGGCCAGGCCACAAGCTACTTGGCCTTTCTTCTCCAGCACATTCCCAGAGTGGCTGGATCTCACAGCTCTTTTTCTCCTCAGATGCATTCCCTACGCCTCCTCAGCCAGAATCAGCCATCGCAGATCTTTCTGAGCATGAGTGACAACTTCAGGCCTGTACAGCCACTCAACAACCGCTGTATCCGCACCAACATCAACTTCAGTTTACAGGGGAAGGACTGTCCTAACAACAGGGCCCAAAAGCTACAGTACAGAGGTGAGTACGGCAGCCTCGGGAACAGCACCCAGGCCAGAGATCCAGCTTTTAGCCTATGCCTAGCCCCGTTGTAGGAACTCTGACAGTAAGGTCACTGCCACACCTGTTTGCAAGGTGCTTCTCTATTAGCAAATTCTGTGTGCCATACATAGACAATGGAGATGAACGTTAAAAGGCTTGATCTACGTGATGTGTGTTGATGTGTATGCTTAATGTCACATATATCAAACCTTTGCATCTCCCGTTTCAGGCAATCCAGGCTTTTCTATTAGAATTTTACCAGAGAGCTCAGAAGCCTGACCTCCCTAAGGCCACATTAGAACAGAGTAGTGCGAAGCATTCGAGCTTTTAACTACGTGTTCCTTTAAGAGGGATGGGATGCTCTGGACATTGTGCCACTTAGGTCCAATGAATAAGCAGTTATATCCTTGTCTAGTGTCATGTCCCTATAAACAGTTATTCCTACTAAAGAGGGCATTTAAGATGACATCTGTCTCCTGCAGCTGGCTAGTTTACACCCAGGCTTCTGTCTTTTCTTCTACACATTAACTGGACACCAATCAGCTACTATGATGAATTCTCTGTAGGTACAGGGAGGTGCAAACATGGTGGAGTTTAAGAGATGTCAAGACACTCAAGCACCTACCTTTAAAGCAAGCCATGCAAACCCCACCTGGCCTCTTCCCACCATTTCTGGTCTCTTCCTGTCATTCTTAGAAGTCATGGTAGCCTGTGAGGGAGAAACAAGGGCTTGAATGGGGATTCCTTTGTAACAATGACATGGTCAGCAAATACAAGGTCTGTGACCATTTTTCAGACAGACCACTGCTGCCCTTAAACCCCACATACACTGGTCCTCTTTCCTCTGGGTTACTCTCATCCTTTTGTCTCTCTTAGACTCAGCCACTACTAGACAAATAGTTCTATCATTGACCCTTCTCACTATTCCTCACTGGTTTATTGGGTACCTACTATGTGTTGGGCACTTAAGTAGTGGTGGTGGTACAGTGGTAATAAAGACAGATATGACCCTAACCACAGAGAAGTTGTGGCCTAAACTAGGGTTTGGCACTGTTGTTATAAAGAAGCAGCAATCAAATATTCTAGACATTAAGAGTCAGATATTCTATGTCCAACTCTAACGAAGTAGTGTGAAGTCAGTCATAGCCAACATGCAAATGACGTAGCATGGAATCAGCTACAGTCAATATGCAAATAAAGGCGGAAAGTGCTAGTTTGCGGCCCCAACTAGAACTTTCTAATGACAAAAATAGCCTCTAGCTGTCTCAGCTGTTGAACATTTGAAGTGTGACTAGATTTGACAACACAAGTACTGACTTCCCAGTAGGTAGTTGAAGCTCTTGGCTAGCATCCTGGAAAGCAAAAGTCTAGAGAAAGCCATGGCACAGGGAGTAGGTACTTTAGAGTGAGTCCGCTGCCCTCTATGCATATTAATCCAGTTGTGCCTTGTTTTGTGTTGTGTGTATGTGTGTGTTCGGTTTTGTTTCTTTTCTCTTTCCAGTAAACGAATGGCTCCTCAAGTAGGGAACTAAGCCAAGAAGAAGCCCACCTCAGTGAAATTCTACAACTGTGAATCGACGTAACCCAGAATGCCCCTGCCCCTTTCTTCCCTCTTCTTCCTCCCCTAAGCCTTTTACTCTTTGGATTGGCCCCTTCTTCATGAAAATTGTTTGCAAAAATGTTTCAGAGGAGTGCATCTCTATACACACACACACACACACACACACACACACACACACACACACACCTCCATGATGGGAAGTCAAGTTTCAGAAACAAAGGTTCATTCATCAAAGGTCTTAGAAGAAAACAACCAGTTAACCTGATTACAATTTTGATACTGTTTTCCTGGACTAATAACTCTACCCAATGAGACTTCTCAGCCTTTGTACATACAAAATTCTTCCAAAAGAGAGAGGGGAGAAAAACACCACTCCAAAAGCATCAAGTGAACTCAGCATCTCATCAACCCCTGGCAGTGCCCCAGGATACTGACAGGCGAACCAGGACAAAGCTGACCAAGGACACTTATTTCTAGATTACGGTTCTTCTGTTTACTCAATGATTAAAAAAAAAAACCTTCAAAAAAAAAAAAAGGACAGACATCAAAGAGCTCTATGTTGTATATATATAATCGCCGCAGACTATAAGAATGGAATTATTTCCCTCTTTGTCACATAACTGTACTAGGATTTGCCCGAGATCAGAATCGATCCATTTGCTGTTTCTTGTTTTCCGAAGGTCATACATTGTGTTTGGTTATTGTTAACAGCCCAATAAATGTGTTTAATGCGTTGATTTCATTCTTCTGGCTTTGGTCTGTTCTCCTTCCTGCCAGGCTAAGCCCTAGCCCCGTGCAGCTACCTTCTTGGATCTCCCGTGTTCCTTCATCTCCATGTTTCGTTCATTTGCAGCCAGTTTTACTGAGTTTGTGGCAAGCAGGAATGCATTTGCTAAGCAGGTATATCTTTAATTCCACTCCATGGCTTGACCATTCATCCCAGGTGAGCTGCGCCTGACACAGCGGGCGACAGATCCCTCGCGTTTCAAAACTACCATTCCACACCCCCCTCCCCCAACCCCTGTGATGCTCCTGAAGGAATGCACTTTGCCTTGTAAATTCCTGGGAAATTGGGGTATCTTTTCTCTCCAGGTGCAGCCAGATCTCACAAAGTACAAACGAATGCCTTTCTTTTCTTGTTTATAATGGTCACTCACTGTGTTTGGTTACTGTCAAAAAAAAAAAATCAATAAATGTGTTCAACAAGTTACCCAGTGCCCACGTCTGAGTTTATTGAGAAGGAAGATGCTTTCGGCTGAAGTTCCCTGAGTCCTGCTGGGTCCACCGAGCGATTGTATCCAGCAGGCAGGGCAACTGGAGCTGCCAGAACAGGCTGTCTGGCCAGTCCCAGAACCAGGTAATTAATACCCCGTTGAGAAAACATATAGGCTTAGCTGCTGGAAAGGACAACTTGGATGTTCGGCTGGTTGCCAAATTAAAAATAACTTTCATCTCTCCTTCCCATCACAATCTCCAACGAGAGAGGAAGCATGGACAGAGTGGGTTTGCACAAGCAGCCCTGACAGGGGAAGTGTATCAGAAACCCCACCTAGGGGCAAGGTAGGTTGGTGGTGAAAAATTCAAACAATTGGGTCTCTCGTAATTAAAATACGGCACTAAGCTGGATTTTTCTTTCTACTTTTTGCATTCATGGTAATCGTTGGTATCTAGGCCTACTTCTAAGCAATTGCATTTTTACAGGGAAATATATAGACATATATACAAATAATGTAGGGTGAGCAGGGAGCAGACTTGCATTGTTTGGCTGGCTGCTTTCGATGTAGTCACAATCTCCTGTGATGATAGCCAGTGATACAGAGTGACGCTGAAAAATATGCATGCAAATTGACTTCATTATGCTACCCACCTACCTACTGTATGACCCTATGTAGGCGAGTTTATTTTTCCGATCTGTACACTGGAGATATTAATAACAATTCTGTGAGTTCTGTTGATGCAAAATAATAATAATAATAATAACAATAATAACACTATAGCTATTACGATAAGGAGAAAGAAAGATCATTTATTCTAGAGCCAAATTTGAGTGACCATGGCTTGGGAAACAGATATGAATAACCACAGGGAATCGGTTTCATGGAGTTTTATTACAGCAGAACAAAGAAAGGCAAAAATCAAAGCAAATGTAAAAATGCATTGGTGGCTGTATCAGAACGATGGTTACAGCAAGAAGGGGAAATCTGTCCTGTAGGACTCAGACGCCATCTGATGACATTCTTAACTGTGGAGTTTGTGGATGCTACTGATTTTCTAAGCTAATACATTCAAGAAGGGGTTTTACCTATTTGTCACAAGACGTTAGTTCTGATACAAAGGTGGGCAAAGAATGAGTTTTTAGGGGGCTAACGCTAGCCCAAGATAAGATAACTGGGCTCTGGACCTGCAGCATTCCAAGCTGTCCACGTCTCTGTGGTTGCAGTAAGTCTATCAGTCTTTGCAGACACAGCTTCCAAAAACTGCTTATGACAGCACCATGCATGCACCTCACAGCCCTGGAAGTGATACCCAGGGAGCATTTGTGTGGTTTACTCACCAGAAGTTTATCAAAATCAGGCCATGCCTCCCTTCACAGGAAGGGGTTAGTTAATGTTGCTCACTTGAGGACGCCAGACTAACATCAAGAGAAACAGGTGCTCTGCAGACTGGACAGAGAGGAGTCAAGGAGGAGAACGAGGAGCCAGGACTGCGGGGACCTGGGCTCCCAGGCCCTTTTCTGTTACCAGTGTCCTCTGTGACTCCGAACAGGTCAGCTCATCTACCCAGAGCTAAGGCTAGGATAAAACAACCTCCCACGGCCTTCACACAAGGACATTCACCAACCCAGCTCTCTCTCTGTCTATCTGTCTCTGTCTGTCTCTGTCTCTCTGTCTCTCTCTTTCTTTCTGTCTCTCTGTCTCTGACTCTGTCTTTGTCTCCATCTCTCTCTCTCTCTTTCTATCCTTTAGTCAAAGGCAAGGGAAAATTAAAGAAAACCCAAGTGATCAAATGCCCCTGATGTCCCTGGGCCTTGGGAGAATTTCACCTCAATTGACTGAATTTGAAATGAGACAAACTGGTCTTCCATCTTCCAGACCAATCCAAGAAAGGTCCTCTCCACATTCAGTGGGGTTCCTAAGATATAAATAAAGGCAGGAGAGCAGACCTTCAAACCACATGGGAACAATGAAGATTAGCTAGACAGTGATGCAGTTCATTTAGCAAGGTGCTTACCTTAACATGCACAAAGCACTGGTTTCAATCTCTAGCACCCTATAAACTGGACAATGTGGCTCATTCCTCTGACACTACCAACTAGGGAGGTGAAAGTAGGGGAATCAGAAGATGATGAGTTTGAGGCCAGCTTGGGTTACATGTGACCATGTTTGAAAAACAAAGAAGTTGGCTTCTTTGCAGATTTAGTTTGGTTTGACACAAGTAGCCAGGCTGACCTCGAACTCACAATTTTCCTGCCTCGGCCATCCCAGGAATTGGATTACAGGCCTGAGCTACCACACTGGTCTTCAAAATCAAAAGTGTTGGGTGAAATATCAAAAATCCCCTAGAACTTGGTCTGGTAGGGACATCAAGAAACAAAAATCCGTGACCATATTTTGCCATGTAGGGAGCTGAGGATGGGGTGGGCACAGGGTGCTGTGTTCTGTGGAATTTACCCAACACCAGGCTCTAACTGACAGAATTCTGAATCCGTGTATGTCTCTTTCTTCTGGAAGGGATCTGAAACCCTCAGGGTGTGCTCACTCCCATTCTCCTTCTATCAGACAGGAGAAAAGGGTAAATGTACACACAGGAGCAGGCAGAGAAAGTTGAATGATACAAAGAGAAAAGTGAAAATTTGCAGTAGTCTCTGGGGAACACACTTTGTGTTTCTAAGGCCATTAAGGCCTTATTCCATCTCTCTAGGTAGCAGTTTGGTTTCCATGGCGACAGCAGGACAACCCCAACTGGATGTACTAAATGTTCCTGTGTGATGGTGACCTGGAATCCAAGCAGGAAAGCTAGGCACAGGCTGGAGTCTGAAAGAACATGTGGCTAACACAGCACCAACACCCCTGGGGTGAACCCTCCATCCTGAAGCCCAGAGTGCTTGCATCTACACCAGTGTCCTAGTTTTCTTGCTCCAGAAAGCTTAGGAGTAGGATTCTGGGAACCCAAATTCATTTTGATACCTTCAATGACTGGCAGCTTTAACATAAAGAATGATCTACCAAGACTCCAGCCAAAGACACATTCCTAAGTCACATCCTGGGAAGCATGTTTCCTGTGGCCCAGGTCCTGTGATAAAAGTTTCCATCCATCTCCTTTCACCCACTCAGGGACCTGAGACAAATTCCCCAATTTGTAAATGCAGAACGAATGAATAACTCACGGGTACATGCTCACCAGTGGGAAAGCCAGCCCCAACTCCTTCAAAACACGTGTCCAACCACCAGCACCCCCAACCTCCAGTCCTTCACCAGGCCTGGGACTGGTGAAAACCGCAATTGATCAGCTCTCCAGAGAGCTGTTCACACTCTGAGGGAGAGGCCTAGCAAGCCCTAGTGAGCCTGATGCCCATTCATGTGTGAGAACCACTATAAATCAGATGCTCATTCCTGTTAACTCCTGCTCTAGAGAGACTCAACTTGCTCCAGGTTAGAATCACTTAGGCATAAAGCCCTCCACCTTCAGCCATGTTATAGAAAGTGCTAGGAGTCCCTTCCTTTTGTTGTCTTTCAACCTTTCGTATTAGCATACAGAACAGTGGAGTCCATTATGTATACTCAATGCATATGCCACTATGCTTGTTTTTGTTCATCTCTCTCTCCTACTGTCCTCCATTCCCCTCTCCTACTGGTCCCCCTCCTCTCCCCAAATAGTCCCTCTCCCTGCTTTCACATTGTATATATTCCATAATCTTCTTTTATTCCTCATCTTCTTTATGTTTATTGTGGTCTTGCTGAAGGAGGTGGGCCACTGTAGGTGGACTTTGAGGTTTCAAAAGCCCCTCCCTCCTGCCTCATGGTTGTATCAAGATGTGAGCTAAGATACTGCTCTAATGCCATGACTGCCTGCCTGCCATGTTCCTGCTTTCATGTTCCCCAGCACGGTGGTCATAGACTTTAACCCTCTGGAAGCATGAGCTTCAGATTGAATGTTTTCATTTATAAGTTGCCTTGGTCATGGCCTTTTGTCACAGAAATAGAAAAGCAAATAAGGTGCCTTTTCCCCTTAGATCTCTTTCTTCCCTCTTCTACTATTGGGCTATGTGTACGTGGGTGTGTGTGTGTGTGTGAAAGAGAGAGAGAGAGAGAGAGAGAGAGAGAGAGAGAGAGAACCCATCACAGATTATCTCTCTCAATTACTCAGCTTGCAAAGTTTCTTCAAACTGTTTTGAACAAATAAAAACAAGCTATGAGTTGGCTGTTTGTGAAGGTGATCTGGGTACATAATTAAATAGAAGTCGTAGGAAAGTTTCAATCCTAGCAACACTTACTTCATTATGTCTTTCCCCGGCAACACTCTTTCCCCATAACACTGCAGCTGTGTCTAGCCCACTCCTGACCCTCACCATCTCAGGCCCAAACTGTGGCAATATTCATCCAACTGGTCCGCTACCTCTAGTTTCCATGTAAGGGAAAGTCTGTGGACACCAAGAGCAAAAAAATACAAGAACCTGAGTTCACATTGAAGAGAGGATGTAAAAAATGTGGGCTGGGCTTGGGCCTGGATAGAAAACCAAACAGAATATTCTCTATGGGCATGAATGCAAAACTAAATAGAAAATCTGAGGGATGGCGGTCCAGATGATTTGGTAGTGAAAGATTCCAGGTACAGCATACACTGGGCACAGTGGATCTAGAGCTTAACTGGAATGAGGAGTCACCCAGGAGCTCTCTGAGAGGATGGAGGAATATATCCCCCACCTAGAAACTGTCAACCCACTCCTGCCCCAAAGCTGCTGCCATTTAACCAAAACTGTCAACCTGAGCACATCTTGCAAGACTAACAATGGTCCCCAGTGGTTTTTAGGCTAACGGTTCAAGTTACTTAACAAAGTCTTCATTAATGAGTTCTCAGCAGAAGTAAATAAATGCAAGTCTGGGTCCCCTTGGGCAACAGGCAAAAGATCCCAGATTCTTGGCTGTTTTCCAGATACCTGCATTCTCCAGCCACCTGGCATGTCACCACCCAGCTTGGAGTATTCTTTCCAGCTTTTCTTCATCTGTGAAAATGATACACAACTTTAAAGAGATGGCTCAAATGTTATTTAAGGTTTTCTTGACCTCCTGAGATGTGCCTGGAAGAATTCTGCCATCATCTGAGCTCATAGCATATAGATTGTATCTCTGATATCTCAGTATTAGAAATATACATGAAACATAAAGAACTACACATGGTCCCAGATTTTTCTCTCTGTGCAGCAATTTGAAATTTCCTGAAAACAGAGGTAAGCTCTCTACGCATCTTTGCAAGCCTACGCACAAAGAAAGAAATCAATCATGGTGTTCTGCAAATAGTAGGTGCTGCATAAAAAGCAATATAGAGATTATTCCTGTAGGATAGAAAACAGTAGTATTCCCTCCTTTTCAATTGAGAACTATGAACACCTTCTTGTATCAAGCATGGTGATGGAGTCTTTTACATACTATTTAAATTTTTTATTTTATTTGATGCACCTAGAAGTCTGCCAAGCGGTTCTGGGCCTTATTTAAAGAATAAAGAAATTAAAGATCAGAGAGCTAACATTGCACACTCAAGTTATAGAGCTGAAGAGGGCTCGAACTAGGAGGTCATGGAGAAGATGGCTTAGTAGCCTTCCTGCTAAGATTAGAAAGACCTCAGGTGAACATGCTCTTGGCTGACACTTTAGAAAGGAGGGATTCTTCCATGCAGGGCTGAAGTTGTGCAATCCATCCAGTAGACCAGCTGTGATCTGAACGTTTAGACCCTGCCCTAAATTACATTCTGAAATTCCCAACTTCAAGATGACAGTGTCAGGAGGTGAGACCTTTAAGGAGGTGGTTAAACATGGATATAGGTCTTCATGAATGAAATTAATGCTTGCTTCTATGACACAAAACCAAGACAGTCTTTTCAACCCTTCCACCATGGAAGACATAACAAGAAGAAACCATCTATGAGCCATCTCACGGAAACTGAATCAGTCTTGACCTTGGATTTTCTATCCTTCATAACTATAGGAGATAAATTTTCATGGTTTGTAAAGCATCCAGTCTATGATATTACAGTAATCCAAATAGCGGTAGGCATCAATAGGAACTGTGCCAATGGTTCACAGTCTTAGACCAATTAAATCAAAGTCTCAGAATCCAGGCCAGATGTGGAATCTCTAAAGCCATTGGTGAGTCCCTTCGGCCATCTGCAATGTTGACCACCCATCTGACCCACAGGATGATTTTAATAGTAGCATCTGAATAGGTATTGCTAGATCTAAGTGTTCTCTGGGTAAACCTGATATTTTCCAATGGTGAAAGTAACTAGTCCATACCATGATATCTGCTAGTCAGATCCCGGGTATGTATAAGCCACAGGACTCTCAAACAAACAGTCCATTAGAATGACAGAAAAGTGAACTGAGAAGAGAAAAAAGCAAATCTCTTGCTGCCTTGCTGCCGGGTGCTAGATGCTAGTGAAGACACAGAGCTCAGCCCCACAAACTCAGCCCCTTCACCTCAGGGTTCAGACTCATCAGGATTCTAAGGAGAATGAATATTTAATTTTTAGCAGGAGTTAAGAGGATTAAAGATTGACCAAGCTGTCACTTTGTCCAGGCACTCACCGGAGTGAGTGACGAGCCCTGCCCATCTTCAGACAACAAGATAAGGTTCTCCAGCCCCTTGGTCTTCAGGCGCCATGCGAGTGAAATGGATATAATCATTGCTTTTCATATCCTAACAGGCTGTGAAAACAAAACCAGCGACAGGGTGAGAAAAAGCTTCAGGAAAGTGTTAAACAACTGTCAGGAGGAGCTAATAGAAAGAAGGCAGATGATTCTGCTGCTGTGTATGCAGACGCAAGGCAAGGAGGTGTGTACATCTAAAACCCCAGATTCTACAGCCATCCAGTGAGCACCCTATGTTTTAGGCACAAGCCCATCCTTTAAGGGCCAAGAATAAAAGAGAAGATACAGCCAGACTTTATTTTAGGACATATCTCACTGGTACAGATGTTAGAGGTCAAAACCAGAGCTATGTTTTAAGAAATGCTTTTGAGAGTTAAGGATTGGTTATTAGAGAGAACAGACCACGTAGAGAATTGTAGAAGGAAGAAACTGGTTCCAATAGAGGCTTCTGGGAGAGAAAGCTGCCCTGACACCCTACCCTGAATGCACCCCATCACCTCTCACTAAACTCATTTGAGTTGATAAAGTTCAAATATATATAAGAAAGAATATATAAGAAAGAAGCGGACATTCTAGAGAGAAAGCAGCTTAAAGGAACAGCAGAGGTGATTTGCCCCAAAGTGCTCTAGGGGCCACTGTGGCCCCAGTTGCCTGTAATTATCAGCTAGCTCTCCTCTACAAATTTTGTTGTGTCCCTTCAGAGCTGAGGACTGACATATCACTTCCCCTAGTTTACTTCATTTGCTGTATGCTGGAGGCTCCGTGCTGGACCCTGGACTAGGTATGATGGGGGAAAACTGAAGAGTCAGCCACGGTTCCTACATTAAGAAGTTTCAGATCCATTTGGGAGAGGCTATGAATGAGCATGGAACTCCTGCCATCTGTGTGATTTCGGAATGTTTAAGTCAGAATTGTTTAGGAACTGCCAGGCAAGTTGGCTGAGTGTGATTGTACAACCTGCACATAGCACAAAAGTGTCCAGCTGAGAGAATGACTGAGAACAGTGTTTTGCAATTCATCAGCCTACAAGGGAATGAACACCTTCTTGTAATTCACCACAAGATGCCACTTGTGCTAGGAGAGGCCCTGAGCAGAGACTTTAAGAATGATAGGAAATTCAGGAAGGAAGAACAAGGTCTTGATTGAAAAGCTCGGTGGGGAGCCTTAGTAAAGGAAACCAGGTTTCAATGAGATCTGCAGGTATCAGGATTGGAATGGATGGGGGGCAGAAAGGAAAGCCAGGTGAGCAGAGGAGCCTCTGCAGCAAGCACAGCAGGAGCTCTGGGGATGTTCAGCGCTCACTTGTCTTGGTACAGATTACATGGAAGTGGGTGGGTTTCAGGATGGAAGCAGGTGCCAGTGTGCAGAGCAGGGGGCCCGGTGGTAAAGAGGGTAGTGATGTGAATGGCAAGGAGGGTGTCAGTGTGTAAAGGTTGTTTTTATTTCCTCTGATGAGTGGATGAGATGAAATCCATACCTAAGCTTTACAAATACACAGCTTGGGCTGAGCTCAGAGCATTTTTTTCTCTGTTCTATCTATTCCTAACTTCTAGCCTCCATACAATCTATTCTTCTGTAAGCTGAGACCTTGAAGGCTTCAGTTTCCAACTTCTGTCAGCTAACCTAGGTCTAGAATGTTTCAGCTTCCTAGACTTACTGTTGAATAAACTCACCCTTTCTAGTTCTTTCTGAACTCTGGCTGGCTGATTCAACTCAGTTGTTCTGTCTCAAACTCCTTTCCAAGCTGACTGATTCAAATTGGCTATTCTTGGCTTCTGACTGAATTGCTCTGCTTGGAAAAATTACCTTTGAACTCCACAAACTGAACTGCACTGACGTACGAATTGCACCAACTCAACTGAACTATACCTACTCAACTCTCTTCTGCCTCTCTTTCTGCACTGCTCTTAAGTAGCTTCTCCTTCCAGTCTGTTCTTATAAAAGTTGGGCGTATCCTATCTCTGACTCATTCTGTCAAATCTTTCTCTGATTCATCATTTTGTCTACACCAACATTAGATGGGATTGTTTGGTATTAAAGGTGTGTACTAAAGGTGTGTCTGCATTCCATCGAGAAGGATTAAAGGATTAAAGGACTAAGGGTATTCCTATATTCCAGCAGGATCACGCAGACCTAGGTCTTTCGATGTGATCCCTTGCCAGAGTAGTCATGTTGCAAGGAGGATGGCAGGGTGTACAGCAGGGAGAGGGGCAGTGTTTACAGCAGAAGAGACAAGTGTTCCTAGACCTGCCCGATAAATTCCGAGCACCACAATTCATGCGTTCATGGCACTTAGCAATTATCCTCTGCCTCTGAGTCTGAGATTTCTCATTCATTAAAAAATAAAAGTTTTAGTAGGGTGATAGTGACATATGCCTTTAATGCCAATACTTGGAGACAGAGGAAGGCTGTTTTCTGTGAATTTGAGGCCAGCCTTGTCTACAGAGTGAGTTCCAGGATATCCAAGGTTATCAAGGTTTCAAGACAGAGAAACCCTCTCTTGAAAATTCTAAATAAATAAATAAAGTTGTACATGAAAGCCACTGCTACAGGATCTATAGGAGTCAAATGGTAGAAACAACCCAACTGACCACTGACAGACAAATGGTTAACCAATATTGTGATATATATATACATATATGAATATTATCAGTCATAAAAAGGAACGAAGTACCAATACATGCTTCAAATCTGATAGACCTCTGTGAAAACTCTCAGAACCAAAAGGAAATTCCTTTCGTCAAACCTTAATGGGGGAAGGGGTAGACAGACAGAGACAGATACAGAGACAGAGAGAAGTTATGGAGGAGCTATATACTGTCAGCCTGTATAGCTGACAGTAAAAATTGTTTTCAAAAAAATAACTGGAGCCACAACCTTGCAGAAGAGTCACCATAACCACACACACACACACACACACACACACCTTCTCCAAGGACTCCTGCTCAAGAGCAGCCTGTTTAATCTTAAAGTGATAGGCCCTTGTTATTGATGCCTATAGCCAAGGGTTATAGCTTTTTGTTTGCTTGTTTGTTTCAAAATATATGATCCTCCCATAATGGCCTTAAAAACTTCATTTTGTTTTGACCTCCTTGAATCTGCTAGTAGTTTATGGCAGATGCAGATCTCCATTGTGATGTTCTGCTACTCTCAAATAAAGATCATTATGGCAGAAAAAAAAATAGAAATCTCCCTAATGTCTCTGCAAGTGAGAGACCAAAGAATTGAAAATTGTTTTTTGGGGGTATTGGTTTGGGGTTTGGAGCACAGCCCTAAGTGAAGGCCAGCCAGGTAGAGGCATGTCCAGCCACCTGCATGGAGGAACCAGCTTTACTGCATTCTTTTCCTGCCCACTAGAGATACAGTTGCTAGGAAACTGGCCCAGATGGCCAAGCCAGAACTGTTTGTGGAGTTGGCACCTAAAGTAAACCAATCATTTCAAAAGTCAATTTTCCTTACCTGATCATGTAACCCACCACTTGAGCTTTTTCCCTTTAAAAACCTTGTTCCCCTAGACCACCCCTTCCCATTCCTCTCCTACTTCCACGGGAAGGTTTTCGACCAGGGCTCAAGCTTGTATTAAATAAACCCTCATGTGTTTTGCAGCAGAGTTGATTCCTGGTGGTCTTTGGGGGTCTCACAAACTGGGCATAACACAAGGAAATACTGAGAAATACAGTAGTGAGAGAGGACTGCCTGTTCCATAGGGTCTTAGTATGACAGACAATAGGAAGCTATTGTTGAGTCTTGAGCAGGAAAAAGACATGGTGCCTGGAGTCTAGGAATGTACATGGTCATAGGTGTAGGGGGTCTATGGGAGGAGAAAAAGGAAGCTTTTGGTTCTTACTGGATCAGAAGGAAGAAATTTAAACCCATGAACTCTACAATAGGTTGGTGTCTTCTTCCTGTTTGTGTTGTAGTAAATAAAATTGGTGTTGAGCTAAATAATGTATTATTATTTCCCCTATGATGATTTGGGTGGTATTATATAAGCCACTATCACAATCAAATAAAAGACACAGACACCTGTTAGATTTTATAATTGTCTTATTTACTTTGGGCTGAGCAGATATTCTACCTACACTGTCTTCAATAACGTCACCATCCATCTCCCAGCCCCTATCTAATGACATCTGCCTTAACCATTCCTATCTGGGCTACCTTCTGAGAGACCAAAAGATTAAAAATCAGAGGCTATTATTAAAGTTTAAGGCCTGATCTAAGGCTAGCTGGGTAGAGACAAGTCCAGCAATGCCCTGAGAGGAAGAACTCGCCTTACTGCATTCTTTCCTCACCCACTAGAGATACAGTTGCTAGGAAACTGGCCCATCCCCACAGGGAGGGACGCCAAATCATTAATGGTTTGGGGACCTTCCTATAGTCAATCAATTCAAAATGGCAACATTTTGACCAATAGCTGCTTGCCAGGCAGGAATCAATCGCCCTTGCCTTGGGCATGCTGGGAGGGACTGGAATCTTTAAATCATCCAACTAACCTGAGACCTGAGCACAGGGCTCTCGGCTCTCACCACTTCAGCTGGGGGTGGGGGCAGGGGAGGGGTGAGCCCAAGCTGCAGCTTGTAATTTATAATAAAAAGATCCTCATGTGTTTTGCAACGGACTAGACTCCTGGTGGTGGTCTTTTGGGGTATCTCAATTCAGGCACAACACTTTCATCCATAATCCCAAGATACTTGCTTATACTTTTCATCTTGGTGTTTTCTCCATCTATGCCATCCTTGGAGTCCCTCCCAGCCCACAAGGTTCTTTTTCCACACTAACCCATCGTGGCATTCTCCTTCCTCCTCCATGATTCTCTTTGAATCTCCATGATTCTCTTGAATCCAAAGCCCAGGAACCTTAGCCATGCCTACCCTACTCTGCCCTGCCCAGGTTTTAGGCCTTTAATCAACCAATCAGGTATAATGTCTTAGACAGATTTATACAACAAGGATAGGTTTAGCCAGGCAGTAACCAGATCTGGAGAGCCAGTAATTAGCATGAAAATACAAGCATCAGACCAATCCCCACTACGTTTCCAAGACCGTGACCCTCCAGACTCCAGAGACCCCCTGTGTTAAAACAATAGCTCAGTTTCTCAGCTGCTAGCTGCTTCAGATCTATTATAGACCCTAAAACAGTGGAGTTCAAGGTGAAACTCAAGGAAGGAAGCATTGTGAGGGAGAATTAAAAAAGACTGCTAATGTTCATCAAACACAGACTATTTCACAGGGATCGATTACTTAAACTATCATGATCTTCCTATAACATGGAAACTGTGGTTATAGGCTCCATTTTACAGAGTCCAATACCATTCAGCTAGAAAGTAATGAAGAAGCGAGTCTATGCTACAAGCTAGATTCCTTGTACCTCATCATGGAACCTGTCAGAAAAATTAAAAGTGAATAAACAAGGCACAGATTAGTTAAAATAAGTAAAAAAACTATATTCTAAAAGAACTAAATGCAGGTATTCAAGCAAGTACATGTATAAATATGTCCATAAGAGCAGTGGTCACAATGGCCAAATGGTGGAAACACACAACATGCCCAGCAAAAGGATAAATAAACTATGGCATATTCATGCTGTAGGGCTGGGGACCTGTGGGGACTCGGGGTGGGGGAAGCTGGCTTGGAGCAAGAGTGGGATCAAGGAGTGTCCCAATTCCAGAAATCTCATCCTGACATCAGCAGAAGTAGGATTGCTTCCCCTGCCCCACCTGGTCCTGCATGTTCAGGAGCACATAGCCCTATCTTTGCCCTAACTCCCACCCCTCAGGAGGTCACAAAAGCAAGGTAGCTGGGTTAAACTTACTCTTAAAAGGTCAAGAAATTCCTCCTTATTCAAATGAGGCAGCCCTACCACCCTGGCCCCAGGCCCCCAAAGGTTTAAGTAGCTTTTGTTCACCTCCTTAACCAAGCTGTCTCACTGAAGCCTGTCTCCCTAGAGTCTGTTCTCATAGCTCTCACAGCTGCATTGAGGTCTCTTCCACTCTGCCTCTCTTCCCCTCTCAGGGTCCAATAGTCGAAATTGGGCCATTTTGTATCCATAAACAGTAACAGACTGCTGTCATATGATACTGCATGGATGGTACTAAAAAATACTATGCTAAATGAAAGGAACTAGATGCAAAGGGCCACAAATTCTGTTATTCCATTAATGTGACACTACAGCATAGAAATCCATAGTGGTAGAATGTGGATTCATGGTTGCCAGAGACAGAAAGAGAAGGGAACCAGAATGCCATCTTAACAGGTACAGACTTTCTGATATGGTACAAAGAAGTAAAGTCTTATTCTGCTAGTCTCATATATAATATTTTGTTAGTTTTTCTCCACTCCTCTTCTTCATTTCCCTACCCCCAGCACACACTCTTTCAATTTCATACCACATGTGCTATATATATTAATTTTTATATATGTATATATATATACATTAATTTGAATAGCTGGAAAGATGACTTAGTGGTTAAAGCACCTCACACATAAGTATGAGGACCAGAGTTTGGATTCCCAGGAGCCTCATAAATGCTTCATAAATGGCCATGGATGCTCATCTGTAATTCCAGCTTCAGAAGACAGAGAAAGGAGATATACAGAGGAAGATTTACCATATCAGTGAATCCTGGGTTTTCTTGAAAGATCTTGCCTCAATGAATGAGGTAATGGAGGAAAATGTAATAAATGGAAACATTTTCTTCTCATTGAATATATCCCATGTTCCAGGCCTTGTGATATGAGCTTCACTGACACAGTTATCTAACATTCCAACAGTTTTGTGGGACTAACACATACTCATTATCCCCAAGCACCATGAGCCAACCAGAGCTTAGTGTTTAAATGACGACCCAACAGCCTAGAAGAGTAACAGATCTGAGATTCAAACTCAGAGCTCTCAGACTCTTCAGCACAGTACCTCACTACCTTCCTTTCTCTGTCTTTGAATTCAGAGTCCCTCCTTACACTTGGGTTGCTGTGAGGAAAAAAAAATCATTGCTGCAAGCATCCAGCAACGCTTTCCACCCTAACTCTGAGTCCTCTGAACAGAGAAAGGCAAACCCACTCTCAGCAGTAGCTGGCTCTAAAGAGCCCTGCCTATGAGCAGCAGCAAATAAGCAAGAGCAGACTGCTCAGGGCTGCTGATCTTCTCTTCCAACCAGATAGGATAATGAACAATCACCAGCACTCAGAGCAATTGTTTTGTTTTCAGTAAATTAAAACACCTGTCAAATCATGGAGACCATTTCCAGGACTCCAGCTACAGAAATATTCAGAGAGAAGCATCCATGATAAATACCCAAACCAATTATAGCAAAAAGCTGAACATCAGAGAGAACTCAGACTCATCCCTGCAGTGTCCAAAGGGTGGAAATAATGAAGGACAATGAAGGATCTGTCAAACAACCACGTGATGCCGAGGATGAAAAATGGATAATGATTTTTTTTTTTTCAGGAGGGACTCAGGCACCAGCAAGAGAAAAGTGGTAGGAATAGCCCACATCCAGGAATTCACACAACTCAACCATCACTCAAGTGCTGAACAACCCAGGCTTGAACTAAGGAGAGAGAATGAGGAAATCTTAGGGGTATAGCAGAGCCTACTAGAAAAAAAGGAGAGATCTGATGAGTCTATAAAAAACCTCAAGAAGCAAATAGTACTACCCCTAAGCAACCAGCCACCTCAGCCCATGTTTGAGACAAAGACACAGCTACTTGGACTTCTGAAGGACATTCTACAGAAGTTAATTATTTTGAAAAATTATTAAATCTCTGACTTCGGCAGCAAAATAAGTAAGTCCTCAGTTTGAGTGGAGAGATTTGTCAAAATTGGAAATTTATATGCTGATGCCCCACACACCAGTTATGTGAGTTCATCTCCTAGGGTTGGCTATCCTAATTCTGAGATATGCCTTGGTAGTATTAAGGTTCTCTAGAGGAACAGAACCAATGGGGAATGTATTAGAATGGCTTCCGCAGTATGGCCTGAGTAGCCCGGCAATGGCTATCCTTACCCTAGAGAGATGGAGGTCACCGTAGCTGCTCAGTCCATGAGGCTGGATGCCACAGCAGTCCCAGCCTGCCCCTGAAGAGTCTAGAAGAGGCTCACATAGCCACTCGTCTTCAGCCCAAACTGGAAGCCCGAAGAAGCTAGGTTCTGGTGTCAGAGAAGGTTGGATGGAGCAGCAGAGGCAGCAGCAGCAGAGTAGATGACAACATCAGTAAAGAAATAAGTAGGAAAAAACAAAACTTTTCCTTTGGATCTCCTTTGATCTGGGCTTCCATAACTAGGTGCCACCCACACTTAGAACATGTCTTCCCACTTCAGATTACCTGATCCCAAACAAACAACAGCAACAACAAAGACCTCACAGGTGTGTCAGAATAGGTCAAAAGAATGACCCATGGTGAACAATGCCTTGGGGGAACTGTGAGCAAGGCTTTAGGAAGCAGAGGGCCTTTTACCTCAGGGGCATTTTGTTCTCTGGATTGTCCTTGGATGTGATTTCATGCCTCCTGTGACAAACATACACATTCACTTTATAAGACCTGTTTACTCTTGTTGGATTTCAGAACGTAGCTATAGGATCCAATCTGGTCAGTGTACCCTGAATCTGGATATGGCCTTCTGCCTTGCTTTCTTGCTTTCCCAGATATAACCTATAGCACTTGCCAGACAATTGTGTTTAAATTGGTCTGTCCTGAGAGAGATCTGGGACAGGTCCACTCTATTAATACTTAGTATGTGCTTACTGATGTTTATTTACATGTTTTTCTGAACTCGAACAGCCTTCCTTTTACCTTTGCTCTCTTTGGTACATACGTGTGTAAAAGTGCACCGAAACTAAAGTAAAGTTGTCTACAGCATCAGACTATATAGTCCGCCCCATTCTTCCAGGTCCTCAGATCCCAGGTCCAGCAGACAAGATCTGCACAGGTTGACAAAAGTCAGCGCAGGTGTGCCCAGTGGCTTGTCTGTTGGTTGATTGGAGATACAGCTGATAACCCAGGTTGGCCATCACTGGGGGTTACGTAGAAAATCAAGAAGAAGTAGTTGTGTAAAGGAATGGACACAGGATGACTGCTCTAGTGGGACTCCAATTATAAGTGAAAGAAAGAGGGAACTGGCTTTAAATGTGGATTCCTGTCTCAGCTTCTCATCTCACCAGCCAGGTGAGTGAGCACGTGCTTCGCCTCTAAGCGATTCGTGCTTCTTGTGTAAGATAGGATACCACCTTCCGTTCTCTTTGTCATGTCTTTCCATAGAGAACTCTTCTCTCTGCTTTGGTTCCTTCTTTTTTCCATAAATTCTTTAAATGAGAGAGAAAAGGAGAGAGATAAAGAGAGAGAGGTTTTTTTTTAAGAAAAACCAAATTTCACACTACACATACCTACCATGCACAAGTAACTTTGCAACATTCTATGGTACTACGAGAACCTATGCCTGCCTCCAGACAGGTCAGGACTCCAGAGGAGAATGAACAAGATACATACCAAGGGTACATGGTGCGAAGAGCAGAAGAAATGTACTCAGAAGGAGTCCAGGTCCACAATTATGAGTTTTCTGTGGGAGAGTTGGGACCAGTTGTTGGCCATTCATACCAAGCATCTCATTTCACAACAGCATCCTGTCTCTGATGGCCAGCTCTGCCCTTGGCAAAACATTCAGGGGAGGGTAAATGACATTTTTTAAAATACGAAAGTATAAAAAAAAAAGAATGCAAAAAGGAAAGAGCACTGCCTCGTGCCCTGAGTTTCTGGCTGCAGAAGTAAACAGAGCTACCAAGCTGGGCGAGCGAGCCTCTGGGAAGCTCCCCTGTAGTTCTGGAACAATGTCGCCATAGGCAGTGCCTCCTATGTCTTGCTCCTTTCCCACCTATCACGCCCTGGCTCACAGTTCCAGAGACTGCAGTCCATGGCCAGCTGGATCAAACACTGTGGTAGAGCAGAAGAGCAAAGCTGCTCAAATCCTGGCAACTAGGAAGTAGATTGAGAAAAGGATCCAGGGTTTCAATATCCCCTTCAAAGGCACCCCCCACACACAGACCTATCTGCCCCTGGCTAAGCGCACTTCTCCACGTTTTCACTACCTTTCCATACTCCTATCCCTCCCTCGTGTGTATCTGTGTCACAAACACTTTTGCACCAGTCAGTCATTGCTGAGCTGTCATCTGCTAGGCAGGCAAATCCATTGTGTCTTATTTATAGTCTGAGTACCAAACACAAGACCAGGTATATTCCCAGCTAATGTAGAATGAGCAGGTGAAATAACTAAGAAGGTTGAAAAGCCCATTTTCTCATTCTTGGGCTAGACACCCCCTTCCTGAAAGACTTAAGAATTGCCAGACTTGATTGTGTGATTCTGTCCCAGCTGCTAAATATGAAGAAAACAAGAGAACCCTAGACCCAATGCCTGGCAGTGGCCTATGCTCATAGCCTGCTCAACTCAGTGGTTGTTGGCTGTCCCTCTTGCTGGTGGAGATCCTGACTCAAGTGAATGTCACCAGTGATAGCTCCACTGTGGCTCAGCCGAGTTTTGCACTTGGGGGCATTCAAAATTCAAGGTCCTCAGTTCACAGTGACAGGAAGATCCTTTGTCACAGGCCCAGCTGTTCTCGCAGCCATGCTTTGCGGAGGCCCCGTTGCCCTTTGTAATGGGTGCATTACCTTAGAACCCACTACAACGCATCTGGGAGTGTCTCCTAACTTGGAACCTCAAAAGGGAAGTTCTGAGCCCTGTATCTTTATCTCCCTTGTGACTCCTTAGCTCCCACGCCCATGGAGGGCTCCTCCTCAGTGTCGGCTATCCAGACCTAAAGCTCCTTCCAGGGAGAGCCTCTTAAGTCCTTTCCTGAGGGTGAAAGGTAGCGTCTGTCTGAGCTTGCCTTCTATTGCTGTAATAAAGGCCACAGATAAAGGCCACAGATAAAAGCGACTTGGAGAGGAATGGGTTCCTTTGACTTAGAGATTACAGTCCTTCCTCAGGGGAAGCCATGGCAGGAACCCAGAGTCAGTAACTGAAGCAGAAGCCATGGAGAAGGCTGCTTACTGGATTGCTCCTCCTGGCCTGCTCAGCTTTCTTTTTAAATTTTTGTAAATTTTTTATATGAGTGTTAGTGTTTTGCCTGCATGCATGTCTGTGCACAGTGTACATGCCTGGTGCCCACGGGGGTCAGAAGCCTTGGATCGTCGACTGAAACAGGAATTATAGGTGGTTGTGAACCACCATGTGAGTCCTGAGACTTGAACCCAGGCTCTCTACAAGAGCAACAAGCACTCCTAACCATTGAACCATTTCTCCAGCCTCCTCAGTTTGGTTTCTCATGCACCTCAGGACCACCTGGCTGGGGATGACACCACACACTGTAGGTTGGGCCCTGTCACACCCATCAAGACATCCCCTACAGGCTTGCCTATAGGTCAGTCTGCTGGGGGTATTTTCACGGTTCAGGAACCGTCTTCTTACATGACTTTAGCTTATGCCAAATTAACAAAACAAAAGCAAAGAAAAAAAATTAACCGTCACAGCATCCATCTTCCATTTGTACAACAATCAAGGCCATTTGAGGAACTCCTCCCTAAAGAAAAATCTGTTAAAAACAAACAAAAAACCCAAGTCTGTTTGTCTGTCCACCCAAGCAAGGAAACTACAAGCTACAAACAGAAACTTTCTTAAAATCTTTTTAAAAAGCCCTGTTTGCTATGCTTCATGGTTTGTCCCCCTGTGAAACTCCTACTGGAGTTTAATCCCCATTGTGAGGTATTGAGAGAGCTTAAATTTAATCCAACTGTAGTGTTTAGCCATAGAGCCTCGGGAAGTATTTAGGATTAAATAATGTTATCAGGGTAGAGCCCTCGTGGCTGAATCCAGATGGTTTACTTTGGAAAACGGAAAAAAATAAGAAGACCCACATGCACCAGGCGCCTGCACCCTCACTGTCTCTAGCCATGAACTATCCCTAGACTCTGTCAACAGGCCATCAGCTTCAACCCTGAAGCTTGAACTTTCAGAAACCACACATTTCTTTTTGTTAAAACTTAACCACTTTGTGTTCTTGTGTTATTCATAGCAGAACACAGGTTAATACAACATCCCGGTAATTTTTCTGCTATGAGTGTGCATTACTTTTTAAATAAGGGAATGGTTTTACTTTTTATTAAGACATAATCTTCATTTTGTGGATCCTCATAGTTTGTCTGATCATGAAAAGTATCACGTTCCAAGGAACAACCCAACAAGCAAAAGCCAAACGTACTCGTTTGCCTGCCTCCCTTTATCTGAATGGCTCAGGGCACCTGCTCCGGCATGGCTACTTCTGAAAGCTTTTCTTTCCCAGATATATGCAGCCCTCCAACTCTTAGCCTGCCATTGATTTCTTCTTTTCTCATGCCTGTCTCAATACTAGCTGTACCTTTTTTGCTTTGTTTTGTTTTTGTTTGCTTGCTTTTTTCCAGATAGGTTTCTCTGTGTAGGCTTGGCTTTCATAGACCCACTTTGCAGACCAGGCTGGCCTCGAGCTCACAGAGATCCACCTGCCTTTGCCAAATGCCAGGATTACAGGTGTGTGCCCCCACACCTGGTAGCTATACTTTCTTGATTTCCCAGCCAAAATCAAATTAAGATGGGAAGAGGAAGGCGAAGGAGTGGCCCTTGCACACTCAGGTGTATGCGTGTGTACAGTATTTATGACTGCATATATAATACGTGCACACAGATACACACAAAATTTTACTTGGGGAGCTGACCCTCTGGAGAGTACACTTAACCCACTGTTACCAGTGCTGTGTACAGATGGTGAAAGTGGTGATGGGATTGTGAGAAAGGATCTCTGCAGCCAGCTCAGATGTTGAATAACAAGGGCCTCTTCCCCTTCCGTGAACACTTTCTTCCTTCTGCACAGCATGGGGACCACTGTCACGAAGCTGAGCATCCGGTGAAAGAGTCAGAGAAATAGGAGGACTGTCTACCCAACACTGTGTGCTCTCGGGAACACATGAAGTTGTCCCCTTTCACAGAAATCAATAGAGAATGGCTAGAGGCTTAGAGATTCCCTTATTAAGCAGGGGAGATCAGGGTAAGACCTGAAGGAATCATATTTCCCTTAAGCAGAAGGCTCTACAACAAAGCAGTTAGAGAGTCATCACCAGACCTCCTCTGAGGAGAGACTCTAGAGAAGAGGTCCTCAACCGGTGGGTCATGACCCCCCCACAGGAGCTGCATATCGGATATCTACATTATAGTTCATAACCGCAGCAAAATTACAGTTCTGAAGTAGCATAAGAAGGTTGAGAACCGCTGCTCTAGAAACTGGCAGCATTGGCATGTCCTTCCAGTTCACTTTCAGGAAGTATGTATGGCAAATGGTTCTACCACAGAGAAAGATCCATTCTTCATAAACCCCTCCTATTTGTGTTAGAGTTTACTGGTTTTGTTTGGTTGTTGTTGTTGTTTTTTCGTTTTTTTTGGGTTTTTTTTTGTATAAAACTTTATTCCCAGGGATATATTCTGCAATATATGAATACCTTTCAATTAAATGATCCTTCACCACACTTTAGACATATAAATACCCATCACATAAATATATATGTACCTATCAATCTGATTTAATTATTATAATTTTTTAGTTAACATATGTTTTTTGTTTTTCATTATTAACATTAATATGAAAACTAGTAGCAACCAAGATTCTGGTATCTACAGGAAGGAAAACAATATCACTTATGATATGACTTCTTGAAAATATAATACGGTTACCCTACCGTATTAGTTATTTGCCATGTTGCTCTGACAAATAAATAAAAAATAAGTACCCATATCATAAGCTGTTAAATCTACACTGTCATCAAGATATTAAAAGAGGGAGTAGGGAGATGTGCTTAAGAGTTCATACAGCTCTTCTAGATGTACTGAGTTTGATTCTCAATGCCAATCAAACCCAATGTCTTCTTCTGGCTTCCACAAGCACCTGCAGTCATGTGTATATACCCCCACACAGACGAATGCACATACACATAAATAAAAATAATAAAATGAGTCTTTAAAAAGCTTTAGAAGATAATAGAAAACAATCTCTTGAAGATATATGCCAACAGCCAACTGAAACCAGAGTTGTGGAATGAAACTGTGCAGAATAATAAAGTTAATGACAAGGTAATCATAAAATATTCTTTTCCGTTTTTGGAAAAGAATATCGAAACCTAAAAACACAAAGTATCTTGAGTTCACCCAGTTCCTAAGCAAAATGCCAGCATTGTTTCCCATCTCTCTGATCAAGTTATCTCCTACAGAAAACCCAAGTGAATGCTACTCTGTCAACATCACAAATTGCACACTGCTACCTTTCCCCAAACTTCCTTTTCTAGGCCACCCTTTCTTTTCCTCCCAAGGTGACTTGCTTGTTAAAGATCCCAAGATGGAATGCTATGCCAGTCAGACCATGACAAATGCCTGAGCAAACAGCTTTAAAGAAGGAAAGATTTATTTGGGTTCACAGCTTCAGCAGTCTTAGCCTAAAGTAGGAGGGCTTTGTTGTTCCTAAGCCACGAGAGAGCAGAATGCATATAGGGGTATTAGTGTATGGAAGGGTCTACTCACCATCCATGAGCAGCAAGCAGAGAATGAAAGACAAGGGCAAGATATCCTTCAAAGGAACACCCACCATGATCTCCTCCAACCAAGTTCCACCTCCCAGTAATGCCACCATTTTGTGAAGCTAACTCACTAAAAACAAACAAACAAAAACAGATCCTTCAGGACCCTATCATTCCTAAATGATTGGATTTATCAGATTTGGGGGGTAGGGGAGTTTGCAGTACTTTCACACTCTGGGCTGGAATGGTGGCTTAAGAGCACTTGATGGGCAAGCATAAGGACCTGAGTTCAGATCCTTATCACCCGTGTAAAAACCCTTCTGTTGTAATGTGGGAAGCAGAGACAAGAGGAACACTTTAGCTTCCTAGCTGCTAGTTTCATTCCAGGTTTAGACAGGAGACTCTGTAAGGTGTAAAGAAGTAAGATGGAGAGTTGTAGAGCTGAACACCCAACAGCCTATTCTGGCCTCGGAATGTGTTCACAGGCACATGAATCCACAAACACGTATACTACACACACACCCCACACTCACAAAAACAGGCAAATAATAAACAGCCTTTGAGGTGACCTTTTATGTCTAAAGCACATAACAAATGTTGACATTTCCAAAAAAAGTACCTTGAAATAAATAAGAAATAAACAAATATATAGGAAAAGACAAGAAGGTAGAAGAAAAAATGAAAACAAAAACGCTCTAAAATGGAAATCAACCAACTTTTTCGATAAAGTTTTATTGGAACGAGTCACTTCCCTTCCTTTACTTGCTGCCTTTGGCTGCTTTTGTGCTACAATTGTTGAATAAAAATCTCTGCAACAGACTACATGGCTAGAGAAACTACACGGCTAGAAAATCCCTGAGATCTGGCACTTTACCGAAAAAGTTTGCTGATTCGTGGTGGAAAGAAATGAAGTTTCCCCTTTTCCCCTTTGGTGACCTCAAGAGCAAAACCATTAACCCATCAAAGAATTCCTCATAAGCTTCAGAGGAAGCCACAGAAAGCCGCAAGCCCACAGTATCCCTACCACCAACTCTCTCGGTCCTTTAGCAGAGGAGTTAACAGACTGGCAGATACTCTCTAAAATGAGGCTATTTAGGTTATGACCACATGCCTAATGTTTGTAATGGTTTCCTCCATATATGTGTATCTATATACATATATGTGTGTATTACATTTATATATATATATATATATGGAGGAAAACCACAGACCCCTAAAATTTAACTACAGCTCAATAAGATCGTTAAGTGAAAGGACAGGGCAAGAAATAAGAGAAATGCGGTTGGTGTGATCTGGAAGATTCCCACCCATCATGCAGCCTCAATATAGAATAGCAGGGCTGAGAAAGGTCAGGGGAGATGAGGTAGATGCTATGAAAGAAGAAATAAGGAACATTGGAGAAGGCAGAAGCTTCCTAAGTGGGGGGAAAGAGAGACAGATGGACTGTCACCCAGGGTAAATTACTCCGAGAATGAGAAATGTACCGAGCACTAAGAGGAAATCAAATCCTGGTCCCACCACCCGGGATGAGGAAGGGAATAATAAAGACAAGACTGTGAAGAAAATGATGTACAAATGGTATTTTTTTTCCAGAAATAGACTAATAAAATGCAGATGAAACCCATCAAATTGAAAAATGCCTCTCATCACCTGAGGCACGAGCAGCTCCGTGGGCTAACAAGTGCTTCTCGGGGATACCACTGAGAGGGAGTGCTGAATCCTGCGCCATCGCTTCCTCGGAGGCTTGTGTCAAAATGAACTTGGCTAGGAACAAATTCTATCAGCAACCCAGCTCACCGGGCATGACTCACTGTGAGCATATGCACCTTGACGGATGCTGGCTTTTTTTTTTTTTTTTTTTTAATCAGCGATAACATTCAAAATACCCAGGGACAGCTGTAGCTGAGGCGTCAACCCCAGTCAGTCAAAACAGATGCCTGCTGGACAGCCATGCGTGTGGACCTGCTCCAACATGAGGTGCAGCAACGCCTGTGGTGGATTTGGGAAAGACTAGATGAGCCTCAGTCTGGGATAGAACCGCTTTTGTGTGCATATGTGTATTAAATGGTGCTGGGGGGGGGGTATGCGTTCCCATATCAGTTATCATCAGGAAGGGCTCCGGGTGACTCCGTGCCTTCCTTCAGGTTTGAGAACCATCTGTGTTTTGTCCTATGGGACCTCATGTCTAATCACCCCTGACCAAAGAGAAATCTTGAAGAGTTTAGTCCTTTTTCATTGATTTCTACAGAAGGCCGTCACTTTCTTCCTCCTCTTTTTTTTTCCAGAATGCGAACGTTGATGGCAGCCGTTCCCACACTATGCGAGAAGGAAAGGGGTTCTCGACACCTCTAATGAGCAGAGACGCCTGCTGGATAAAGTCTCAGCTGAGAATGGATAGAAGCTGGATCGCTGGCCTTTCCGAGCCTCCGTTTTCTCTACAATGGGTCCAGCAGAAGAAATAATTATAGCAGCTGAACCTCCTGCGGGAGAACTCCTCCATCACGGGCCCACCGGAGATTATCTACCTCTCTCATCCTACTGCTGACAAAACTGTTCACGCAAAACAAAGAATTCATTTTTGGGCCAATATATTTTGGTGCAGAGAACCCAGCTGAGTAAGGCATGATAGCACACACCTGGAATACAGTACACAGGAGGCTGGCAGGGTTGCAAGTTAAAGGTCAGCCTAGACTACGTAAGTGAGACCCTTTCTAAGAAAGAGAAGGTGAAGGGGGGAGGGAAGAGAAGGGAGAGAGAGAAGAGGAAGAGGAGAAAGGATGTCTGAGAGGCAGCCCCAAAGAGCTGACTCACTTTTCCATCCTGGCATTAATTCCCCACCTAGTACCCCTTGTGGCTGCTCTGCTCTTTACAGAACACTGCTCTTCCATCCTCCACATACAAACTCAAGTGAAGGACAAGAGCTTCGGTGGAAACGCAGGGAGGAGCATAAGGGCCCAGAAATGATGCTAAACGCTGTGGGCAAATTCCCTGTGGGCAAAATCCATTTCTGCCTGAACAATCCATAAACCATCTGTTTATGGATTTCCCACTCAATTGTCATTGTTTGTTTGTTTGTTTGTTTTTGTTCTGATTTTTAAAAAGACCATAAGTTACGGAGATAAAAAGTTTGAAAACCCTCATTACTATTTCATGCTTCCATAACTTCAAAATTATTTAAATCACCTTAAAAAGTCTTTGCCATGAAAATGAAGTACCTGGTATTAAAATCGGAAGAAAGTATCAAAGAAAATATGAAGGTATTCAATGGAAAATAATAAGAAGTTACTGTTTCTTCCCACCTGAAAATAAAAGTGGTTAGTGAGAGCTGAGTTGAAATGGTACTGTCAGTCATGACTCTTCGGGACCCGTGTTTCTGGAAGTGCTCTGAAATCCTCCTCACCTTGTCATCTGGTCATTAAGCCTGGGCCGATCCCCCAGAAGGCCCATGGCCTCCCTGTGGAGGTACAATATTAGCTTCCTATTGCTGTTGTAATTAATTACAGTAACTTTGATTTGAAACAAATTATATTTATCATCTTACATTCAGCAGGTAAGAAGTACAGAAAGCGTCCCACTCTGCAAAACTGGAGACATTGGAAGCCCGGATAGTTTTCCTGGAGGTTCAAGGGGACAGTCTCTACCTCTCCTTCTCCAGCTCTCTCTTCATGTGCATCACTCTGGCCCCAACTCTCCCTCCCACCTTTCCTTTGCCTGGACTTTTGTACGTCTGCTGGCTTTACCATATAACTCAGGATAATCCTTCGACCACAGGTAACCTTGATGGCCAACCCTGCTTCGTCTGTGGCTGTAGGGCAACAGCATAGCCACAGTTCCTGGACACTAGAATCTGAACAGATCTGGGCAGTTTACAAAGATAAACGCAGGACCTTCCAGAGCAAGAGGCTGCAGGAAAGGACATTTGTTGCCAGGACAAGTACAAGCTCTGATTTCAGGGCAGAAGGATAAACTGAAGGGATGAATAAGGAGATAAATGTCCAGGGCTCTGGTCAAGCAAGCTGGCGACAAAACTGGGATCATGTGTAGAGAAAATGGTAGAGAGATAGACTGAGGCCAGCATAAGGAGAGGGCCAGAGTCAAGAGGACATGGGCACTGAATCGGTACGACACAAGGCTGGTGCTAGGTCACCTGAGCTTTAAAAGCAACCAACCACACCAGCAACATCCGATCATCGAGTGCCTCTTCCATGCCAAACACGAGCCCAGGAACACTGATCCAACCTTAACAACCCTATGAGACAGGTAGAGCCAACTTCATATTAACGTGGGAACTAACGCTCACAGAGTTGGAGTAACACGTACAGGAACACTCAGGTTTGAACACGTAAACCCAAGTCAGGTGTGTCTGGCTCCAAAGCCTATAAAAAGCTTGAGGCATCACCCTGCCCATCACAAACAGCTTCTTCCATACAAATGAAGTATTTGCCAGACTGGAGAATGATCGTACAAAAACCTGCCACCCAATAACCTCAATCTGTGAATGTAAAATGAAACCTGAGAGTCCATGAGATGGCTAAACGGGTAAAGACATCTTACCTGCAAGACTGGCACCCTGAGCTTGTTTGCCATAACCCATAAAGTGTGGAAGGAAAGGACTAAATCCATAGTGTTGCTTTTTGACCTCCATGTGCACACCATGCTTTGTGGACTCACACATAAGCATATCATTCACACATACACAAACACACACAATAATAAATACATCCTTTTAATCGTATTAGCTGGCTTTTGCATCTCTGTCTCAGGGAACATGACAGAAGAGGGGATAAAAAGATTGTTAAGGAGCAGAATAGCGGAAAGCCTGCTGTGAAACAATCACGCCTAGAGATGGCTGCATAAGCATGTCCAGAACAATAGCAATATCAATGGACATGTTAACGGGAAAGGGGGGAGCTTCCACGGGGTCCCACTCCTACACAAAAACCTATAAGCACCTAGTGGCTCCTGGGAGAAGAAGGAGAATTAGTTGTTCCCAGAAATGAATATTGGTTGTCCAGTGCAGAATGGTCAGACCTAAAAACCATATATATATCACCAATAAAAATAGACTCATATTATAAATATATTATATATACACATGCACACACATATATGTATATAACAATAATAAGGAAAAAAAAGGTATCAACTTGAGAGTTGGAGAACATAGGAGAGGAACAAGGGAGACTATAGCTGGGGGGAGAAAGTGATATAATTCTATTTCATTTAAAAAGGTATTAATACGCACACACACACACACACATTGCTCATGTGAGACTGCTCAGTCTGTAAAGGTAGTTGTCACCACGCCTGACAATCTGACTATGATCCCTGGAAAACCAGCTCTTGCAGGTTGCCCGCTGACCCCCGCACCACACCCACACATATAACCACATGGGCACCAAATAAATAAATAAATTTTGAATAAAACGAAGTTAAATTTTAGAGTGGAAAACAGGTTTTGATTTCTTTTTTTAAGTCTCAATATGTGGTTCTATCATTTTAAGGTTTTCTAACTGCACTTCCCGGGAGCTGATAACTGATGAGCAGCGCTGTGCAAGGTAGCTTAGACTACTCACTTGGAAAATGTCTTCCTAGGACCGTCCCCTATCAGTGGACTGGGGGAGGGGCGGGGCATGGGAGGAGAAGAAGGAGGAAGGGTGGGATTGGGAGTGGAAGAGGGAGAGGGCTACAGCTGGGATACAAAATGAATAAGTTGTAATGAATAAAAAAATAAATCAATTTAAAAATTTTTTAAAAGATAAGAGATGAGAAAGAGAAAGTGTCCTCCTAACTGGCAAGTAGTTGGCAAATGATACACTTCCGTGGGAGAAAAAGCATTGCCTTCAGGGTAGTGCACAGTGTTCTGAGCCTGCCTGGACCTTGAGAAGTTACAGACAAATCCTCTGCCTCGGGGCTCCCATCACTCTCTCTGCTCGCTCTTCTCTGTCACCCCTGAAGCTTTCTGTTCTTCCTTCCAGGGGTCGGGACACAAGGCAAAAATGTTGGGTCCCTGTAACTGCCAGGGGAATGAGAGCCAATAATTAATTTCAGTTTGCTTTCTAGAGCTTAGTGGATGAATTAAAATAGGCAAGGATTCACCTCTGCAGAGAATTCACCCACAGAATGTCTTAGCATTTGAGAAAGAGGCAGACTTCCTTCTCATCTGAAGAATAAGAGAAAAATGCCCTTTGACCATGACCATTGGGTTCCCTCTCTTGTGTACCCCACTCAGTCTCTGACAGGATCTGTCCTTGGTGTATCTATGACCCTCCATACGCTGTGCTGGATGTGACTGACAAAATCCCAGCCAAACAAGAGAATGATGAGGTGTTCTCCCTGCGAGAGCCCTCTCTGCATAGCTGGACAATAATAGTATGTCAATCAAGTCACAAAAGTTAGAGATCATGTGCAAGGGAGCAATAAAACCAGGCCCTGTCACTCTTCTCTAGTCCTCCAGTGGTCCTCCATCACTTGTGGGAAAAGATTGTCTTTAGCTGGCCTTTCCAGACTCCCTCCCAAGCCTCCTCCAATCCAGATAGATCTCCCACACTAACTCACAATCTTCAAGGGCACCACATCTTTGGGGGTTCATGCCTACTGCTATTTGTCCTGTCTAGAAAGCAAATCCTTAAGCCCAATCTTCTTCACACTGTTGTCAAGGCTAATCCTTTTGCAATCCTTAAGTCCCTAGCTAAATATAAACTTCATCCAGCCATCTAGGTATCCATCCATCCATTCATCCATCCATTTACCTACTGTCATCATAACAGCTGTACTGCATACACATGCAGACACACACACACACACTCACACACAGACATACACACACACTACTCAACATTATCATATAAATATGTGTAACCCAGAAATTGAGAAGGGTTTCACAGCTACTCCAGCTTCCCTTAATCATCCCTAAATCAATGCCAGAGTTGCACTGCTCTTCCTCTAGGATTTGCATCTACAGGGGTAAATAAATCTGCAGAGGCCAGCCTCTGAGTGTCTGATTTAGGGACCAGACAGATAAGGTTTCAAATCATTTCATCTTACTTAAGCTACAAGTATTCTGATCATTAGTGCCCTTCTACAGAACAGTTGTATTAATAGATACTTTCTGGAAATATTGTACAAATTAACACAATTTCTGCAAGGTTGCTAAGATTGCCTGGCACACAGTGGGCGTTCAAGAAACAGTACTATGCATTTCTTATGTAGCATAAATCCTGAGAGCAGAGGGAGGGGGTGAGGAGAAATGGGGGTCCCAAGGGCATGAGATTGGGAGACCTGGCCCTGTCCCTTGCCAGCTGAGATAAGCTAGCTGGGGCAGAGCTTGCCCTGGTGGGGTGGGTATGGGAGAATTTGGTTGACCAACTCAGCTACCCCTCAGGCCCAGATTCAGGCTTTGAGGTGGCCCACCCCAAAATCTACCCCATCTAGGATCTGCTGGAGTGTGTGAAGGAGATGGACCTGCAGATCCAAAGCTGTATGACACGGGGTAACAACAGGCTGTCCGAGAGCAGTTCCAGTGAGGATCCAGTATTGATAGTGGAGCAGAAGCCAGAGGCCCCAAACCAGACCAGAGTGACTCATTGCAGAGAACATTAGCAAGTAGAGATGTGTGGACAAAAGGGATACACTAGACACAATACAACTTCCACAACAAGATTTTTGTTTGTTTTGAGTTTTTTGTTGTTGTTCTTTTGGGGGTCTTTTTTTGTGTTTTGTTTTGTTTTGTTTTTGGGGTGTGGTTTTTGTTTTTATTTTTGGTTTTGTTTTTTCTTTTAATTTTCTATTGAGGGAGAAGTTTCAAGGGCAGAAGGTGGATACAAAAAAACAGGGAGATAAGTGGGATTGGGGTACATAATGTTAAACTCACAAAGAATCAATAAAATGTTTTTAAAAGATCACGGGCATAGAAACAACATACCTTCTTAAAACTTCACATCTTGATGAAAAAAAATGCATCCAACTGTGAATATGTGTTAGGGATTGTCTCCAGGTCCTCCAGCTTTTGCCAAAATCTAAAGATGCTCACGGACATTTTAACACACACACACACACACACACACACACACACACACACACAAAGCATCATTTGAATAAAACAGATGCACATCTGCCCACAGGCTTCAAAGCATGTCCGAGTTACCCTCAACACTGCTATGAGGTGTTCCTGGGTGTGGTTTGAGAGTGTCCCCCAGAGGTTCGTAGGCTGGAAAGTGGATCCCCAGTGTGGTGACACTGAGAGACCTTTACAGAGCGGTATCTAGTAGGTGGCAATTAGGTCTTCAACCAGATTGAAGCTTTCCCTGTTGCCATAAAAGTGGCCATTACAAGCCAAAAGAAAAAAAAATGACACTTCTCCTGACTCTCTTTTGCGTCCTGTCTTGAAATGCAGCCACTCTTCTGTGTATGGGCCCACCATCATGATACGAGCTCAGTGATCCCTCACTGGGGCTGGGTGGGTAGCGGCACGGTGATTTGAATCTCGAGAGCTGTAAAGTTAAAAACAAAGAAACAACAACAACTCTCTTTTGTTTATAAAATACCCAGTGTGAGGTGTTCTGTCATCACAGCAGGAAACAGGTCCAGATACTATAAATATAGCTGTTATACTGCATTAGTTAAGAGGTAGTTCAGAGGGTTTCCTTACAAACGTTCTTACAAATGCATTTTCCCCCTGAATATGTTCAGTTTGGGCTTGTTTGACACCACAGATGTGAGTTCATTTACATGGAGGACTGACTGCATATATGGGTGTCTCTAGGAAGCACAGCTGGACGTGGTGAAAATACTCAAGAAGAAGTGGGTGGGCGGGCAACGGAGAGCCCCTAGAAAGCTGGTCATTAGTGGCCCCTACTCTGAAGGGTGACTGGAAAGGTCACAGCTATAAAAGAGCCCAGGTCATCCAGTTCGACTACCTAACGCTGTGCTGTTCAAAGGAAGGGAATCAAAGTCCCTGCTGCAGGGAATCCATACAGAGTCTGGAGGCTTCAGAAGACAAGGGTAGAAAGTCATTAAGAGAAGTCAACTGCCTCAAATTGGCTTGAAAAGCAGGTGGGGTGTAAATAATACATAAAAATAAATAAAAAGATTAGTGCTTCCCCTCTCGACAGTGGCAGAGACATCCTGAAGTTGATAAGCCAGAAGCCCAAGTGAAGAGACCTGTGGATGAGAGGCAGACATTAGCCTTCTTTCAATCACAGGGAAGGGTAATATTCACATGAGGAAAGAGTACGTCAGTCTTCAAAGGAAGAGCATGAGAGACAAATGCACCCTATTTATAAGCAGCAGCTGGAAATTAATGCCTTTTTGTAAATAAAGAGAGGCTTCTATAGAGAAGTAAGTGTAAAGAAGGTAAATTTACCATATTACTGTGCACAGTAAGTTCACAAGCATTCACACTCTTTCTGAGAGAATCCATACTCCCAAGGCTAGCATTTCAGCCTGCAAATGAGGTTAAAATGAGATATTTGTTAATCCAGCAAATACTGACCTAACACCTAGTAACTGTTAAGTACCAATCACTAGGAATGGGCCAGTAAACAAAACAAGATAAAGCCTTGAAAAAAGGTCTCTTGCCGAACCAGAAGTTTGCCATTTTAGCTAGGTTGGTTGGCCAGTGAGCTCCCAGGATCCACCTGTCTCACCCTTCCAATGCTGTTTTATAGATTCACTATGTAGCCCTGGGTAGCATGGAACTTACTATGTAGACCAGGCTAGCCTTAAACTTCCAGAAGTATTATCACTTCTGTCTCTCCAGTGTTACTAGGATCAAAGGTATACACCACCATGCCCATTGAAAAATTTCAAAATCAACAAGACATGTTATAATCATCTTGCTCTTAAGCCTCACCAATGAATTTGACTTCACACCGTTCATTTGATTTATCAGTTCTCTCCTCACATCCATCAATCACCGGAACATCCATGCAGCATTTAAAACTCTGTTCAATAGACCCAACCTAATCTTGCAACATGCACTTTGGCGAGGTAGTAGTGAAATTCAACCTAACAGCGCCATCTCCAAAAGTTATCCAAGCCACATCTTGCTCACTAGTTTGATCAACATCATCGTCGTCATCAGCAGGGACAGCGGCAGCATCCTTTTTCTCCTTCGTCTTCTTCTTGTTAATCTCCTGCCATTGTGTGGCCCGTTTTACTGCAAACCTTGGTCCTTTCATTTGCATTTTCTCTCGTGCACTGTCCAGTTAAGATCTTCACTCCTTAGAGACACACATTTGCCTCTTCTGTGTACATGATCCCTTAGAGGCACCAAGTATGTGGGGATGTGGGTGTTCCCTGTCAATCCCACCATGGGAGAAGAGCATGACACACGGTCAGTGGTATTTGGAATCAAGATGTAATGTGGTCTTCTCAACACAGACATCTCGAGGGCCTCCTCACCCTAGTCCACAGGCTAAGGCTGGACTTCTCATAAGGTTAGCAACAAAGTTTTAAGTGTCTTAGAAACATGTGAAGTAAGAGGCTCATTATCAGTGATGAGTTTACACCGAGACAGGAAAAGGCCCGAACAGGCATCAAGAGACAAGATCAAAGGTGACCACAGAGCACTGCAAGGTTAAGATGTTTGGTAGAAGAGAAACTTGACAAGAAAAAGTCAAATACGGGCAGACTATGAATTATAAGAAACAGTTATAGGTCTCAGTTCATAATGTTGAGCATGTTCTGTACCTGGGCAAACCCTTGAGAAAACAGCCCAGCATTGTCCTTTCTTGGACTCAACCTTGTTTGTACTGACTGTTGTCTCTCTGCACTCATTATTTCTGAAGCTCCTCGGCCTAGCAGCACGATGCACAGGATGTGAGCACACAACTAGGACAGTTTAATTTTTCCTCTGCTGTTTAATCCCCGAGATCTTAGCCCATTCCTTTTTCATTTCTACCAAGATCGTTCCGTCAAATTCTCATCAAGATGCAGTCAGCATAGTGCTGCCGTAGGAGTGGTTGGCTCTGTGAAAGCCAATCATCTCCTCTAGTGGAGGAAACAGAGCCGCTAAGATAACTTGGCTTTTATTCTGGGACTTTTGTTCTTCAGGCTCTTAGTTTTATTTTTTAATTTCTTTACTCAAGTACAAAGCAATATTCAGAGATTGGTTTGGTTCCAGAAATGAAGTCTGAAAGCCTTCTCTTAAAGTGCAAATAGGAAGCAAAACAAACCACACTTCTACCTGCCCATGGTTGCAAAGAGAACAGGGGTCTGAAGTCACAGGAGAAGCTAACAGGTTTAGAATTAAGAATTGTGTGTATGAGAAAAAAAAAAAAACAACAACAACAACTGATAATTCTGCAAAGAAGAAACCAGACAAATTTTTCTTGACTGGATGGTGAAAATTAACATCAGTGAGGGGTAGATATGATAGCATGAATGGGAGGGACACAGAATGGAGCACAGAGTATGTAGGGGTGGGTTACCCAAAGCACCTGTGAGAAAACATTGTAACATTCGAAAAGCAAAGAATTTTCTGCTAAATACACACAAAAGTGGAGTTGTGTTTATAAATACATCAGTGTCACAAATGGCAAAGAAAGATTGCAAAATGTTCCAAATTAAAAAGAGACTAAAAAGAAGTGACAATTAAATTGAAATGCTTGGTCCTACATTTGTCCCTCCTTTGGAGGATGAAGGGGTTAGGGGTGACTACAAAGAACATTGTTGAGTCAGTTGACAAAATTAGAATATGCATGGCTGACAAAAGTATCATGTTGACAGATAATTAAACACTCATGTTTTATTCTGAGGAAATACACAGACGGCAAGGAAAAGAGTGTAATGTATGCAACCTAGTAGCAAATGATTCAGTAAACTTTTTGAGCGTGTGTGTGCAGGTGTGTGGACACACATGTGAGTGTTCTTGGAGAGACCACACATCATAAAATGAATGGTTAAATGGCAGCAACAAGTAATCTGGACTTAGGGTGCTGCTGAGGGTTTGAACTATTCTGTTTCTCTAGAGTCTTCTAAAACTCAGCCCCAGAAAGTCCGTGGCTGTTCCCTCCTACACCGAAGGGCATAAGGGGTCCGCTTAGAGCAGATAACTTCTCCATTCCTGAGGCCTCTTGTCTCAGTGGGCCAGTGGGCCATGCCTATTCTCCAAGTTGCCCACACCCACGCCTCTACCCCTGGGCAGTTTAATCTACCCTCCTAAAAGGCACCCTGTTGATCTCATCAAGTGCTTTCACTGTTCAGCTTCGGCAGCCCTTCACCCTTCTTCCAATTCTTTCATGTAGCAGGCTTCCTAGTTTTATCTGACAGAGACAAGATCCTATTTCACCTCTACCACTCAAACAAGACTGCCCTTCACTTTTCCCTAATAGCTCCTGTCCTCACCTCTTTCTCCTGCAGCTGGCTGAAAAAATGAGACAGAATTGCTCTGATAAAGTCGACTCCTATCAGGTCCCTTTCTCAGGGGTTGAGTTCAGGCTTCGTGTGGGCAATAACAAAAGAGTATGGAGTTCTGGGGTCATAGACTTTAATCAGCAGGATTCCTCCCTGCCAGAGGTTATTCGGAACAGAAGCTGAATGTAAGCTAAGAGGCTGCCAAAGGTTTAAACCAACGCCGACTTCTTAAAAATGGCTTCCTTGACAGCCCAACCCAAAATAGTCGCCTACGGAGTAGGTCACTCGTTTAATTCTCTGTGCTGCCTTTTTTGTAAACAATGTTTTTTTTTTTTTAGTGCCTTAAATGTCATTTGGTCATCATTTAGCAGAGAGTCTGTGTGAGCAGGAATCTTCTTGAATATCCCGGGTCTCACCACATTCTGTCACTCATAAAGCATGCTGGTAGATATCCATTGAGGGATAAAGGAAATGACAGAATAAATGAAGACTTGAGGTCATTAGGAAGCCACACAGATAAAAATGCTGAGTTCCCAGTTTTTCTCAAGGAATAAAACAGCATTTTCATTAAGTTTTGCTTTAATACAGATATGTTGGTATAATGTTCTCGTAGAAGGTACACAATTTACCCTTGTTCATTCAAATGCTGATTTCTCTACCCCATTGTCTGGTTTCAATCCGGACATTGCATTGTGATGCTTATTTTAAGCATCACCTGTCTCAAGTTTGTGTAAACATGCCGCCATTTATTCTCTGTAATTGTCAATTAAACAACCAGCCAGTGCTGTGCAATGGTGAGAATAGGGTGGGACATCCTGGTCTGGAGGGGAGGAGAAAGAAGCAGGTGGGAGGAGTAGGAGAGCAAAGGTCAACAGGAGAGGATTTAGAATCATGATGAGAGATGAACCAGACCTAAGACATGACTAAAAGCAAATATAATGGGTGAAATCTGGATGGTAGGAAACTATGCGGGCTTGGAGGTTTAGGATGGAGTAATCATTGCCCAGCATTGTGCTCTAGGTTAACTAAATACATCCTAGTCTCTGTGTGGTGATTTGGGTATATGGCTGGTTTAGAAATAACCACAGTTTAACTAAAAGATAAATCAATAATAAATATTCATAATCAACAACACAGATATATAATACAAGGATAAGTAAGTGACTTTTCTCTGACCTGGACAACAAAAGTAAGATTGTCAGCTCCTAGTACCTAAGGAAATCGACCATAGTGAGACTTCTTGAAAATACAGAGGAACCCCTGAAGTTGTCTGTGTGCTATCTGGCTGTTGTGCTGGCTAAGGTGCATAGAGTACCAAGGAATAAATCAATTTCAAGTGACTCTACTAGGAGAAGGCTTACTCTATAGGTCCAAACAACAGTCCTTCAGAAACCTAAGGATTCACTGAGCTAAGGAGCAAGGCTTCATTTCCCACCTCTCAGGCACTAGATACATCTGTTTTGTTCTGTTTTGTTTTGTTGTGTTTTGTTTTGTTTAATTTCTCTTGGCTGCTAGCAACTTAGCTCCTAGAATATTTTTCCATCACTATAGCTTTGACCTTGGCTCCGAGCAACAGTGACATGAGGAAGGAGGTACATTTAGTGTTACAAGAAATAAATAACGGGACACATTCAGAGGAGCAGATGCTTGCTTGAGAGGAGTGCCCGGAAGGAGCCGAGACATAAGGCTGTGAACAGATGAGAATAGAGAAGAATCTAGAGTGGGACAAGCCAGACTGATGTGGGTTTTTTAGGGTATTGATTGGCTGTCACTAAGTCACCAGATATGGAAGAGACCCTCATACTTACATAAGGAGCACTTCAACATAGGCAGGCTCTCTGTTAGGCATCAAGTTTCACCACACGAAAGCTGCAGTCTCTGAAACCCAAGAACTGCGAAGCTAAGCTGAACAGAATGTGGAACCTAATTTGTGCTTACCACTGGGATCCAGAGGAGTAATGCAAGTGATGCAAGCTGTGGGGAAGGTCCACCTGAAGGCATCCAGATATATATATATATATATATATAAAAGTCTGTGCTACAGAAATAGAACCAGGAAAAAAGCCAGTGCTGTTGATGAACCCTTACATGACTGCAGAGACAATCTGGAAGTCAGTACAAGCTACCCACAAATTTGAACCAGATCCCAGCACCCTACCTGCCCAAACCAGATGGTTTCCTTTTAAAAAAAAAAAAAAAAAAAAGTGATTATATTTTTCCTAAAAAAAAAAGGGGGGGGGTTGGTAACAGGCTGCAAAGTGAGGAGGTAAGGTTTTTCTTAGACTCCAGAACCTTTCTGCTTGTCACTGTCTCGTGGTTTCCTCTCATGGTCTCTTTGGAGGCATTAGCCAAGCTTAAAAACACGTTTTCATTGTACTCTCTGTGTTCTGCTCCCTGAGCAGTCTCCTCTGCACCGATGGCAGCAGATGGTGACCCCCAACATGGTGGCAATCTGTCTGTCTTCCACAGTGAATTGCGAGCACAGTGTTGTCGACATGTCTGCACTTGGTTTATGGAAAATCACGAGTCACACGAAGCAAAACACCAGAACGGCATCTGTGACAACAGCACGAGCAGACTGGCTCACTTAGAAATCACACACAAGCCCCTCCATAGGAACCCAGCTACCAGTGACTGAGAAGGAATGGCAGCCTGGAGAGGTGTCTCTGTGCAACAAGAGCTGCGTGGTGAGTTCTCCAAGGAAGCTGGGCATCCGAAACAAGGTACAGACAGTGGGGCATTCAGGAGAGTGGAGAGTGATCCAGAAGCCGGATGTCAGGAAAGAGGACTGAGTCCAACATGGAGAGAGTGGTCCAGAGCAGGGGTCGACAAACTCATCAAACAGCCAGAGAGTAGACATCTTGGGCTTTATGGGACATAAGATCTTTGCCATGACTTCAAAATTCTTCCTCTGTAGCATAAAAGTGGCCATACCATACACACTATGAAAATGAATGAGCATGGCTAGGTCCCAATAAAGGTTAATTTAGATATGCTGAAATTTAAATGTTATGTACTTTTCATGAAATATCATCTTTTTAATTATTTCAACAATTTTAAATGTTAGCACTATTCTTAGGGCATAAGATACAAAATAAAGAGGACAAGATTTGGCTCATAAACACATTTGCCTAACTCTGATCTAGAATCACACCGTGCAAGAGAAACAGAAAGCAAACAGCAAACTCTGGCCACATGTGAATTTAAAATTTCTAGCACCCATGGTTTTTAATTTTTCTTTATTGTATATGTGCATGTTAGAATAGAGAAATACCAACTCTCTCTCTCTCTCCCTCTCTGTGTGTGTGTGTGTGTGTGTGTGTGTGTGTGTGTGTGTGTAATTCTGTGATTCTGTGAGTTTATATGTCTGTGTCTGTGTCAAGAAGAGGGCAATTTGCAAGACTCAGATTATTAGATTACAAGGCAAATGAGATAATCACTGAGACATTTCACTTGCCCTAGCCATATTTTAAAAGTTTTTTTTGTTTGTTTGTTTGTTTGTTTGTTTTGTTTTGTTTTGGTAAAGAATTAGCCTATCTAAGAGGATGGGCATCAGAAGAAGGGGAAAATGGGGAACAGGACAGGAGCCTGCCACAGAGGGCCTCTGAAAGGCTCTGCCCTGAAGAGTATCAAAGCAGATGCTGAGACTTATGGCCAACCTTTGGGCAGAATGCAGGGAATCTTATGAAAAAAAGTTGGAAATAGTAAGACCTGGTTAGGACAGGAACGCCACAAGGAGAGCAACAGAACCAAAAAATCTGGGCACAGGGGTCTTTTCTGAGACTGATACTCTAACCAAGGACCACTGATGGAGATAACCTAGAACCCCTGCACAGATATAACCCATGACAGTTCAGCGTCCAAGTGGGTTCCATAGCAATGGGAACAGGGACTGTCTCTGACATGAACTGATTGGCCTGCTCTTTGATCACCTCACCCTAATGGGGGAGCAGCCTTACCAGGCCACAGAGGAAGACAATGCAGCCTGTCCTAATGAGACCTGATAGACTAGGATCAGAAGGAAGCAGAGGAAGACCTCCCCTATCAGTGGACTTGGGGAGGGGCATGCATAGAAAAGGGTGGGACTGGGAGGGGAGGAGGGAGGGGGAATCCAAAGTGAATAAAGTGTAATTAATAAATATTATTTAAAAAAGAATTAGCCTATATAGTGGAATTATAGGGGATTACACTACAGAAAAATTAAATCATCACATGTGCAGAAAATGGATGGAACCACAACTCATTATGTTAACTGAAATAAGCCAGATTCACAAAGACAAATACCACATTTTCTCTCATAAGCAGACTCTAGATCTATATCTGAGTGTGTGTGTGTGTATGTGTGTGTGTGTGTGTGTGTGCATGTGTGTGTGTGTGTGTGTGTGTGTGTGTTATACTACAAGGAATTATAGGAGAGGAGACTAGATCTTAAGGGAAGGAAGAAAAATTGTGATGGAATACATCTGACATGAAAGAGTGGGCAGGAGGGGAGACCATCTAGAAGAAAAAAGAAAAACAGCCAGAGTGGGTAAGATCGGGCATGGGAGGGCAGTGGGGGATGGGAGCAAATGAGAACAAAGTCTAATACTACATGTGTAGGAAATTATTGTAATGAAGCCCATTGCTTCTGTGTACTAACCTTAAAATTAGTAAAAATGAAAATAAACTTTGAACAATTACTCTGAGCTCGCTGGGTCCCAGTTTCTTGGAAAATCAGATTAATAATAGCAATTCACACTTACAACCGACTAACTCATAATCAGACAGGTTTGGCAAGATTAAGTGATTGACATTGTGAGACATGCTTAGAACAGTGCCTCACTCCAAGAAAACTCCCTACATTCCACTGCTATCCTTGAACACAATAAGCAAATTTAGTTTTAGTAACATATTTTATTCAACTCAATACAGCCAAAATATCATCATTTCTGTATATCTGTGTAAGTAAAAAGTAACAGAATAATTTGTGTTCATCTTTTCTATGTCGGGTCTTTAAAATTCAACCTTTGTTATACAGTTCTATCTCATATTTCAAGTACTAGTAGCCACGTGTTACTTGGGCCTACCAACAGGACCTCAGAGGTCTAGGGCAAAGATAAATGTAAGCAGCAAGGGTCAGGGTTCTGCAGTCCAAGCAGGCCGGCAAGAGGGAGGTATAAAATAAAAACCTAAGAGCAAGGAATAAGTTGTGAACACCTGAGGAAGTTTGGAGCAGTTTGTGGGCAGCAGAGACTGTCTTAGGAACAGCTGCTTCCTGAAGACTCTCTGGGACAAGCACCAGAGAAAACGCTTCACAGGAGTCCTCTCACTGACTCTTGACCAGGGTCCTAGGAAGGGAACATTCCTGCCCTCAGGTTAAGGTGAGAGGTTGAAAAAAAAAAAAAAAAAAGTAAGTTGGAGGCAGAGAAATAGCTCTGCTTTTAAAAGCCCTTACCACACAAGCCTGTCCACATGGGCTTACTACCAGGAATCCATGCAAAAGTGGAAGGAAGGAAGGAAGGAAGGAAGGAAGGAAGGAAGGAAGGAAGGAAGGAAGGAAGGAAGGAGAGAACTGACCCTACAAAGCTGTCTTCTGGCTGCCACACTTGCATTGTGACAGGAACAAACTCCTTTCTCTCTCTCTCTCTCTCTCTCTCTCTCTCTCTCACACACACACACACACACAAACACAAACACACATGCACACAAATAGCAACAATAATTTTTAAAACAAAAGTGGTATATTTAAAATGACACAGCTGGTGAATGGAGGGTAAGGTTTGAACCTGTGACTTTCTGGCTCCAGCATCCACACAGACTCTTCCTTGGACTGCATCATAAAATCATAGGCATTGAGAGTGCGTAAAGGGCCAGATTCCAGGAAAGACCCTGAGTAATGATGGATCCATTAGCTTCATCCTTGCCGTTTCATTATCTCATTCTCTATTTACCCCTTGCTCAACTAATGCAGGAGCATTAGCCTTGGTCATCAGTGACCCTGGCTCCAAAATTCAACTGACAGAGTAATTTGCTTAAAATCCAATTCTGAACACATCTTTTTGTGACTCAAAACTCTCCACCATTTCCTCTAGGCTACAGAACAAAACCACACATTTGGGAAACATGGTTCTTAGCTCTCTGCATGGTTCTTAGCTCCTTGTCATAGCATTCTAGACTCTGGGAGGCGTGTCCTGCCACGCTGACCTCATTGCCCATGGCTTCCCCTTCGAGTAGATGTTCTAGAATCCAGGGTAGAGCTGAGAATGCCCCATGTCCTTGCTCATGAAGCAGCTCATAAACAAATCCACCACTAATGGTTTATTTATGATTTATGCTCACCTCTTTCCACACAAACTTTCCAAAGAATTCCAGACAACTTCCAATAAACACCACTTCAATAAACCACCATTTCAAGTGGTTCTGTTCATGTCACAGACTTGCTAAATAGAAGAAAGAACTTAGACGGATGCTAGACCACCCAAAGCCCCCTTTGTGTTTGGAAAGGACCTTTCTCCAAATATACTGGGTGGTTTTTATGTCCATGGGTTGCACTATTTCTTCAGCTTTAAATCATCTCTGCCACTGATCTCTCCTACAGCCTCTTGTTGCTCAGAACCTGAATGTCTCAAGCGCATCGTTACAAGAACCTCGGTTCTCCCAAGCCTTGCCTATACCCCTTCTGTAGATCTTACTATTTTCTCCTTTGCATATAAACATAGGAGTGTGCTCTCGGCTCCCTCTCCTACACTGTCAGCTACTTAAAACAATATACTATTTCTTCCTATCCCCCATAGATTGTGTCATAACGTTCATGCTGTTTTAGACTATGTACTCATAGCTTGCTTAATTAAAAATAAGTCAATGTTCGTTAAGTAAAATTGTTCTATCACGATGCTCAAAACACCAATTCGTTCCTTAAGAATAGTTAAGAAATCTTAATTGAAATGCATTATATTAACCTAAAGATGCTGATTTAAGTAACAGCCTGCAGGGTCTCAGGTGTGTTGCCATTAACCAACAAAAGAGAATCACACAACTTGGGTTATTGTTTTTGCTTCAGCGGTTATAAAACCTCAAAAACGTGACGTGCAAAGACAAGAATATCCTTAACCTAGTCTTCGAGAATCCCTCTAAGTTCTTTCTTTCATTTAACAATCCTATGATCTGCACAGAGCATTTGAAGTAGTGTTTATTGGAAGCTGCCTAGAATTCTTTGGAAAGTCTGTGAGGAAAGAGGTGCGCACAAGTCATCAATAAATAGTAATGGTGGATTTGTTTGTGAGCTGCATCATGAGCAAGGACATGGGGTATTCTCAACCCTGTGCCCTGTGGTGTTGACATGTTGAGAAGCCACAGTACAAAAGGAAAACTAAGAGAAGTAGACCATCATTAGAAACAGTTCCTGAAGAAAAACATCAAAATCTGCAATCCAACAGGACACAGTAGTATCAGGCTTGATTGATTGGAGCTTCAGTACAAGAGATTCCTAACTCAGCATATGGGAGATGACAGCAGGTTTGACACTACCGTAGCTATATACAGTAGCAAAAAATGAGTCCTCTAGGAAAAGAACTCACGTTCATCAGGCTTTATGGAAAAAAGAATCCAAATTCCAGAGGAAGGGTAGCCAAGATCTGGAAATGGATCAAGGGGCCTCTTAAAGAACAAGAATTCAGAATCAGACTCTAGCCCTCAGTGGGACAGTAGAGAGCAGGAATCGAAAGCATAATTAACTACGAAGAAGAGGAATGATGCAGAGATTAACAGAAGGCTAGATCTCTGAATTCTGTAGGCTCCTGGACACTTAGCAGATCCTGCCTAATAGTCAACGAGCTGAGAGCCAACCACAAGCATAATCTTAAGTGGCTAGCACTTCTCTACCAACCTAAAGATTGAACACCTTAACCTCTATAGGAAAATGTAATAAACATGGGACAATTTCTGTTTGAAAAAAAAAAAAAAAAACTTAAGCAGGCAAGCTACGATAAGTCCTCTTCAATAGGGATGGGTGAGCATAAAATTTCCAAAGTAGAGGTCAAGGTCCAGAGAAGTTCAAAGGGAAAGCAGAAACTTATCACCAACCGCAATGATCATTACTAATTATAATGACAAACTTGCTCAAATTTAGTCTCCACCCACTCAGACAATGGGGGTTTCCATGGCAGCAGCTATTGCTGGTTTCCCTTCTTTTTAATTTTTATGTAAGGGCAGGAAATAAAATAGATTACTGTTGTCTAACAATATTCCTGGAGAAATATGAACAAATGTCATTCTCCCCAGACAGGGAACCAAAGACAAACCAAAGTCCACCAAAGTCCAACTTGGTGAACCGATGAGTTTTATTAGAATTAATTATAAGAATATGAATGAGGAGTTATTTACAAGAATAGAAATGACTCAATGGAAGCTCCATCACCAAAGTGCACTTCAGCATGAGTGACAACTCATGAAGGCTGAAAACCTGGAACCCACTGAGTAGCCTGCAGGTAGCTCAACAGGTTAGGTATCATTTCCCAGTGGCTCAGTTGAACTGAGCCCCTTCCAGGCAGTTCAACTGGTCTCTGTTTCTTTTCCAGGCTGCTTGTCTGGTCTTTGTTCTTTTTAAGCTGCTCAATATGAGCCTCTCCCAAGCAGTTCATGTGGTCTGAGAGTGTTTCTCATCAGTCTTTATTGCTTACATACTCTTGGGCATAGAAGGGCTTAGTGAAACTGGTGGGTTTCAGGGACTTCCTGAATGTATTTTGAGTTGTTTATTTCCTGTCTAAATGAGCTTCTCTGAAGGATGAAACGATTCACCTCTCCTTAGAATAGCCTGTTGTTTCACTACAAAGTTGACTATCCTGACTCATATGACTTCTCTTTTATACTCTATGTCTTAAGGTATTTCCTTTCAAGATGGAAAGTTTTAACCTTGGAGGAACCTGCCACACAACAACCATAGTTCATTGGTCCAGGAAAAGGCAAAGCTTTGCCAACATAATAATCTCACCACTCGGTCAAGTCAACCCTCACAACAGTAAGCATGACAGAAAAGATGGGAAAGGGGAATTGGAGCATGTCCTCTCTGCCCACTATGACAGGCACACTTTCCTTACAAGAGGTATTGTCCCCATTTTACAAGTGAGAAAAGAAATTCTCAGTGTGTTCATCTACTCCCATCACCTAGCTATCAGGAGTCAACATTTAAATCCACTGACAATTGAGCTGGTGCCCTCACTGCACACTGTTATCATCCAGTAAGAATGATAAAAAGGAAACCAAACCAAGAGAGCTCCATAAAGACCTCACTCATCACTGCTGTGCTCCAGAGTCTCCCAGCACTCTCTGCCCTAGAGCTTCATGTCTGGAAGGTTTAGAGAAAGAAAATACATGTTCTGGAGAAATGTCCCAAAGGGAGACTGCATTCATACATGGAGAGAGAAATCAGAGTCCTTATTATGTCCCACCACCCCAAACCCTCAGCTCAAAGCAGATTATACCTGCCAGCTCCTTGGGTATAGGGCTCTCCCACAGAGTGGAAAAGTCAACAGTGTTACCCTTAAGAGCCCTATGGCTGAGCTAGGCTGGCACACAGGGTTCTAATCTGGAGAGTTGTACCTGCTAAGAGTCCAAGATGCCTCTGACATGCCCTGCCTGATTTGACATTTCCTCTTTAATTGCCAGCCATGCTTTCCACCTCTTTATGGAGCTGACTCATCTTTTTGCAAACCAGATAGCTAGCATTTTATGGCCCCCCAGATCCTCACATCCTAAGAGTTTTCTCAAGTGCTGTTTAATAAGGAAATGCTTAAGCCTAAATCAGTCACCTTCAACATCAGTTTATTGTCTGATGTCTTTCTGGACACCAGCAGGTACACAGGCATTGTGACAGACCCATGGTTCTTAATACAGAACAAATTCTGAAACGCCCATCATTCACCACATGGTGAACTTGCTGAAGAAACCTAGAGTGTCCTCAGTCTCAGACAGCAACCCTGGCCCATTTTGCTTCTTTTAATTTCAGCATTATGGTGGCAGCAATGGCTGCAGAGGGATTGTGGGGAGCAATAGAGAAAATACAGAAAGGGGTCTTTAAAGATGACCAAGCAAATAAAAAGAAATCTATAGAATCTCTGGTTAAGGGAAAGAATGATAAAGCGGTCCAGTAGCACTGTAATCTCTCACCTGCACATTCCTTGACTCTTTTCATCCAGTAGGTTCTGAGTGGTTAGCATCCCCTCATGGTCACAGAAATCCTCCATCTTGTTCCAGGTGGGCTGGGCACACACTCTGTTCTGCTGAATGGTATTTTAATCACCTGATACTGGTAATACGAGTGTTGCCATCTGGGATCTTGAAATGGATTCATTCTCCTCCCCTAGATTAAGTAATTAAAAGTCAGAATATTTGCAGCCACAGCACTCAGCCAAGGTTTATTAAAAGACAAAGTACACTGTGCACATGCCACACAGAGAAACATACTACTGGCAAGGAGAAGGTGTCCCAAGCAGGAGTTCACATTCCTTCTAGGGGGTCTGATCTTTATATGTTTGGGGCATGGGATTCGTGCCCTTTTCCTTCCTCCAGATTTGCTAGTCTGGGCTGGCCAAGGGGATTGGATGATTTGGAGAAAGATGGGAAAGCTGATTGGTTGCCACCAAAAAAGCCTGCTTGCAAAAATAAACCTCAAAAGCACTTTCCATCAGTTCCTGGGATGGGGAAGTCACTTAATTTGTCTTAGGAGTGAAGGAAACCTGAAAGTCTGCCATTTTACATTTTCAAGTAAAAGAGCATCTATTTATGGAGTCTTTAAGTGATGATCTGCCTAGGGAGCTATAGGAGTCCTATGTGCCCTCACCAGGAAGCCCTTCAATTGCCCATGTTCCTGTCCCCAAACTCTTTTGAGCCCACAGAGATGGGGAGGGTAATAGTCTCATGTTACTGAATTCCCAACAGAGGGCATTGTGTCCACTCTTCACTAAGGAACCCAAAGCCAGCTCCCATCTGAAGCTGGAGTGGATGACAATCTGAACCACACCCAACTATGTCTGCGTTTATAACCAACTGGTATCTCAAGGCAGTACAAGTTTCTACTTCAATGGGAAATTCTGTACCGTGCCTAGAGCACCCCCAGAGGTAGGGAATACAGTTCTCCCCCCTTCCCAACTTACTACCAGAAAGGCTACATTTTGGTTTTTCAGTTCCAATCCTTGTCTTCAAAGTATTCTTGCAAAGTGTTGCGACAAGTTTACAAAACCACCAGGTAAGTAGAACACCAAAGACAGGGTCCTTTGATCCAACACTCACACTTGAGCTTAAATGTAGTTACATAGGTAGTAATGGCATTGTGTGGAAACATCAGGTCTCAAAAGTGATGAGACGCAGTTTCAGAGTCAATTCCAGTGATGCTAAAATAGCCAAGTGGGACACTTGGAGGGCTGTCATCAGGTGGCTCTATGGGAGGTTTGGCTTGTTGCTTATAGGTGTGGAGCCAACAGGGGTGAATGGTGAGAAGATGCTGGAACAAAATAGCAAGCTGCTCACTGAGCAACCTTGAACAGAACCAGTGACCTAAAGGGCCAGTAAAGTGTCAGCTAGTATGGCGAAGGCCAGCTAGTACCGTATGCAGGCATGAAGCATGCTTGCTCACACTGAACTGACTCATCTCTGCTCTTACGCCAGAGCCTTGCTTCCAAACTGCCCAGACGGAAGGGAGGCCTGGGGAAGAGCTAAAGTAGAAGCACTTGGGGAAAGCTGGCTGCCCCTAGAGTTCACCTTGATTGATGCTAATTGAGCTCTAATTGAAACCATCTATCCAGGCCCCAAGTGCACCTGGAAGAAAATTTAATATCCGGGAGCCACACCGCAGAGCTAGCAAGCACCTCTCTCGGTGCTCTCGTCTACCAAGTACATTATTTGTCTATTAAACTTTCATATACCTTTGGAGACTCAACGGGCTGCCCTGCTCAAGACAAAAAGAGCACAGCCTCTATTTCGGGCTGCCCTACAAAGCTTGGAGGGGGGTGACCTGGTAAGACGATTACAGTTCATTTAGCATCGCCGCCATGCACCGTGATAATTAGAACCTGGGGACTCTTAAAAACCGCTGGATTAAACAGTGTTTCCTCCCAAGCCGTTCTACACTGTGATCCAAACGGTTATGAAATTTATATTCATTGAATAAAGAGGGGAGCAGGAAAGACATGGGGAATAGAGGGGAGGAGGTTGAGGTAAATGGGAATTTTATACTGCATGAACGAGTGAACAAGTTTTTTTTTTGGTTCTTTTGTTCACACATTCCACATGTATTTACTGAACCCCCCGGTGTGTGCATGGTAATAAACATTACAGATCCCAGGGACATAGCCATCCAGGATTATATATTTTACTGATGGGAAGCCAAGCAAGTGAAAGGGAATAAATATGCAATGTTTTCAGGCGCTAAGTGCAATCAAGAAAATAAAATAGGGAAATAAGATAAGGAGTGGGCTGGAGAACGAGAGCTAGCCAGGGTTGGAGGGAAAGGCTTTCATTCAAGGACGTGACATCTGAGTCAAGAGCTGAGTGGTGAGAAGATCCATGAGTTGATCTGAGGAAGTGTATGCCAGAGGAGGAGGCAGCACTGGCAAACTACGGGAGCAAAGAGCTTTTAGGGCATTTGAAGGTCAGAAAGAAAGCCAAAGTGGATGAGTAACAGGAAAGAGAGACAGGTGAGATGAGAGAGGTGAGCAAGGCCTAAACGAAACGTTACAGAGCCTGCCATGAAACAGAACAGAGGCGTGTGTGTGTGTGTGTGTGTGTGTGTGTGTGTGTGTGTTCTGAAATGGAAACCACCTCATTAAGCAGAAAAGTTGATCTAATGTCTACTTTGGAAAAATCCCTTCTAGCTACTTTATGGAAGATGGGCAGGGGAAGGGTTGGAAGTAGATAGAAATGGTGACAAAGAGACCTGTTAGGAGGCTGTTGCAAGCATCCCATCAGGGGCCAGAGCCATAGGTCAGTGGTTGAGCACTTGCCTAGCGTATGCAAGACCCTGAGTTTGATTTCCAGTGCTGTGAAATGGATTCCAGCCAGGAACAGCAACGACTGGTCCTAGGTGGCCATAGGAGAAATGGACAAGCTGAAAGCAGAGTTCATAGGTCACACTAATGCTTTTGAAAGTGTGTTAAGAGTTCTTTCTCAGGGTTTGTCCCTGAGAAGTGAGAAAGACGGGGCTGGCTTCCGTAAGATGCCTTCTCCATCTTGGTGCATCACCCTCCTTCTTTACAGCGTTTACGCATGCTCTTGTTTATCAACTTGTCTCACTGTGGTGTCTGTGGCCCTCCCCTTCAGCCAAGCTTTAGAAATGAGCCTGACTGAGTTGCTGCAGAAGTACCCTAACCTGACCCAAGATATAGAATTCCACCCAGTCTTGGCATCTTGCCCTTCCTTGCCTCCTCAAGCACCCTGCCCCACCAGTTACCCACTTTTATCTACCCGATTGATTTGTCTGTGTCTATGAGGTCCTCTCCACCAGAACACAAAGGTGAATTTGTCATTTATCTTCGTAGCAGAACAAAGACCCCCATCCTCATAGGACCCTGTTACCTTCTTCCAACTCTTAACCCCATTTCTTTGTTTCTCTTCGTAAGAAGACAGAGAAGTCTCTACTTACCATCCTAAGATCTTCACCTACTGCCTTCTTCTCATTGCTCCTCAGCTGGGTGGCTGCCTCTATGTCTTCATAGAAAGTCTCTGTGGCAAGTTGTCAGGGACAATGGCCAGCTGAAAGCAAAGGCCAAATCTCATAGATAACCTTATTAGACCTCCCATAAGCATTTGGCTCATTCCAAATACCAGGCTCATTCCAGGTCTCTCTGCAACCGGTTTCCCTCCTCCTCCTCTTGTTCCTTGTCCTCTAAAGCCATTAAAACATTAGTCACCACAGCTATGTGACATCAATGCTGCTCTTGATAGTTTGTGGTATAAGCCCTCAATGCCAAGCTGAGGTCAAAAATAGTTTGAGAAAATGGTATTTCTCAAGCAACATATATCCTATAGATACTTGATATATGGTCTCCTACTAAAGCCTTATCCAATCCTCATGAGAACCCTGTGAGATAAATTGCAGTCCTGTTTCATTGACAGCAATACTAAGGCTTGAAGAACCTCAGAGCTATCCAGGGTCTGGCAGGCAGTGATTATCAGAGCAACCTTCTGACCTCTCATCTTCCTAATTCCACATAGTCAAGCAGTTTTTAATAACTCCCACACTGCCCTTATGATAGGTAGATTTGAGCGGGAAGGCTCGGGGAAAGTGGAAGGAGTCTTCCTGAAGTTTCTCCAGCTGTAAAATTGCCTGTCCCTGATTCTCCTCCTGAACCAAGTTCCTTACTGCTTTTTAAATTTTAAGTTAAATTTTTACCCTCCAGGACATCTCTGGGTTCCTTTTCCAATCCCGTTTCTCAGTCTATGTGATCTAGGGAAGGGAATGTGATCCTATTTGCCCTGTCAGAAGTCATCAGGATGAAATATGAACATGGTTGGTGCTCATTATTGCTAGGCCATTACTGTTATTATTATCGCCTAGCCTTTGTTATTATTACCATGATTAACGGGCACCAGTTGCTAAAGGCTTTCCCAGACCTGGTTTTATTTGGCCGGCTTCTCTTCATCCTAGGATACACAGACCACAACAGAAAAGAAAAACAATGCAGATAGCATCACTCCTACATAAGCAGTCGAATCCGGGCCGTAGCTGCAATCTTGTAAAGCTCATTCATAATGCAAAGGTACAACGAATTCCATCCACATCACAGCTTTCCATTTTCCCTAGCTCATTGCTCGAAGTCACACATTATAAATTGCCTTTTATGTTATCTCTCTATTCCAGTAAACCCTTCCCCTAATCCTTTTACCCTGCCCAGAGCCCATGCTCTAGGGCTGCCTGCAGCCGCCCTCCAGAACCAAATGGGCTGCTCTTTGTAAAGCTATCGATCCCTATAAACTACTTTATTAGTGGTCATTATTATTCTGTTTCTAATCACCACTTTAATTAAAGTTTTATCATCCACATTAAACAGGGTATACGACTTTTAATGGGCTGAATGGCTTGCTCTCAGCCATGAAGCATTCAGGCAGAATCAGCCAACGGACTCTTACTTAGCGTCAAGGACTTTCAGAAGCCTGGCTCCCTCCAGAAAACAGGTGTGTGCTGATGAGTGCATGAAGGCATAATTCACTGACTCTTCTCCTCGGAAGTTTCTTTGTCTTCTGGTCAGGGAAACCTTGAGACATGAAGTCAATATTCACAGCCTTAGAGCTCTCTAAGTCACAGCATTAGGCTTACCTTCCTTGAACAGTCTGTAAATTCAAAGGGGGATAGTGACTGAGTAGCCAAAATGCCCACTTGAGTGAAACCTACTTCTCTTTGGTGAATTCTCCTCTCATCAGGACCAGAATAATAATAAACAGAAGCAGTTGTTTCTCTGGCTGAATGTAGATCTAGAGAGAAGCATCTGTTGTCCCTCTTCCCTGTGCCCACCCAAGCTGAGTTTTTTTAAGAGGAGTTTCTTGAGAAGGGTTGGTCTTAATCAATATTGTACCCATAGCACCAAGCCCAGTGCCTAGATTACAATGGGTCTTCAAGGAGTCACATGTGAAGTCTCTGACTGTCCCTGCAGTCAAGCCTACAAATGGAGAGTGACCTGGAATGAATGGAAGTTCTGCCCTTCAAGGTTATCTTTCCTATGCCTTCAAGAATAAACAAGAGAGCACTTACAGCAGCATTTTTGCTACCAGCCTAAATACGGAAGCAACTGAGTGGACAAATAAACCAACACCCCAACACCAGATAGGAGAGAAAAAAGGTTAGTAGCAAGAAGGGGCGTACATAGTTTCTTGGCTACTCCCTGCTGGTTAGGGTTGTTGGGTTCTTTGGTGGCAAGTCTAAGCCTCGTTTTATGATATCTCAAATTTCTTCTTCTTCTTCTTCTTCTTCTTCTCCTCCTCCTCCACCTCCTCCTCCTCCTCCTCCTCCTCCTCTTCCTCCTCCTGCTCCTCCTCCTCCTGCTCCTTCTCAAACTGCAGCAACAACAGCAATGAGGAGCAGCAGCCTTCTTACTTGAAGCCCGCCCCTCTCTCTTTTTCTGGGCTCTGGCCTTTGTTCCCTCTCAGAGTCCTCAGAATTAAACTGTCTTCAGTTTGGAAAGAGCCCCTCTCAGAGCCGCATAAGGCAAATAGTTTGCTACTGTGGACAATCTGAATCAGTCCCACATGCCACACCTGGGATCAAAACAAAAGCATTTTTATATTCACAACACACAATGAGAGTTGCTGGGGTAAAGAAGAAATGGGAAGCTGGTATTTGGTGAGTTATTGTTGATGAAGTTCTGCTTGAGAAGATGAAAACTTTAGGAGACAGGCAGTGGTAACGGTTGGATAATAATATGAATATTTTGAACTACACAAAAATGTGTTTACGGTGGCTAAACTTAGGTTGTGTTCATTGTAACACAATTTAAGATACAGTGGGAAAGCATCTCAGTACTCAAGAGACTAGGGGGTGTTATGTTTTTGCAGTAACCAATCTTTTCTAAATCCCCCTCTTTGAGTCTGAGGATGACTAACCACAGAGCAGGACGTGTATAAAACGAAACCATCCTTTCACACTGTGGGTAATGAGTGCCAATGTGTACAAAGACATGAGGCTACTGAGCTAGAGTGTACCCACGTGCCAGGGGTGTGCTCCAAAGAGGCCACACAGCTGCCAGCCCTGTAACTCTCGTGATGTTTTGTATTTCTTTTTACCATAGGAAATCACCATGAGTTTCTTGAGTCACGGAGAATGTCCCTTGCCCAAGGCTTGGTTACCCTTCGACACAGGGCCTGTTGTCATTCTTAACCTCTGATGACAGTTCTTCTCATCCCAGACAGCCCAAAACAGGACTAAAGAGCCATCTGGAAAACAAACACCATCTCCCTCCAACAAGGCTGGACTTGTCTCATACATATTACAAGGGGCTGCCAAAAAACTTGATGACCAAGATAAACATATATATATATGTATTTATTTATTATGTTATTTATGTTAATGTTTATTATATTACATTATCATATACCCCAAACCTTCTTCTCTCAGATCTTTGGGAAACTCCCCCTAACAGATAACTGGCGTCTACCTGCTCATCAGAAAGAACCCCACTCCCCAAAGAATCAGCCCACCTCACCCCTCTTAGAGTAGGGGAATGAGGCAGCTGTTACAGACAGGATGCTTGTTTCTCCTTCCCCCCAACCAATATACATGTTGAAATCTTAACCTCCCATGTCAGGGTATAAGAAGACAGAGCCTTTGAGAAGAGAGGGCTTCACTCTCACTAGTGAATTGAGTAGGAAGAGGTTGCTTATACCACTGGGGAACCTGGCAGCAAGTCAATAGTCCATGACCCAAAGCTTACCATGCTGTTACCCTACTAGGACTTACAGAACCAAGAGAAATAAATACCAGTTGTCTCTAAGTCATCTAGTCCAAGACATATTGTCATGACAAACTTCTTCCCCGTACCGCTGGCCATCTCTGCCACTAACCTGTAGAGGTTCCTGCACCTCTACACCTTAGCACAGGCCTGAAACAAGACAGTCTCAGGCAGTGTAGTCAAAGTCGCTTTCCTTCCCCTGAGTCCCTGAGAGAACATACAAGTGCACACACGTTCACTTCTGTCTCTCACGTGAGGTCACACGGCCGCTTTTGCAGTTTGCTCTCTGCTTTTCTTCAGTCCAGGCTTCTTAGTGGGCTTAAGCTGCTTCTCAATCAAATGCATTTCCCTTGCAACCTGTTCTTCACGTCTTCTCTACTGAGTGGGTTGCAGACTCACGCATATAATTACCCCCTATTTTCAGCTTTGCCTCCTAAGCCCTCACAGTGGAGTTCATCCCCCTCCCTCCCATGGGTAATTTTCGGCTGTTTTCTGAGCTCAAGCAAATCCCCATCCCAGCCCCCAACAACCGCTCATAGACCCGCCACCATTCACTCTTCTATTCCTTTAATTGGATTTTAATTTGTCTCACTAAACCCAGATTTACTTGGAAATTCCTCGTCCCATGTGGAAATTACAAATTGAAATGGCATACTTATCACAGAAGGAAAGGGAAATGGGATGTAGGCCAAGAAAATGACAAAGGGCAGAAACAAGGCCAAAAGAAAGAGAAATCGAAGAGATGGCTTCTGCTCAATTATGAGATATTGTCACACTAGAAAAATCCACCAAGGACTCCATTTTGCCCAGTAGTAAACAGGGGTTTCTCCAGTTTGCCTTGACCATCTAAGACAATAGTAAAAGAACACTCACTGAACACCGTCTTGATAAGCAAATGCCTTGCCTTCCAGAATAGCCTCGGTCGCCAGGAAATATCACCAGCGCCCTGGGAAATATATATCAGTCAGGAAGAAATCAGATCCTCAGAGAGTGGGAGACCGGTCTCAGAAGATGGCTCATTCAATAAGAGTGCTTGCTTCACAATCATGTGGACTTGAGTTTGAAACCTTTCCACCCACCTGAAAATCCAAGCTTCGTGGTGTATAAGCTCAATGCTGCAGAGGTAGAGGTAGGAGGTCCCTTAGGGTTGCTGGCCAGAGCCAAGGGCTCTGGATTCAGTGAGAGACCTTTTCTCAAACAAGAAGAAGAAGAAGAAGAAGAAGAAGAAGAAGAAGAAGAAGAAGAAGAAGAAGAAGAAGAAGAAGAAGAAGAAGAAGAAGAAGAAAACAGAGAGGGACTGAACAAGATTCCTGGCCTGCATGCACACACAAAGTAGCAGTGGACTAAACAAACCCCCGGTGGGTGTTTCTTCAGCATTTCAACAGGAAGAATGATACGGGGATGGTTCTTACTTTGTGTTGAAAGGGTACCCCCTCATGATGGCTCACTAAGATAAATTTAACTCTACCTGGTTTGGGGACCTTCCTTAGTTTTACTGTAATGTTTTAAGTATCGCACACTCTTGGTTTTCTTGAGGCTTCAAGTGGCATTTCCGTTAAAGGGAGGAACAAAACAAAACAAAAAAAAAAACCTAATGCCACCATTGTTACCCTTATTATTCAACACTTGTATAATTCTGGGCAGTGATTGGAAAAATAAGGTAAACATCATAGCAAAGGAAAGACTTTGTATAATCTACCTAGGATCCACCAAAGAAATTCGATGAAAACCGTTGGATCTAATAAAAGTTTAGTAAGCAGGGTAATTAAAATGCAGACATAGAAACTAGTACCTCTCCTGTGTACCACCAGCAAAGCTGCTCCCAGGCTCCTCTGTGAGGTAAGTATTTGAGGTCATTGAGGTCAGAGGAATCTGTCACTCCTCAAGATAACTTATCCAGGATGTTTTCTCAAATGTTCAGCAGCTTGGGTGGTACTTGTCAGAGCAACACATGGACAGCAGAGTTGGAAGAAAATGGGAAGCAGAGTGTGCATGGCAAAAGCAGCAAAGACCTACAAGAGAATTCAGAGACAAGGACACACAGCAAGCACAATGCATAAAACCGATGATGGGGCATTTGGCCTATTTTACTGGGCACTATGCAAAGTAATACTTAGCCCACAGTATTTGGGGAGCCTTTAGCAAGAGTATAATTGATTGCTTCTTTTGACGCTTTGAAATAGCAACCTGTGTTCTGCTAAGCAAGCCGCTGCTGAAATCAGCAGTGTGGTGGTTGAGAGTTATCTGAATGTGAGTGCCAGCAGTAAACAATTCAGAATGCCTTGACATGAACAAGGATAATATTCTGGGGGTGGGGAGGGGTAAAGAGATGTCTCAGTAGTTAAAAGCATTGGCTGCTCTTCTAGAGGAAGTAGGCTTGATTCTCACCACCACCTGGTAGCTCCCCACTGTCTGTAACTTCTGTTCCAAGAGGTCAAACACCCTCTCTGACCTCCAAGAGCCACCAAGCACCCATGCACACAAACTGTTTAAAAAATTAAATCCCTTTTCTAATATTAACAACAATAGTAATGATAACAATTAACAATAATAATATGTTACACAATGTCTGCTAATACGGCAAACATGTAAAATTTCTATGACAGAAGCAATAGGTGTTTACTAAGGGACATACAGATTTGAATGAATAAGACCGTCAGCCAACAGACTCTTGGTTGAACAAAGTATCTCACAAAAGATAAGGAGAAGGCAACTAGAAAGTTATCCATGCTTAGATGTAAATACCTCATATAAAGGACGCTGAGTAGACACAGCATGCCAAGGCATACGTGTGTGCCTAGAACAGTTCTTTGGGAGTTAATATTTCCTTTGGAAAATTTTTAAGAAAGTCCGGGAAAATGGCTTAGTCATTAAGCACCTGATATGCAAGCATGAGGTCCTGAGTTTGATCCTCAAGGACCCAAATAGAAAACATGGTGGCATGAAATTGTAACCATAGCTCTGAGGAGGTGGAGACAAGAGAAACCCTGGGGCTTTTGGACCTGCTAGTCAAGCCAATAAATAAGCTCCAGCACTCAGGGAGAGACCCTGTCTCAAAAACAAAGTGGAAAACAAGTAAAGGAGGTATTCAAGGTTGACCACTGGCCTGCACATGCACCCACACACACAAGAACACGTGTCTTCATATAACACAGAGAGGGTAAAGAAAATAAATGTTGCACTGGGGTGTTCTGGGGCTCATTGTCCCCAAAATGTCATATCAGGAATCCCGTAGTTAACATTTTCACTGTCTTTTCTGAATTTGAACATTTTGGTGGCCTTTTCTTAACTATTTCTCTTCATAAAATCACTGCAGAGAAGTGCTTCTGCAGAAATTTTTTTATGACACTAAAGATAAATGATCCAAAAACCACATGTCATATCTGCATATTGAAGGAAGATAAACTGATTTTTCTCCCTAAACTACACCCACGGCCAGTGCCTGTGGCCTAACAGGAGAAGCAATGGTTGTTAGCATGTTCACTTAAAGGCTCTTTTCCAAATCGTTTCATTTCAAACTCGGTGTTATGCAAATGTGAAGTTAAATAACTCAAAGTGGAGGCGGGCACGATCCCTATTCACATGCCTGAAACTCTCTCCTGTGCTCTTGGAGCATTGAGCCCTGTTGCTGTCACCATCTTCCTTACACACAAGAGAAGCATGTCCAAGCAGGGGGACACCGGGGGACACATTTTCATACACAGCACAGTGAGACTGATGGCAGCAGCTCCTTATACCTTTCTAAGGTGTATTTTTATTTACAGTTATGTATACGTGGTGTGGGGCGGGGACAGGGGTGTGTGTACATGCACACAGATGCCCATGAGGTCAGAGGTACCGGATCCACCTGGAGCTGGAGTTACGGGTGGTTACGACATGGTTGCTGAGAAACTAAAGTTGGGTCTTCTGCGAGAACAGCAGGTGGTCTTAACCACTGAGCCGCCTCCCAGCCAATCTCTTCTCTTTCTAACTCCTTCTAGATCTCAATACTCAACAGTAGGGAACTGATTTTAAATAATAATAATAATAACATACAGAAGCAACAAGGAATGGTTGGGACTACACCACCTCTCCAGGTCCCATCAGGAACCACTGCTTTCCATAATTGCCTATCAGGATGCATGGCAGAGTCCGTCTGTAAGGACGCCTAGGATGGTTGCACAGGAGGAAAGGTTCCAAAAAAAAGAACTTAGGTATTGAGAAATATATACAGGAAAAAATATTTTCTAAGTAGAACATACACCAAAACCCTGCTTATTTTTTTAATTTATTTATTACAATTTATTTACTTTGTATCCCAGCTGTAGGCCCTCCCTCCCTCTTAGCCTCCCATGCCCCTCCCCCAGTCCACTGATAGGGAGGTCCTCCTCCCCTTCCCTCTTACCCTAGCCTATCAGGTCTCATCAGGACTGTGTGCATAGTCTTCCTCTGTGGCCTGGTAAGGCTGCTCCCCCCACAGGGGGAGGTGATCAAAGAGCCAGCCACTGAGGTCATGTCAGAGACAACCTCTATTCCCCTTACTAGGGAACTCACTTGGAGACTGAGCTGCCATAGGCTTCATCTGTGCAGGGTTTATATCACACTCATGTGGCTTTTTAATTTTTTTTAGAATTTTTTTATGTGTATATGTGTTTTGCCTGCATGTACGTATGTGAAACCATGTTTGCAAATGTGCCTGATAGCTAAGGAGGTCAGAAGATGGGGGGTTGGGCCTGGAGTTACAAATGATTGTGAGCTATCTAGATGCTGGGAACAAAACTCAGTTCCTCTGCAACAGCAATCAGGGTTCGCAACCACTGAGCCATCTCTCCAGCCCACATGTGACCTTTTAAAATCACACACATCCCCAGGGCTAGGAAGGCAGCACAGCAGGTAAAGCACACACGCATAGGAACCGGAGTTCTGATCCCTAGCACTCCTGTCAACACCAGGTGGGTGTGGGAACCTGCCTGTAATCCTAGCACGTAGGAGGCGAAGACAGGGGTTCCCCAGAACAACCTGGCTAGCCAGACCGACGGAATCAAATTGTTAAACGCTGGGTTCAAATAAGGGTAAATAAGTGAACAGCAACTGAGGAAAACATCTAACATTGATGTATGGCCTTCACATGCGTGTCACATGCAGCCACACATTTGCAAGCACGTCTACAACTATGCATGCACACAGCACACGCATACACACACATGAAAAATAGCCACATCGGAACATAACAGTATTTATATTTAGACTGTGGAAATGGGATGTGTTTTCCCTCCCCCTTTTTTACTTTTCCTGGATATTTTTAATTTTCTACAATGAATATCTTTAATTTTAAAAATGTAAAGCACATAAAAGTGCTCAAAAGCATTAGTCATTTGGGAAATGCAAATTAAAAACACAATGAGACAGCATTTCAGGCCCACTAATGGCTATAATAAAAAAAAAAAAAAACAGGCAATAATGAATGTTGGTAAGGATGTGAAAACCCAGAGTCCCTCATGCATTGCTATTAGGATATAAAATGGCACAGTTAGCAACCGACTTGGAAACTCCTTCAAAAGTAAAGCATAAATTTGCCAACTGTATGATCTCGTCATTCCACTTATTCTTTTTTAATATTTTAAGTTGTTCTTTATTTTTTGTTATATAAATGCAGATTTTAAAAAACTTTATTCACTTTACATCCTGGTTGTAGCCCCATCCCTCCTCCAATCCCAGTCCTACCCTTCCTTCTCCTTCTCCCCTCCCTTTTCCTCAGAAAAGGGGAGCTCCCTTTCCCATCCACCCCAGCTCATCAAGTTGCATCAGGACTGAGCATGTCCTCTTCCCCTGTGGCCTGGTAAGGCAGTCCCACCAGAGGGAAATGATCAAAAAGCTGACAAGTGAGTCTGTGTCCATTGCAGTCCCCACTTCCTTACTAGAGGACCCACTTGAAGCCTAAGCTGCCCATCTGCTACATCTTTGTAGGGGGCCTAGGTCCAGGTTCTGCATGGTCCTTGGTTGATGCTTCAGTCTCAGTAAGCCCCTCTGGCCCTGGTTAGTTGGCTCCGCTAGTCTTCTTGTGGAGCTCCTGTTACCTCCGGGTCCTTTTCTCTTTCCTCCCACTTGTCCACAAGACTCCCTACGCATTGCCCAATGTTTGGCTGTGAGTCTTGGCATCTGTTTTAAGGCACTGCTGAGTAGAGCCTCTGAGAGGACAACTCTGACAGGCTCCTGTCTGAAAGATTAGCAGAGTGTACAGTGTCAGGGGTTGGCACTCTCCAATAGGGTGAGTCTTTGGTTGGGTCAGGCAGGGTAAATTGGGGGTTGAAGTTTTTGTGGGTGGGTTGATGTTCCCCTCCCTCTGCTGGGAGAATAGTCCAGTTAGAGGGTGTCCTCTTCAGTCTCTATGGCCTCTGCTCCTAGGAGTCTCTGCTGGGGTCCCCCTTATATCCTCCTAGGAGCTTACCCTGACTTAGATCTCCAGCTTGTCATCCTCAGTTTCTCTTTTCTCTACAGACCTTCTGTCCTGCCCTTACTCTCTCCTGGTCTGTTCTCCATCCTCTTAACAGTGTGCCCACTCCTCTACCTTGTTTCCTGTCTATTCTCTCTCCCCTTCTGAGTGAGATTTATGCATCCTCCCTCGGATCTTCCATGTTACTTATCTTCTTTGGGTCTGTGCCTCATAGTCTGCTTGTCCTGAACTATATAGCTAAAATCCACTTACAAGTGAGTTTATGCCACGTGTGTCTTTCTGGGTCTGGGTTACCTCACTCAGGATGATCTTTTCTAGTTCCATCCATTTGCCTGCAAATTTCATGGTTTATTTGTTTTCAATAGCGGAGTATTATTCCATTGTGTAAATGTGCCACAGTTTCTTTATCCGTTCTTCAGTTGAAGCACATCTAGATTGTTTCCATATTCTGGCTACTATGAATAAAGCTGCTGTGAACATAGTTGAGCGAGTATCTAGCCATTCCACATTTAAGTCTGTGAAGAAAAAGTGAAATGTACATGGGCATTGTGCGTGAATGTTCTTAACAGATCATCCACAACATCAAAGATGGAAATCAGATAAATGTCCATCAGCTCACGTGGTAAGAACAAAGTGGTAGATTGTACCTTGTGTTTGTAACTCCACAGTCATCTCCACTGACAGCTTGCCTCTCTACAGGCAGCTAGATGAAGCCTAGAGGCCCGGTCCTGCTGATCCTCACTCACACCCCACATGGACAATGCACATAGGCTGTGGTGACATTGCTGAGTCACACTGTAACTGGAAACTGGAACCTGCTTGCTTTAAACCCATAATGAAAGCCCCCAAGAAACCTGTTTGTAAGGATACAGACTCAGGCAAGGTCTTGGCTCCCTGGACCCTCCTTCTCTCTCCTTTCCTGAGTCCTTCACTTCTGTGTATGTGTGGCTTCAGACATCTGCGCATGCTCTATGACCTGCAGGCCATGAAATCTACTTCTCATTGTCGTCTCTCCCATCATTGATAGGGTATTCTACGTTCTAAAGAGCTTAAATTAAAACACACACAGGGAAAATGATGTCCCTTCAGCTAATAGCCAGCCTCACTGCATTTGTTCAGCTCTCAAAATTATATTTTACAATTGCCTCTGCAGTTTTCATTTCAACCCCCAAGCACAGCTCCTCTCCTCACTCTGAAGAAATCGCTTCTCCTGCGTCACAAATGGCCTCCATACTTCCAAAACTTAGGAACTTTTGGAAGATGCTTCTTCTCTGTGCTCATGGGCCCTGTGCCTACCTCTAGGTTGCCTTGTATAAAATCACCTTGACAGGTGTAATGTTGAGATTATTTATCTTTCGTCCTAAACATCTAGCATGTTTCTCTTAACCTGGTATGTACACAGTACAGTGTTGTTTTGTTTGTTTGTTTGTTTGTTTTTTGCTTTTGTGAAGTTGTGAAAGTATACAGACGGGAAATGTATGGGATTGGTGCCTATGAGGTTGTGTTCCTGAAACAATGGCTCAAAGGCATAATTATGTTGACATCTCCCTTCTATGAGCATTTCTTTCTTGTGTGATAGTTCAAAGGAGCTTGCTCAGACAAAGGAAGGGAGAGGGAAGAGGAGGAGCAAGAGGAGAAGAAGAGAGGCATCCCTTGGACCTCCTCACTCTTGGTACTCATCGGGTCTGAAAAGTCACCACCAACTCACTACTCAAGGCAGACAGCAACATCACAGGAATTCTCCAACTAGAGGTTCTGCTCATACCCAGTACACACTCACACTGCATGCAGACCTGCTCGCTCTCACCATTCTGTGGGAACCATCCAGGCAGGAGCAGCACAGACTTCAGCCTATATTGTGATCTGGGGAATCGTGAGTCTTTCACGCCTGAGTAAGATCCTCTGTCACCTACCAGTGAAAGCCTGACCACCAGGCTTGACTCACTAGACTAGCTTGAGGTTTTTGTTTTGTTTTGTTTTGTTTTGTTTTGTTTTGTTTTGTTTTGTTTTGTTTTTTGGGAAAACACATTCATCAGGAAGCAGCAAGGCCTTCAGCTGTGACACAACTTCTGTTCCAGTGAAAAGGACAGCCTTTCTGCTTCCCCCAAAGGAGAAGTTGATAAAGGAAAACTGTGAAATGTCTTTATGAAGCAGGAAGAAGAGCCCCACCCCCCAAGTATGACAGGCAGGAGGAAGCTGATGGTGTCACTGAAAATATCCACTTTGACAGGTCGGCCACAGTCAGCCTTGCAAGGTTCTCTGCTCGTGAAGGCACATACCCTTCTCAAATTGCTGTAGAAAGAACAGGGAAGAAAGAGGCTCAGAGACGAAAGAGAATTCTCATGTAGGGGGAAGTAGGCACTGTGTGCAAAGGCTTAGCTGCCTGGGGTCACTCAGCCAACAGGCTGAGCTCTCACACAGAACCTGTGTCTCCCTCAGACACTGAGCTGCAGGTGTGGTCTCGGCATACATTTATCTAACGGCTGTAAGGAACTTTGGGGGGCAGAATTCAGAGTTATTAGCATGGCACCCAGGATCCCAGTATACATTTCTAGCCTCATGTAACATTTCCCAAAGGTTCACTCTATCTTAGAGTCCCAAAGATGCTACTTTCTGTCTGCAATATTGGGATTTATATAAGTAAATGTAGATACAAATAGACAGATACGGACAGGCAGGTAACAAGTAGATAGGTAGGTAGACAACAGTCACATAATCTGGTGATCATGGTATCCGTGCTAAAACCCTTCCTGATAGGGTTGGTAGAACAATCCTTCACTTGCATAGTTGGTCTTTGACACAAGTTTCTGACAATGTTCCTAAATCGCTTGAAGTTTTCTGGGACCCTTTCGAGCTAGAGATCTAACGCTTTGCTGGATTGCTGGTAGCATTAGAATGAAGCCTGCAGTCCGGAGAACCAGCATTCGGTTGGTTAGAAGGCTGGAACTTACTGCCTCACCCCATTCTCCTTTTTTCTTTTTCTTTCTATTTATTGAAAAAAAAATTTTCGTTTGCTTATTTTCTATGTTTTTAATTAAAATATAATTACATTGTGTTCCCCCTTCCCTTCTTCTCTCTCCGACCTCTCCCGTGCCCCAACACTCTCAAAATGATAACCTTCTTCTATTATTGCTGCTATATGCAAGCATATGTGTGCATGTGTACATATGTATGGACAGGTGCCCACCTACAACCTGATGAGTCTGTTGTCACTATCTGTGTGCATCTAGTGTCAGGGAATGCCACTCTCTACTGGATACCCAGTCAGGAAGCTCAGCCCTAGAAGCTACTCCTCCCTCTCTCCGCAGTCATTACTTAGCTATAGTTCCTTGTCTAGGATCCACCCCCATTCTTGGCATGTAAGGAGTAGAGAAGGGCCTAGGGCTGAGTTGATCCCAATGGCCAATTAACGATTAGTCAGTTGATGATGATTCTGCTAATTTTGCCCATGCTTTGAAACTTCTGTCGGAAACCCCAAAAGAACTAGATCAGGAAACTTCCGAGTAGAGGGGGAATGTGAGGTTCCTGGAGTGTATGGAACACAGAGAGGGCATGGGAGCTCTACCCGGCACCCACCTTGTCCTACCCACCTCTTCTATCCTGCCTGTGTCCTCTAGTATCCTTTGCAGCCAATGTATAAACTAGGCAAAGTGTCCCCTTGTGTCCGTGAGCCACACCGGAAAGTTACTTGGACCTCAAGAAAGGCTTGTAAGAGCCACACAACTTTTATTAAAATCAGAACACAGTGTTAGAATGCATATTTTACACATAATTTCATTTGCACTAAATTTCATGTTTCCTGCACGATATATGGTAGGCAAAAATTGTCTCCTGGTCACAGGCGAGGACATTATTAATACCATGACCATCTTTATCTCCCTGTTTGACCTTTTTTTATGTGTCTTCCTCAAGCTTATAAATATAATGCATATTCACCATAAAAAATCCATCAAAATCAAAAGCATAAAGCAGAAAAAAAATCAACAATCCCTGTCTCACCCTATCACTCCACTGAATTCACTTCCAGTTTGTTTGTGTTCTGCCTTTTTCATTTGCTGGTGGTAGTTTGCTTACAGACTTTAGTGGTTACATAATCTTCCATCATATGACTGTGACACAACATATTTAGCCACGATCCTGACAGTAAGGGTTTAGGAGTTTTCCAAATTTACACCATAGTTGGTTAAGCTGCAAGGGAACACCGCATGTTAAGCCTACCATTTTCTGCATTTCAAATTAGCTTCCTAGAATAAATTGTTATAAACGGAACTTGCTGTGTCAAGCAACGTGATTATTTTTAAAGATCTTGATACATTTGTCCAAACTGCTTCTTGGAAGAGCTTTTTACCAAGGGAAGCCGTATTATTTATGAAAGCAGACAAAGCACCCATCCCTGGTGACAACAGCAATGCCACCTTGCACAGTTTAGAAGTGAGAGTGGGTTCTGTTTCTCAGCTTTCATCCAGGGCATGCGACGGCAGCACCTCCAAAGTTGATCATTTTCAATACAATTTGTTGTTGTTGCTGTTGTTTCTGATTATATCTGGTCCAGCCATCAAATTATTCCAACAGATCCTGGATGAAAAATAACGGAAGCTTAAAAAGTAAACGGTCTATCAGGCGTGCCTTCCAAGCGATTAAAAAGTCTGTGCGTGCTCTATGTATCCAGAGAGCTCTGTAAACAGTCACCAAGGCTTACTGCCCTCAGGCTGCTGCCGGAGAACACTGGTGTTCAGGGAGATGGCTGCCGAAGGTCACAAACCCAGGAGGCCCCAGCAGGGTCAGCAAGCCACATCTTAGCGCTTTGCCTCTGCGCTGCACCCCAGCTGCCCCTTCCTTGTCATACTATCTTTAACGTGTAATGGAGAAACGCTTTGTTGCTAAATCTACTCTGCTATCTGCCGAGTCCTCCCTGGCTCTTGAGATCCAACTGAGCTCACCTAGCCGTTTGAATTCATTGTCCAAGGGAGTCATAACAAGATGCCACAGGCTGGCTGGCTTAAGCAGCAGAACACACTTCTCCCTGACACGGAAACCAAACGTACAACAGCAAGGTACCAGGAGGACTGGTCTCTCCTGAGGTCTCTCGAGTGGCCTGAAGATGTCTTCTTTCTTAGCGTATGCCCACGCATCCCTGATATAGCTTCCTTTTCCTATGGGGACACTGATCCTACTGGGTAGAGCCCTGCCCTTCTGATCTTATTTCATATGCGTTACTTCTTTAAGGTCATATCTTCAACACAGTCACAATCTAAGGCATAGGGATCCGGACTATAACACATGACTTCTTTAACAAAAAATTCAATCTACAAATTCTCTCATCTTTCCTCACCGCGAGGTAGGTCCTTCCTTGGTGATGGGGAAATGGCAAAGCAGCATAGACGAACAGTCCTGTTTTCACGAAATAGAGTCAGTTTATTCAGTGCTTCCCCTTGCAGTACCTAACGCTCTTTGTCCCACTTCTACTGGCATGAAAATAAGACCCAACCCTGTGTCTTCCACAGTAGAATTATTCTCAGAAGCCGCAAGGGTGAATCCATGCTGGACGCTACTCAAAGGTCTGAGGTCAGAAAGCACAGGAGTTCGGATGAGCAATTTAAGACAGTTCCCCACTCCCCCTCCGGAGAGCTGTGTTAGCACACTTGACTCTGACCATCTATTCTCAACCACTTAGAGTCCCGAGGGCAGACGAAATGGTACATCATAGTTCATATTTTCAACACCATAAAAGAATGGGTACAGCTCTCTCCACAACAACCTCCCCGTAGACAAGTCCCATGAAACCTGTCTGAACGGCTCTGCTGACCCTCACACCCCACACGGAGTACAACCTGGAGCTCATACCTGCTTGCTTTCAGCTCGCGAGGAGAATTCCGCAGGAAACTTGAAATATGATTCTGTGCTCAAACAAGGCCTAGGCCCACAGGTCCTTCTCCTCTCTCTTCCCTTACCCTGCCAGGAGCTCCTGGACCCTCGGTGTATGGTCTTGGGTGTGCATACCCTAAGATCCATAAGTAATAAACTGTCATTTCAGTTCATGTCTCTCACATAACTGAAGGAGTTCCCTCAGTGTCAAAGATCCTACATGTAAAAATACTGGCAAAGCAGTAAAAACTCCTCCCTGGGGAGTTTTCACGGACAACATGAACACTGCAGTCCTGTTCCCAGCACCTCACCATGGGTTCTTCTCTATTGCTTTCCTTCCTTTGTTCCTCCTGGGCCCCATCCTCGAGGAAAGCTCCGTAGGAGCTCCCAGCTCTTCTCACAGTCTTTCAGCTTCCACAGCTTCCTAAGCACGGAGCCAGGCTGTCACACAGTCACCACACCACTCCCACTGGGGACTCGGTCGACGGGACAGCCTTCACTTTAAGAAGCTTCACTGTCCTTCGAGGCCAGTTCCAGTGTAAGTCGAAGTGTGCCTTCGTGATTCAAACAGATCCTAACGGTGCTGATACTAATGACGGTGGATGTTTAACAGCTGGGGACTAGAGTAACGAATTTGCTAAATAAAGAACGAGGTCGGCATTGCTCAGATGCTGGAGAAGTGTCATCGGGGATGAGTGAGTGAGGAATATAAGTACCAGAGTCTGAGAGACACCCCCAGCAATGGGCAAAGAGACACCATGTTGGAGGATGTTAGGCCTCCCAGCTCTGTGGCCAGTCTGCAGCAGGACCCACGACAAGGTGCCAGGATGTGGTGGTCAGATGAGAGAGAAAAAGAAGTGGAGCAGCTTGAGCATTAGGAAGAGAGACGAACTGAAGACCCGAGGGTGGAGAGAAATGGCCCGTTGTGAATGGCCAGCCCTGCCACCTGGCTCCATGGGGAGGTCTTATCCTGGGCTGCCACTGACGGCCATGTCTGAGTCCATGGCTACACAGCAGCAGGGGTTGCTGTCATTTTCCGTGGCTCGTGTTGTCACTAAAGAACACGGGATGTCCCTGCTCAGGGCAGCCTCCAGGGGCCATGCGGATGTCTAGGGTCTGTGCCTAACTGGCCCAGCCCCTCACTGGATGTGGTGCTCTCGAGTTAGCCCCATCCCTCACCGGCTGCAGCCCTCAGGGGACCTGGCCCTGCACCTTGTCTAGGCAACACAGTGGAGCCAGCCCCGAGGGCATGAATGTGGGCGGGTTGACTCTGCCGCTCTGCTACGGGGTGGCATGGGTGCAGAGGTGATCCACCGCCCCCATCCCTTGCCACCTCCAGCAGTTGGGAAAGCTGCCCGCAGGGTCACAGGGTTATGAGCTCAGGAGAGCTAGCCTTTCCCATCACCAGCTGCAGCACTCAGGAAGATACCTCGCCTGGACAGAACAGCAGAGCTGACCCTGGTGGCAAGGGCACAAGTGAGCTGGCCTTACCACTCATCTGGTGTGAGATGGCATGGGTGCAGGAGTGAGGGCCTCCTCCCAACCCCCTGGACACCCGCAGTAGCCAGCAGAGCTGGCCCTGGAAGCGAGATGCCAGAGAGCTAGCCCTGCCCCCAATAGCTGTAACTAACACTCAGGAAAGCGGCCCCGTGTCTCGGCTGTGCAAACAGCGGAGCTGGCCCTGATGGTGAAGGCACCGGTGAGCCAGCCCGGAGGATATGAGAGCAGGAGAGCCCACACTGCCCCCTGCTGGTGGCGGCACTGGGTGGCCTAACCAGAGCAGTGCTGGCCAGCGCACCCTGGTGGTGTGGATAAGAGAGAGCCTTTGGGTTGAACAGCTCATCAGCCACCCAGGGCTCTGAATTGGCCCACCATAAAATGCAAGTAGCTGGGATGCATGAAAGGGCCGTGCTGCTGTCTCAGAGCTGCAGGATCTCTAAGACACAGGGCAACAACAGGATAACCAGGAGAGTTCTGGTGAGGATCCAATATTGATGGTGTCACACAAGCCAGAGACCTCGATCGAGACCAACGACTCAGAACGGTGAACATTTGCAAGTGAAAATGAGTGGACAGCGGGAGATACTCCGGGACAGCTTCCACAATGAGATGCTTTTTTATGCTTCGTTTTTGTTGTCTATTTGTTTCTTTGTGTTTTATTGTCGAGGGAAGTTGCAAGGGCAAGAGGTGAATATGAGGGGGCGGGGAAATAAGTAGGACTGGGGTGCATGATACGAAACTCACAAAGAATCAATTTAAAAAGTTAAAAAAATAAAAGAAAAGAATCCGCTAGAAAGTTGAGCTTCGGAAGCTACAGTCCTGGGTCCACACGCAATGACAGTCAATTATACAGGTCTGATCTGTAGCCATTGCTTTTGACTTGGGAGTTGGGGTAACACTGGGGAAAAGTAATTGTCCTGAGAGCAAGAAACTGACAAGAAAGAGACAATAGTAGGTCACCTGCCACCCCTAACTAGTTACTGAGCCCCCCCCCCCCAAAAAAATATGGATTTTGGCTCATTGCAATTGATGACCTATAAGAAAAAAAAGTAACAGAAAATCAAAATATAGAATCAAGAAAAAGGAGGAGGAAGAGGAAGAGGAGGAGGAAAGGGAGGAAGGGATGTATAAGAACCCTCCAGGGGACACCAGCTATAGTTTCCCATTCTTAGCTCCCATCACAGCTGCTTGTGTTTACTGATTACCCTCAACCATGTGCCTTCTAAATGGAAACAGCCCAATGTTACTTACACAAACTGTGATGCATCTAGTCAGCGGGCAATTAAAGGAGCCAGTTACTGATATACAGACATGGGTAGACTGTAAAGGCATTGTGCTGACTCAAAGAAGCCAGTCCCCAGAAGACAGAATGGCTCTGTTTGTTCGAAGCTTTCAGAAAGACAAAACTATGGTGGTAAGAATAGATCAGCTGTTGCCAGGGATAGGAATGGGGACTGTGTGGCCATAAAGGAGTATTTAATAAAACAGTATAGTATTTCCACTGTAGCAGTGGCCACGCAAACCCTGTGTGCTGGTATTCCACCTACTATAATACCAGTAATACCTATAATCCTAGCTACTCCGGAGGGTGAGGCAGGAGGCTCTCTTGAGCCTACAAGCTTGACGCTAGCCTGGGCAACATAGTGAGATCCTTTCTCAATAACTCCAGCAAACCTATGCACATATTAAGCATATAAAACCATATATCCTTAGACTTTGTATTACTGCATATTAATTTTAACATAAGTTTTCATTCATCATAAAATTTCAAATGTACACGAACATAAAATATGTGGGAAGCGATTCCTCCTTATGCTTCATTCAGTTCTTAGGTTACCTCAGAAATGCACCTAAAGGTTGGGGTAGAGATGTGGGAGCCAAATAACACTTTCTATTTCCATAGAAAGCTGCAGTTTCATCTGTCTTTCATAATTAAGCTTAGAAAACATTTATTTGAAAAATCAAAGCATGAACAGCTGATGTAAGGAAGCCTAGTACACGTTATTACTCACCGAGAGATCTCTATGTGCCAAGCACTGTTCAAAACAGCCTGTAGAAGCACTGCACCTCCTCTGTGTGATTTCATGAGGTATGAATTATTTTCCTTTAAAACTGAGAAAAAACGAAGTCAGAAAAATCACATAGCTTGCTTATAATGGCCTAGATCACAAGCGAAGCAGACATTTGGTTCAAGGCCTTGACTCTCAGATCCTCTCCTGCTGGGAGAGTAATTGACCTAGAGCCCTGATTCTTCTACATTCTGAAATCTGTAATGATATCCCCACAGTCACGCATCCTGTGGGTGGCTCCCACTCTGTGACTGAGGGTAACAGGGGTCCTGAGCAGGCCTGTCTACAGTTGATACGGGGCTCATGGCAAGGGAATCTTTGGCTCTGGATTCCCACTAGCATGTTTTTTGTTTTTGTTTTTTGAAAACATGACACTCTTCCTTTTTCACTTCTGCCTCCTCCTACCTCTGATCTTTCTTTTCTTATTCCCTTCTTGGGACTTCCCTCTCTCAGCCAGAACTTGGCCACAGTCGGATGGCTCGACCAGCCTTCTCTGATGCCTTCCCTCATTTTTTTTTTCCATTGCTATTCACCCTAGTGAACTCTTCCTGGTTCCGGCTTCTTGAAGGGCCCCGATTAACACATCTTGCTGAAGAAATAAAGTGCTTCTAAGTATAACACCAAGAGAGCCATCTGAGTCTTGAAGATAGATGATGGAGATGGTAATGTCTTACATAAAAGGTTGCAGGACTTAAGCTCCCTGACACAAACAAATGAGCACTGACTACCCCAGCTTGTCGTATCTATGTTGCAGTTACTGAGTAAATGAAATGAAATAAAGTTTTTATAGCCAGTATAGAGACTAGTAGGTTAAAAGGAACAGAGGAGGGCACAGTGAGCAGGCTCCCTCCAGATATCCAGCAGAGGACCACATCACTACCAAACCCTTCAAAACCCTCCAAACCCAGCCGGACACAGGCAGATCTGGTTGCCTCTTCTCTCCTCCACCAGCTTTTTACACAAAGAAGAATTTTCCAACTGACATCCCAACTTGCCCCCACAGCTTCTGAAAGTCACATCGTGCCTGGGGGGAAAAAAAAAGTCTCACACTGAAAGAATTACTCTCATAAAGTACTGTGAATCGAAGGCTGACCTGGAGCTGACCAAAGGAATTTTTCAATATCCACTTTTATATATAAAATTTGTAACCTTTCTCTTCTCGTTGAAACTAGGTAGTATTGATTGAGTAGAAACTTCGGGAAGATGTGTGTGGGACTTAATAGGGGTGAGCCTGTGGTAATCGTGGCCACCCTGCAGTTCAACTAAGATTCTTAACCAAAAGGAGAAAATAAAGTTCAGATCAATATTCCCAATGGCACACGGCATAAGGACGTCACGGCGAGTCAGCAGAAGCCTCCTTTAGCCACAAGCAACCCTGCTTCTTGCCATGGGGCTATTCCTCCATCATTCGTCAACAGGAGGACAAAAAAGAAGAGATAGGGGAGGAATAAATGGAAGGTGATTCCAGCAGAGAGACAAGAAATCTATCAGCAGGAAAAAGGCCACAACTAAGAACTAACCAAAAAGGAAAATAAATGCCTCCATGTAACACCACAGCACCAAGCCTTCCCAGTCAACGGTGGGCAAGGATCTTTGTCTCCAGAACTTGTGAGAGAATTAAAAAAAAATGTCAGATCTGCACGGTCCCAGCTCTGTATTATAAACTGCAAATAAAACTATGGCTAAGAACAAGAATTTGGGGGCATAGGTTTGAAACAATGTCTCATTTTGCAGCCCATACTTGCCTGAAACTCACTATGCATCTCTGACTGGTCCTTAACTCATAGCCTCGTGAATATTA